>NC_066622.1:23879134-24479134 GCF_025201925.1 Gopherus flavomarginatus | reverse complement strand
TGCTTTTTCTGACTCTACACAATGAGAGGGGAAGCGTAAGCTCCAAATCTGAACCTCCTAGAAAAAAGCCGGCTGACTCAATGGCCAATGCTAGGCATTGGTGTGAGTGAAGGAGGTGGTTTCTCTCCATTGTGATAATAAGGACAATGAGGCTCTGATTTGAATTCTCTTCCTAGACCAGCTTCTGTTAAATCTCTGCAGCAGCCTCCCATTAGCCAGTGGAGCATTGGCCTGTGCCATCCACATGCCAGGGCTAGGGGTGGTCAGGGCTGTACCATTGGAAGCCATCATTGGAAATGGCAATGGAGTATTAACTCTTGGGATGCCCTAGCCCATGGTCAGCTCTTTAAAAGGATAATAGTGGACATCTCCTCTGCTCCAGTGGCACAGATGTGCCTGGGAGGAGAACATTTGAAAAGTTTTAAAACTCTTAAGGAAGTTTGAGTTAAAAAAATAATTGCAATGCTCAGCTCTTTATAAATACTCACTGATTATGCCTACGGTGACCAGATAGCAAGTGTGAAAAACCAAGGCACTTTTTCAGGGAGACAAGCAGTGGGCACAGTTGCATATCTAAGACAAAGCCCCTAATATCTGGTCACCCTAACTATGCCTCAGATTGCCCTGTGTGTGAGTTAAATCAATGCTGTTATCCCCATTTTGCAGTTGGGGAAACTGAAGCAAGTAAGTTGTTACTTACCCAGGTCCAAGGAGGAGATTGCTGTCACAGTCCGAATAAGAGCTCTGCAGCTTCTGGCTCTCAGTCCGCTGCTTGGTATTTAAATTCATGTGCAGGAGTCAAAAAAGGACTGGGTCTTTAGATAAATAATAGGAACATCCCCAGTTACCATAGCTAGAATTTTTTTTAAACAATGTAAGAGTTAGAGATCCTCAAAGCATAAACCACCCACTAACTGCTTGAGATTAGAAATAAGCAGGTGCCCACAAGGGAAATTTACATAATTGTCCATTGTGAGATTTCTTGCACCTTCCAGTGAAGAATCTGAGATTCGCTACTGTCAGAGCCAGATATCGCATATGGCCTGGCAATCCATATGTCTAGGATCTCTGAAATCACAGGAAAGGTGTGAGACAAAACTCGGGGAAATGGCCCAAAGAAGTTCTAATCTAACTTTCTCTCTATGTAACTTCTGATGTTTAATTTCTCAAATGATTACTCTATTTACATGGGCACAGAGCTAGAGTGGGGGCTTGCCATGAAGGACAACCTCCTTTTATACGATTTGTTCTTGACGTTTCTTGTGTGGTACGACTATAAATATAATGTTAGCAAAAAGAACAAGCTACAAAAGAGCAATGAAATTCTATATTAGAATTGAAAGTGAAATAAGGCTGTGCTCTGTAATTTGTCTGACAGGCTGTTTCCAGGAAGTATCTGATGAAACTGATCCCAGAGCTTGCTGTAATACATAAATTAGCCTCCTCATAAAAGCGTTATTGAATCTGGTGATTAACTGAGAGTGACTCATGGGCAGGGGTGAGGAAGTGGGTGAAAGATAATGTAATGCTAGCCTGACCTGTATCATCCATTAATTTAAATGGAATTCTGGTCATTTGCTTTCCTCCCAATGTTCTTAGTCCCTCTTCTCTCAGCCACATGCTCCCTAGTTTCTGGTTTTCCTCTCATTCCCGCAGGAAGCACATTGCCATCTAATGATCAAAGGAAGGAAGAATTTCAGGGCAAACATATGGTCATGGGAGGAACCATATTTGTTAACTAGGAGTATAGAATTGAATCCAGATTAAAAAACTAGTTAAGTGGCATTCAGTACTGGTGCTAATAGACAGTAGAGATGTGTTGTCTGATCACTCATCTTCTATGTATGGTCGGGGCTGAGTCTTTAGGCTGGAGTTGATGGAGTAATCTCAGATTCATAAAAGCCAGAACTGATCAGCCCTATCACATCGTTCAGTTCCTCTTCCAAGGGCCAAGGAAGCTGCATTCCTATTATCATTTTTCTTATGTTTTCTCCTTGACTTAGAATGGTAAATTTAATCAAAAAAGGCAAAGATGCAGGTCAGAGCTTGTGGGCACCTCCTCTTCTCATTCCCATCTACCCCTGGCTATGAAATTCACCATGCAAGTTATATGGCAGCATCAATGCTATGTGAAGTATACAATATGGCCAGCCTACCTCTGCTGGTGCTTCCAGTAAAACAGCTGGACAGAGCAGGCATGAAGCAGGGAGAAAATAAGGGGGGATGAGAAATGCTACCTAGAGATGGTGTGAATATGTCCTGCAACAGCTATTTCGTGATTGTGCATTTTAGTTAAAAAAGGGAGATGCTGAAGCAGGAGTTAATTTGTCTGATACATGAAAAAAGCAAGTTGGGGGCGATGTACTATACTGCATAGGAGCAGAGGCAAAGGCTCTATGTGGATTAGCAAGTCCAGGCGCCTAGCCATCCTCCTATCTGCTCCTGTCTGTCGTGGGAGGGGAGGCAGCAGCCTCTGGACTACTTGGCCCTTGTCTTATATCAGCTACTGCTAGAGGGCAGGGGAAGAGGGGGAGAAAGGGGGAGAGAAGGGAGACACAAGTGAGACAAAGGGGGAGTAAGCAAAAGGCAAAAAGGGGCTGGAGGCTTATCCCCTATCGTCATGCACCATTCCCCTACCACAGCCATTAGCACCCTTCCCTGCTCCCAGCACCCAAATACATCCTCTCCCACACCCACCACTGCTCTGACCAGCTCCTTTGAGCCCCTGCCTCCCATATCAACTCCCCCAGCCCATCTCCCATACCTACCAGCACTCTGACCCCTTCCCCACAGCTCTTCCTCGCCCCACACTGACTGGTACCCCTTCCCCTTCCCCCCAGCCCCTCACACCCACTGGCACCCTGACCCATTCACCACGGCCCTTCCCCCACCGGCAACCTGACCCCTTCCCCACAGCCCTCCCCCCAACACCCACCGGCACCCCGACCCCTTCCCCCCCACAACCCTCCCCGTTCCTCACAGCCCGTCCCCCCCAACCCCTTCCCCCACTGGCACCCTAGCCCCTTGCCCACAGCCCTTCCTCCCCCCAGACACCCAGACACCTTCCCCACATTCCCCCCCCCACACCCACCGGCACCCCGCCCCTTCCCCACAGCCCTTCCCCCACACAACTCCCCCCCATTCCTCACAGCCCGTCCCCCCCCCCACACCCACCGGCACCCCGCCCCTTCCCCACAGCCCTTCCCCACACAACTCCCCCCCGTTCCTCACAGCCCTTCCCCCCCCACACCCACCGGCACCCCGCCCCTTCCCCACAGCCCTTCCCCCACACAACTCCCCCCCATTCCTCACAGCCCGTCCCCCCCCCCACACCCACCGGCACCCCGCCCCTTCCCCACAGCCCTTCCCCACACAACTCCCCCCCATTCCTCACAGCCCGTCCCCCCCAACCCCTTCCCCCACTGGCACCCTGGCCCCTTGCCCACAGCCCTTCCCCACACAACTCCCCCCCGTTCCTCACAGCCCTTCCCCCCCCACACCCACCGGCACCCCGCCCCTTCCCCACAGCCCTTCCCCCACACAACTCCCCCCCGTTCCTCACAGCCCTTCCCCCCCCACACCTACCGGCACCCCGCCCCCGCCCCCTCAGAACCTCCCCCCGTTCCTCACAGCCCTTCCCCCACACACACACCCACCGGCACCCCGCCCCTTCCCCACAGCCCTTCCCCCACACAATTCCCCCCCGTTCCTCACAGCCCTTCCTTTCCCCTTCCCGCCCTGCCAGCTGCGCGCAGCCCCCTTCGCAGTGAAACGCGCCATTCAGCACCCTGGTCAGCTCCGCCAGCTTCTCTCCCCTCTTCCCCCCGCCCCCGCGTGCCCACAGTGAAGATGGCGGCGGCTGCCGCCTGCACCGGGCGGGCGCTACCACTGCGGGGCGGCAGGAGGGGAGCGGGAGGGCGGAGCGGACCATCGGGGCAGCCAGGAGCCATGTTGGGGCTGCGGGAGGAGGCGATACCGCCGCTGCGGAGCAGCCCGGCCCGCACGGGAGGCAGCCGCCGCCTGTAGATGGTGGCGGGGCGGCGGGAGGCAGAGCCAGAGGCGGAGCGGGGCCGAGGGAGCGCTAGGGCCGGGCGCCCGGGGGCGGGGAGGGGGCCGGGGGGATCATGGCAGAGCCGCCGTCGCCGCTGCCGGGACCGAGCCGCCGGGGGCGCCTGCTGCTGCTGCTGCTTCTCCTTCTCCCTTTGTTCCCCCTCGGCCGGGGGGAGCGGGGAGCCGAGGGGCCCGGGGGCTGCGCCCGCCGCGGGGAGCAGGAGGGGCCGAGCAGGGGGCTGCCGTGCGCGGGGGGCCGCTGGCGGGGCTTAGTCCTCCTGGGTGAGCTGCGCGGAGCCGGCCCGGCCGCCGGGGGCAGCTGGGGCTTGGCCGCGGGCAGGGGGTGTCGCTGCGGCTGCCCCCTCCTGCGGGCGGGGGGTCGGAGGGGAGCCCTGCCGAGGAAGCCGCGGCGGGGCAGTGGGTCTTCCCGAGCTGGCTCGGGGACCCCGCTGAGGGGCACGAAGAGGACTCCGCGCCTGGCAGCTGCCCAGGGGGAGCGGGCCGGCGGCTCCCCCTGCTTGTGGATTATAAACGCCCAGGCGCTGCCCCTGAAGCCGCCGGGCCTGGCACGGGAGGGCGCTGGGCAGCCCCGCAGCCAGAGCCCCGGCGACTGGGCAGCAGCGCCGAGCCCCGGCCGCAGGACTAGCGGGAAAGGCTGCACCAAGCGGCCGTGGCACCAAGGCGGGGAGCCGGCCGAGCAGTCAGAGAGCGGTGCGGGTCCGGAGCGCCCAGGCACCTTCGCCTGCCTCGGGACAGACTGCAGCGGGGCCCGGAGCGCCGGAGAGGAGGCGAGCGGACAGCAGCGGGGCCGGGACAATGGGGCCGGCTCCCTGGACAATACCGGCGGCCAGAGGGACGGAGCCTGCTGCGGCTGTGCGAGCCGGAGCCACCTGCGCGCTGCCACAGGGGTCCCGAGCTCCCCCGGGGGCTGGCTGAGTGTAGCGGGCGCAGGGCCCTCCGTGTACGGCGAGAGGCTGTGCGTAATGCAAGTGTCCAGGCACCAGCTCAGTCCCGGAGCGTCTAACTTCACGGATCCCTGGCAGCTGGAAATCTGGGGGTCCCTGGCCCCGGGGGCGAGGTCCCAGCACCTGGAGAGGTACCCGCCGGCCTCGGAGAGCCGCTCCTGGTTTGCAAAGATGCAGCTGAGGCCGCCACCCCGCCGCCGCGGCCGCTCACACCTCCATGAGTGGCTGACCCTAGTGACCGGCCTTCAGCTGTGTGCAGGGAGACAGCCGCACGGGGGCACGTCCTGCCGGCGCGCAGGTGAGTGCTGGGTGGCCAGCCCGGACCATCTTGTGCGCTTGGAGACGGATACTCAAGGGCAGCCACAGGCCGGTGAATTGGGACAGGCAATTTCAGCACCACCTGCGCCCGGGACAGCTCCTAGAGCGGAGCTGGGACTCGATCCGGCCCGCGCTCCGCCCACGCCGCACAGACAGCAGGATCCCTGTCTGTTTTTTCACCTGTTTGATTCCACCAAAGGCTGTTTACAAACTCTTTGCTTTGCCGTGGAGTTTGGGAGCCCGTCAGCCCTGGAGCTCTTTGCTCACCTGCCAGTAAAGCCTTGTCCAGCTATACAGCTTGATCTATCACATTATCCGCCTGTCAAGCAAAGGAGGAGGAGAGAGAGTGCTTTCCTACCATTATTAAGGACTGGCAGGGCAGCCAACCACCACCCCCACTTCCCTCAGTACAATTACCAGGTTCAGGTGGCTGAAAACGAGCCTCCAGGGACTCCTGTGATAACTATGGCAGCACAAGACCCTGATTCAGGGGAGGCTGGGAAACTAGTCTACTCCATGGATGCCCTGATGAATAGCAGGTCTATGGAGCTGTTTAGCATTGACCCCAAGAATGGTCTCATCACCACCACCAAAGCTTTGGATAGAGAGACTATGGACCTGCACTATTTCCGGGTTACTGCTGTGGATCATGGGGTCCCTCGCCTTTCTGCCACCACCATGATTGCTGTAACTGTTGCTGATCGAAATGATCACGACCCTGTTTTTGAGCAGAGTGAGTACAGAGAGACTATTAGGGAAAATGTAGAAGAAGGCTACCCTATCTTACAGCTGAGGGCCACGGATGTGGACTCCCCACCCAATGCAAACATCAGGTATCGATTTGTGAATGAACAAGCAGCCCACTCTGTCTTTGAGATAGATCCCAGGTCAGGTCTGATCACCACCAGTGGGCAAGTGGACAGAGAGAAAATGGAGAAATATTCTTTGGTGGTGGAGGCAAACGACCAGGGTAAGGAGCCTGGACCCAGATCTGCCATGGTTAAAGTCTATATCACAGTTCTGGATGAGAATGACAATGCCCCTCAGTTTAGTGAAAAACGCTACATTGTCCAGGTGAGAGAGGATATAAGACCCCATACGGAAATCTTGCGAGTTACTGCCACTGACCTGGACAAAGACAATAATGCTTTAGTCCATTATAACATCATCAGTGGGAACAGCAGGGGTCAGTTCTCCATTGACAGTGTGACTGGGGAAATACAGGTGGTGGCACCTCTGGATTTTGAAGTTGAACGTGAATATGCCCTGAGGATACGTGCTCAGGATGCAGGGCGCCCTCCTTTGTCTAACAATACTGGCATGGCTAGCATCCAAGTAGTAGACATTAATGATCATGCCCCAATCTTTGTCAGCACCCCTTTTCAAATCTCCGTCCTGGAAAATGCCCCCCTTGGCCATTCAGTGATCCACATCCAGGCAGTGGATGCAGATTATGGGGAGAATTCTCGTCTGGAATATAAACTAACTGGGGTCTCAGCTGACACCCCTTTTGTGGTGAACAGCGCCACTGGATGGATCACAGTGAGTGGCCCCTTGGACCGTGAGTCAGTGGAGCACTATTTCTTTGGGGTGGAGGCTCGGGACCATGGCTCTCCATCCTTATCTGCCTCCGCTAGTGTCACTATCACCGTCATGGATGTGAATGACAATCGACCTGAATTCACCCAAAAGGAGTATTTCATCCGGCTAAATGAGGATGCTGTTGTGGGGACCAGTGTTCTCAGTGTCACGGCAATCGACAGGGATGTGTACAGTGCCATAAGCTACCAGATAACGGGGGGGAACACCCGGAACCGCTTCTCTATCAGCACTCAGGGAGGAGTGGGGCTGATCACTCTCTCACTACCCTTGGACTACAAGCAAGAGAGGCGCTATGTGCTAACAGTGACTGCCTCTGACCGGACCCTGCATGACAACTGTCACATTCATATCAACATCACTGATGCCAACACCCATAGGCCTGTGTTCCAAAGTGCCCACTATTCAGTGAGTGTCAATGAGGACCGTCCTGTGGGCAGCACTGTGGTGGTAATCAGTGCCACTGATGATGATGTGGGGGAAAATGCCAGGATTACTTATTATCTAGAGGACAATATTCCTCAGTTTCGTATTGATGCGGACTCTGGTGCCATCACATTGCAGGCGGAGCTGGACTATGAAGACCAGGTCACCTACACCTTGGCCATCACTGCCAAAGATAATGGGATCCCTCAGAAAGCAGACACCACCTATGTAGAAATCATGGTGAATGATGTAAATGACAATGCCCCTCAGTTTGTCAGTGCTCACTATCAAGGCATTATATCGGAGGATGCCCCTTCATTCACCAGCGTGCTCCAGATCTCTGCCACTGACCGCGATGCCCACACCAATGGGTGGGTACAATACACCTTCCAGAATGGGGAGGATGGGGATGGGGATTTTACCATAGAGCCCACCTCTGGGATTATCCGTATTGTCCGCGGGCTGGACCGAGAGAGTGTCCCAGTCTATGAGCTGACTGCCTATGCTGTGGATAGGGGAGTCCCCGCGCAAAGAACCCCAGTCAACATTCAAGTCACTGTTCAAGATGTGAATGACAATGCCCCTGTTTTCCCAGCTGAAGAGTTTGAGATTTTGGTGAAGGAGAACAGCATTGTGGGCTCTGTGGTGGCCCAGATCACAGCCATTGACCCAGATGAGGGACCCAATGCCCAGATCATGTATCAGATTGTGGAAGGCAACATCCCGGAGATCTTCCAGATGGACATATTTTCTGGGGAGCTCACTGCCTTGATTGACCTGGATTATGAGACAAAGCCCGAGTATGTAATTGTGGTCCAGGCCACGTCTGCCCCCCTGGTCAGCAGAGCCACAGTCCACATCAAGCTCATTGACCAGAATGACAACAGCCCTGTCCTCAAGAACTTCCAGATCCTCTTCAACAACTACATTTCCAACAGGTCCAACACCTTCCCTTCGGGGGTCATAGGGAAGATCCCGGCTTATGACCCAGATGTGTCCGACAAGCTCTTCTACACTTTTGAACGGGGCAATGAGCTGCACTTGTTGATTGTAAATCAGTCTAGTGGTGAGCTGAGGCTGAGCCGTAAGCTGGACAACAATCGTCCCCTGGTGGCCTCCATGCTAGTGACAGTCACAGGTAAGATATTTAAACTCTTTAGATGACTGTGATAGTATAACATTTCCTAGAGACGTTCAGGTGGTTCCAGGCTGGAGACTCCAACGTGTGTCTTGTGGTGCTGAGTTTTCAGCATTTGGGCCATTATTCTACTTAAAATCTGAAAAAATAAAATAAAATGGGTGCTTATGATAATATCCATACTACTGGAATGTCTTGTAAAGTGTTTGAATTGTAAGGATTACAATGCTGTATAACAGCAAAGTGTTGTTATTTAGCTAGAAGATCAGTTAGTCATAGCTTTAAGCATGAGGTGCTCTCTCTAGTAAATGCAAGTATCTGTTATACACCGCATAGGATGCTGGCTTGGGAAGCTCACTGCTTTTCCTGGTGGCAGAACAGACTGCTCCTGCTGGTTCCTAGAGGCTGCTGACCCAGGAGCTAAATGTGCCATCTCTGCTTTGCTTTGAGCCCCTCCTAGCTTAGGGAGTGAGCCATTCCCATCCTTTGGGGCCTGAGCATGCTCTTGCTACTGTGCTCTCGGCCTTTGCTGATTCAGGGAGTGAGGGATCAAGCTTGGGGCTTGAACTCAGCCCTTAAAAAATCTTATTCAAATGTTTGCTGTTACCATTCCCCTTTTTGTTCTCCCCGCCCTTCCAAAAATAGTTTATGTTTTACAATTCTGGTTTTGGAATATTAATACTGCAAATATTTAGGGCTCTGTTTTCAAAAGCATTTTCTACAATTTTGAATTCATTTTTTGGAGTCCAAGTTATTGCATGCACAGAAATGGGGTGTAAAAGATCACGCACACAGTTTTAGAAGAAAGGTTTAAAATGTATCCCCTAAACTGTCAGTGTAGGTCCTTGTGTGGTGTGCATCCCCTGTATTAATGTGTGTATCCATACTAACCTCCCCTGTGACATAGAGAATTATTATTATCCCCACTTTACAGATGTGGATCAGAGGCACAGATGGATTAAGTGACTTGCCTGAGGTCACACAGGAAACTGATGGCAGAGCCAAATCTGAATGTAGATCTTGTGAGTCCCAGTCCCTTGCCTTTACCACAAGACCATCCTTCCTGCCTTGTAGAGGGTGTTTCTTGAAATACCAAATAACCTATGTGTGACTTGTAGAAGGAGGTGGGGGAGGTGTCCATTTGGAGGGTATCAGTGACACAGGCTAAGTTATTTAGCTGTGCCTAGGGAGGCATACATTATTCATGACTTTCCACAGATCCTCAGCTTCCATCTAACCCTTCCTCCCCCTTCCCCCACCCTACCAACTCGTTTAGTGAGTGAGCTCGGAAAATAAGACCCGTGTTTCTTTCAAAAGATGCAGTGTGGGCTTTAAATGTTGATATGTTGAGTCCAGCCCAGCGTACTCAGCTACAGCACCTCACTAGATTGAGGTTCTTTAGGGGTTAATTGTAACTGCAGGGCAGGGTAATATCATATTCAGACACACACATGCACAGGCTGATTACTAGAGATGGGGGGAGCCGTGCTGACCTTTCTTGCTTCTGCCAGAGTATGTTTGTGCAGGCTCTGCCTCGTAATACACTTAACCCTGCACAAAGGCAGGAGGAAATCACATTTCAAGGCCTTGCACTAAACTACCTTAGAACAACAAGGCTCTTGAAATTACCGTGTCATCATTTTCCAGTGGAAGTGAGGCTAGAAAAAGCTAAGCTCACCATGGCGAGAAGGGGAAGAAAGGAAGCCCAGTCTTGCAGGAGGGGAGCAGAGTGGAAACGTGCTTTTTGTTGGCTTCAGTGGGCGCGAGGGGTGTTTAGGTTTAGACCCTGCTTTGTAAGAATGTTACCTTCCTGTAGCCATGGCATTTTTTATTGTTCTGTTATTTACTGAGCACCATCCATGTGCTTTATAAACATATAGTGATGGAAGGCACAAAGCTCACAGTCGGAATCAACACAAAATTATAGTAACATCTAAAGAAAGGGCTAGGGGCACTTTGCAGATTAAAATGAACTGAAATTAAAATTTGATCACACTGTTCATTTATATACAGTGCAGTCCTAAAGCCACTGCATCAAAATGAACTTCCTTCTGTAACACAAGTACGTTCATTTCTGAAGATTCACAGCAATAAAAGCATGTTGGTAAGATACCCAGAACTATGATCATATAACAGACCAAGAACATTCCTAGGGTGGGAGAAGCTTTCATTGCTCTGTGTGGGTTTTTGGTCAATTTGGTAAAATGCTAGAGGGCTACAGACTGGAAGGAAGGTTAGAAAGTAACACTACATTAAAGAATAGATTACCACTAAACTGAATATATGAAAATACGAAACAGAATATACCACTAAATTGAAGGCTAAGTGCCTATTCAGTCTCCATCTCTGTTTGGCTGCCAGCTGTATTTGTTATCTACTAGGACGGGACCCTGTCATTGGTAGGGTTAATATGGTGTGAGGAGGAAGGGAAGACTTTGATAGTACTAAAACAATATTATTGTACAGGGACTGAAATAACAAAACCACTGATAGGCAGCAAAAACAATAGACTTCTTTGGCTCCCAAGGAATAAAGTGTTTGAGTTGGAGTGGCAGGTCTCAAAGGAAAATGTACAGGAGTTTCCTGAAGGTAGGTAGATGGTTCCACCTGGATCCCCCTATAATCCCTCTGAAAGACTCCATGTCAGACCTATACTCTGTCCAAAGAAGGCTGGATGCAGCTTCCTGTGGAGTCAATCATCATTAGTGTCCTCTATGCATAAAACCCACTTTGGGGTTATTGCAGCTTCATTTTAAGCATCTGCCACTGTTGAGCCAGGATACTGGGTTGGATATGCCATTGGTCTAACCTGGTTTGGCAAGTCTTGTGGCAGGCATCACGGCACGAGCCTTTTCCTAGAAAGTGACAAGATCAAAACCACCTTGC
This sequence comes from Gopherus flavomarginatus, assembly GCF_025201925.1. Classification (NCBI taxonomy): domain Eukaryota; kingdom Metazoa; phylum Chordata; order Testudines; family Testudinidae; genus Gopherus; species Gopherus flavomarginatus. The sequence continues at coordinate 24,467,752 of NC_066622.1, read as the reverse complement.
ACAATAGCTAACTATTCCATGGCAGCTAGCATTTTGCATGAGACTTTGTCTCATCAGTGCTTGAAATCTTTTACAGTGGGTATCAGTGCACAAAACCTTCCACATCCTGGCAGTGGTGAGAGTGCATGCCCAACTCGAACCAAAATGAGTTGCACTTTGCAGTCCTACTGCAGCAGTTGCTGCCCCTCCTGAACAGCTCTGGTGACTAGTCTTTACCAAGTAGCCAGGAGCCTGAGAACTTGCAGCTGTCATCCACACCTTTGTTACTCCAGGCTGCACAACTGGAATATGGTCTATTTAGGGCTACCTCCGAAGTCCACCCTGAAACACTAGCTGATTCAGTATGCAGAGTCTGGGTAGCTCACAGTGAGCACATAACATTGTTAGTTCAGCTCTCTGAATTAGACTCCTGTTTGCGTCTCTGTGCAATTCAAAGTGTTGGTGATGATTGTTAAAGCTCGGAAAGGTCTGGGAACCAGTTATCTAAGGTGCCTCTTACCTTATACTTCACCATGGAATTTAAGATCAGGTGGGGTGCATTCATTGTCAGGTCCTTAGTTTAAACACTCTGAGTCAAATCACTCTATTGAAGTCAGTGAAGTTACTACAGGGATGAATTTGCCCTCCAAGTTTTGTTCTGGAGTGGCCCTGCTTTTGGAATTTGCTTCTCTTGCAGGTCCATTAGAGGCCAAGACTAGTAACCTTTAGAGCATGGTGCAACACACACTTATTTAGGTTAGGTGTTAAGTAACAGTCTGGTGTTGTCCTTGGATGTTATGTTTTAATCTCCATATTTGAAGCTGCCAAGGCAAGAGGCCCTATAATTAATTTCGTGATAATACACTATGTAAGTTAAATTTGACCAGATTCACAAGATTTCACAATTCCTCCCAATTATATATATCAGAAACTTGAAAAAGCTGCTGATGCCTCCTGGAAAATAAAGAGGAACATTTACCTCAGAAACAATTCTCTTCTTTTCGCTTTCTTTTCACGCCTTTCTCCTGAAGACATTTTTGTAAAGAACACCAAGATCTTTCCAACATAGGCATTTCTCTTGCTCCTTATTCCCACATGTGAACATTGTGAATCTTTTTTTTTGTGATGGCATCATCCTCTCTTAGACAACTGATTGTGATGCTACAAACAGAATTATGACAAGAGATGGGGAAAGAAACATCAGAGGCTGCTGAGCTCCTAAAAGACAAAGGTCCCAGAGGACATACAGAAAAGCTGGTGTTCAGGGAGAATTGTTTCTGAATAAAATGTTCTCTATGAGGCATTGATTTCTCTGTATCTTTGGCTTATGGGGCCTGGCAATTGAAGTGTTAGGAAAAACAACAGTAAGACTGTTTATTCTGCATCTCTCGCTGTTTCTGATTGGCTTGGCATTGGGCACCAGAAAAAGAGACATTAAGCTATCATTAGGGGCAAAGGGACTACTGAGATATTAACCATGAACTGGGATATCCTGAATTGAACTTGTTCTCTGTACTTTGGAGGTGGGCTCCAAGTGTGCAGAACTAGTCTCTGATGGCTGCTTCCTCAGGCAGCATTTGTCATGAGCAGATATAATAGTATCATAATGTAGCATCTAGTGAGGTTCACTCTGGAGTCAGAGGTTTGAACGTGATTGGTGGTTGGCTTTCTGCTAGGTCCATTAGCTTTCACTTACCCAGTATCTTTAACAGTATAGTGCCTAGATACAGTGAGCTAGGTTCTTGGCTATTGTAAATTGGCATAACTTCATTGAATTCAATGGAGCTGCATGAATTTTTATCAGCTGAGGATCTGGCCCAGCATGACTGTCATCTTGTAAATACCTTAGCTGGAACAGCAGAGCGTCCTTACTCCCATTCCCAACCCAAGTTCTGTTTTCTGACAGTCTTTTACCCTAAGCCAGTGGTCCCCAAGCTTGTTCCACCGCTTGTGCAGGGAAAACCCCTGGCTGGCCAGGCCGGTTTGTTTACCTGCTGCATCCACAGATTTGGCCAATTGCAGCTCCCTGTGGCCGCGGTTTGCTGCTCCAGGCCAATGGGAGCTGCTGGAAGCGGCCGCCAATACATCCCTTGGCCCGCGCCACTTCCCGCAGCCCCCATTGGCCTGGAGCGGAGAACCGCGGCCACTGAGAGCTGCGATCAGCTGAACCTGCGGACGCAGCAGGTAAACAAACCGGCCCAGCCCACCAGGGGCTCTCCCTGCACACGCGGCAGAACAAGTTTGGGAACCACTGCCCTAAGCCCATGTGTCTAATAGGAATCAACAGCCAGGATGTCCATAACAGCCTGATGAATAAATAAGTGATTAGTTGCTGTGTGTTTGGAGAGAAGAACTCAACCTGTAAAGGATAGTAGGAAGGAACCAGCAAAATAACATATTCTGCTATTCAGATGCATGTGTGACTCCCATTACTGATTATGAGAATTATGTAGGTTTATTGACAAGAGTTTGGACCCCAGCATTGAGGTGGGGGATCCTGGGATTTGGATTAAACAAGAAAGAACCCTGGAAAAACTGTGTGTGACTGCAAAAGAAACAGGGGGGTTGTGATAAGAATGGCCATGCTGTACCTTATACTCCCACCCCTCCTACTGCAGCTGTGGTGCCACTAACTTCAGCCCTGCTTCTGACATCTTGTACTGTGTCTTGGAACTGTAACTTTGATCTCTACAACCAGCTAAGCAGACTGGTTTTTGTCCTCTGTAAGTACTGGTTCAGCTGGTCAGCAAAGGTGTCATAAACGAGAGGCAGGGAGATAAAGGAACCACTTTCCAAGCTCCGTGTTAAGTAAATGCAGGAGCAAACTTCTCCCCATATGCCCTTTGCCATGTCATAGTGGAGTATTTTCCTGGCTGCACTGTTCAAACTGTCTTGTCTAGTGTTCCATTGCTCATTGATTGGGTTTTTAATAAACGTGTAATTCCCCTCCACCCATCCTAAATCCCCACACTCCCTATGTTCCCATCACCATTAGCAATAATCATCTCCATTGGCTGGCAGTCTCAGCAAGGAGGTCCAGCAGGAAGTCCTGGGCATGTCAGTGGAGAGTAATTAGAAGCTCATGCTTCTACCAGCAATGCAGCGGAGATAAAATGAGCTTGACTGGAGGTTGTGGCCAGGGATTGAATGTTGTGTCCTCCTTGCTCTCAGAGAGCCTGGGACAGGGATGTAAAGATCATACACAAAGGCCATTTATTTACCAAAATACAGACAAGCTTTTGTCCATGGCTTCCACCATGGATGGACCCAAACCTACTTTTATAGAGGTGTTCTCTGGCAGAGAGGGACACAAAGCCTCTGCAAAAGCTCTCGCACACTAATGTTCTCTGCTCCAGGGCACTCAATGACACAGCAAAATGTGTAAGTGTGTGGGGGAGAAACAGAGGGAGCCCCAAGCCAGACAGCCCCATGGCTGTGAGAAATTAAGAGGCCCCAGTGTGACTGAAGAGGAGATAAAGATGCTAGGCTGCTTTAGCAAGTCTGGCTGTGCTGCTCTGCTCCTTTCTTCTCTTTCCTCTTCAGAGGGTTTTTTTACAGAATGTGGCTGCAATTTTATCTTCAGTTCTCAGGCCATTAACTCAAGGGCAGCCTCTGAGACCTCACAGCCTCTCTTCACTTGCAAAGTTAGCCTGGGATGGTCCATCATAATGCAGCATTGAGTACCTCATGGACTGAGACAAGGCTAGGCTGGTAAATGAATGGAAAAGAATCCTCCCTGAACCCCCTCAAATGAGATGTAATCATCTCAATCTGTCTGAAAGGAGAAAGAGAGGTGTATGTATGTGACAGGGAGGGACAGGAAGTGGTGCAGCTTGGAATAGGAATGGGAAGTGAGGAGCTGACAACTGAGGGTATGGCTACACTTGAAATTTCAAAGCGCTGCCGGGGCAGCACTTTGAAGTGTGAGTGTGGTCGGAGCGCCAGCGCTAGGATAGAGCTCTCCCAGCGCTGCACGTAAACCACATCCTCTACGGGTGTAGCTTGCAGCGCTGGGAGCTGCGCTCCCAGCTCCCAGAGCTCTCCCAGCGCTGCGGCACTGATTACACTGAGGCTTTACAGTGCTGTATCTTGCAGCACTCAGGGGGGTGTTTTTTCATACCCCTGAGCACGAAAGTTGCAGCGCTGTAAAGCGCCAGTGTAGCCAAGCCCTGATTCCTGTCAGGCCATATAGATGGGTATCTCCTCCGGGAATAGGTGGGTGGAGTGGGTAGCTGAGCAGCTTTCCAGGTGTATAGCTGGATCTCCCTTGAGGAAGTGAGAGAGGCAAGGTGGGTAAGGTAATATCTTTTACTGGACCAACTTCTGTTGGTGAGAGAGACAAGTTTTCGAGCGACATAGGGCTCCTCTTGGAAAGCTGGTCACTTTCACCGACAGAAGTTGGTCCAATTAAAAATATTACCTCACCCTGCCTTGTCTCTCTAATATCCTGGGACCAAACCATCTACAACAACAGTGCAAACACCTGGGGCATTGAGGCATGCAGGCCTATCCAGGGCTCCTGTTCTATCAGGATAGGTGGGCTTATCCTGAGGGGGTGGAGCACTTTGAGCTGCTCCCTCAATCTCATAGGCTCATAGACTTTAAGGTCAGAAGGGACCATTATGATCATCTAGTCTGACCTCCTGCACAACGCAGGCCACAGAATCTCACCCACCCACTCCTGTAACAAACCCCTAACCTATGTCTGAGTTATTGAAGTCCTCAAATTGTGGTTTGAAGACCTCAAGCTGCAGAGAATCCTCCAGCAAGTGACCCATGCCCCACACTGCAGAGGAAGGCGAAAAACCTCCAGGGCCTCTGCCAATCTGCCCTGGAGGAAAATTCCTTCCCGACCCCAAATATGGCGATCAGCTAAACCCTGAGCATGTAGGCAAGACTCACTAGCCAGCACCCAGAAAGAATTCTCTATAGCTATGTATTTCTCCAATCTCTATAGCTATATACCTCTCCAGCTTTGTACATGGTTATTGTAAACCTCAATTCAATGCAAAAGTAGCAAGCCCTCCTCCCTGCTGCTGGACCTGGATGTGCCCTGAGGCTGGAAGCTCTCTTCCCCCCCCCCCCCTCGTCCTCGCTACCTTCCCTGTAGTCATGTTTCCAGGACACTCCTCTTTGTAGGACATGAATATTCACCAATATCTGGCTCTCCATCCATTCACCAGGGCCTGGATTTAATCAGAATGGCTGAGGAGTCATGGTTCCCCGGGGTGTTAGTGCCTCCAGTCAGCTCTGGGCTTTCTTTGTTTTTTTGGAGGGTCATTCCCTGAACCATCTGCTTCCCCTTGATGTGGCAGGGACAGGGAGGCCAGGCAAAGGCCTGAGCTCCGCAAGGACAGTGCTGTCAGTGGGATGCATTGTGTTGTGCAGACAGTGAATACTGAACAGCCCACATGGGGTCACTTGGACTAGCAGCTCCCTTGTGTAGAGCAGGGGCTGAGTGGTATGTTACAATGAACAGATCTTCATGCTGGCGCAAACAGCTAATGCATTGTCAAGGCCTGGTGGAGTCTCTATTGCAGCTTTGTGCTTCAGAAGCACCATCCATGGTCTGGATTCTGGTATCGCTTGTCATCAGAGGGGAGATGAGTTTGCCAGTCTCAGCGTCATCCCTAGTCTGCAGCACTAATATGGCACAAGTCCATTCTGTGAGGACAGAGGGAAATAGAGGATCCCCCGGAAATTTGCTCTCAGGCACATTCCATTTGGGGGAAGTGCCCCTCAGAATGACCCTCCCAGCACTTGGGTGAGAAGGGCTGATTCTACACAGTCAGCCCGGGGGGGTGGGGAGTGTGCAAGGTTGAGATCCAAACTGTCACATTATTGGGATCCCCTTCATTGGGTCTGAGTTCCCCTCAGGAGACGTCAGGGCTGCTTCTTCATCGCCCAGGTCTCCAGAGAAAGGGAAGTCCTGAGATGAGTCCAACACTGGCTGCCCCACTAGCTCAGTTATCATTTCTGTAGCACTGGAAACACGCAGGGCACTTCACACTGGGTCAGATATGCTAAGCAGAAAAGTCGACACAGCTGCTGGGCAGCCGCTGCAGCACGTGGGAAATTCCCTGTTTCATCACAGCTTCTGGGACCCACTGGGTCGATCAATCTGAGGTATTGATGAGCTGTTGACGGTCCTGCTGTCTAATGCTGGATAGACACTTCGTCCCTCCTCCCGTCACATCAGCCACAGGGAGAGAGCTCATTGCTCCCTGAGGACATGGGCATTATTTAAGAGGCAATGAAGGCTTGAGGGGAGTGCAGAGATCTGTGGGCATCAGGTGTAGAGGGACAGAAGCTCCTTGTTCTCTTTCTGCCTGGCAGTGTTGATGCAGCTACAGTGACTTTTGTTGCCTCTCCCTCCCCATGTCTCTCTGCCTCCTACTCACCATAGCCTGAAGGCAGCAGTTCAGGGCTCAGATATAAGGCAGTGGGGATGAGGGGCATATCCCAAGTCTAGCCAGCAGCATCTGAATGGGGATGGAGAGTTTGTTTCCTTCATCCACAGGCTTCTCTAGACAGGTGCTAATTGTGCTTTCCAGTCTCAGGGCAGATGAGGCCAAAGCCAAGTACACACCCAGCCCCCTGCCTCCAGTCCAGCATGTCGCCTTCTCACTGCTCAGAGGTTCTGCTTCCAGGCATTCTCCTGTCCAACCCAGAACTCAGACCCATGTCTGCTAAGCTCTAACAGCTATAAATCAGGCACGTGCCCCCTGCCTGTTGATTGGCACTGAACACCCTGTGAGCATAGTGAAGGGAGCTCCTCTGTCTATGAGTGGGAACAACTGGGATGGAACCAACCAAACACACAGATTGTACTTGCAATTACTGGAACAGAAAATGGGCAAGGAAAGAGGAGGCAATGGGCTTGCAGTGCAGAGTCTCAAATCCCCTCCCTTCCTGCAGATAATGGGCTGCAATGCGAAGTCCTAACAGCCTCCCCCTCACATGGACAAAGAGGCTGCCATGCTGGGACCCCAGCCCCTCCCGATTCTGACAAGGGTACTATAGGGGATTTCAAAATCAGGGCTAGAGCAACAACCTCTGTGAAAAGCTGATTGATGAAGCGGAGCAAAGAGGGCCAAAGGGCTGCTGTTTATTTGGAGACCTTCATATCTGGGACTTGTAAAAAATCCCATTTAATATTTCCCCTCTGCCTGGCACCATGCAGCCCCACGTGCCTGTGGCAGAGTGCTAGGAACAAGAACCCAGGGTACAGGTACACTGCAAAATAACCATGCAGCAGCAAGCTCTGGGCTCGTGCTACAGGGCTTAAAACAGCAGCATAGACATTCCCACTTGGGCAGGAACGCAGGCTCTGAGACCCTCCCCCTTGCCAGATTCCAGAGCCCGGGCTCTAGCATAAGCAGGAATGCCTACCCTGCTAGACCGTGAGTCCTAGGAGCCTGAGGGCTTGTCTACATCAGAAAGTTGCAGCGCTGGTGAGGGAGTTACAGCGCTGCAACTTAGGAGGTGTACACATCTGCAGGGCACCACCAGCGCTGCAACTCCCTGTTTGCAGCGCTGGCCGTACTCCCGTTTTGTCTCGGGTGTAGAGGATCCAGCGCTGGTGATCCAGCGCTGGTAATCAAGTATAGACACTTACCAGCGCTTTTCTTGACCTCCGTGGAATAAGCAGGTATCCCAGCATACCTGAGGAAGCCTCTGGTAATCAAGCTGGTCTCCTTCCCCGGCTTGCTCTCGCGTTCCCCGAACCCCGAGCAAGCAGGTCTCCTTCCCTGCGGTTTGCAGGGTGGTTCCGGGAACGCGAGAGCAAACCGGGGAAGGAGACCAGCTTCGCCGCGGTTTGCTCTCGCGTTCCGCGAACCACCCTGCAAACCGCAGGGAAGGAGACCTGCTTGCTCGGGTTCGGGGAACGCGAGAGCAAACCGGGGAAGGAGACCAGCTTCGCCGCGGTTTGCTCTCGCGTTCCGCGAACCACCCTGCAAACCGCAGGGAAGGAGACCTGCTTGCTCGGCGGTTCGGGGAACGCGAGAGCAAACCGGGGAAGGAGACCAGCTTCGCCGCGGTTTGCTCTCGCGTTCCGCGAACCACCCTGCAAACCGCAGGGAAGGAGACCTGCTTGCTCGGGTTCGGGGAACGCGAGAGCAAACCGGGGAAGGAGACCAGCTTCGCCGCGGTTTGCTCTCGCGTTCCGCGAACCACCCTGCAAACCGCAGGGAAGGAGACCTGCTTGCTCGGGTTCAGGGAACGCGAGAGCAAACCGGGGAAGGAGACCAGCTTCGCCGCGGTTTGCTCTCGCGTTCCCCGAACAAGCAGGTCTCCTTCCCTGCGGTTTGCAGGGTGGTTCGGGGAACGCGAGAGCAAACCGCGGCGAAGCTGGTCTCCTTTCCCGGTTTGCTCTCGCGTTCCCCGAAACCCCTTGAAGCCGCCCAACAGCGCTGCAGTGTGGCCACATCTAACACCACTTGCAGCGCTGGTTGCTGTAAGTGTGGCCACTCTGCAGCGCTGGCCCTATACAGCTGTACTAATACAGCTGTAACAACCAGCGCTGCAAAATTTTAGATGTAGACATGGCCTGAGTTAGTTGCCCTGGGCTCTGAGACTCATGGCTGCAGGGTGTTTTTTGCAGTGTAGATGTCCCTGAGGTACAGTACTAGCTACTTCCCTCAGGGACTGGATTTAATTGAGGGGGCTGGGTGCTCAGTGACTTAATTAGGCAGCAGGCTGATGAGCTAATGAGAGCAATCAGCCTGTCAGCTGGGAACAGTTAAAGCTCAGGAAGGAAGGTAAGGGAATGCAGCAGGATGTGATCTTTCCCTCGCTCTCTCCCCAGGGTGGACTGAAAGGAAGTGTTCTTCCAATTGTACGTTGTTGTACAGGGCTGTACTGGTGGAGGGGACCCAGTGAATAGCACCCGTGTCTATAAACTCAGAAGCATGCAGCCTGTTTGCGGTGGTCCAAAGGATGGAGAAGGCAGCCTGCTAGAGTGCCTCACCACTTCACTACCCTGAGTACCCCATAAATGGCACCACCACCTCTGGGGTGGGGAGGAAGCAGTCAACATCCAGCACCTGCAGGGAAGAGATATGGGGCAAATTTCAGTTCTTATGGAAGTTCCCAGGGATCTGTCTTGTCCACATAGGATGAACGGGAGCTCAGCTTTTAGGGTCTGGTATGAAAAGACTCACTCGCTGTAGAGTGGGTGGTGCTCAGTTTGCCCCAGATGAGAGGATGAGCTGGCATTTGGGTGTTTCATAGCCCTTGGCCATCCCTCTAACTTCTGAGGTCTGGATTTCCAAGCTAGAATGATGGTCCTGCGGACTGAAGGCCTCTCTCCTACAGAGCAAAGCAGCAATTGGGGAAGCTTCCCACCTACCACTTTCTGCCAACAGAAAAACCTCCTGTAGCACTCAAAGCAGAGTTTATGCTCTATGGCCTAGCCAGTCCTTGATTTCTCTGATAGAGGTGCGCTTTGTGACACAGGCCTCAAATTCATCTCACGCGGGGGCCACCAAACAGTCATCCAATGTTGACAACTTCTTGTCACTGCATTCTTGTCTGGGATTCCCAGTACACCCAACAATCAGGAGGAGAGCACACATTCAGGACACCTAATGGAGGGCTCTTGGTTAGATCGTGTTGCTTCTTCCCCTGAGATCTAAGCAGGTAAAAAGCATCCTATTGGTACTGGTTGGACCAGAGTTGTTTTCTGGCCTACGCCAGCCTGTGTTAACGTCTAATGGAGCATGGTACCCTCCATTATCCCCACCACCACCTCCTCTGCCTCTGAGTCAAACAGAGTCAGCAGTGGGGGCTTCGCAAGGAGAACTCGGATGAGATTTTCTGCCTCACTTCCACATGAAACATAACGAGTTGGATTTAAAATGAAAAGCAAGCCCCCAAGCCATCCACCAGGAGATTAGCTCTTGGGTGATTGCTACGGTGCCTCTCCTTCCTGCCCCCTCCCCCTTTCTCAGCCCTGTTTGAATCTTATCTCCAGAGCTCCACTGCTGGTGTTTGTGAGGGAGGCTTCCACCAGAATTTTCAGGGTTGCAGAAAAGCAGTCACCTTTTACAGAGAGGGAAAAGGCAGAAATTTCAATCTTTTAAATCCTCCCAAGCGCTGAACTTCAAATGGGGCTGAGGAAATCAAAGGGCTGGCGTCTCGGCACAGCAGCCCTGGAGAGAGTGAAACAATACAGCCAAGTTGCGCAGGCAGCTCAGAGGCAGAGTGGGGCTGGAGCAGTGTTGCAGTGAAATGGGGAGCTTAGCACTTAAATACATTGACTCTTCATCTCCTGAGACCAAGCTTCCAGTTAGAGCTCAGGAGAGTTTGCAGCTCCCAGTGCTGCCAACAAACGTACAACCTCAACCTCTGACGGGGCCATTTGTGACAGATTGTGCTGGGCTCTGTGATTTGGAGCCTTTAACAAGGATTAGACTGAGTCCTCCAAACTCGTTTCACTTGTGAGCGCAGTAAGTTCTGAATGCAGCTGTCTATTGGAGCGTCAGCCCTCTTGCGCAGCCCAGTAACAATGCCCACTGGTTGTATGTAATGCATTGAAGCCCAGGTTATGTCAGCGCTGCAGGAGATAGCGAATGCAATTGTCTCCCAGCGGCAGGGCAGGCAGCACAGACATAGAGCGAGGGGCTGATAATATCCTCCTGCTGTGCTGTCCCTAGGATACAGGCTCTCCCTTTCACAACACCATGATATGAACAATGTAGGGGAGACCAGAAGGACTTTTGGGTCCGCCCAGACCTTCCACTGAGAACACAATGATGCTTCTCTGTGCAGGAGCCTGTGGAGGGTGGGACAGAGATTATTAATATGAGTTAAAAAGCTCTGTGCACTTACGCTAGTAATTCAGGCAGCTCCCCACCTTGGAAATGGTAGGAGCCATTCTGACTGTTGCGTGAGGGCCTCATCTCGCCTTTGATGTGGTGTCCTGCTAATGGAGCGGTTACACTGGCTGAGGATCCGGAGGTGCTCTGTTATAGTGGAGAGGAGCAGGCAGCATGGGTTATAGATAGACGGAGTAGCTGAGAACTCATCTTTCAGTTTTCAGCTGCAGGAAACAATATGAAAGGTGTAAAGCACAAAGAAAGCAGAGATGTATGGGCCAGAGCGTAATGACTTGACTTCTCATTCTCCAGAAGTGCTTTTGCTGGAGAGAGCCATTCCATCACAATCACGTTGTCCTGGGGCTGCTGCTGTCACAGTCACTACTAGTGTGGGCTAGAAAGGAGCCCGCAAGGAAAAGGTCGAACCCCCTCACCTCCAGGCCCTGCTACAGCTCTAGGGGCAGTGACACAGCAGGAAGCTATGTGCAGAGAAACTGAGTCCTGTATTTCTAGCAGGTTGGTTGTGCAGGAGAAAGTCTCGGTATCACAGCTGTATGATTGTGTGTGGTGAGGGGAGCTGAGGTTGTTGCGCTGGCCCACAGTCCTTTGGGGCACAAACTAATGATGCTGCAAACAGCAGCATCCCCTGGGAATCGGGAGTATCCTGGAAAAAGCAGGGCGGGTGATTGCACCAGTCTGGGAAACAGGATGCTGTGAGTTCCACTTGGATGCATCAGTGCACTGTAGAAGATAGGGCCGGGTGGTGCAGTGAGGTCTGGCAGCACTGGGTTGATGGGCAGGTCTAGGAGGCTGCTGTTTGTGTGAGCTCAGGCAGATCATCATGCCAGCAACACTGAAACCTCCAAGGAGAGGTCAGTCACTGATGCATGGGCTATGTCTTCTCAGCACAGCTGGGGGATTGATAAGGATGTCATTTCTTGGCGGGGGGAGGGCATTCCATCAGACCTCCCATAGCCCTGAGTCCGTTTGCATCAGTTCTGGAATGGTCCTGTGTCCCCCTCTGTCTGGGCTCTAGCATTTGCTTGGCAGTGATATGCTAACACCCTCCACAAATGGTAACTCTGGGAAGAGGGACCTTCAGAGGAGTATCCTGAGGGACCTTCAGCGTCTCAAGTTCAGGGTATTGACCTGTGGGTGCCCACTGCTGATTTAACTCCTCTGAAGGGTCGAAAGGCACTATCAGAATGTCTCCCCCCTCAGTTGGGGTTCTCCAGGGCATGGAGGGGAGGTTAAGAAAAGAGACTGACAGTGTGTTGGATTCCTCAGTGCTGCAGGGGTTCCCTAGTGGGACACTGGGGGTGGGGGGGTGAGTGGGAGGAGTGGAGGCAGTTGCAGAAGGTGGGGTTCCCTCCCAGTCCATGTAAGTTGTCCTAGTCACAGTGGCACAGCCCTATAAATCCACTCACATCTCTTCGCTTTTTCTGCCAAGATGAATGTTTCCTTTGAACCCTAAGCTGTGTCATAAATCAGAGCGCCCCTCCCTTGTGTGTGCTGAGTCCCAAGCCGCAAGATATTCCTTGAACTTGGCACAAAAATGTTAACAATAGCGTGGATTAAAGACTCCCCATGTTTCTGTGAAAGGGAATGTGCGAGGCCATTTCTGGGGAATCCATTTTCCTGTCAGATGCCAGGTCCAATCTTTCTGCAGCAGACAGGGGAAGAGTAATGCCCCTTCCAGGAAACCAATCAAGGCTCTTTCAAGTGGTGCTTTGCAGAGATGATGGCACTGGCTCAGGAAGGGGAGAGAGAGGAGGACTCTGGTTCTGTAGCCTGCAGGCCTTTTGTGTCTCTACAGGGGACCAGCTCCATCCATTTTCCAGCACCCTTCCTGTGTTAGCACTTTTAAGGGGTATTGGGGTCAGAGGCAGAGTGGCTGAGGTTGGTCTAAGTCACCTCCCCTGGTCCAGCAAGGGGCTGCTTTGGCATGAGTTGCTGCAGCTGTTCTAAACACTGAGGCTGGTGTGAATATTGGCTCACAGTATTGGTGCTAGTCTTGTTGCTGAAGAAGGTTTGTTTTTAAATCTGGAGTTTCCCAGAGTCTGTGTTGCGTGTGGTGCCGCCCATAGGAAAAGTTCACACAACAGCCACCCCGGGAGTAGATAAGTAAGGAATAGCACCTTGTACGTGTGAAGGATAAGTGCCAAATGACACCAGGGCAGCTGTCTAGTAAGTCTGAAGATGGATTGTTCCATTAGATGGTGAATTGAAAGTTTTCCTATGATTATTATAAAACATTCCTATAGCATTATAAATTTCCCCACGGCCTCGCAGAGCATCAGCAGAGCACGTGCCCTGCCCTGAAGAGCTTCCTGGCTTACAAAGAGAAAAATGCAGAAGGGGCGTGAAGATGTGGGGATTTCTCATGAAGAGAAGAAGGATCAGATTGATCTCTGGTGCAATTCAGCTGACGTCTCTAATGAGTGGGGCCTGAAGGGAGCAGGGGTTGCAGGAAGAAGTGTCTTCCAGGAAAAGATTTGAAGGAGGAAAGGGAGGGGCCCCTTTGTGGCTGAGGGGTGAGTGGGCTGGCATTGTGATCAAATGGGGCATTGGAATATTTCCTGACAAAGCCACTAATTTGCTGTCAGTTAGTATTAAAAAAATAAAATCACTGCCTAGCCATGTCTACACTAGGGAGCTTACAGGCACAGCTGTACTGATGCAGCTGTGCCGCTGTAAGATCGCTCGTGTAGCTGCTCTGTGCCGACAGGAGAGAGCTCTCTCATCGACAACAAGCGGCGGTAGCTATGTCGGAGGGGAGAGCATTTTTGTCAGTGTCACTTATGTTTTTTCACATCCCTGAGCAATAGAAATTATACTGACAAAAGTGCTAGTGTAGACATAACAGAAACCTACTTTTCCCTAGTTAGATCAGGGAAGGCTAAGAACAGCCATACCAGGGACCAGCAGGCTTAATACCAGGTAGGGTAGTTAGCAGGATGGAAAACTATGGTCCAGCACATTCCTGATGAATAAAGAACCCATGGCATTTTTGCAAGATTCAGGGTGTTAGTCTCATTGTCCTGGCAAAACCCCAAATGGGTAATTATATTCTTCCATTCTATGGCTAAACCCTAACTTGGCTCTATCTACCTACTTTCCTACTCATCACTGCAGTATCTAAGTTTTGTGCTAAACTCTTGTGTAGTGTTGCTGGGAAGTGCTGCTGCATTCCACCCAAAGCAAGATGCATTTTAGTGGTAGGGAAAGTGGAGTGATGCTGAGTCTAAAGTCAGGGGAAGGTCTGTGTCGGCTGCCAGCAGCAGCCTGGACACCAGGGGAAGGGGCAGCCAGCTCAGAATGCCCAGGGTATGGAAAGTGATCTCTACATGAATTGAATTCTGTGAAATATTGGAAGCTTTGGAATACCCTGTAGAAACCAGTTAATAATGGACAATAATAGTAACAGTATTAGACCCAGGAGTCTGCCTTGTGACCTTTTGTTTTCTTATCTACGCTGCTAGGTGGGCAGGCCCTGGGAGGGCGGGGGGGGCAGTCTCTCACTGCCAGGGAGACTCACAGCATCCCTGCTGGCCTTTGAAGGGAGTCCCACACAGCCCATTGCCTCGATTGTACATCGCTTACTGAGATCTGCGGCCTAGAGGAAGGGTCCCTCTCCGCTCTCATTCCAGAGGAGGCAGGCTTGCCCCTGAGCATTTGGTGAGCTGAGGACTCTGAATCTGAAGTCATGGGGATGCAGAGTGTTAGCTGCTAGTAGCCTGTGCTCCGGAGGGAAGGGGCAGCCACCTCAGCAAGCTCCAGGGATGTTCACAGAACTGTGCATGGAACAGGATCCCAAGGACTGGAGTTTGTTTGCAAGGAAGATAAAGATAAAAGAGAATAAAAAATTCAAGTTGGGGGAGGAAGGAAGAGCAGAATGAGATGGGGAGCAGATGGTGAGGAGGAAGGAAGCATTGAGACAGGCATAGAGCCTTTGAGACCCAGGAGAAGAGAGGAAGGGGATGGAGAGGGAAGGGGAGAAGACAGAGGGAAAGGGGGAGGGAAAAGCAGAAAGAATTAATTTTCCGAATACTAGTAGCCAAAACACATTCAAACCCAGTTATCTGCTCTTAGCTCCCGCCACCCCAGTGCTCACTTACTCCTCAGCCCCTCCCCCAGCTGTGCTCACAGCTAGCCAGCACTATTGCTTGCTCATTTTCATGAGCATCCAATTTGCTCCCAAGTGTGCAAAGACCCAAATCAAACAGAAACGTAGTGGCAGACTCTGCCCAGGTCCAGTGTGTGCTGAGCACAGCAGGCATGCACTCTGGTACACACCCTGTCATGTTGTTTATATATACAGGCCTTATGGAGTCTGTGATTCCATGTATTAAGTGCTGGCACAGACTCATGCTCCAGAATCTCAGCTATCATTTAAAAAAAATATCTAGCCCACATGGTAGCAAGGGAAGCCTTCCAAATGTGACCTGAATGTAATCAATGCAGGGATGTCTGCCTGAGTCTGCAGAGTGCCTGAAACAATAACTCTGTAATGGAACTGCCCTCTGACACTCAGTGGAGAATTAATTCTCAAACTTAATCATGACGGTTTAAATGGCACCATTGCTGACTGTTTCACTGTCAATCATTTCAAAAGTAACATCCTTAGGCCACAACCCAAGCTGCCCTTTTCAATTGCCAGAGACTCAGCTTCCCTCTGACAACTTCTGTGGCGGTTGTGTTGTGTTGTTAATACACCGGTCAGTGGCACGCTGAGAATTGTACATGCAGAGGTAGTGTAATGAACAGAATACAATAGCCAGTTAAATACCAGTGTGGGAAGGGCTAACCTAAGTGGGTTATTCACACTAAACACAGTGATACGCTCCAATTTTCAGTGTATCAAAAGTTGTTGCAGAGACTTCTCTCTGGGTGCTGGAGTAGCCACAGCAATTAGGCCTGGCCATGGGGTTTAGGCCAAGCTTGAAGTGGGATCTGTGGAGCTCTGGTTACTCATGGATAGGGCCTTACCAAATTCATGGTCCATTTTGGTCAATGTCATGGTCATAGGATTTTAAAAATAACAAATTTCATGATTTCAGCTATTTAAATATGAAATTTCATGGTGTTGTAATTGTAGAGGTCGTGACCCAAAAAAGAGTTGGGGGTGTGTGTGTTGCAGTACTGCTACCCTTACTTCTGTGCTGCCGCTAACAGCAGTGCTGCCTTGAGAGCTTGGTAGCTGGAGAACATCAGCTGCTGGCCAGGACCCCAGCTCTGAAGACAGAGCCACAACCAGCAGCAGCGCAGAAGTAAGGATGGCATGGTATGGTATTGCCACCCTTTCATCTGCACTGTTGCTGGCGGGATGCTGCCTTCAGAGCTGGGCACCTGGCCAACAGTCACCACCCTCTGGCTGCCCAGCTCTGAAGGCAGCTCAGAAGTAAGGGTGGCAATACCACGACACCCCTAAAATAACTTTGTGATCCCCCTGCGACTCCCTTTTGGGTCAGGACCCCCAATTTGAGAAACGCTGGTCTCCCCCCTTGAAATCTATATAGTATAGGGTAAAAGCACACAAAAGATCAGATTTCATGGGGGGGAGACCAGATTTCATGGTCCGTGACATGTTTTTCATGACCGTGAATTTGGTAGGGCCCTACTCGGAGCTCTATCCCACTCATGCCCTCATCTTCCAGTCAAACAGCTGCCATGCTTTAATGTTTTCCTTGTCTGTTCTGCAGACGGGATCCACAGCGTGACAGCCCAGTGCGTCCTGCGTGTCATCGTCATCACAGAGGACATGCTGGCCAACAGCATCACGGTGCGGCTGGAGAACATGTGGCAGGAACGCTTCCTCTCGCCACTGCTCACCAGCTTCCTGGAGGGCGTGGCCACTGTGTTGGCCACACCCAAGGAGGATGTCTTCATCTTCAACATCCAGAATGACACGGATGTGGGTGGCTCGGTGCTGAATGTCAGCTTCTCTGCGCTGGCTCCCCGAGGCGGCCACTTCTTCAGCTCAGAGGAGCTTCAGGAGCAGCTGTACATGAAGCGCATGACTCTGACCTCCGTCTCCATGCTGGAGGTGCTGCCCTTCGATGACAACGTCTGCCTGCGGGAGCCATGCCAGAACTACATGAAGTGCATCTCAGTGCTCAAGTTCGATAGCTCAGCCCCCTTCATCGCCTCCCCATCCACCCTCTTCCGGCCCATCCACCCCATCACAGGCCTGCGCTGCCGCTGCCCGCAGGGCTTCACTGGGGACTACTGTGAAACCGAGATCAACCTGTGCTACTCCAACCCCTGCCATAATGGGGGCATCTGCACCCGCAGGGAGGGTGGCTACTCCTGCATCTGCCTCCAGCACTTCACAGGTAAGTGCCTTATCCTCGTTGAGGGGGAGGAGCACACCGTGTTGTGGGCACAGCTCTGCCAGGCCTGGCCATCAGTGGGGAAGAGGGTCTCTGCTATCCCAGGATAAAGAGACCAGCTTTCGGACGTGTCTTTGCCACACACCTTTCCAGCCGTAATAATCCTGGGTCTTCGCTCTGTAAAGGAGCCAGAACAGGGTTGGTTGGTTACGGCTTTTGTATCCGAAACGACACATTGGAGCAGCGTGTCAGAGTCTCGTTGGGAATGGCTTGCTAGAACCACAGGGGCAAACGCTGACTTGGTCAACTTAACCTTCATCCTTCCAGAATGGGGACCCCGTGTGGGTCTGTCAGACTCTGTCTGCCTGGGTGGACAATAGATAGTCTAGGCAGAGGCCTCCTCCCATTCTGGGCAATGCCTAGCACTGGGCTGAGCAATTCTGTCGGCCAGGCTGCTGCCCTCTCACCCCACAGAAGTCCCCATGTTTCCGTGGTGCTGTATGTAACAGGGTAAAGGAGAGTGGTATTAACACGGCCCTGAGCAGTCTCCTGGTTTCTTCCCATGCCCCTCGCTCCTGAGGAATCAGCAGCTAATGCTGCAGACTTAGTGGATTCTGCTGCTTTGAGTTTGTAAATGTCACCTGGCTTGTGTTTTGCTGGTTTAACCAGGACGGGAGGCAATAGGTACAAAATGCCATGGCCCTATGCTTGGCACCAGGAATCAAAGCCAGGGGAGCTCCCGGCTCTATGGAGCTGTTTGTAACAAGGCTGAAACCCTTTGACTAAAGCGAAATGCCTTGTCCTAGCCCAGTTATATCGGGAAGTGGAGATTTGGGGGTTACTCCATGGAGAGGGGACTCTCCGTCCTCTTCACTCAATCGCTTTCTCAGAACAACAGTTTCTCAGGGGCTAGGGAATGTGCGTGGGGTGGGGAGGAAAGAGGCGGTTGTTTCTCCTCATCCTCCCACTTGCTCATGGCTGCAATGCCACAGATATCTATTCCAGGCTGGCAGACATGACATTCAGGTGCCTCCCACACATGGAATCCACCCTCAGCTCTTCAGTGGCTAGAGCTTTCCATCCTCAGCAGCCTTTTGTCCCTGACAAATCAGAAAGTTTCATTTAACTTGGGGAAATCAAACTGCTAAGGAGCCTGCTCCTCTGAGCCATTGCTGCAGAGTGCACTGAGGGAGCACTAGGGAGACTTGTGATGGAGGCTCCAGCCTGTGACGGTCACACAGTGCTGCTGGAAGAGGCAGCCAGATCTATTGCGTCTCCCCAGCCAGTCAGTTTATCAGCCTGGCAGAGCCACTCTGTGCATTTAGGTCTCCTCCTCCAGCAGGTGAGAGGGCAGGGAGGGAGCCACTCCTAGGAGGGGAAGTAAGGCTGGCTGGTGCATGGCATATTCTACCCAGGGAAATGCAGAGACCGAGCATCATTCCAGAACTGCCAGCACCCCCGCTACTTGGGAAGGAATGGAGAGGTTGAGTTGTGCTGTCCATCAGGGAAGGAGATTCTAATAAGAGTGTAGAGGCTGCTAGGCTGAAATGTGAATCTGTACTCCAGTGCCAGCCCCCCGGGAGCATGAGGAACAGTTCGCACTGCAGGAGCATGACTGGGTCTGGGGAGCATTGGCAGAGCTGCGTGGGGCTGGGCCAGGCCTTGAAGAGTTGAGGTGCTGCAGGTCAGGAGGGAAGGGCATTGCAGAGCTGTGTGGGGCTGGGCCAGGCCTGGAAGGGTTGAGGGGCTGCAGGTCAGGAGTGAGGCGCATTGCAGAGCTGTGTGCTGCTGGGCCAGGCCTAGAAGAGTCAAGGTGCTGCAGGTCAGGAGCGAGGCGCATTGCAGAGCTGTGGTGGGGCTGGGCCAGGCCTGGAGGAGTCGACGTGCTGCAGGTCAGGAGCGAGGGGCGTTGCAGAGCTGTGTGGGGATACTAGGACTGCAATAGATGGGGGTACTCTTGGTCAGGACTGAGAGACATGGGGAGAGGTGCAAGGACTGGACTGGCAGAGGCATTGGCCTCCTAAACTAGCCCTGTGCTTGCTGCATAGAGAAGTGGGAAGGGAGCCTGTGGCTGCTGGTGGAGTGAGGATCTCATTTGCTGGGTCCCAGGCCTGGGGCTCCCCTCAGCTGGGAAGAATTGCTGTGGGGGATGGGGAGTAGCAGATGGCAGAGTTGTGAGCAGCTCCTGTGTTGGTGGTTACTGGTGAGATAAGCAAAGTCAATAGAAATTAACCCTCAGCATTTAAAGTGTGAACAGACATTAGCAGAGAGGTTAATGAGCTCATTTCCCTGTCACTTCCCGCCATCTCCCCATCCCCCACAAGCAGCCGGGCAGGTAACAGGACCTAGTGCTGGGTAGTTCTCTTTTGGGCTCTGGAAGCTCCAAGGAGACAAAATGGGAAGAGGCAGCTCCCCCCGCCCCTTCCCACCCCGGGTTCTCTCTGTCTGTCTGTCTAAGTGCTTCCATAGCCCTCATCACCTGTTTTTCAATCCCTATCTCCTGCTCTGTCACCTGAGCCCAGCTCTGAGCATCATCCCCTGGTCTGGTCAAAGCCTTGTCAGGGCTGACCAACACGGGCAAGGATAGCTCAGCCAGCGTGTGGGGAGAGGGAGTGTCAGCCTGCTGGGAGGGCCTGGCAGGTAGCCTGGGCCAGCCAGCACCTGTGTGCACACAGGATATATTGCCCTGCCGGGGTGTGTGCAGCAGCCAGAAACTGCTGCAGATTGGGCCTTTGGATGTGAGCAGGGGTCTGTCAGTGCCTAGGACTCTCACTGTCCTACTCCTAGCTCTGTTCCTTCTCCCTCATGCACAGGGTTCTCATGGACTGTCCATGGCCCATTGCTCTCTCCCTTTCCTCTCCAGCCTGGTTACACACCCATGTGGATAGGAATCCCTAGCCTATAGGCACCCCTCCAGGACCTGGGCCTTCCACTAGGCTCCATGCTCCCCACATTGGTTTGCTCTTGTCCTGACCCTGTGGCCCCAATGACCTAGGAACAGCAGCCTGTAACGTGTGGTGGGGTAACAGCACAGAGTCCAGGCCAGGCCTTACCTAGAGCTAGGCTGTGGAGATACTGGGGCCTGGCAGGCAGATGGCTCCCTGCATGCTGATTCTCTTGGAATAATGAGTTGGGGACTGTCCTGGATCCCTGTGCACTGAGATGGATGCTGGGGTGGCCCTGGGTTTCTGTGCTCACTAGAATCAGGCTGCTTACCCCACAGCATGTCACCAATGTGATGTAGCCCCATCTCATTCGAGGGCTGTTTGATTTGCGCCGATATGTGTCACCGGGGGGAGGCCTGTGTGATGGGCCCAGGCTAATGCTAGGTTGAATGTCAACGTCCAGAAACGGATTCTGGGGACGGCCCTGGTTGTGCTCCTTCAGCACAAAAGGGGTGGGCTGGTGTTGGGAGGGAAGTGAATAGCTGTTGCACCTTAGTTCCCTGGAGAAGAAGAAGGTATGGGGCAGTACTCCAAAGGAAGTTCTGGGTGGGTGTGGGGGACACATGCTGTTGGGTGGGGGAAGGGCCAGTGTAATAGATACCACAGGAGAGACGGACCAAGAGGGGAGAGCAGAGGGTCCAGGACTGCAAGCCCTGGGCTCTGAGGAGCTCTGGACCCAGAGGTAGCTCCAGGCACCAGCATGCCAAGCACGTGCCTGGGGTGGTAAGCCTCGGGGGGCACTCTGCTGGTCGCCACGAGGGCGGCAGGCAGGTTGCCTTCGGCGGCATGCCTGCAGAGGGTCCGCTGGTCCCACGGCTTCAACGGACCTCCTGCAGGCGTGCTGCCGAATCCAAGGGACCGGGGACCTCCTGCAGGCAAGCCACCGAAGGCAGCCTGCCTGCCGTGCTTGGGGCTGCAAAATACCTACAGCTACCCCTGTCTGGAGCCTGCGACCACTTGAGGAAGAGGGGAGGAGGGGGAGGAGTTCCCAGCCCTCCAGATGGGATGAATAAAACATGGCTGCTGCTTCCTTCCTTCCAGCCCCACTCCCTTCCCCCCACAGTGCCGGCTCAGAGGAATACATTACTGATCCCATCAAAGGAAGGGAGGGTGCTTTCATTTCAGAGACAATGAAAAATGTTTCTGGTTCCCTTGGGTGCATGGCTGCCTGTTCCCAGATTTAAAGTGACAGGAACTCCCCTTTTGATAGCTGCATGGATCAGCCTTGATCTGTGGTAGAAGAGAGACACAGGGCAGGGAAAGAGAAAACAGGAGGCTGATGTTGCAAACCTACAGCAGGCAGAGCAGGTGTGTGTGGGAATCCCCCGTCCTCGCAGCCACTGACAAGGGCTCCAGTTTGCAGTTGGCAACTGTGGGGACTTAGACTGCAGAGACCAGGATGTGGGGATTCCCAAGGGTCATGTGGTGTCCGGCTAGGGTGACCAGACAACACATGAAAAATCGGGATGGGGTGGGGGGTATATCAGAAAAAGACCCAAACATCGGGACTGTCCCTATAAAATTGGGACATCTGGTCACCCTATGTCCCTCTGGAAAGGCTGGGAGGTTCGTCCTGAGCTGAGGTACAGTGCAGGGACAGACGTTTCCAGATACCATGTGGGGTCATTACAAACATAACCCAGGTGAAAGGGGTGGTGGCTAGCCTGGGGGCGGGCAACTAGAGATAGCGCTTTCCACCTCCAGTGCTCCCCTTCCAAGATGGGGCTGAGATCACTGGGCCTGGCTGTTCCAGGGCTGGAGGAAAGATAGACAGAGCCTTTCACCGGCTGGCCAGCTGTAGCTGTAATTGTGGCCATGGCCTATGTGAAATGGGTGTGGGGTGCCAGTCTGGTTCCTGCAGGATCACACGGGGTGGTACTAATCACTCCCTGTGGGAAAGCTCATACCAGAATGGCCCTGGAGAGTAAACGCCTCACCTCCTGGGGACAGAGTCCCTCCAGGGCAAGGCTGAGGCACACGGGCAGGGCAGCATGGGAGGGAAGCCTGCCCTACCACTCCCTGGCCTATGCCCTCTCGGTGGGTAGATAAATCTGGTGCTCTCCAACCTGGCACCCTGCACCAGTCGGGTCACAGGCCCAGCTCCTCCCCGGGGGTTAGGATCCCAACTCCCAGTGAAGTCAGTGGAAGTTAGGAGCCTAAATATCTTTGGAGGTCTGGGCCAACGACTTCAGAGATCTTCCCTGGAGCTGTCCTAGGGCAACACTCTGGGGATTACAGGTGCTTTCCCTATGGAGAAAGGGAGCCTGTCAACCTTGGCCATTCCTGAGAAAGAAGTCTCCTGTTGAAGAAAGGAGACCCAGCTTCCTCCATTAGCTGTGTTATAGAGCGTGCAGGTGAGATGCTCCACCAGCAGTGCTGCAGGGCACGGCCATAAGGGTTTCTTCTTAGTGGAACTGATGAAATGAGGGCATGTGAAACCAAGAGACTGGAGTGCTGAGTACTCAGGAAAGGGTGGGCAGGAGCTGCTGAAGCATCCCAGTACTGCTCAGCTGATACAATTCATCCCCTGCTAGTCCAGACCTCGGCTTTCCCCATACAGCTCTGCTGATGCCCCACAGCACTGACCCACAGATCCTTCCCCTCATGCAGCGGGGGCCCCTTCCAGCCTCCCTGGGGCAGAGACTTCCAGTTCAGAACTGTGAGCTGATTTTCGTATGCAGTGAGGCTGACAGAGTGGGACTCGTTGCTAATGAGAGAGTATTGAAATAGAGAGGGATTCGTCCCTTCTTACCCCTCCATTCCCTCTCCAGAGCCACAGGCAGCAGACAGAAACCCCAGTGGAACTGACATTTCCTGCCTCAGTGGCCATGGCAAAGAGTTCAGCTTCTCTGAATGATGGTGCAAGTGTGAACTTAGGACCCTGCCGAAGTTCCAGCCATGGCCTTGAATGGCAGGCAGCGCCACCCAGTGGCCATGCAGGCAAATGACAACAGTGCATGCACTGTTGTAGCTGTGTCAGTCCCAGGATATTAGAGGTAAGGTAGGTGAGGTAATGTCTTTTATTGGACCGACTTCTGTTGGTGAGAGAGACAAGCATTTGAGCTTTGTGTAAGTGCAAAAGCTTGTCTCTTGCAGCAGAAGAAGTTGATCCAATAAAATATATTGCCAGGGCCGGCTCCAAGTTTTTTGCCGCCCCAAGCAAAAATATTTTCCTGCGGCCCCCCCAGCTCGGCCCCGTCCCCACCCCATTCCAACCCCTTTCCCAAATCCTCAGCCCCTCCTTCCCCGAGCACACTGCATTTCTCCTCCTACCCCTCCCTCGGCACGCTCGGGGGAGGAGGCGGAGGTGAGCTGAGGGGGAGCGGTTCCTCTGCCCCCCCAGGGTTACTTCCTGCAGCCCTCCCCGTGCCCCTCCTCGCTGCAGCTCACCTCCACTCCACCTGCTCCCCTGAGTGTGCCGCCGCCACTCCGCTTCTCCCCCCTCCCTCCCAGGCTTGCCACAAAACAGCTGATTCGCATGGCAAGCATGGGAGGAAGGGGGAGAAGCGGAGCGGCGGTGCGCTTGGGGGAGCAGGCAGCAGTGGAGCAGAGGTGAGCTGGGGGAGGGAGCGGTTCCTCTGCCCCCTCTCCCAGGTTACTTCCTGTGTCCCTCCTCGTGCCCCCCACCGCCACAGCTCACCTCCACTCAGGGCCAGCTCCTGGCTTTTTGCGCCCCAAGCAAAAAAAAAAGGAGCCGGAGTGACACCCCTTGGAAGGTGCCGCCCCAAGCACATGCTTGGAGCACTGGTGCCTAGAGCCGGCCCTGGATATTACTTTGTTTTTCTAACAGCATATGCACAACAGACTTCTATGTAACAGCACAGGAAGCAGAGATGGAAAAGACCCATTAGGTCTTGCAGCCTTTCTCCCCAAGGCCAACGCAGGATTGCTGCCCCCAAGCCAGTTTTCCAAGCAGGGCCGGTGCTTCCATTAGGCGATCCTAGGCGGTCGCCTAGGGCGCCAGGATTCGGGGGGCAGCATTTTATGCGCTCCCCACAGGGCGCACGGGAGCTTCCGGTTTCGCTCCCATCGTGCCACCGAAGAAGGACCTTCTGCCAATGAGCCACGGAAGACAGCGGCAGGCAATTGAGCAGCTCAATGACTGCCGCTATCGCCTTCGGCATTTCGGCGGAGGGTCCTCCTTCGGCGGCGCGATGGGAGTGGAACCGGAAGCTCCCAAGCACCCCACGGGGAGTGCACAAAATGCCGCTCCCCGAATTCTGCTTAGGGCACCAGAAACCCTGGCGCCGCTCCTGGTTCCAAGCTAAAGGAGAGTCCCTCTAAAGACAGAGAGGAGTTCACTCTCCAGAGTTTATGCAGTCCCTAGCCTTTCTCCTGGGCCTGCTGTCAAAAAGTTCATCGGATGGCAGTTACACTGGTGGTTTATAATGAATACCCCAGTCCATTAGGCTACTACACTAAAGCCAGGCCTTGTGTCATGTTACCTGGTTTCTTGGCTGTGGATTGGGTTCCCCGTGGATGACCCAGGTTCTGTTAGTCTGGGGCACTAACCCCATTCCATCTCTTTGCTAGTCCTTTCATGGGAGCAGTAATGTGTGCCCTTTACTCCTAACACCGCTGCCAAGGCAACAGATTAAAATAAGGAAATGGGATGGTTTTCAGTGCCAGCAAAATCTGCTGCTATTCCTGTCTTCCCTTGCAACTCCTCAGTCCTGACCTGGGCTACCCCCTTCTGCTCCAGTTGTGGGCCCACATGCTGTGCAGCCAATGCAGCTCGGTCCACACTTCAGCGTCCCTGGTATGCTAATTCTGGTCCCAGCAAAGCTCTACTCAAGTACTGCAGCCCAGACCTGCAGCCTCCCCCTCATTACATTCTTGGGACTCTACCTAGCTCTGCCGATGTCCCTCACTTCTGACCTGCAACCTCTCTTTTATCCAGGCCTAATCCTCTCCGAGCAGAGACCCCTGGTAGCTTCTGGGTTGTGGACAAACCTCCTTTAAGGACTAGGCTGAGGACAGCAAACTTATTTCACTTATAGCTGTGAGCTCTGGGCTCTGGAGGGGACAGCTACCATCAGTGCTGCAACAGAGTGAAAAGCCAGAGAGGACCTTTGTAGTGTCTCACTGGCCTTTACAAAGCATTTCCTTCTGCTTGGATCTCTTTGCTATGCAATATACTAACCTGTTAGTGCTTAGTGCCAGGATGTAGGACCCTGTTAGTTGGCAGCAGGGGCTTTGATGTGGGAAAAGCTTTGGGAATCTCCACACCGTAAGTGCCCATCTAACCCAACACAGAGAGGATCTTTAGTGGCTTCCAACTTGGGGGTAAGGTCAGAGCTGCTGGGTCCAACCATCAGTGAAGCCTGGTCAGGTGTGCCGTGGGCCAGGTACCTGCAGGGATCAGGTCACATCCCTGCACTCATGCTCCAAAGGGAAGTGCTTGCACTGAATGAACTCTGTGGAGTGAGGCACATATGAGGCCCAACTCGCTGTGTCACTGTTCCTGAGACTCTCTGCGTTAGGAGGTTGCCTCTGGCTGCCCTCCCCACATCTGCAACTGGATCACTCTGCTGGGCTGCGTCATGATGACTTGGGTCTGGGCTCGTCATAGGAGGAACTCTCTGACCTATCTCAGCCAGGCACCAAGCCTGTCTCATAAGAGGAAGAAGGGAGGATTTATAAGAGGCCCTCTGCAGTTGGGGATGAGGGGGC
Source organism: Gopherus flavomarginatus (assembly GCF_025201925.1). Taxonomy (NCBI): domain Eukaryota; kingdom Metazoa; phylum Chordata; order Testudines; family Testudinidae; genus Gopherus; species Gopherus flavomarginatus. The sequence goes on along the minus strand of NC_066622.1, from coordinate 24,442,003 downwards.
CAGATGCAAGCAGGAGCTGGGAGGCACTGTCTGCAGATTCATCTCTCAGAGCTGCTGGGAGGTGGGTCGTTGGTGAGCAGTACACATCCCACTCCAGGCTGGTCCCCTCTCCCAGCCTATGGGGTTACAATTGGCACTGGCAGCAGTATCAGCAGCCCAGAAGGCAGATGCATTTCAGCTCAGGGGCAGAGGGACTGAAACCCCAAAGCGTCCCCTGCCTGCAACCACTGGGCTGGAGAGCCAGTGCTCCAAATTCCAGAGCTTGGGGAGGTTAGAGGCTCACCCCTGTGACGATTAGGAAGAGTGAGGGAGAGCCTAGTGCAGCTGGGGAACAGCTGCCTGCAGGCTCTGGTGCCCACACCATACTGACCTTGCTGTGGCATTGTTCTCTGGACTATGCTGGATCCGGGGCAGGAAAGCCCCTCTGGGGACTGGAGGCAGCAGGCAGGGCTGGGAAACATCTCTTCCTTAGGGATGAGGCTTTGGGTGACAGCTGAGCTCTGCGGCCTGGGTGACGAGCGAAAACCTGCCTTGTGCATATGCTGGGATCTGAAGGGAGCTCTCTTAGCTCGGCAGGAGTACTCCTGCAGACCTCAGCCTGTGCGCCTTGCACCCACAGCTGTGCTCAGCTGCCTCACGCCTAGCAATGGGAGACACTTAGCCTCAGGGTGATGGGGCTAGGCACCACTGAGATGGTGCCTCCTGGGACATGTGGGGACCTTTAGGTTTCACCCTGGTATGTGACTTATGTCCCTCCACTAAGGAGTGAGAACAGACAGAGCTGCAGGTCTGTCATATTCCTGCAGGGGCCAATGTTACAGCCCTAAAGGGCAGGTAAATCCTGCCACCCAGAGTGCACTGGCCATCCTTGGGCCACGTCTGTCCCAGAGCCACAGGCAGCTTGTCTCACACACACGGGGTCTCAGTGTGGCAGGGCAGAACTGGCCAGCACTGGGAATTTTGGGGAGCAGGGAACTGGCACTGAGGCTGATGGGCCCGATGTTGAGTGACTCACAGTCAGGGAGGATATTTGGCCAGCTGTCAGCCTCCTGTTAGGGGGACTCTTTACAGGGCCTGGGAAGGGCAAGGTTCCCCAGGCCGCGCCCACCCTGGTGCTTGGGGAATGGAACTGGGGTGCCTGTGGGCTGTTGTCAGATGCTCGTTCAGCTATGGGAAGGGAAACCCGTTCAGCTGGCCTCCAGCCTGGCTGGTTCCTGTCCAGGCAACTTTGGGGCAGGGACTTCCATCCCTTACAGCTGGGAACCCCCCAGCTCTGCTCCAGGTTGTGTTCTGAGCCTCTTGTTCCGTTCCTCAACAGGTGACAACTGCGAGGTGGACAGCCGCTCGGGGCGCTGCCTCCCTGGTGTGTGCCGGAACGGGGGCACCTGCACCAACTCTGCGGACGGCGGCTTCCAATGCCAGTGCCCCTCCGGGGGCTTTGAGAAGCCCTACTGCGAAGTCTCCACACGCTCCTTCCCCCCCACGTCCTTTGTCATGTTCCGGGGGCTGCGCCAGAGGTTCCACCTCACCCTCTCCCTCTCGTAAGTCCTGCTCTTCCTTCTATGTGGCGTGGGTGCCCAGGGCCCTGCCAAAGCGTCTGAGACCCACCCAGCCAAGGACTCTCCCAGCCCAGGTTCCTGCTGAAGCACCGGAGGGGAGAGGGGAAGGGGAGTGTGTCAATTTATTCTGAGGCTCCTGTGAAGTGCCTAGGGTCTACCAACTATGGGCACACTCCTGGGCCCACCTGTCCAGTGAATTGCCAAAGTGCCCAGAGCCCTCCCCACTGAAATGCCTTGGTCCTGTCCAGCCCAGGGGCCTATGAAACATTTCCATTGCACTCTGTAAACCCTTCACTCCTGGGATTTTCAGGGAAAAGCTCTCTCCAGATATTGCATTCAGCCCCCCTCTATCCCCCCCGCCTCCCAGCTCCTCTTTGGAGCCTTGCTGGTAGAGCGGCATGGGGCCCTGTCAGGCTCTCTCTCACCAGAGGGCCTCTCAGTGCTCTTGCTCAAGGAGTTTAACCGGGGTAACAGATGTGCCAGCTGTTGCTGTGATTTCCCATTCTGTTCGAGGGGGCATTTCCCCTGGAATACCATCTACAGTTGTCCCCAGCCTGCCCTTCCTCTGGAGGGTGCCCCAGGGAATAGATGCTGTGCTTATCCCGCCTCCTCAGGTGTGTGTCGTGGTGTGAGTACAGAGCTCTTCTAGCAGAGAGTTCATTCACCACTTGGAACCAGAGGCCAGAATGTGCTTTTGTACTGGTGTCCAGGTCTTCCTGCAAATCATTGCCCGCTGCGGGGTAAATGCACGTTGCTGTGGGTAAATACACCCTGGAAAGTATTGTCCCAGGGGATTCCTAGCATGTTCCCGCTGAAAGGGAATGGAATGGCTGGATCAGTTAATCCCTTGTGACTCTCTAAGGGGCACTGTTCCCTCTGCACTCCCGTGAGCGCACACCCAGGATCTGTGCTCTGCTCTCCGTGTCAGGTTTGCCACCCTGGAGCGCAGCGGGCTCTTGCTCTACAATGGGCGCCTGAATGAGAAGCATGACTTCCTGGCCATGGAAATCATTGATGGGCAGGTCCAGCTGAAATACTCCACAGGTGCGTGTGCCCGGATCCTGTGGCCCTGGGGCTATAGCAGCAACTTGCATACGGGCACGAGAGCCTCTCAGCCTGTGTGTGTGAGGGTGGAGGAGAGGGGCTGTGTGCACAGGGGTATGGCTATGAGAGAGGGAGTGCACACCCGTGTGTGTGTGTGTGTGGCATCCATCAAAGGTGGCAGGAGGTGTGAATGCAGAGGTGTGTGTGTTTGCATAGGATTGTGTGTGTGTAGGAGTGTATGTTGGGGATGTGAGTGTGTATGCATGCATAGGAGTGCATGTGTGTATGTGCATGTGTTATTGCCTTTGAAGGCAGTGAGGGCGCCATCGAAGGCAGTGGAGGGGTGTGTGTGTGTGTGTGTGTGTGTGTGTGTGTGTTAGCGCCATCGAAGGCAGTGTGTGTGTGTGTGTGTGTGTGTGTGTTAGCGCCATCGAAGGCAGTGTGTGTGTGTGTGTATGTGTGTATGTTATCGCCATCAAAGGCAGTGGAGGGGTGCGCGTGTGTGTGTGTGTGTTATCGCCATCGAAGGCAGTGTGTGTGTGTGTGTGTGTGTGTGTATGTGTGTGTGTTATCGCCAACAAAGGCAGTGGAGAGGTGTGTGTGTTATTGCCATTGAAGGCAGTGTATGTGTGTGTGTGTGTTATCGCCATCAAAGGCAGTGCAGGGTGTGTGTGTGTGTGTGTATGTGTGTGTGTGTTATCGCCATTGAAGGCAGTGGAGCGATGTGTGTGTGTGTGTGTGTGTGTGCGCACGCACATAGTTGTTTAGGGGGACTAAAGGTCACTTACATTCCAATCAGATGAAATCTGAAAGGCCCGTGAAAGCCCATTTTTGCTGCTGTGCTCTCAGGATGAAGGGCTCGGCTCCATGAGGAGGAAACCGCGCTCTACTTTAAAACTGATGCCTAACATAGACAAACTAACGTATGGCCCAGAAGCTCTTGTTTCTGAGCAGTGGTTTAAAGCCAGCTCAACTCCCTGCATGCCGAGATACCCAACCCCATTCCCTTTCATGGGGTTCAGCAGGCGCAGTAAAACACTTCCCAAGCAATTCAAGCTCAGCAAAACCAATCAGCTGCAAATCAGCTAATGTGCAATTACCAAAGGAAACGGCTCTCACCTGTATGGCTGTAATAGTATCTGGACGGTGACCTCAGCTGCTGGCAGGCCGCTCACTCTCCCAGTGGAAATGCAAGTGCAGCAGCTCTAGTGCCGCTTAGGTCTTAGTGGTAGAAAAATGCCAGGGAAGCTTGCTGGGGTCAGGCTTGTGGGCGGGGGTTAGATGTATGATGGGCTGCAAGAGTCTGTCATGAGCAGACAGGGGTCTGTATGAACAGGGCATGGGAGGTCAGCTGGGCTGCTAGGCTTCTCTTTTCCCTCTGTTCTGGGTGACTGTGCTTCAAGTCTATTCAGGCACATCTTTTCTGCCTGCTCACTTCCTGCAGGGGTCAGGGCAGGCATGTTGTCTCCGAGATCAGCAGCCCCTTCCTGGGGTGTCATTATCTATCCTCTCAGGCACAGCTCTCTGGTGCTGTTCATCTGCTCACTAGCGTTCTCCCTAAATGGCTAAGTCCTTAGCTCTCTGGCTTAGCTGCCTGAGAGTGCAGAGCAAGCTCATCCCTTCCTCATTTCGGTATCCAGCCAGCCTCTCACTGGAGCGCATGTCGTTAGGTAGCAGGGGCTTCCTTCCCCTCTTAAAAATAACAGAGAGCTCATCAGTAATTTCACTGCCTCCAAGTGACCTGTCTGTGCATCAGCTCTTTTCATGAGGGCCGCTTAGTGGGAAGAAAGCCAACAATGAGAAAGTTGGGAAGAAGATTAATAAAAGCAGCAAAGACTCCTGTGGCACCTTATAGGCTAACAGACGTTTTGGAGCATGAGCTTTCGTGGGTGAATACCCACTTGGTCAGATGCATGTGGCATGCATCTGACAAAGTGGGTATTCACCCACGAAAGCTCATGCTCCAAAACGTCTGTTAGTCTATAAGGTGCCACAGGATTCTTTGCTGCTTTTACAGATCCACACTAACACGGCTACCCCTCTGATACTAAAGAAGATTAATGTGAAGGTTGGTTTCTTTGCTTGGGTTCCTGCCAGAGAAATACCAAAGCAAACGCAATTGTCATTCTTGTGAATCAAAGAACAACACTCAACACTGTGACCAGGGAGGCAGTGGCCCAGCCTGCTATGCACTGATACATGCAGGGTGACATTTGTGTCTCTGATCCATCTTCTAGGAGGGGATGTTGAAAACATTCAGCCAACAACTTGGAGTTAGTGAGTGTAACCTCTTTTGATGAGCAGTTGGCGAAGGTTCAGAGAAGAGCCATGAGAATGATTAAAGGATTGAAAACATGCATTCTAGAGAAAGATTAATCTCCCCGAGTCTATTTCGCTAAACAAAGAGAAGGTTAAGGGGTGACTTGATCCCAGTCTAGCAGAACTTACGTAGAGAACAGAAGTGTGATCACAGAGGACTCTTCGATGTAGCAGACAAGGTATAACAAGCTCCAGTGGCTGGAAGCTGAAACTCTACAAGTTCAGACTAGAAATAAGGCACAATTTTTAACAGTGAGGGGAATTAATCTTAGTAAGTTGTTCCAATGGGTTGAGGTGGATTCCCCAAGATGGGATGTTTTTCTGGAAGATCTTCTCTACTTCAAGCACAGCTATTCGACGTGAAGCAGGAATTAATACAGGGAACTCCTGTAACCTCTGGTATGCAGGAGGTCAGATTGGATGGGTCCCTTCTGGCCTTAAAATCTATGACTCTCTGTTGTTCCTACAGGTGCGGGTGGGTGTGTACACTGGTGTGTTAGTGTGTATCTCCGTGTGTGTGTGTGTGTGTGTGTAAATGACATGGTGTGCGAGGCGGCTGTTTGGGTGCATGGGGGACTGTTTGCAGGGAATGAGTGTGGCCCTGTGGATGCATAACTCACACCCTCGTTGCTGCACTGCTCCCTCCTGCCTGACCACGTCTGTCTGTCTGACCATGTGTAACAGCGTTGTGCTTTTCAGGTGAGTCAAGCACCCTGGTGACCCCGTACCTGCCGGGGGGTGTGAGTGATGGGCAATGGCATACAGTGCAGCTCCGCTACTACAACAAGGTACGTGCCACTTTTTGTTTTCTCTCCCTGGGATTATCCTGTTTGTGCCACTGGCTGCAAGCCTGGAATTGGTGAGCTGCAATCACTGAGTGGAATTCCCCAGCAGGCACATTTTGGGGGAGCTGAGCAGTGCTGAGGGGCTGGGAATGTTGAGGCTGGATGTCCGGGACAGGAGACCCTCAGTTCATTAGGGAGGTCCCTGCTGTCCTGCCTTCCAAGCCTTGATTCAGTTTTCCAGTTCTGATTCTCCTAGCCAGGAGACCTGTCTTCTTGCCTTCTTTGTCCCACTGATAGGCCTCGTCACCAATGGGAGTTGGGTCTCATTTTTCTATCGTTGTGAAAGTAGAAGGGATGCAGGCTAGGAGGCCACCCAGAGAGACCTGCAGATCTGAGGCACATGGTGTGTCTCCTTGTGCTGAAGAAGCCAGCGCTGAGGGAAACCTCCTACTAACTCCTTGTTTTTTTTGTTTCAGCCCAAGATTGGCTCCCTGGGGGTGGTGCAGGGGCCTTCCAAAGACAAGGTGGCCATCCTGATGGTGGATGAATGCGATGCATCAGTGGCACTGCAGTTCGGCAGTGAGATTAGCAACTACTCCTGCGCAGCAGAGGGCACGCAGTCCAGCTCCAAGAAGTGAGTGTCCCGAGGGCCTGCTGCTCACTGCAGGAGGGTGAGGGATTCAGGAACAGGGATAACCAGACTAAAAGGGAGCTTTGAGCTCTCCAAATCCTGACAGGAAGGAGCCTACACTGCTCCCACTCAGCGTATACTCCACTTTACCTGGGAAAGCTGGGGTGCCACGGAGCCAGAAGTCCCCCACAGTCCTGGTTGTCTCCAGTTTGTCCCACATCCTGCATGCCTGGCTGGCAGGACAGTGTCAAAGGCCTGGCATTAATGCATGATGACATTGCCACAGAGCCTGAGCATGGAGCTTCCGCTTCTTTCCCTTGGCTATGGGACCCAGGATGAGACCTCAGTTATTGTTCCCATCCCCAGCAGGTTGTAACAGCCTCCTGCTGCACTGAGGGGAACGGACCAGTGTAGTGCTGTGTGAGGCCCGGATCTCTGCACAAATGCCTCTTACAGGCCTCTTCTCACAGGTCCCTCGACCTCACAGGGCCCCTGCTCCTCGGAGGGGTTCCCAATCTGCCTGAGAACTTCCCAGTGGCCCACAGGGACTTTGTGGGGTGCATGAGAGACCTGTACATCGACAGCAAACGGATCGACTTGGCTACCTACATTGCAAACAATGGGACCTCTGCAGGTAACAGGAGTGTGTGGCACCTCTGCTCTGTACCATGGCCCGGGGGCTACATGTCCTCCTTGCTCCCCACTGTCTCCCCAAAACGGAGCTACCAAAAGTTGCTAGGCTGACAGCCCAGGACACAGAATCCTCTGTCCATGGACAGGGCTGCTCAGGCTCTAATAACAACTGCACAGGCAGCAATTAGCACCAGCTTCCTCACAGGACCCCGACTCTTTCCACGAAAAAGAGAGAAACTCGGTCTTCAGAGCCCATTAAGTCCAGGAGTGCAGGGCCTGCCAGTTCTGTTGGTGTTCTTTGTGAAGTAGACACCTCTGCCCTGCCAAGGACCTGAACAGACAGCAACTTATTTCACATCTCATTGGATAGTCCAGACCTGGGCCATATTCCAGCCAGGATCCTAGCGGTGAAAGACTCCTGTTCTCATCCCCAAATAGCGCTTTGCCATGCTGCACCATCCAGGAGCTTTACGTCTGGTAGCACATATGGAGAATGCAAAGCCAGCCTGTCCCTAGGGGGATTCCCTGGCAAACGTCACTCTATCTCTGTGCTGTCTTTTCACACAATAAGGGGCCCTGGTTCCTGGGCAGGAGGGCAGAGCACGGTGGCTGTGTACTGACCAGGGCATAGAGATCTCAGCCGCGGCTTCCACCTTTGGTCGCTCTGAGGAACTGCTGAGATTTCTCCCCCATCTCAGTGTTCAAGGTGCTGGGAGGGGAAGGTCAGGGCTGAGCCATTGCAAGTAACAGTCCCCTCCTCTGTCTCTGCCTTGGCCGCGTGTCGGCAATGTCCCCAGGATGCCACGCCAAGCACACCTTCTGCGATTCCAACCCCTGTAAGAACGGTGGCACCTGCTCAGTGGGCTGGGGAACCTTCTCCTGCAAGTGCCCTGTGGGCTTCGGGGGCAAGGACTGCAGGCATGGTGAGTGAGTCCTGCGGAGAGGCAGTCTGGGGGTGCGCCAGGGACGTGTTGGTCTGAAACTGTCCCTGAACATTCTGGTGAGAAGGAGCCAGTGGGGCTGAAGGCTCTGCATGGTCTTGTCCATGTGTCAGTGGGAGTCGCTCCTACAGGGGTTCCCCACCGGGGCCCTGCGGTGTGTGGGGTCACCAGCATTCGTGCTTTATTTCCCAGAAGGGAAGTGGCCAGTTGCCCTGGCAACAGGTGCAGTAGAGATTGGAGAAATAAATACATAACTCCTCTGAGAGGCTGGTGCCTTCTGGGGACGGCAGTACATGGAGCTTCCTGCCCCTCTTTGGCAAGAGGCACAGCCGGGCTGTGGTCTGCTCAGACCCTGCAAAGACTGAGCCATCTAGTCTCCCTTGCCAAATGAAGTGTGAGTGAAGGCCCTGGGTGGGAATCAGTGCTCCCCACATTGCTCCAAACCTCCACAGGCCTCATGCTCCTGCTTTCCCTTCCAGTCATGCACCATGCTCACTATTTCCATGGCAACAGCATCCTTTCCTGGGACTTCAAGAATGAGGTGAAAATCTCCATGCCATGGTACGTGGGGCTGGCGTTCCGGACACGCAAGCTGGATGGGGCGCTGCTTCAGGCTCATGCTGGCCAGTACACCACCATCCTCTGCCAGGTACTGCCACAGCAGCCACAAATGCAGCGTGGGCAGCAGGGCCTCCCATGCTTTCCTCCCAGCTCTGAGAGGAAAGCCTGCTCACCGAATACAGAGGGAACCTGCCACTTGGTAGCTCCATGCATGGGGCCAGAAGCAGCTACTGCAGTTGGGGTTTGTCAGAGCCAGGTCCCTGTGACTTATCCTCCAGTCTAGTGCAGCAGCAGGGCTGACACGCTATGTGTCACAGCAGATTCCTGGCTGGCGCAGAGCTGGGAAGTCTCAGGCGGGCTCCTGGCTGAGCTGGGCACCCATCCCCACGTTCAAAGCACAGGTAAGGAGTAGTGAGGAGGAAGGGAAGTATAGTTATAGTTAGTTATAAATTGGGGACACATCAGTTGGAAGCAACAGAGGAGGAGAAGGACCTTGGAGTATTGCTTGATCACAGGATGACTATGAGCCGCCAATGTGATATGGCCTTTAAAAAAGCTAATGCAGTTTTAGGATGCATCAGGCGAGGTATTTCCAACAAAGATAAGGAGGTTTTAATACCGTTATATAAGGCACTGGTGAGACCTCATCTGGAATACTGTGTGCAGTTCTGGTCTCCCATGTTTAAGAAGGATGAATTCAAACTGGAACAGGTTCAGAGACGGGCTACTAGGATGATCCGAGGAATGGAAAACCTGTCTTATGAAAGGAGACTCAAAGAGCTTGGCTTGTTTAGCCTAACCAAAAGAAGGTTGAGGGGGGATATGCTTGCTCTTTATAAATATATCAGAGGGATAGATATCAGGGAGGGAGAGGAATTATTTAAGCTTAGTACCAATGTGGACACAAGAACAAATGGGTATAAACTGGACACTAGGAAGTTTAGACTTGAAGTTAGACAAAGGTTTCTAACCATTAGAGGAGTGAAGTTCTGGAACAGGCTTCCAAGGGGAGTAGTGGGGGCAAAAGACATATCTGGCTTTAAGACTAAGCTTGATAAGTTTATGGAAGGGATGGTATGATGGGATAGCTTAATTTTGGCAACTGATCTTTGATTATCAGCAGGTAAGTATGCCCAGTGGTCTGTGATGGGATGTTAGATGGGATGGGATCTGAGTTACTGCAGAGAATTCTTTCCTGAGTGCTGACTGGTGAGTCTTGCCCACATGCTCAGGGTTTAGCTGATCACCATATTTGGGGTCGGGAAGGAATTTTCCTCCCGGGGCAGATTGGCAGAGGCCCTGGAGGTTTTTTGCCTTCCTCTGCAGCATGGGGCATGGGTCACTTGCTGGTGGATTCTCTGCAGCTTGAGATCTTCAAACCACAATTTGAAGACTTCAATAACTCAGACATAGGTTAGGGGTTTGTTATAGAAGTGGATGGGTAGGATTCTGTGGCCTGCTTTGTGCAGGGGGTCAGACTAGATGATCGTATTGGTCCCTTCTGACCCTAAAGTCTATGAGTCTATGAGTAACCTGAGCTGGCTTGAGCCTTGCTCACCATTTCTGTCACTGGCTCCCCTTCTCCTCAGCTGGACTCCGGCATGCTCTCCTTCGCGGTGAGTAGAGGCTCTGGGCACACCACCAAGCTCCTCCTGGACCAGTTGCACCTGAGCGACGGGAAGTGGCACGATCTCCAGCTGGAGCTGCGAGATGTTCGCAGTGGACGTGACATGCGCTATATCATCACTGTCAACCTGGACTTTGGGCTCTACCAGGTCTGTAGCCTCACATCCCCAGCCACTGGGCTCACTCAGGGGGGCTGGGGAGCAGAGTGTGAGGGCTGGGGTCCTGACCGTGAGATCTGTAATCTTTGACTCCATCTGTCTGTCTAGGCATTGCTAATATGCCTCTCACTGGCCTCGGGGGTAGCTGGGCATGTACATCTCCATGTACCTAACTAGATCTCTGCACAGTAGGGTTGTGTGGAGCAGGAAGGGAGTCCGGTGACCTGCAGACCCAGGTTTGGGGTCTCAGGATGGCTGTGTGAAGCTCCTGTTTCTTGGCCTCTTTTGCAGGACACAGTGGTTGTTGGAAATGAGCTGCATGGGCTGAAGGTGAAGCATCTTCATATTGGGGGGATCCCAGGGTCTGGCGAGGTGCAGAGTGGTCTGAAGGGCTGCGTACAGGTGAGCGCTCAGTTCCAGCAGCCTCCCACACTGGGCGGTGTTTAGAGGTAGAAAATTAGAGTCCCCAGACCTAGCTGCAGAGGCTGCTCCCAGAGGCCTTTCCAGACACGGACAGGAATTTAGTCCAGGGCCCTCCGCTCCCAGGGGCTGCACCCAGAGCCCCTGTGGACATATGCTTCAGACTTGAGCACTCTCGTGGGGAGCCCTGGAAGAATGGAAGGTGACCACTGGGTGGAGCAGCAGGATGTGAGCAGCAGGGAAGGGGAATTGATGGGAACGGCTTGGCAATGTTTGCTGGGTGACTCTCCAGGGCCCTTGGCAGTTCTGGGGAGCTCGGTTCTAGGGCAGCACCTCTCAGATCTGTAGGAGTCAGCTCTGCTGACTGGAGCCTCCTGCAGCCATAAGGGTGGAACCAGGGTCCCTGCCTTAGAGCCAAGCTGGGTCACCCTGGCCAGGCTCCTGTTGCTGAAGCCCTGAGCCCCATTCCTGAATATACCTGGCTTTACCATGTATTTCTGACTTGGTTTTCAGGGGGTGCGCCTAGGTGACACGCCCTCTGGGATGGCATTGCCCAAGCCCAACAGAGCTTTGAACGTGGAGGCAGGATGCAGCGTGCCCAACCCCTGTGACTCCAGCCCTTGCCCTGCCAACAGTGTCTGCAGGGATGAGTGGCAGCGCTACTCCTGTGTGTGCCAGCCAGGTAGGGCCCATCCAACAGAGTGGCAGGCAGCTCTGGCTTCCTTTCACTCCCCGTTTCCCTTTTCTGTTTCTCTTCCATTCGTTGCTTCTCCCCTTTGCCTGGCTCCTCTCTCCTGCCACCACACCTCAGGGCTATTTCCACACACAGCAACGCTCCCTTGAGTCATAGCACTTTGAGCCATGGGTCACTCGGTAGCTTGCTCACCTTTGAGAGGCTAAAACCCAGTCGCGGCCAGAGACTGGAAATCCCTTTAGAAAGCGGCAGGCAGAAGTTTGGTTGGCCTGGCTCAGAGAGCATAATGCCCTGACATCCACCTGAATAAACTCCATCCCTCTCTTGCCTCTACCCCAGCACAGCTGGACTTTCACAGTGTTTCCTTAGGAAGCCAAGGTGGTTCGCTCCCTGTTCTGAAGGTCTGTGTCTGTCCCCTCAGGATACTACGGTGGGGACTGCATGGACGTGTGCCACCTGAACCCCTGCAAGAATAAGTCGGTGTGTCGACGGAAGCCAGGCTCTCCCCTTGGCTACGTGTGTGAGTGCAGAGGAAACCACTTTGGGCAGTACTGCGAGCACAGGTGAGCCAAAGGGCAGTCCAGCCTCGGGGGGACTTGGCTCTCTTCCCAGCAACAGTCTCCAGGCCCCTTGCAGGGATCCTGGTGCTCAGAGAATGTTGGTGTTTAAGTCAGGGCTTGGAATTGGCCACTGCTTGTTACTGCCCCACTGAGGTCAGGCTCCTCCCTTTGTAGCATTACCAATGGCTAGTGGAGAAGCAGCCGCGAAGGAGGTGGTGACACAGGGTGGAGAATAAGCTGCAGCAACAGATGTGCTCTAGAGCACTAGGTGATTGGTCCTGTTCTGTGTGTTCCCTCCCGTGGCTCTCCTGGGAAGCAGCGCTCCCCCTCTGGCCGGTCACTAGAGTGCACTCCTTAGTGCAAGGGCACCGACAGGTGGGCAGGCTTTAAAGGAGGGATGGGGGCTCCCCTGGGATCTCCCTTCCCTGTACTCCACTCTGCTCCTCCTCAAAGACCCCGTGTTGCTTTTTCTCTCCCTCTGGCCGAGGGAAAGTTGAATCCATCTCTCATTAGCACCCATCAGTGCTGCTCTGAATAGTGTCCAAGTGGGACTGCTCAAATCCAATGCAAGTCCTTCCTTCCAACCCCAGTGGGGAAGCCTGCTGCCTGCCGGGAGCGAGGGCCAAGCCTCGGAGCCAGACTCTGCTCCCAGTAGCTCACAAGCACTCACAAGGTGACCGTGCTCCTTTGGGGGGTGTCAGGACACAGTGGGTCAGTGAGAGAAGGCTGTCAGGTGATTGTGGGTTTCTTTCCTCAGGGTGGATCAGCAATGTCCGAAGGGCTGGTGGGGGAACCCGACCTGTGGGCCCTGTAACTGCGACGTGAACAAGGGCTTCGACCCAGACTGTAATAAAACCAATGGGCAGTGCCACTGTAAGGTGAGGGGGCAGCTGTGCACGCATACCCCTCATCTCGCCCACCCTCGGGTACCTGAGCCATGGCCCTCATCCCATCCGCCTTTGTCGGTGGCCTCCTCTGGCCTGTAGTACTCTAGGTAACCACTATCTACCCTGTTCTTAATGGCCGACACCCCTTGCGCACACCCAACCTGCCAGCACCATTTGTAGTCCCCTGGCCCTGGCCCTGTGGGACTCCACTGCCGGCCAGCTGGGGCAGAGAATGAATTCCCTGAGGGCCGTCCTTGCTCTCCTGTGGAAAGCTGTGCTTCAGTCCCCCCTGCTGCTGGCAGCCTCACAGAGAGTGGAGGGGAGAGGGCAGCGGCAGGCAGGTGGGAAGTGGGGCGTACGTGCACACAGAACTGGGGAGACCTGTCTGTAAGTTGAGAGGAAGCTGGAAGAGTTACAGCATGTGCTGCTTTGCATAGGATGCTGCCACACCGGCCTTGGGCTGGCCTTGATCCCCAAACTGGGGATGTGCCCAGCCAGTGCAGTGTTAAGAAGCTGAAATTTAGGTGCCTGTCTCCCTAGCTGCTCTTGCTGTCTGGCTGGTCCCCCTTTCCTCCCCACTGTGTCCTTCCCCATCGTACCAGGCCCCTCACTCTTCCCCTGGGGCCCTTCCTGTGGCCACCCTGCTCCTCCCCCTCCCGTGATTCATCTGTCTAACAGCCTTCCCTGTCCCTCTCCGGCAGGAGTTCCATTACCGTCCCAAAGGAAGTGACACCTGTCTGCCCTGTGACTGCTACCCCATTGGCTCCTCCTCACGCTCGTGTGACCAGGAAACGGGCCAGTGCCACTGCAGGCCCGGAGTGATAGGTCGACAGTGCAACAGCTGTGACAGCCCTTTTGCAGAGGTGACGCCAAGTGGCTGTGAGGGTGAGTTTGGAGACACGTGTATGTTCTGCATGGGACAGCAACCTGCAGCCAGAGCAACATGGCCTGCCTCTGAGCTCAGGCACTAGAATCTTAGAGATGGTGTTGGACATTCTCCTGGGGCACAGCCCTTGATCCCCTCCTGCAGGACACTCTCCTGGGGCAAAACCCCTCCCCTCTGCTCCTGCTTAACTTCGGCTCCTCCATTTTCATTTGCAGTGCTCTATGACGGCTGCCCTAAAACCCTGAGAGCTGGTGTCTGGTGGCCTCAGACCAAGTTTGGGCTCCCAGCTGCAGTGCCTTGTCCCAAAGGCTCCTTGGGTAAGTGATCCTCACGGGATGGCTGCAGAAAGGGGCATGTGGCTGGAGCCCTGGAGGGAACATCCTGCCATGTCCATCAGCCTCATAAAGATGAAAACCCGCCCCCTCAGTCCACAACAAGGTTCTAAACCCCCTGATGGCCAGCTCCTGCTGCTAGCACTGCCCCTGGCAGTTAGGAGGAGCTGCTGTGATTGTCAGGTTTGGAGCTGTGGAGGCCTGTGTCTCTGGGCTTTGAGGTGCGGAGAATTGTTGTCTAAGGGAAAATGGACTGGAAAAGAGAGAGCAGGAGGAGCTGTGAGAGCAGAGGCAATCTGCACAGACCCTGTTCCAGACAGAGAAGTGGGGCTGCAACCTCACAATGAGATCCAAGCTACCTGACTGGAGCTTCTCTGGGGGTCTTCTCAACACAGTCAGGAGTGCAGGGCACTTCTCTGAGCAGCCTAGACTTTGGTCCACAAACATCACTCATACAAAAAACAGGAGGGGGATCCTGGGAACACCCCTTCCCTCCGGCCCTACCTATCACTGTATCCACTGCTGACTGAGCAGATGTTGTGGGCACTGCACCCTGAAACACAGAGGAAGGTTCTGCACCCACAATGCCCTGCTGCTCCCTCCTCCTCCTTGAGTTCAACCCTAGCTGCAGAGAGCCAGAGAGTCCCAGTCAGTTGTAACTGCCACTGTGGGGCAGAGGAAGAGAGCAGCAGCCCAGGCCATGGAGATGACATTCAGCACCTTAAAGCAAAGATGAGTCAGAGCAGAGTGGAGATCTGATGTGGCCCTGTCAACCACACTCTGCCCCAGCTCCCGAGCAGGTTTCAAAGGCAGCCCCAGCTAGAGTGCGTTGTAGTGATCCAGCCATGGCTGAGTTTGGAGAGTGCCACATCAGAAAGGGAGGAGAGCAACCTCCAGGCCAGTGGGAGATGGGAATCACTGGTTTCTGGGAATCCAGGGCGGTTCTGAGCCTGGGTGCCACTGACCCAAAAAGGGACAGTCCCGGTCCCAGCCCCAGCCCCTCCCCTCCTCCAGACTTTTCCCCAGGGACGTGCGTTCTTCTCCCACTCCAGGTTTCAACTCCTAACCATGTTGCTTCTCTTCCCCGTTTTTGCTCTCTTTTGATCAGGTTTGCGGGGTGCAGGTAAGGACCCAGTGTTGTCCCATTTCCCTCACTATGTGTTGCAAGGTCTGCGCTGCGTGGCTTTTCATTCCCCTCTCCCTGCCTGAGACACCTGCAGACCCCATGCTTCCAGGGCTGCTGACTGTGTTACTAATACTGCACTGCGCATTGGCTTCCTTATATCCATGTCTGCCCTCGATTGCTTTTCCTAACCCTGAGCAAACTAACCTGCAGAGATTGAACTGCAGCTGGACTCCCTCCCACCCCGTTATATCTTGCTGCCTTTACACTGTATCATTTGCTCTGGGTGGCCCAATAGGCTGTGGTGCTGGCATCTCTCAGTGCTCCTGTCCCTATGAGATGTGTGCCAGTTTCCAGTCAGCCTTGGCCATGGGCTACTGAGGAGCTCACTTCTTTAGGCTTTGAGGGGGAAGGGCTAGTAACTAGAGGAAGAGGAGAGTAAGTGCTGTCTGCTCTGCTAGCACCTGCTGCTAGTTGGTTCGCAGGGTGCTATGGGCCACAAAGGCTAGTGGGCACTTGCCTTCAGACCAGAGGAAAGGAGCTGCCATCTATCGGGGAAGGCAGATGAAGGGCCATAAGAGAGTCCATGGAAATAAGTGACAGTAGTAGGACCTCATTTGGACTGATCAAGGTGGGGGCTATGCGTGGCCAAGGCAGAGGATCTTTTGGGGTGCACAAAGAGCAGAAACAAACTCACAGCTGTCAGAGAGGAGATCTCTGTGCCTGGCAGGCCGGCTTATGGCCCTTGGGCCAGTTCAATGGGGAATCACTGCAATCCATGGCCTAGCTTCATCATGTCCCATGTTCTGGAAGTAGAGTGGCCCCAACCCTACCTTTAGGGTTGCCAGGCGTTTGGTTTTGTGCCATTAGAAAGTTGGCAACCCTACTATCTCACATGCCATGTTGTCCATTCACCCTTCTGGATGGGAAGGGCCACTCTCTAGTTAGCACATCATGAAGGGAGCCTTGATAAAGGAACTCAGTGACTAAGAATGTTCTGCAGGATCCTATCCAAAATATGGAGGCTACAGGGATTGCTACGGGGATTAAGGCTCAGTCTTCTGCTGAAGGGAGGGCAGGAAGCAGAGAACAGGGAGAGTGGGTCCCCCTTTGCTGGTTACTTCCACCACTGAGCCCCTTCCATCTCTGGCCTGGGTAGCTGGGTTGATGCTGATGTTGGCAATATGGAGGACGAGGAGGAGAAACCTGTAGGCAAAGATAGTGATGATGATGATGATGATGAAGGGGCTGGAAGGCTGAACGTGGGAGCTCCTTTGGACCAGGAACTCCTGACCTTTCATTCTGGCTTCCCCACCAACCCGTCTGACCTCGGGCAAGTTGCTTCCCCACTCTGAGCCTCAGTTTCTCCATCAGTAAAACTGAGATAATGCCATTGACCCAGCTGAGGGTGAGAGGTGTGTGCAGCCCCCTAAGTGCTGAGTTGTTGTTCTGCTGGCGCTGCTCCCGTTCCGGACACTGACATGGGCAATGCTGGTGCCACTCATGGCGATAGTGCATGGTGTGCTTCATGTGATAGCTAGGTCTGTGGGGTGTGACACTGACTAGCATTAATGATGCACTTGCTGCTGCTGATTATCACTGTGCTGCTTTGGGGATGGATACCGTGGACCCTGCTGGGAGGCTGTTAATGACGATATTGGTTATGTAGATGGTTTTTAAACAGAACTGGTTGATAGTACATATATTATTATTTATATTCCAGGAGCTCCGAGGCTTCAGCCAGGATCAGACCCCTACTGTGCTAGGCTCTGTACATACAGAGTGGGAAATGGTTTCTGCCCAAAGAGCTTATCATTTAAGGACTTGTCTACACAGAGAAAGCTACCAGCATAACTACACTGGCATAATTGTACTGCTGTAGCTATACAGGTGTAACTCTCTGTGTGGACACTTATTCTAGAATGTGTGTGACCACCCAGGGGGAGATACTGGTGTAACTAAAACCGTATAATTACACCAGTGTAGTTATACATACTGACTTCCTTGTGTCAAAAAGTTCTAAGTAGACAAAGGCTGTGAGAGAGAGATGCAGTGTCCCAGCAGGGATTTCAGTGAATGCAAGCACCAGGCCAGGTGGATTGATTTGTCAGTCATGTCTTTAGTCAGCTGTGGGCTCTGGTGAGCACTGGGGGAGGTACATACTTGTCTGTCAATATGCAAAGTTGCATAGAACTGAGCCCCCAAACCCCCGTGAATTACACTGCTTATTATTTGCTATTCATTATTCCCTCTCTAAAAGTCTCATCCAGTCAGCTACACCGTGTTACACGGGTAACCAATCACATGCCACAAATAGGAAAAACAACCCATAATCTGATCATGATTTTTCCCAGTTATTGGGTGAATTGTTATGGAAACTGGAACTGTTCAAAGACTGACTTGCTAGTGACAACTCCCAGATGAATGCGAGTTGAATTCAGAATGGGTAGTTCAGCTGGCCCCCTCAGCAATCCTGGGCTTTGGTGTTACTTCCCGGTGCTATTCTGAGCAATACTGACAGCGTGGTGGGTTAGCTTTGGGAACAGCAGTATCCTAACCAGCTGGGAAGCTGTGTCCCACATCTCTGAGTTTTGAATCTGCAGCGCCCTCTTCTTTCAGGTGCAGCAATTCGCTACTGCGATGAAGAGAAAGGTTGGCTGGAGCCCGATCTCTTCAACTGCACATCGCCTGCCTTCAAGGAGCTCTCTATGCTGGTAACTGCCCCCTTTACTTCTTCTCCAGGCTGCAGCTCACTGGGACAGGGTAGCCCTTGGAAGCTACATTTTCAAAAGAGCTCAGGGCCAGATTTTTAAAAGAGCTCAGTTCCCATTTAGGCCCCTAAATAAGGGCTGGACTTTCTGTAGTGCTCAGCAGCTACCCTTGTGAGACTTATGGCTCGGCTTTCCACAATGCTCAGTACCTACCGTGCACCCAACATCAGAGCTCTTTTGAAAATCCGGTCCCAATTATGGGTGCTGAGCTCTTGAAAATCCGGCCCTAGAAGGGACCAGAACATGACCCTGCTTCCACCAGGAGCCCCTCTCAGTACTTGGATCCTCCAAACCTGCCCTTCCTTGAAATAGAGATTAATTTTAGTTTAATTTGTCAGACTATCACAAGCACAAACTGCCCCTGATGAATAAGTGCATTTATCCCAGCCCAGTATTCGAAGAGAAAGCATCAATAATCCCAAGAGGGCCACAGGATCAGATGATTCAGCATCCTCCATTTCAAATGCATGCAGCCTCTCTCTCACTACCCCCAGTGTGTTCATTTTTAGGCCATGTCTACACAACCACATATGTCCCTTTGGGTGTGAAAAAAACATCCTCGAGCGACATAAATTATACTGACAGAAGTGCCCATGTGGACAGCGCTATGTCGGTGGGAGAGCTTCCCCTGCCAGCAGAGCTACTGTCGCTCATGGGAGGTGAATTAATTATGTCAATGGGAGAGCTCTCCCATTGGCATAGAGTGACTACAAGGGAGAGCTTCCAGCAGCAAATACAGTACAGCTGCGCCTCTGTAAACTCTCTAGTGTAGACATAGCCTTAGTTATTGGCTGATCAGTAAGATTAAATGAGGAATCTTTAGGTTCCTCTAACAATTTAGTTTCCAAGCACTGGGACAAGTCATTACAGCTGAATTGTTAATTTCAACTCTTAGCCTGTCTTTGAAATTCCTTTGCCCTGCTGGGGAGCTTCCGCTGAAGTTACTTTTTTGTTCACTGTTTTGTCACACAAATGGATAACAACAACAAATCATTAGCTGCTGTTTGCCTGGGGTTCAGTAATACCGAGCTCCGCTGTTCCAGAGCTAAACAGCCTGTAGATGTAGAGAGTTAAAAGGATGCTCTCAACTGTCACAATCAAAATTCTCTCTGAATATTGTTTAGTCCACCTCAGTTATGACTAATGCTGAAGATTCTTGTAATTAAATGAGATGGGAGAGAAAACATTGTATTAGCTGCTCTTTCCCCCGAGTTTGTTTACTTTGTGCAGAGCCCTTTCCCTAGTATAGTCAGTTTCACCTGGTGGTTTGTGTGGATTTTCACACAGCAGCGGAGAAGAAAAGAGAGTCTGTTTTAAAACAGGAAAATGTGATGGTAACACCACAGCAAATGCCGGCTGGGCCCCTGGGCAGACGTGGCACCTGAAACCACTTTGAAACTTCTTTTGGAAGTTTACTAGATTTCAGCTGAAGGGGTGTCTCTATAATTATCAGACCCGCTTGTATGGAGTTAAATGACACCCAGCTGTCATCAGGGGTTTCTTCTCTCCCTGGGGAGCAGGTTCCTGAGGCACAGTTTGCTGCTCACTCGAGCTACTGTTTGGTCCCAGTGCCTTCCGTTGGTCTTGTGACTGTCCCTAGAGATAATCCTTCTATTGACAGGCTTGCAGAGATGGCCAGCACAGTCCAAGGGCAATCTGATCCCCCAACCCAGCAGCTGGGACTTTAGTTCCTCAGCCTTTCTCCCTGTTACCCCTAGCTTAAAGTTGGGGAGGGAGGGACCAGATTTTAGCTCCACATCGCACTGTTTCATCCTGTCTTCATTCTCTCTGTTGGCAGCTGGAGGGCCTGGAGCGGAACGAGACGGAGCTGAACACCATTGAGGCAAAGAAGCTGGCTCACCGGCTGCGCGTGGTGACGGACCAGATGGAGCGCTACTTTGGCAATGACGTTCACATCACCTACCGCCTGCTGTCCCACCTGATGGAGTTTGAAAGCAGGCAGCATGGCTTCGGCCTGACGGCCACCCAGGACGCCCACTTCAATGAGGTGAGCGCTGTTCCTGTTGGGAGGAGCCCTCATCCTTACCCTTCCCTGCTGAGCAAGGCAGAACTCATTGGCACTGCCCCTTGGTCAGCCACAGCACAGCTTCTCTGGGACGAAGGATGCTGCCTTCTCAGCCTCACCAGCCCCAGCTCTGAGCCCTGTGGAGCAGAGGTCCTTACCTCCAGGTAGGATGGCTGCAACCTTTGTCATGGCTTGTGAGCCATCAGGGGTGGTGCCTGCCCCATCTCATTGCTACTGCGAGTAGCTAAAGGTTGTGAAGCCCACGGTGGGCAGGGGAGAGCCAAGGGAGAGCGACCAAACAAGGGCCAGTGTGGACTGAGTGAGGCAACCCTTCCCAGTACAGCGAAGGGTGAGTGTGGGCTTGTCTCCCAGTGGTGCAATGCTCAGCTCTGAGAACACCCTGTCCCCCTTCTTTCCTGACTCACCTGCAGCAGGCAGGGAAGGTTACAGAGAGAGGAGGCTTAGAAGATTTCAAACAAAGGTCTTTTACCTTCAAGCCCGCTGAAGACTCTCCCTTTGTCTGCAGAACCTGCTGAGGGCAGGCAGCTCGGTGCTGGCCCCGGAGAACCAGGAGCACTGGGACATGCTGCTGCAGAGTGAACACGGCAGCATGGGGCTGATGGAGCAGCTGAAAGAGTACACGGGCACACTCGCCAGCAACATGAAACTCACTTACCTGAACCCCGTTGGTGTGGTGACCCCCAACATCAGTGAGTAGGCAGCAGGCTGGAAGCGTTGCCAGGAGGGTGGTGGTGCAAGGCATGCAGCTTTGACACCACACCTCAGAGAGTTACAATGGGCACAAATGCTAATCTGTGACTGTCAGCTGAGGAGGGCGCAGCTGGTCAGCTGTTGGGTGGGAGGCCCCCAGGAAAGCCTGGAGTGCTGCAGAAAGTGGTGGTCTTTCCTTTGAGTCAGCTGAGACTTGGGGTGCTGTGCTGCTGGAGGGGATCTAAAGCTAAAATCATGGCCCCCACCCCTTCGGGTCATGAAAGCTCCCGTTGCTCTTTGTGAGAGTCGTGGTGTTACCCCCTCTGTCCTGGCCAAATCGCAATGATAGCAATTCCATTCCAGTTTATTCCCCCAGTAGTGTCAGCTAAAGAAGTTATTCCTCACTGCCCTGAACACTCCCCCAAGGGAGCCGCAAGCCAGTAGGTGTCTTTGGGACGGTGATTCTACCACAGTAAAGCTGCTGCCTGTCTGTTATTCCCAGTCTTCCATAAATCCTTTAGGAAAGGCTCCACTGACCACAACCTTCTACAACTCCTCCTAAGTGCTAACCCCGCAGAAGGGGCCAGCATACCCTTGGCTACATGCTGTTAACTCGCTGAGGTTTTGCCATGAGGTTCTGATGACTAGAAGACTGACTGGTTCCACTCTCTCCAAACTCACATGTGGATTTGGGGCATGCATCCATAGGTAGTTCTCTCACATGGAGCTGGGTCTCTCACGTGGTCCTATTAGGAAGCATATGTACGGGAATGAACATGTGCCTTTACAGTCCCCACATCAAGGCCCAGCAAACTCAGTGAGTGCATTGCTCCTGAAAGTGAGCACAGAGAGAGCTAGCAAGTGCAGACGGGAGCTGGACTTTCTTCTCACTCCCCACAGCATTGCTCCCTCCCTCCGCTTTGCAAGTGCAGATGTGACCGGGGATCCGCAAGTGGCTGGGCTGAGCCCATCACACTGCACTCCTGACCTCAGACACATTTGAATTGGTTACTCGAAAGAGAGGAGCAAACGTGTTAACCCTGGAACGCTGAACTTGTCCCATTGCCATGCTGTCCAACCAGAGTAACGACCGTGCGCCCTGGCTCCCCGAGCTGTCCCAGGCCCCTGATTCCTCTGTCTCCTCCCCACACAGTGCTCAGCATTGACCGCATGGAGAACCACACCCACGTCCGACGGCGCTACCCCCGCTACCACAGCAGCCTTTTCCGGGGGCAGGCCATGTGGGACCCACACACCCACGTGGTGCTGCCACTCTCGGTGCTTACACCCCCCAAAGTTGAAGGTAAGTGAATGGCTGCCCTGAGCCCAAGGGAATGACCATGGTTTACTGGCTGCCTCCCCAGCAGGCTCTGTTGGGCCTCTCTTCATGCCCTGCACCGTATTCAGTACCATCTTCTCAAGGGACAAGCACTGCATGCAGGGTAGCTGGTGAGGGGACATGCAACTGCCAGAATCCTAGCCTGGGCTGTCTCCTGGGACTGTCAGAGATTCCTTTGCCCCAGGACCTCAGAAACCAATTGTGCCTTACCCCAAAGGCTCCTGGTACCTTTTTTGGGCCAAGAGGAGAGAGCCCCTCACT
This sequence comes from Gopherus flavomarginatus, assembly GCF_025201925.1. NCBI lineage: Eukaryota > Metazoa > Chordata > Testudines > Testudinidae > Gopherus > Gopherus flavomarginatus. Next base: position 24,419,736 of record NC_066622.1, on the reverse strand, counting down.
TCCTGGGCTGGGAGGGAGCATCCTGTTGGTACTGTGACTGCCGGGCCCGCAGGAGCTGGGAGCCTGCTATGCCCTTGCAGGGAGTGTCTAGAATTGCTTGCTGGCGATCTCTGGGAATAGCACCGAATGCTGGACTCGGGAGGGCCTCTCTGGCCTTGGTGGGGAAGCTGCCATGATACAGGGACCCTGCAGGTGGTATCCACGTCTTAGATGCCTCCCATAATGGGAAAATTGCTATGGCCATGGACTTCTCTGGGCTCCTCACTGCAGCCCCAGCAAAGATGAATGGGGCTTTGTACAACTTTCTTCCCAAGAGACACCGCTGTGTCCCTTACATAGTGCCCAGCACTGGTATGTGGCTCATGAGCCGTGGCCACAGAGATTGCCAGTGGCACCAGGCATTTCCTTCCCCCGGGCTCTACGCTCTGCCTCAGAACAAGACAAGACACTGTTGTTACAGGCACCTTTTCTGACCCAAGCTCTGCCCACAGCAGCCCCCACGCCCATGAGCAGGGAAGTGAACGACACAGTGGACAGCTCCTCCCCAGAGCTGGCCCTCCCGGAGCCCGAGCCTGCTGTCACCATCATCATCCTCATCATCTACCGCACCTTGGGGGGGCTGCTGCCAGCTCGCTACCAGGTGGATCGCCGCAGTCTCAGGTACTGGCCACTGCATGTTTGTCACCCTGCCGGGACATGCGCTCTCTACAGAGAAGGCGGCAAGCAACTGGGTACTGCCAGCCATGCAGGTTCTGGGGTGCGAGGCTTTTCAGCATTCCAGCCTGGCTCATCTGACTGCTGCCTAGTGGCCTGTGTGGAGGCTAGGGGCTCTGTCCAGAGCTGGTATCTGCAACACTGAAACCACTCTCACAACGGGTCCTGCTTGGCCCCTGTGTTGGCAGCCTTCTAAGAGTCCAAGGCCTGGATGGACCACAGAGGATGAACTGCCCTCTCTCCATGGCCTAAAGCAGGGCTGAGGCTGGGTGGGCAGTGTGCAGCCTGTCTTGTGCAGGCGGATGTGTTTCAGGCTATCAGCCCAGCCCTTGTCACCCCCCTCGCATTCTTTGACAAGGGTCTGACCGGTTGGGCAGATGATGGGCTCAGTGACGAGACCCTTGTCATCTCTTGCAGACTGCCCAAGAATCCCATCATGAACTCCCCCATAGTGAGCGTGTCTGTGTTCAGCAACCACACCTTTGTCCAGGGTACTTTGGACACGCCCCTGGTGCTGGAGTTCCGCCTGCTGGAGACAGCCAACCGGAGCAAGCCCCTCTGTGTCCAGTGGAATCATTCCAGCCAGTAAGTGCCCAGCCTGTCTGTGCCACGCTTCAGCCCAAGAGTCTCACTAGCTCCGAGGCCATTCACTGCTGCTGCTTTCAAAGGGTTTAGCAAAAGAAACTGGAGATGTTAACTAGTTCCCTGACTCTCCTGAACCATCCTTGCGGCTGTGTGCTGGGACGGAGCTCTGTCACATAGCCCTCTTGCTAGGGCAGAGGTGGGGGAGCACCAGGGAGGGTGGAATTGGCCCACCAAGGTGCTGCCTTCTGGCACATTGCACTGTCCTTACTGCTGAGAGCAAGTCACCAACTTCAGGCAGCATTGAGTAGATGCTTCAGCATCCGAACATGGAAATATCCTGTTACATCCTGCACCTTAGGAGGAGTAGAGACCCTGTCTAGGCAGCCAAAGAACCTCTGAGCAGGCTGATGCTCCTGACCTATGCACCCCCGGACCTCCCAGGGCCTGACAGGAGATGTGATTTTGAAGGCCTATTCCTTTGAGATTGCTCTGTGTTTTCTTGTGGCTGCAGGACTGACCCCTCTGGCTTCTGGACAGCAAGGGACTGTGATCTCGTGTTCAGAAACACCACGCATGTGCGCTGCCAGTGTTCCCAGTTTGGCACCTTTGGGGTGCTGATGGATAGCTCCCACCGAGAGGTAACCCTACCTCTGCAGAGGCAGGAGGGAAGGGAGGAAGGAGCAGGAAGGCTGGGGGGAGGGAAGGCCGGAAGCACCAATGGTGAAAACCAGAACAAGAGGATGTATTTCCATGAGGTTGTGCTGGGCACACCATGGACAAGTAGCAGAATGGAGCACCCGTTGATGCGGTGGAGACCATGATCTAAACGCACCAGAATGTTCAGGGTAGAACTCTGGGTAACACAGGTGCAGACAGTGCCTACTGCAGAAATGTAGCAGAAAATCCCAGGCTGTTTCTCCCATCTAATTCCCAGCCAGAGGGAGAGACCTTTGAAGCTGACACATGCTCATGCTTTCCTGCCTGATTCTGCCTTTTGTCTGTGGTTTCCATCTGCAGCAGCTGGAGGGTGACCTGGAGACCCTGGCCATTGTCACCTATTCCTTGGTGTCTCTTTCTCTTGTGGCCTTGCTGCTGACCTTCTCCTTCCTGACATGTCTGAAAGGCCTCAAGTCCAACACCCGGGGCATCCACTCCAACATATCTGTCACCCTCTTTTTCTCAGAGCTGCTCTTCCTCTTGGGAATCAATCGCACTGAGAATCAGGTAAGGGGAGGAGGAAACAGTCCTGAGTGCAGCTAGGTGTGATGGCATCATAGAATCATAGAATATTAGAGTTGAAAGGTCCTCAGGAGGTCATCTAGTCCAACCCCCTGCTCAAAGCATGGCCAATCCCCAACTAAATAATCCCAGACAGGGCTTCCTCAAGCCTAACCTTAAAAATGTCTAAGGAAGGAGATTCCACCTCCCTAGGTAACCCATGCCAGTGCTTCACCACCTTCCTAGTGAAATTTGTTTTCCTAATATCCAACCTAAACCTCCCCCACTGCAACTTGAGACCATTACTCCTTGTTCTATCATCTGGTACCACTGAGAACAGTCTAGACCCATCCTCTTTGGAACCCCCTTTCAGGTAGTTGAAAGCAGCTATCAAATCTCCCTCTCATTCTTCTCTTCTGCAGACTAAACAATCCCAGTTCCCTCACCCTGTCCTGATAAGTCATGTGCTCCAGCCCTCTAATCATTTTTGTTGCCCTCCACTGGACTCTTTCCAATTTTTCCACATCCTCCTTGTAGTGTGGGGCCCAAAACTGGACACAGTACTCCAACTGGACACAGTACTGCAGTCATCAGATGGGGAGACCTAGAGGGTAGGAAGGAGGCCCAGGAGAACAGAACTGTTGGGTGAATGCAGCAGGAGTGTAAATGCTTTGCTAGTTTAGTCTCCAGTGTTTCATATTTGACCTAGTTTAAATAATGGCCCTGTGAGTATTGCATAAAGCAACCTGAGCACTGGAATCATCCTGCACGATGCAACCTCCCAGGTTCATAGGGATGCATAGGGGAAGAGTGGGAGATTCCCCCTAAATTATCTTTTTGAAGTAATCCAATCTTTTCTTTCTGCGTTTCATACCACGCTCCTCACCACGGAATCCCAACCCTTTTTAGGGCCCTGGCACCAGCCATAGCATTGGGTTGTGGTGCCAACTCTCAGGCACAGGGCAGTTGGTTGCGACTTAGGGCAGGCTGTTGCTAATCAGGAGATGCCCGTGTCTGATGGGATGATGAGCTCTCACTCCTGGAAGCTGTAGTGCATCCAGCTCAGAAGTGAGGTGACTACTGGAGAGTCTCCTGTAGCACCAATGGAGCAGCTCCTGGATCTGAGCTAGGTCTTTGTTTCAAGCCTCAGAAATGACAGCGTGTTCCCCACATCCCTGAAGAACAGATGGCATCACTCAATCCACCTACCCAAGGGATATTGACATGTGTGTTGGAGAGGGACATGAGCAGGGTTATGAGTCTGCTTGGTTTGGATGTGGGCTATTTGAGGTGGGTCATTCCAGGGTTTATTACTGTGACTGTGGACCCAGACTTCTAGCCCCTTTCTAGGAGGTTGGGAATCAGCAGCTTAGGTCAGGGGCATGCAGCAGAGGTACAGGATCCCACAAGCCAGCTCCCTGCCATGTGTAGAGCAGAATGGGGATGTCAGAAATGCTCTGGGACTGACTCTGCTGCAGCAAGGGAGATTGCCAGGCAAGGGAGGGCCTTTCCCCTTCCCCAGCTGGAGGGACTGTCCACTCTTTGAGTGGTGATTTGCTCCTTTCAGTTCCTCTGCACTGTGATTGCCATCCTGCTGCACTACGTCTTCCTCTCCACCTTCGCCTGGCTCTTCGTGCAGGGCCTCCACATCTATCGCATGCAGACCGAAGCCCGCAACATCAACTTTGGAGCCATGAGATTCTATTATGCCATTGGCTGGGGGGTGCCTGCCATCATCAATGGTAGGTACCGCACACTGGGCAAAGATGCTTGGGAAGACAGGTTCCCACTCTGAGGGAGGGAGGAAATGGATAAAGCTTGCTACAACATGGAAACTGCTTGGCTTGGGCGATGCCAAAGGCATTGGCCTCAGAAACCCCCTTTGGTCAATGCCAGCTGCTGAAGGAACAGTGCATGGGCCTCAGAGCTTGTCTCCTGTCTGATTCCATGTGCATTGTCCAGCCTGGTGGGGGAACAGGTGTGGAGGGGATGTATGTGCATGTCTGTGAGCATCCATATTTGCCACTGTGTGTGTGTTTGTGTTGTATGGGTCTAGCCAGGAGCAACACCGCTGACGGATTCTAGACCATGGAGACACAGTCAGTAAGCTACAATATGGTGCAGGAGTTATCTAGACACAAGGCAGTGATGAAGACACTATGCATTTATACCACTCCTTGTGTTTGACGTGGTAGATACCACAACAGAGGGTGAGCTGTAGTTTTCTGGTGTGAAATGTCTGTAGGGTTTAGAGGCCAGGGTCTTACTCTTTCAGAAGAACCTACAAGGCTTCGCACCATTTCTGGCCTGATGGCCATGAAGCTCCTGCCCTTCTAGGAGTCATAGCATGAGATGCAAATGTTCTTTGGCAATTCATCTCAATCCATTTCCCAAGGTTCATCACCACTGGGGACATGTGTTCCTGGCAGCAAATGCCCTGCTGTGAGGCTCTGCTGAGGTGGACATCTCGAGGCATAGGACACAGACCTCACAAAGCAGGAAAGACAGCTTAGCCATTGCTAGATATCACCATTGCTATGGCAACTTGGCCAGAGGCACTGGCAGGAACCGAGGGAAAGGAGGAGCACTGGACAGGGAGTAAGTAGACATGGGTTCTGTCCCTGGTTCTGCCCCAGCTCTCTGTTGTGGCCTGGGGCAAGTTATTTCCTCCCTGTATTGCAGTCTTCCCCATCTGTAAATGAGGACAATGATACTGCTCTCCAAGGAGCATTTTGAGGCTGCATTGACCAATGTTTGGTTTCTGCTTTGAAATCCTCTGGTGGAAGAGGCCACAGTGGAAGTGCAAAGTGACCCCACTGTCTCCTAGGTGGCTGTGTCGTGGAATTGACCTTTACCTTTTCTCCCCTCAGGACTTGCCGTTGGCTTGGACCCAGAGGGCTATGGGAATCCAGATTTCTGCTGGATTTCTATCCACGATAAGCTGGTCTGGAGCTTTGCAGGCCCCATTACTGTCGTCATTGTGGTAAACTCCTCTTGTGTTTATATTGAGTCCGGGCCCACCCCTCCATGGCCTCCCCTTCTTTGCACTCCATCTGTTTGCTGCCCTTGCCTTCTACTTACCTTCCCCTGGTTTCTGATGCCTCTTCCTCTTCTCATTGCTTTCCCTCCTCCATTTATATTTTCTCTATCCCTTGAGCTTTGCTCCTTTCTCCTGTGCTCTCTTCCTCCCCCGGGGCTTCCTTTCTTGTCACACGTCACCAAGCCCAGGCAGAAGTATGTAGCCCAGAGAAGTGGGGCTTGTGTAGAGCAGAGAGAGGAGGAGGTGGACGAGCCTGGGTCTGCACAGAGTTCAGCTTCCCAGGTACAGGAGCTTGTGGAGGCACATGATCGAGGACTGGAGAGAAAGAGAGCCTCAGTGTAGGAGCAGCAGAGCAGCTTCTAACCATTCTCTGTGCTTTCAGATGAATGGGATGATGTTCCTGCTGGTGGCCAAGATGTCATGTTCCCCAGGTCAGAAGGAGACCAAGAAGAAATCAGTTCTGTGAGTATTGATTGGCCAGGATCCCAGTGGAGGGTCTGCTGCTCTGTTCCCTGGCACAAGTATCTGAACTTCTCTCCCTTCCCCACAAGTCATCCCCTTCTCCATCACTGTCAAAATCTACCTGGCCTCCCTGTTGCCTGGATTCAGCCTTGAAGTCACCTTCCATTACTGCTTCTGTTGCCAATATCAGTCACTTCTCTAACATCCGTCCTTTCCTCTTATCCCCGCTCCCACAGCCTCTTCCTGTCAGTCCCCCACATCTCACCTTATTCCTCTCCAGTCTGTCCATCTGCCCTCTGCTGAAAGGTGCTTCCTCTCCCACTGCTCTGCCCATGTAAGTCCCCTGCACAAACCTTACCACTGGCTCCCCATCAATTGCCATTTCCATTCCTGCTTCCTGTCCTTGTATCCAGGGCTCCGTTCCAGCCTCTATCTCTGTGCTTGTTTTTCTTTCTCCCCCTCTTGCTGCCTATGCTCTTCCCAGCCCTCCTAAATGCCCCTTTTGCATCTTCTTCGCTCCTGCCTTCACTGCTTTCTTCCAAGCCATCCCTTAAGCCTCACCTGAGCCCAAATGGTCACCCTGGGGATACTGTGTCTGAACCGTCCTGTCTGTCTCGTCCAGAAGAGAAGCTCCTTGGGGCTGGGGCTGTGTCTTCCTACGTGCTTTGTCAGTGCTCAGCTTGTAGTGATCTGTCCAGACTGGGTGTGGGCCCACGAGCTGGAGACGTGCTGCAGGGAGTGTATTGTCCCACTGTGGTGCTGGCGTGCAGAGTGGGGAGCTGGTGGCTCAGGACAGGAGTGTACTTCCCCTCTGTCTCTGTCTCTGAGTGATAGACTGTAGATTAACAAGAGATTCTAACCTCTGCGTCCCTGTCTCTGTGTGTGTGTGTATCTGTCTGCCTCTCTCTCTCTCCAGCATGATGCTGCGAAGCTCCTTTGTTCTGCTTCTAGTTATTAGCACTACCTGGCTCTTTGGCCTCTTGGCTGTCAACAACAGTGTCCTGGCTTTCCACTACCTCCACACTGTCCTCTGCAGTCTCCAGGTAACTCTCTATCCAGCCTGCCCATCGGGAGGCCAAGCAGGAGTTCTGCCCCTCCCCTCGGGAGCATCTCTCACTGGTGCCTTTGGACTAGGATCAGTGATGGGAAAATGTAAACAATGGAAAGGCAGGTTAAAGGGAAACAAGACAGACAAGAGGAGCGCAGGAAAGATGGGAAACAGTGAGCTGGGGTCTGGTGGCACCCACTCTGCAGCGTTCACCTGTTCTTCCTCCAGCTCCCCCATGAGACCCTCTCCAGCTCCCCTGTGCTCAGCTCCATGGCCCAGCCCAGCCCTGGAGCCTTCCTGGAGCTCCCCCGCTCTCCAGCTCCCCTGTGCTCAGCTCCATGGCCCAACCCGGCTCTGGAGCCCTGGAGCCTTCTTGGAGCTCTCCCGCTCTCCAGCTCCCCCATGCATTCCTCCCCAGCTCAGACCTGCCTTGCAGTACTACAGCAGCTCCCATGTTTTATTCTTTCCACTGCAAGGTCTGCTGTACACTGAGCTTTTACTCAGCAAGCAGGTTTATCTTAGGAAAGCAACACAAAACAGATTCTTCCAAACAGCTCAAATCCTCACCTGCTGATGGGCTCTGCCACTCACACGCATGTGCGCGTGCACACACTGACACACCTGCTGATGGACTCTGCCACTCACATGCATGTGCATGCACACACACACTGACATACCTGCTGATGGGCTCTATCACACGCATGTGCATGCACACACACTGACACACCTGCTGATGGGCTTGCTCTTTCATGTGCACACACACACACTAGCTGTTCATGCCTCTCTGGTATGTATGGCACAGAGACAAGCTGAGGTTGGTGCACACTTCAAACACATTGGCAAACACTAACCCCTCAGCACTTCGAGCTTCCCACTGGCCAGTCACCCTGTGGGTTTGGCTCTCAAGAACTGTCCCACCGAGCCAGAGCCAGCTCCAGGCCCCAGCGCGCCAAGTGCATGCTTGGGGCGGCATGCTGCGGGGGGCGCTCTGCCAGGTGCTGGGAGGGCGGCAGGGGGCTCCGGTGGACCTCCCGCAGGCATCCTTGCAGAGGGTCTGCTGGTCCTGCAGCTCCGGTGGAGCATCTGCAGGCATGCCTGTGGGAGGTCCACCAGAGCCGTGGGACCAGCGGACCCTCCTCAGGGACGCCTGTGGGAAGTCCACTGGAGCCGCGGGACTGGTGAGCGGCAGAGTGCCCCCCGCGGCGTGCTGCCGTGCTTGGGGCAGCGAAATGGCTAGAGCTGGCCCTGCACCGAGCCTCCCTTCGTTAGGAGCATTACACAGACAGAGGTGTTCCCTTACAGCAGTGACTGTGCCCTTCCGCTCTGTCACTCTCCTTCTCTGCTCACAAATTCGCCAGACATTCTGGCTTCCTTTAGCTAAAGCCCTGGCTGCCCTGGAGCTCCTGATTTCAGGCCCCCTCCTGCTGCTCCGCTCACTCATGAACTGACTGCTCCCTCTAGTGGTCATTGTCCATGTTCACCTGCTAATTCTGTAGCCTAGCTCAGTGGTTTTCAACCTTTTTTTTATTTGTGGACCCCTAAAAAATTTCGAATGGAAGTGAGGACCCCTTTGGAAATCTCAGACATTCTGTGAACCCCCAGGGGTCTGCAGACCACAGGTTGAAAATCACTGCTCTGTGGTAATGACCACCTTTCGTGGACCCCTTAGACATAGGCTAAAACCGCTGCTCTAGAGAAACAGAGACCTGCTGCACCAAGAAGAGACTTCAGTTGTAAGCCCAAATGAGTTGGTTATTATGATTTAATTATACCCATTCTGAGGCAGCCCTGCTCTGGGACATCATGGGACAATAATAACCATCTTCAGTGGAGTTTTCTGCTGTCATAAAATGAATCAGCAAAGAGTTGGGCTGCTGGGAACTGCACGCAGGGGAAAGCTAACAGCCACCAGCACCCACTGTTTGAGCTACCCCTTCCCCCATCCTAAGCTTTTCTGTATAGCCAATTATCCCCCACCACCTCCAAAGCCAAGGGCCTGCTAAGCTCCTCGCTGTCACTGTGACCCTAGTGGGCCTGGAACCGCTGTCATGTGCCTTCGGACTGCTCCCTAGTCACTGTGCGCACAGTACAGAATCAGAGCTGCCCAGACAATCTCAGTTTCAGTTTTCCTCTTCCACTAACCCCGTCACGCTTAGGCAGCCTCTCTCCCCATCCATGCCACTGGGCCCAGGAGCTTTCAGCAAGCAGGCCCTCCTCATAAGTCTCTGACGGCCCAGAGAGCAGCTAGACCAATCTTGTGAGACCAAGCTCCTAGCACTGAGTCATTGTATTGACTGGAGCCTATCCATGTTAGTAATTGTCTGTGGCCCAAAGCTCTGTCAGCAATTCTACCCCAGAACAGACACGCTGGTTCCTGGGGGAAGAAACTGGTTTAACCACTGCTGGGCCTCACGCATCAGATGGGATAATATGGCAGGCACTGTTCCCCTTCCCTTCCCCCAGAGACCCACAATAAATTTGGCCAGCAGGAAGCACTTTCCAAGGAGCAGCCGCTTGTCCCTTCCTCTTCTAGAGGCTAATAGAGTCATGAGTCTGGTGAGCACAGAAATGCCTCCACTCTGTGGCCCTGCTGCCCTGTCAGGGGTCTAGATGCAGCACTCTGTGCTATGCTGGAGGCCCGGGTGCAGTGTGAACGTGACTGACTGAAACGCACGTAGCTGGATGCAGTGCCAGGCAGTGCGATCGAGGAGAGCTGGCTGACTCCATTAGCACACTCCTGAATGGCCAAAGCACTGCCCTGTTGCCAGGAAGAGTGGAAGTGTGGGTTCCCGGCTGTGCTGAGTGCTTCCCTGCCCTCCCTACTCAGGCTCACAGCCTCTCTTCCCCTCCCTCACAGGGCCTGGCCGTGTTGGTTCTGTTCTGCGTCCTGAATGAAGAGGTGCAGGAGGCCTGGAAACTGGCCTGTCTTGGCAAGAAGAGTCAGGGCGAGGAGGCGGCTAGATCTGCGCAGGTGGGTGTGGAAGGGCACTGCCCCAGTGGGTGAGCCCAAAGACAAGAGCCTTCTCCGTCCCTGAGCCTGCACTCTGCCTGAGAGGGAATCCCTCCCTGTGCCCACCCTCTCCACCGAGCATGCAGGTTAACTGGTCCTTGCTGTCCTGCTCCAGGAGGTCAGTGGGAAAGACCTCAGCCAGGCAGCCACCCCGTGGCCAGGTCCTAGCCCCACAGCCCATGTCTGAATTCATGTACTTCATGTCCCTGGGAGCCACGTGCCCCACGGGGAGGCTGTGGGACCCTCGCCAGTGAAGGAAGAGAACCCTTTCGCGGTGCCTGAGGCTGGAAACTCCTGAATGGACATAGGCCACCCCTGCCCTTTACAGTGTTGGGCCGGGGCAGGGAGAGACTCTCGAGATCCAGCTGCTGCAGAGTCTTCCTAACAAATTCTCCACGTGTCTTCCTCGCCAGGGCCCCAACGCCTATAATAACACGGCCCTGTTTGAGGAGAGCGGCCTCATTCGCATCACCCTGGGGGCCTCCACCATCTCCTCAGTCAGCAGCGTGCGCTCAGCCCGCACCCATTCCAGCCAGAGGGGCTACCTCAGGTAGGAAGCAGCCAGAGGGGGAGGCATCTGGCTGGCTGCTGGCCCACACGGCCACAGCTGAGAAACCACAGATGTGGAGTGGGATGGGAGTGGGGCCCACCATGGAATGGGGAGGGCATTGCCTCCTTCTGGAGATGCAGGTGTCACCTCCTGGCCCTTCTGGACCATTGCTACCTATGCCTCCTCTGCTATGACCTTCAATCCTGAGACTCCATGCTCAGCTCTGCTGGCTTGCATCACCCCTGACCCACCACAGACCCCTGTTACTCCAGTCCTGAGCTCTCCACAGCTCTGCCCTTGCCCCCTACTCCTGACCCACCACAGACTTCCAGTCCTGAGCTCTCCACAGCTTTGCCAGTGCCCTCCACTCCTGACCCATGACAGGCCTGCCTGCTGCTCCAGTCCTGAGCTCTTCACAGCTCTGCTGGTGCCCCCTACTCCTGACCCACTACAGCCCCCTGCTACTCCAGTCCTGAGCTCTCCACAGCTCTGCCCATGCCCCCTACTCCTGACCCATAACGGGCTTTCCTGCTACTCCAGTCCTGAGCTCTCCACAGCTCTTCCAGTGCCCCCTGCTCCTGACCCACTACAGCCCCCTGCTACTCCAGTCTTGAGCTCTCCCTAGCTCTGCCGATGGCCCCCGCTCCTGCCCTGCAGCATTCCTTGCTGTTCCAGTCCCTTCTCTGCCCTGTCCCAGGGCTCTGCCCACAGCTCTTCCAGTGCCCCCTGCTCCTGACCCACTACAGCCCCCTGCTACTCCAGTCTTGAGCTCTCCCTAGCTCTGCCGATGGCCCCCGCTCCTGCCCTGCAGCATTCCTTGCTGTTCCAGTCCCTTCTCTGCCCTGTCCCAGGGCTCTGCCCAAGTGTTGACCTCTCTGCCAGGCACAGATATGATATGGGAGGTGAGAGGAGAGCACTCTGTTACCCCAGGACAGGGACAGATGCTGCCAGGTGAGGAATTGGGGTCTGAGTGTTTTTGCCATGTGTGTTTCAGAGAGAATGTGATGGCGCGTCAGGGCTCAGCTCTGGATCACAGCCTGCTTGGTCACACTGGCCCCACGGACCTCGATGTGGCCATGTTTCACCGTGATGCAGGGGGAGGTAAGGCTGAGACCCAGCCGGCTCGCCCCGAGACCTGCCCGTGGACGTGAGAAGGCTCAGTGCTGCCCAGAAGCTGCCCTAGCAAGTGGCATTTCCCACATTAGTGAGCAGCCTTTGAGGTGATAGTTTCTTGCTGCACCTTTGCACACTGAGCACCTGCCATTCCCAGCAGCGTCACTCAGACTCCCGAGGATGCTCAGCCTGGGGGGGAGGAGGGAGTGCCCAGTGCACCCCTTGGGCCAATTAGTTTCCCAGGGTGAAAACAACAGCACAGGCCCCTCAGTGGGCTGGGGCCCTGGTCTGGCCTGGGAATGTCCAAACACAGGGTGTGTGTTTTATGCCAGAGGAGTGCTAGACTGGGGGATATAACCCTGGGACGCTAGCAGGCAAAACCCAGAAACCAAGATTCCTTCCCTCCCTGCCCTGCTCAAAAGCCATTCGATTGCCCCCATCCCCACCGCTTCCACCCTGCGTGTGCCCTGACAGACCAAGACTCTGACTCAGACAGTGACCTTTCCCTGGATGAGGAGCGCAGCCTTTCCATCCCGTCGTCGGAGAGCGAGGAGAACGTGCGTCTCCGGGGCCGGTTCCAGCGCCAGTTCAAACGGGCAGCACACAGCGAGCGGCTCCTCACCAACCCCACCAGCACCACTCCCAAAGGCAAGTACCATACAAAAGCCATGCCACAGGCAGGGGGGCCCGCCTGGGAGCCACCATGGCTGCCTGGGTCTAAGTAGCTTGGGAGGGAGGGTGCATGGGGAGACCAAGCTGGAGGTCTCCTTCCACAGTGAGTGTTTCTGATGTAGCTGCTGTCTGATGTGATTGATGCAAGGCCTCCCAAAGGCAAAGCGCTGCTTGGTGGGTCCTGGGAGCAGTCCCCTTTGGCAGGAAGGGGTTAGTACCACCTGGAGATGTGGTGACTCTAGCAGAGGCAGGGAAGGCGCCTCATCCCTCCCATCTGCTGGTTCTGCTCCTGCAGGCCCCACAGCACATTACTGGTGGTCAGGCAGCCCTTGGGACCTTATCCCAGTGAGTGTCATAGCAGGCCTTGCTCCGTTCACAGCTGGGAATAACTCTGATTCCTCTTTCCCCCTCCCCCCCGGAATGTTGCACTGTTTTTCTCCAGATGTGGATGGCAATGACCTGATGTCCTATTGGCCAGCACTGGGCGAATGTGAGGTTCACCCCTGCTCTCTGCAGAAATGGGGGTCTGAGCGGAAGCTGGGCTTTGACATCAACAAGGATGCTGCCAACAACAACCAGCCAGACCTGGCCCTGACCAGCGGGGATGAGAACTCCCTCACCCAGACCCAGCGCCAGAGGAAAGGTAACTAGCCTCAGAGCAGCCAGCCTAGTGCTCCCTGGGTGGACACATATCCAGCTGCCAGCCGGCACAGTGTCCCACTGGCTGCACCCCCAGAGTCTCCCCATGCCCCTGCCTGGCACGCCCAGCATCTCCCTGACAGTGTGCTAGGCTGGCCATCCACCCGTAGTCAGAAAGTGGGGCGAGAGCCTGTCAGAGAGAGAGAATGTGTAAGGAACGGAGACAAGGGGGAAATTTCCCTTGGCTGAACTTGAGCTATAACTTCCCCTACGTGTTGCCGGGGACAGAATGGGAGGTGGTCTTGGTAATGTCCCCTCTGCTGCTTTAAGCCAAGAGTGCTGCACTCTTACAGGCAACCCACTGACAGGAGTGGCTTCTCCTCATGTCGAGTAGACTGGGACATGCATCCATTGTGGAGGTGAGGTGGTGCTTGGCCACAGGGTGTTGTGATCTTGAAAGCTTTGCAACATGCAAACACAGTTGGCAGTTTCCTCCATCCTGGGGTGATCTTGGGGAGGGGCAGGACCGCCCAAGCTGCCAAGCCGAGTTCTTTGTCCTTGCTTTCTTGCAGATAGTAAGGAGAGTTGTTTGCATTGTCACGGAGATTCTCTTCACTTTCTACTTTGTTTCTGTCTGCACAGGGATTTTGAAGAATCGCCTCCAGTACCCTCCAGCTCTGCAAGGCTTACCATCCGTTGGCAGAATGACCAACGAGCTTTCCTGGTACAAAACATCCACCCTGGGTCACAGGGCTGTTCCTGCTGCCTCTTATGGCAGAATCTACTCTGGTGCAGGTAGCCTCTCTCAGCCAGCTAGCCGGTACTCTTCCCGGGAGCAACTTGACATGCTGATGAGAAGGCAGATGTCCAGAGAACAACTGAGCAGGAACGACGCTGGGGAATACTTGGAAGCTGTACGCAGCAGGCATGGGTCCAGGGAGGAACTGGACATCATTCTCAACAGGCCTGGATCAAGGGAGCAATTGGACACTATCCCTAGTAGGCATGGGTCTAGAGAACATCTGGAAAATATACCCAGCAGGCATGCGTCTAGAGAAAACTTGGATACATTAGCTTCCAAGCCTGATCAGAAAGATCATGGGACTACACTACCCAGGAAGCAGGGTTCTAGAGACCATCTAGATACTTTACCCAGTCGATTTGGGTCAAGAGAACTACTAGACTGTGGGCCAGTCAGAGAGGTCTCTAGAGAGTGGCTCAACACTTTGCCTAACAGGCAAATATCTAGAGATCGAATGGACAGTTTACTAAGTCGAGACATGTCTCGAGAACAATTGGACCTGCTTTCAGGAAGACAGTCTTCAAGGGACCAGCTAGCATTAGCTAGACAAACTTCAAGAGAGCAGTTGGACTTTTTATCCAGACGATCTAATTCCAGAGAGCATCTGGATACAGTGCCTAGCAGGCATCCATCACGGGAAAATCTGGAGTTTCTTTCTAGAAGACAGCCATCCAGAGAAAATCTAGAACCACTTTCTAGAAGGCTTCCTTCTCGAGAAAATCTAGAACCTCTGTCTAGGAGACAACCTTCTAGGGAAAATCTGGAAGCAATCCGTAGCCAACATCCTTCCACTGAGCAATTAGATATCCTTTCTTCCATACTTGCTTCTTTTAATTCTTCTGTCCTGTCCTCTGTGCAATCCTCCAGTACTCCCTCTGGCCCACAGACCACAGCAACTCCTTCTGCTGTGCAGACTTCCTCAACGCCCTCTGTGCTGTGCCCATCACCACCTCTCTCTGCTACATCCCACAGTATCTCTGAGCTGTCGCCAGATTCAGAGTAAGTATTACTCCTTCTCCAGGGCAGCTTTTGAGTCAGTCCAGGCCATGCTGTGAGATAGCCAGAGGATAGTTTGTATCTTCTAGCCACTTAGTTACCAAACAAACGAAAGAGCAACCAAGTGTTACCACCTGGAGTATGGGATCTGAAAGCACAAAGCCTCCTGGTGAAACGAGATCAACCCCCATAGGATGAAACTAGGCCCTAAAAGTACTTACTGGTTGTGACGCTCTGAAGGACCGCGTCACACTGGTGCAATGGGTGAAAGTGCTAACATCTCTAAAGGGGCAGCTGTCCCACGGGGCGCCCCTACGCTCCTCTGGGGCTCAGCATCCATCCTGGCACACCTGCTGGGTACTGATGGAGGGGAAGTGGCTCTGAGCTATGCTTTTTAGAATGCATAGCAGGGTACAGATCTGTCTGTTGCCTTCAGTTCTGCATGGCACAGGCACTTGGGTGAATAGGTATGGCCAAGGGAAAAGATCTGTCTTCCGTTTCTTATATGTGCCTGGCCTGGCCATTGTTCTGGGAGTCACAGCCAGACCCTGCCTTTGTCATTATTTATTGCACCAGGAGGTGAGCATGATGCTTTCCCAAGCCCCTGGCCAAGCAGGGAGAGTCCAGGGAGTGTCACTTGGGCCTGGGGAGTAAGGCACCAGAGGCTACATTTGTTAATTTTGTTTCCTTTTCCCTGAGAAGAATAACAAGAAGTGAAGGTCATTCCTGAAGGGCCCAAGCTGCGGCGAGAACGAAGGAAGAAGCAGGGATGATCACCTGGCCAGACACTTTCAGCAGAGGTTTGGAGTCCCTGGGTGCCAGGCGCCTACAAGGAAAGAACTGATGATGGTGGTCAGAGGCCCAAATCTACCTCGCCCTCCCCACCCATTGGTTCTGGACAACTCGTGGAGGGGAGAGTTAGGCAAACCATCTCTGGGAGGAAGGGGTCTCAGGTACCTCTGCACCAGAATGGAGCTGCATGGACCAATCACCTGCTTAACAGGGCACCCCCAGAGGTGGGGAGAAGTACTACACCGTGAGCAAACCTAGGCTGGTGCCGCTGGTTACATATCAAAAGCAAACAGACCGAAATCTTCCTTTCTGAACCATTTCTACTCTGTGTGTGTATGTGTGAGAGAGAGAGAGGGAGAGAGAGAGAGCGGGGAGGGGGTGGCCGCAGGAGATGGGGTCAGGGAGGGTTTTATACATTTTGTATCTTTGTAATCAGAGAGAAGAGAATTTCTATGGTTATTTTTACGGAATGTTCTGTTTCCGTTGCTGTGATGCTGACAGTGTTTGTCTTGACAGCGAGTCCCAGCTGTGACTAGAGGGGCTGCTGCTGGCCTTTCCACAGTGGGGCTGTGCGTGTGGAAGCCCAGAGCCCAGGGAGCGGCTTTCTCCAGGCTTCCCTTTGTGTTGTGTCCTGACCTGCAGTACTCCGTGCTATTCCGGCCCTGGTGCCTCCACAGCCCTGCCAACACCCCTGTCATGGTGCTCCCAGGGCCAGTCCCACTCTCTCCCAGCAACCTGGATTTTCTAGTCCTGCATATACTGTAGCTCATCAATGCGTTTCAGTTCTCAGGAGGAGTCTCCTACTGTCTGAGTGCTGAGCAGAGGCTGCCAATTGTGCCCAGCTGGACTGAGGTTTTGTGCTGGGTAGAAGCCTGTGTTTGTGTTAGAGCTATGTTGTGTCACACAGCCATTGCTCGAAACGGGCAGAGTGGGAAAGCCTGCTGAGTTCATAGAGTTAGAACACAGGAAGGCAAAGCTGATCTGTGAGAGTTCCTGCTGAGTGAAACAAGCCTCTAAGAAGCCTTCCAAAGGCACCTACACTCTGGGCCTCTCCCTGAGTGTCCATCTCCAAAGGCCCGAGTCCCCAGCAGGCCCCTCTCAGTAGGGAGGACGGAAGAGAACACTGATTTTTTTTAGCCACCATCACATGTGCAGTGTCCTCTTTTTTTCCTAGTATTGACTGGAGCAAACCCCACCCTCCTCACGTCCCCAGGAGCCTCAGAGTTACAGACTGGCTCAGGGAGAGAGGCTGGACACCACTCTCCGTGGGACCTAGACCTGGGTGCTCTGCAGGGGAGTGGGGAGATTTCTCCTGTGCTGTCTCCAAGAGTGGGCAATTTCCCAAGTCCCAGGTTAGCACCAAGTGGCCCAAGAGGAGGAGCTCTGAGATGGTCCCAGCCAGCCAGGGAGCATGGCTGGAGGGCACTGGTCAGGGCACCATTGTTGCAATAGAGGAGCAGCCTCTTATCTCCATTTTACACGCCAGTCCCTAGCACACAGGAGCCAGCATCTCCCTTGGCCTGTACTGCAGGCTGCACTTCTGTCGGGCACAGATTCCAGTAATAGGGTCGTAGTGAGTTATACCCAGGCGGCTCCATGTGCATGTCCACACATGTGCACCCCTCCCCGCTGTCCCAACGCTCCCCTGGCAGCAGTGACAGCTACCCCGTCTGCTGCAAAGGCCCGCAGCTCAGAATGGCCTGAATGTCAAGAGGGAGAGGGCAGCTGTTTTCAACCCACTGTAGTTTGACATTTAAGCCACCCTGATGGCTTATCCTTCCTCCCCACATCAAAGGGGCTGGGGACTTTGATTATCCCAAGGAGGCCCTCATGAGCCCTGTCATTTTATAGGCTGGATTTGTGCTTATTGAACCCGACATGAAGATGGAAGTAAAAGAAAGTTTGCCAACCCCCCCAGCCCTCTTTAACTGGTGTATTGCTGCTGTTTTCCCCAGAGGCACAGGCATTACCTCCCCCTGCCATGGGTGACAGTCTGTGCCTGGCTGTACCCTCTCAACCACCAATGCAGTCCATTTTGATTGTCAAAAGCAATGTGTTTACTAAAGTGAGTGTTGGGTGTTATCTGTCTCTCTCTCCAGGCTGCAGCCCTCAGTGGCCTCGTGTGTCTTGCTCTGGTTATCAACCACTTACAGAGTAATGACACCCTATTTACTGCCTTATTACCATAGAACATGTAGCGTAATGTTGACTAAAATTATGTAATGTTTACACAAGGAAAGTTTTTCCAGTGATTGTGCAAACAGGATGGAAGGTGGTTTGCATCCTCTGAGATCTGGCCGCCCTGGCGCTGCCCATGCCACCACCAGCAGGAGCCTTGGAAATGTTAATGGTGATTAAAAACTGTATTCTCAAATACGCGCCACAGTTGGCAGCTAGTGGAAAGGGCCTTGTGGCCTTCCAGCCTGAGCAAAGTGTGCGCAGGAGGAGGAGAACCTCTGCCTTGGAAGCGATTGATCAGAGCTGCCTCGTGGCCCGGGTCTGACATGAGCAAGGCCCTTTAGGAGTGGAGGAAACTCCCCGCACCCGCCCAGGTCGTATTGCCCACCGCAGCATTGCCGCTCACGTATTCACTCACCTCGACTGGCCGTGGAGACTAGGGCAGCATGCTGCAGCCTCCCTCCCCAAGATGGGCGGGTGGGCAAGAGGTTTACACACACCTACTTGTTTACAGAAATGAAGCTCTAATGTGCAGTGGAGCAGAAAGCACAGGCCACGATATTGGCCTTCTGTCTTGAAAGAGCAGGTTCTGACAACGCTGGGGAATGCAGACTCCCCATCTGTGCTGGTCACCCTGTGGCACCTTCTCAGCGCGATGTTCCTTTCAGGAACAATCTTGTTTACACTGTTTTTCAGGCTGTATATAACCAGGACCTAGAGCTCTGTTTGTTACACTGATTTCTACAACTGCATCTTTCTTCAAATGCTGTTTGTACCTTCCAGCCTGTTGTGAGACCATGGGGATCTGGACTACTTCTTATCATCAAATAGCTGGTTGGGTTGGCTTGTAATTGGGTTTGAATGGAACGCAATTTTCTGTGGAATTGTTTTTCTGGAGGGGGTTGGTTGGATGAATGGTTTGTTTACACTCAAGGAGCATTAGTTCAGTGAGGGATGGCTGTGGGAGATCACAACCCTGTGTTCAGGAGAGGCAGGTGCCAATATAGCTCTGGGCTGGAGCTAGCTGATATGGGTGGAGCAGCTGAGACCATAGCCATTAACCCTTAGAATGCTGCTGCTTTCCAGCCTGCCACCCGGGTGAACACTGGTGGAGGGCTATATCCGCACCCCCGGAAAGCTCCCCAGGAAACATCCATGCAGAGCTCTCCACACTGGCTGCACTGCTGAGTGAACACAGCCCCCATCTTCAGCCCTGTCCAACACTAGCCAGCTAGCGACTTCGGGGAGAAGGGCAGGATCCTGCTCAGGCCCGCAGGTGCCTCCCTCTGACTCTTTGTAGACAGGAATTCACACAACTGCCAAATGGTGAGCTAGTGACATGTGCCAAAAAAAAGAGAGCAGCAACGATATTAGCCTTGTGCCAGGCCTTGCTGGCCTTTCCTGTGCCGCTACAACCTGCTGCCTTGCAGCTCAGAATGTTCTGGGGAGGGGAGACCACCTCCATCTTTGGAAGCTGTGCTTAGCTAGTGACTCTGCGGATTGTATTGCTGTGGCCTCGGCTGCGGAGCGCATCCTCTGGTGGGTTGGTTGTCTCCTCTCCTTTGCCCAGTTTGTTGGCAGGGAGTGGAGAGGCCCACGGGCTCCGTCCCTGGCCGTGTAAAATTGTACCATGAAAGCTCCAGATTTGAAAATAAAATTCTATAAAAGTCCTAGGCTCCCTCCTGTGTCTCACTCTGCTCCGGGGTTCAGTTCGTTCCGTCGCTATAGCCATCTACAGCACAGAAGCCCAGTGCGCTGTACAGACTGTCCACACACAGCACCGCTGTGACCAGCCACACTGGGCTTGGAGGGCGGAGGTCAGCAGGAACACAGCCTGCTGCACACTGGAGGGAGGGGAAGGGGAAGGGGAAGATTTAAGCAAGGGTGTGGGTGGGAAAGCCCAGCTCTGGAGAAGTGCCCCAGGCTCTTTAATAACCGTGCAGAGGAGATGGGCACATACGGTTGAAGGTCTGACCCAAAAGACCCAGGTACCATACAGTGCATGGACCTCAGCTAATCTCCTTGGGGAGCAGGGAGGGCTGAGCTGCCACTGACCAGCTGGCATAGAGTCTGGGCCCTCCCCCTGCCCCACTTATAAGGGCACCATGCAAAAGAAGGGTGGGTGGGAGTAAGAGCGCTTCTGAGTCTGCCTGTGAGTGGGAGGGGATGAGATAGACAGGGGGATGTGCAGGCATTGGTGTGTGAAAAGGGAAAAAGGGGGGGCACTGGGAGTAGGAGATGTTTGGAGTAATAGCTGAGAGCCCAGCAGTTAATTAGAAAGCTGAGACCACAGCCTCCTACAGTGCTAGAGCCATATAAACACCTATAGTCCAGTGGGGCCCATCCAGACCTCACAGCCAGACACCCCAGCACCATAGCAGAGGACAAACTCCAAGCTAAAGTTGGTAGGCAGCCCAGCCCCCTTGTGAGATTAATTTAACTGCAGGAGCAGGGCAGGCACTCCCCCACCCAGCTCCCTAGTGCCAAGGCACACAGCCCGGGAATCTTTATCTGGAAGCTTTAAGTCAGCAGAACTGTCCTTGGCTGAGCAGGGATCCTGCAGGCAGGACGTGTTCCCAGCAAGCTGGGGGACAATTCCCCCTTTTCACAGGGCACTCAAGCTGGGTGGGTGCATGAGATGTGGGACGATATGCTTTTATCCCTACAGCAAGCGCAGGCTTCTTGTAACAACCAGCCCCGCACAGCCATGTGGGAGCTATGTGAGTCCAGCACCGCCAGCCTGTAGTTGGAGACAAGCTTCTCCCTGCACAAGGACAGGTGGCTACAGAGACCCGGGGAAGCCTCCCTTCAGTTTTCTCTTTTCTAGGTCTCCTCATTTGTTGTTCTAATGCATGTGAAAGGGAGGGCCGAGAGCACTGGCCAGGCCAGGACAGCCTGAGCAGGCTCTGCACTGCTGTGCTTGCCCCAACCCCCATCCAGCTCAGCCACTGCCCCAGGCTCCTGACCCGCAGCCTTCCACTACTCCACTCCTGGGCCCTCCACACAGCCCTGCCCAGGCCCCTTTAGCCTGACCTGCAGCACAGAGCCTCCTGGCGAGGATCTGCTCTGGGGTGAGGGGCCCATACCAGTAGGCTCGGTGTACGATTGTGGGCCAATTCCCCCACCTGGCTCTTTGTGCCGCCACGTCCCCTGGAACCAAATAAAATGCTCCTCTGAGTGGGCAGCATTTCGCACTCACAAGGCCCTGCTGTGAGTGACTCCAGCAGCCGCTAGCCTGAGGGAGCCTCAGGAGTTTAACACATTTGTAGTGACGAGTGGGTACAAAGAAGGCCGGTGCAACCATTTAGGCGACGTAGGCGGTAGCCTAGGGCACTAGGATTTGGGGGGCGCCATTTTCTTCGGCAGCGACCGCGGTGGTCAGATCTGCAGCCGCCCCAGTTGCCGCCGGCATTTAGGCAGAGGGAGCTGGGGCAGAGGAGCACGGGGAGGGCTGCCTGCAGCAAGTAACGGGGGGGGCATGCAGGGGAACTCCCTGCTCCAGCTTACCCCTGCCCTGCCTCCTCCCCAAGTACCCCGTGGCCGCTTCACTTCTCCCGCCTCCCAGGCTTGCGGCGCCTAAGCGGAGAGGGGTGGAGGTGTGCCTCAGGGCGGAGGCGCGAGGGGGAAGGGAGAGCGCAAGGTGGAAGTTTCGCCTAGGGCGTGGAACATCCTTGCACCGGCCCTGGGTACAAATCATATTGGATGGTTCAAAACGGCAGCGCCTCAAAAACCAAGGGGTCAGCTCTGTGCCAGGGGAACAGCACCGTTGCTAAGCCACAGTCCACTGATAGCAGGAGATCGATAAGTGCTCACAAGCTAGAGATCACGCCTGAGCCCTGTCTGACAGCCCCTCCCTCTCCTGCCGGCGCTCCTATACAAGATCCTGTTCTCCAAGGGATAGGAGAAAGAGAAGGGCCAGGAGAAAGCCATGAAATTGAGCGCAAAGGTTATGGTAGATTGCCACTAGATTAGACACCTGCTTCTCCTTTATTACTGAAAAAAGGGCCTTTCCCAGAGCACCCTTTGCCAGGTTTGGCTAGCTGGGGTTTGAGTCTTCACTCCACACTGTGTTGCAGCATCAGGAGTAACACCACTGAAGCCAGCAGTTACCCCAGGTACAATCTGTGTAGTGGAGAGGAGAATTAGGCCCACTGGGTGAATTTAAACCATTTCTAAGAGCTGTGATCTCTAAATTCCTTACTAAGTTATCCGGGTTCTGAGCTCCCCTCCCCCAAGACCTCCTCATGTCTTTCAGTTCAGCCCTGCAGCCCTCTGGTTAGGCCCTGGCAAGGGTGACCCGTCCCGTTTAAAAGAAGCAGGCCCAGTGCCCCTGTGCTAGAGCAGGTGCTCCCAGTTGGGCCAATAAAGATGGCAGGGCAGCACCTGGACCTATCAAGGAGGTTCAGCAAGTGAGGTAGTTCCTGGGGGAAGGTTGAAGGCAGGTGATGAGTGGAGGGGTTGGCTGTGATCTCCCCAAGCTGGAGAGCCAGGGCTGGAGAGGGTTGAAGGCAGTACAGGGCCTGCTGAGCCAGCGCTGAAGAGGGAAGTAACGGGGGAGAAAGGGGTTTCCATGCTGAGCTAGCAACCTGCTGAGGATCAGGGGGTGGGGAAGAGCTAGGCCAGGCCTACTTTCTGGCCTGCCTGGGGTGGGAGGTTAATGGAACAAGGGCAGTGCTGGAAGCTCCCCTGGTAAGGATGAACTCCCAGCTAAAAGGGCTGGGATGGCTGTCCTGGCAGGGCAGGAGGGGACAGAAGAGCAGCCTAGATGTGGAAGCTGCCTTAGCGTCATCCGTGCTTTGCTTGCTGACTCAATGACAGGGGCCTCTTAAGGACTGCATGCCCTGGGGGTGAGACATGGACTATGTTATGGAACTCCTGGATAGGGTGACCAGGTGTCTGAGTTTTTACCAGAGCCACCAGTTGAAAAGAGATACCCCCTGTGGGGACAGGAGCCACAAGTGCCAACTCATCCTGTTTTTTTTCTGTGGGTCAATGGCCCATGACAGAAAAAAAGGTTCCCTACCCCAGAGCTGGCATCCTCAGCGAGAGCTGTCACTTTTCCCCCACCATGCACCCTGGCCCAACCCAGAGCCCTTTCCCACACAAACCCCTTGGTCCCAGTCCATTGCCCCCTCCTGCACCCCAAATTCTTCATCCCTGGCCCCACACCAGAGCCCTCACCCCTTACACATCCCAAATGCCTGCCCCAGCCTGAACCTCTCATTTATGGCCCCATCCTGGAACTTGCACCGCCAGCCCAGAGCCTGTACCTCTTCCCTGGCCCCAGCCCAGAGCCCTCACCCCCTTCTCACATCCCAACCCACCGCCTCAGCCTGGGAGCCCCTTCCCACACTCTGAACTCTTCATTCCTGGCCTTACCCTAAAGCTCGCACCCTCAGTGGAAAATAAGTGAGTGAGGATGAGGAGAATGAGAGACAGAGGGAGGGGAGATGGTGTGAGCAAAGGTGGGGCCTCAGGGCAGGGTATTCAGTTTTGTGGGAGTAAAAAGTTGGCCACCCTATTCCTGGATTGATGATTTGCACTAGGGTTAGTAATACACTGGCCCTGAGGAGGGGGATTTGTGAGGCAAGGGAGCCTGGCATGGAGTCCTTAGAGACCCAAAAGAGGTGGGGTAGTAACAGCACCATGAGGGGCTCAGCTGCAAGGGGGCCCAGGAGGGAATTGTTCACAGGCCCCTACGTGCAGCTTTACTAGTGTCCCTGCAGTGCGAGCTGCAGCCCTTGCTGCTTCAGTCCTGGGCCCCTACGCACAGGTCTGCCACTGCCCCTCAATCCTGGCCTGCATCCCCCTGCTAAGCCAGGCCTAAACTCTCCCCCAAAGCTCTGCTGATGTGCCTTCATCTTGGCCTGCAGCCCTGCCCCATTGCAGTCCTTTGCTCTCCTTCTCTTGAAAACCTAGTCTGTGAAGAATGAATGAAGCAGCGACAGCAATTCAGAGGCAAGTCCTTCCCTCTGAGAAGGACTCAGGGACCCGCCGCCAAAGAAGCGGCGGCAGTAGGGCTGCCACCAAAGTGCCGCCGATCGTGGTAGAGCTGCGCCCCTCTGCTTTGTCTTGCTCGCCAGTCACCTCGCCCTTGTTACGGCCCCGGGGGGGGCAGGGAGGAAGAGCTCTCCAGGAGAGGGTGTGGAAGGACTGCAGGGAGGAAGAGTTGGGGGGGAAGGCAAGGAGGAAGAATTGGAAACTCCTCTTACCAGTGGCTCCAGGCCATGTGTAACCTTAAGCCATTTGTGGGGAGGAAGGTGGGAGCCCAGTTGGCCAGAAGTTCAGTGAAAGGAGACAGGGATAGAGAGATGGGGATAGTGATGAGGGAGGGGGTAGCAGTGGGGATGTGAGACAGAATGAGGAAAGTGAGACAGGGAGGGGCAATAAAAAGGTTGTAAAAGGCCCTGAGCTGCTACCTGTGGCAGTGCTTTTATAGCTTTATGGGGACTGGAACAGCTCTGGTACACACAGTCCCCGATAACGGAAGGAATGAGCAGTGCTGCTCAGTGGAAGGAGCTGCAGCAACCGGGCATAGGGGCCATCCCAGCATGTCCAGACAGCCAGGCGGGACCCTCCTGGGGAAGGTGATGCCAGAGACCAGCTGCCCTAGGGACACACCCACCTGCCATAGAGGCTGGTGGAGGGCAAGTGTCAGAAACAAATAGTTAAGGGTTAATGTCTCTTATCTGTAAAGGGTTAAGAAGCTCAGTAAACCTGGCTGACACCTGACCAGAGGACCAACAGGGGGACAAGATACTTTCAAACCTTAATGGAGGGAAGTTTTTGTTTGTGCTTTTTGTTTTGGTTGTTGTTTGCTCTTGGGACTAAGAGAGATCAGACGTAAATCCAGGCTCTTCAAATCTTTCTGAATCAGTCTTTCATGTTTCAAAATTGTAAGTAATAGCCAGGCAAGGCGGATTAGTCTTATGTTTGTTTTCTCAACTTGTGAATGTTTCTTTTTGCTGAGAGGATTTTACCTCTGTTTGCTGTAACTTTGAATCTAAGGCTGGGTGGGGTTCCCTCTGGTCTATATGAATCTCAGTACCCTGTAAAGCATTTTCCATCCTGATTTGACAGAAATAATTTTTACCTTTTCTTTCTTTAATTAAAAGCTTTCTTTTTAAGAATCTGATTGATTTTCCTTGTTTTAAGATCCAAGGGGATTGGGTCTGAACTCACCAGGGATTGGTAGGGGGGGAAGGAGGGGTGATGGTTGATTCCTCCTTGTTTTAAGATCCAAGGAGTTTAAATCTGTGTTCACCAGGGAATTGGTGAAGCCTCTCAAGGCAACCCAGGGAGGGGAAAGTCTGGAGGGGGGGACAGGGAGTGTGCCAGACACTGAATTTCTGGATGGTGGCAGCGTACCAGATCTAAGCTAGTAATTAAGCTTAGAAGTGTTCATGCAGGTCCCCCACATTTGCATTCTAAAGTTCAAAGTGGGGAAAGAGACCTTGACAGCAAGTCTACAGCAGTGAGCACCTGGTTGGGACAGTCAGCACCAGCTGATGGGGCCTCTGGAAGACCAGGGGTTTTATGGCCTTTGGGACATGCATGTTTGACAGAGGCCCATGGGCCCCAGAGATAGAGGGGTGGACTCTGCAGAGTGCAGGATGCTGGAACACGCTGCCCCGTCAGCCGCACCTCATGAACCAGCCGCTGATGGACCTAGGCTTTACACCTTGCTTTCCAGTAGAATTCCTACTGGGTGTTGTGTGCAAATGTTTCCGCTCCATCTTCCTGGCAAAGCATTGCTAGCCTGTCGCTGCGACTGCCCTGGGATGCCCATGGGACGGGGTACCTCGTGCATGGGGAGCACTCACAAACATGCTGGTATGAGTTAGCAGTAAATATTGTTATGATTGCACTGCACAAATCCCATGCAGAGAGTGAGTCCCATTGTGCAGGGTACTGTACAAAGATCTGTCTCCTAGCCCCCATTGCCAAGAAGGCATTAAAACTCCCTAGAGAAAACACACGCTACATGTGCCTGACGCCTTCTCTGTGCACATACCCAGGAAGTGCACAAGCATCTGTGGCATTTTCACCTTCTGTGAACATCCTTGCAAATCAACTCTTTACTGGTGTGAGTGTTCCCCGGAGAGTGACTGAAAGGGCCGAGATATCAGCAAGGGAGTTTGTTGGCTTGATTTGACCAAATGCTCTTGAACAGCTGTTAGAAACATTCTGCTGGCTCTACCAGAACACCACGTTGATGGGCACAGTGCAGTCAGAGATGCTGTGGGCGCTTGCATTGCTAGGCGGGTGATATTCCTAAGCACCTGGTGCTAAGGAATGCACCAGCTGATCACCCACAGCCAGCTTAGGAAATGCACCAACCTGATTCTGTGGCTGATACTTGAAAGACAAGTATCCCAAATGCTGCTCTAAGAGGGAGCGGGGCTGGAGAAGAAGCTGTAGGTAGCCCTGGGTGTCAGACAGTAGATATTCTGGTAGGGGAGGTTTGGTCCAGCTGGAGAAAACAGTCAGTGAAGACCGAGTGAGGAGGTGGCTGTTTAGAGAAATAGGCTGAAGCACAAAGACAAAAGCTAAAGCCTTGTTGCCATCCGCACCTACGTGTAGAGGCCAAACAGAGGCAGAGCTGCCCCATGCACTGTGGTATTTCTGATAGTGCCTGGAGAGAGAGTGCGTGTTGTGACCACGGACATCTTTCTTGGCAGAAGGAGATGGTCTCCAGCAGGTGCTCTGCCACCAGAGAAGGCAAGAGAACTTTCAAGAAAGTTGAAAAAGCTACTAGGGGGGAAGCTGTTCTAGACTTGATTTTAACAAATAGGGAGGAACTTGTTGAGAATTTGAAAGTAGAAGGAAGCTTGGGTGAAAGTGATCATGAAATCATAGAATTTGCAATTCTAACGAAGGGTAGAAGGGAGTACAGCAGAATAGAGACAATGGATTTCAGGAAGGCGGATTTTGGTAAGCTCAGAGAGCTGATAGGCAAGGTCCCATGGGAATTAAAACTGAGAGGAAAAACAACTGAGGAAAGTTGGCAGTTTTTCAAAGGGACGCTATTAAGGGCCCAAAAGCAAGTTATTCCGATGGTTAGGAAAGATAGAAAATGTGGCAAAAGACCACCTCGGCTTACCCTCGAGAACTTGCGTGACCTACAAAATAAAAAGGCGTCATATAAAAAATGGAAACTAGGTCAGATCACGAAGGATGAATATAGGCAAATAACACAGGAATGCAGAGGCAAGATTAGAAAAGCAAAGGCACAAAATGAACTCAAACTAGCTATGGGAATAAAGGGAAACAAGAAGACTTTTTATCAATACATTAGAAGCAAGAGGAAGACTAAGGACAGGGTAGGCCCACTGCTCAATGAGGAGGGGGAAACAGTAACGGGAGACTTGGAAATGGCAGAGATGCTTAATGACTTCTTTGTTTCGGTCTTCACTGAGAAGTCTGAAGGAATGTCTAGTATAGTGAATGCTTACGGGAAGAGGGTAGGTTTAGAAGAGAAAATAAGGAAAGAGCAAGTAAAAAATCACTTAGAAAAGTTAGATGCCTGCAAGTCACCAGGGCCTGATGAAATGCATCCTAGAATACTCAAGGAGTTAATGGAAGAGGTATCTGAGCCTCTAGCTATTATCTTTGGGAAATCATGGGAGACGGGGGAGATTCCAGAAGACTGGAAGGGGGCAAATATAGTGCCCATCTATAAAAAGGGAAATAAAAACAACCCAGGAAACTACAGGCCAGTTAGTTTAACTTCTGTGCCAGGGAAGATAATGGAGCAGGTAATCAAAGAAATCATCTGCAAACACTTGGAAGGTGGTAAGGTGATAGGGAATAGCCAGCATGGATTTGTAAAGAACAAATCGTGTCAAACTAATCTGATAGCGTTCTTTGATAGGATAACGAGCCTTGTGGATAAAGGAGAAGCGGTGGATGTGATATACCTAGACTTTAGTAAGGCATTTGGTACAGTCTCTCATGATATTCTTATAGATAAGCTAGGAAAGTACAATTTAGATGGGGCTACTATAAGGTGGGTGCATAACTGGCTGGATAACCGTACTCAGAGAGTAGTTGTTAATGGCTCCCAATCCTGCTGGAAAGGTATAACAAGTGGGGTTCCACAGGGTTCTGTTTTGGGACCGGTTCTGTTCAATATCTTCATCAACGATTTAGATGTTGGCATAGAAAGTACACTTATTAAGTTTGCGGACGATACCAAACTGGGAGGGATTGCAACTGCTTTGGAGGACAGGGTCAAAATTCAAAGTGATCTGGACAAGTTGGAGAAATGGTCTGAGGTAAACAGGATGAAGTTCAATAAAGATAAATGCAAAGTGCTCCACTTAGGAAGGAACAATCAGTTTCACACATACAGAATGGGAAGAGACTGTCTAGGAAGGAGTATGGCAGAAAGAGATCTAGGGGTCATAGTGGACCACAAGCTTAATATGAGTCAACAGTGTGATACTGTTGCAAAAAAAGCAAACATGATTCTGGGATGCATTAACAGGTGTGTTGTAAACAAGACACGAGAAGTCATTCTTCCGCTTTACTCTGCGCTGGTTAGGCCTCAACTGGAGTATTGTGTCCAGTTCTGGGCACCACATTTCAAGAAAGATGTGGAGAAATTGGAGAGGGTCCAGAGAAGAGCAACAAGAATGATTAAAGGTCTTGAGAACATGACCTATGAAGGAAGGCTGAAGGAATTGGGTTTGTTTAGTTTGGAAAAGAGAAGACTGAGAGGGGACATGATAGCAGTTTTCAGGTATCTAAAAGGGTGTCATCAGGAGGAGGGAGAAAACTTGTTCACCTTAGCCTCCAATGATAGAACAAGAAGCAATGGGCTTAAACTGTAGCAAGGGAGATTTAGGTTGGACATTAGGAAAAAGTTCCTAACTGTCAGGGTAGTTAAACACTGGAATAGATTGCCTAGGGAAGTTGTGGAATCTCCATCTCTGGAGATATTTAAGAGTAGGTTAGATAAATGTCTTTTAGGGATGGTCTAGACAGTATTTGGTCCTGCCATGAGGGCAGGGGACTGGACTCGATGACCTCTCGAGGTCCCTTCCAGTCCTAGAGTCTATGAGGAGTGCGGGAGAGGCTTCCTGGACAGGACAAGTCTCTTGAAATGGCACCCGCTCTGGATTGGAGGTGAGGTTGTTTTGGCGCTGGATGCTGCAGGATCTAGAACCCACCCTAGCTTCAGTGGCTATGTGGTCATGCTGCCCTCTAGCAGAAACGGTGAGAGGAAGAAAGCAGGATAACCACGCAAGTGTCTGCACCATGGGAACTGGTTACACTGGGTTTTCTAACCACAGGTTGTTTCACCTGAGGATGGTTCCTGCTGAGACCAGGCAGATCTGAGCCCCATCCATGAGCACTGGGGTAATTTCATTCAGTGTCCCATGTCCATTCACTCGCTGCGTCCTGTCATGTGTAGGCTGCATGCCCTTGGCAGCAGGGATGGTTTGGGGACCTGTGTCTGTGAGTGGCCCAGTGCCTAATGGGAGCACAAAAAGCACTCTACTAATGCTGGATGAGTCACGCAGGTGGAGGGCCGGCTATGACTCAGCAATGCTAGACTGAAACCTTACCCAACCCCTTCCCACCCCAGGGAGCTGGAAGATGTGAAAGGTTGAGTTGAACTCAGGGAGCCTCACAGGGAACTTTGGAACAAGATAAGAGAACTCCTGCTCTGAGCTCATGTACTCAGTGAGTGCACGCAGAATAGGCCACTAGGTACAGCTGTCCCTGTAGAACACTCTGGTAAGCACCCACCTTTGCCAGTGGGCATTGCCCTAGGAATTCAGTGGCCTATGGGAGCACCGGGGCTGTAGGCAAGGGTGTTCTAGGACCATCCAAGGGTATTCCTGCTGACCCAGAGATGTCTGTGGCACTGAGGATCTGGCACACTGGGAGATCAAGATGTCTGGAAGTGAAAGAGTATGAGAGGTGGTGCTTGGTGGTGTGTTCAGGGGCAGTGCCCAGGAAAAGGCTGGACTGGGGCATTGATAATGGGACAGGGCTACCTGGGAGGAGTAGGTCTGGGGTAGGGTTTGAAGGAGCAGAGGGAAGGGCATAGCTGCAGATTCAGGAAGGATCCTGGGGGGTAGCACAGGAAAAGGTGCAGAGCTGCTTGGGGTTGTGACAGGGAGTGGAGCTGGCAGAATGGGGGACGTGAGAGGAGGGAAGTCAGGGGCATGCAGGATGAGCAGGTTGGCAGCAGGGCCAAGGCCTGCAAGGACGGGGGGCTGTTTGAAGCCAAACTGTTGCTGGTACAGAGTGGAGCAGCATCCCCCTCTGGTTAGGGGTGTTGGCTGTGACCTGCAAAGCCCTGTCTGGTTTGGGATCTGGCTGCCTGAGAGATGGGAAGGGCTGGTGCCAGGGGTCTCTTTGTGAGAGACCCTAGCAGGGCCGGCTCCAGGCACCAGCCTAGCAAGCAGGTGCCTGGGGCAGCCAATCAAGAGGAAGGTGGCACGTCCAGCCATTCAGCATCAATTTGGCAGCGGGGCCGTCACTCCCTGTCGGAGGGAAGGACTTTCCGCCGAATGGCCGCAGCTGTGCTTGGGACGGCAAAAACGCTAGAGCCGGCCCTGGATCCTAGACTCCAACACACGTACCAGTGTAGTCTGACAATGCCCAAGGCTCCTGCTGCCCCAGGCTCCCACCCACTGGGAGCAGGTTCCCATGGCTCCGACTGAGGAACAGCCCTAGACTGAGGCTACTTGCCCCCAAGTAGGAAACATACAAGTTGCTCCTGAGGGTGCCCTCTGCAGGCAGATCCTGGGGCTGCTACTAGCCTCTGGTCCTCGCAGTGTGGATGAAGAGTGCCCACTCCACACCCGGGGAATGGTTTTAAGCCAGGGTCTCTGGAAGGGGCAGAGGGCTATCCCCAGTGTCAGCGACTGGCAAGGACTGAAGAGATGGATAGGCCAGCAGGAACATTTCACGCTGAGGCCTCATCCAGCCAGCCTGGGGTAGGGTGACCAGATAGCAAATGTGAAAAAATCCAGACACTTTTTTGCAGGAGGAGGGGATACAGTTGCATAGATAAGACAAAGCCCCTAATATCCAGATGTCTGGTTACTCTGTCATTGAAGCACAGGGCTGTGCTCAGCAGGGCCACTCTGTGGCTGATTGAGGTGCCACATTGGTAGACTTCAAGGATCTCCACCCAGCTCTCCTGAGGCAGCTATGCTGTGGGGCCATGACAGAGATGTGGGAGGGTGTGCAGTGCGGGAAGGGATTTCAGGAAGACATCCCCCTGTAGATGACCCACAGGCCTCTGCCCTAGCCTCCTTGGGGCCGGATTGCCCACCCAGGGGCCCCCAGCCTGGCAACTGAACTTTCAGGGTTTGCCCCTTTAAACCTATTGACACACAAGGCTGTGGCGCCCTCTTGGCAGGTGAAGGAGGGTGGGAGGGGGGAGTGGTGTCTCAAAGATCACAGTCAAGTATTAATAGTGGGAAGGAGCGTGCACATTTCACTGGAGAGCTGTCGGGCATGGCAGCTCACACCCCACACCAGGTAAGCACCAGCGATCACGGGACAGAGTCTCCTCCAGCTGAGGGGGAGAGCTGCAGCTAGCCAGAGGGAAGAGGGGCACCTCACCCAGCAGGTAAATTGCTCCAGCCATCTCAGCATAGCACCAGGAGCAGCTCAGCCTGGCCTCAGCTTCATTGGATCTGAGCTGAGTGTGCACAGAGCACCTCCATTACCCATCCCTAGGGCTATGCCCCAAATCATGGGGGCGGGACACCCCATTAGCGCTTATGGGGGCTATGCCCCAAATCAAGGGGGGCAGGATACCCCATTAGCACTAACAGGGGTGGGACACCCAGTTAGCACTAATGGGGGTTATGTCCCCATCTCCATGAGGTACGAGAGCCCTAGGTGCAGACAGTGGATTTGTGCCTGGAGGGATTGTTAGCATGCGGCTGTTACGATGTGTCCCACTTTGGCCCCTGGCCTCTGCCAGAGCAACCAGTCAGCAGTGACTTTTGGCATGGTGCCCACTGGAGCAAGGCTCCTAGGCTGGAGACTCCAGCCTAAAATAGCAGCGCAGCCATTCCCGCTTGGGCTGGTACCTGGGCTCTGCAACAGGGCCGGGAAGAGTTCTCCGAGCCCGAGCAGGGATGGCTACGCTGCTATTTTTAGCACCGTAGGGCGAGCCTACGGTCACCACCCATCCTTGATTTTCCGGGACCTCCTGCACTGTTTTAACATTACATTGAAGCTTGTGAGACTTGTACAGTGTACTGGAGGGCACTTGAGAAAAAATACACAATGTGCTGAGGGAAATGGTGTTTCCCTAAAACCTCCTGTAAAATAAACCCTTGTCCCTCACGTGGTTTCCCTTTGTTCCTATCCCGCGCCGCCGCCCCCACCCCCAAAGGGGATCATCCTACACAAGCCTCAGGAGTCCCGGCCATAGGCCTGGCCTTTGAGACTCACAGCCAGGGGTGGCGGTGCAGTGTAGACGTGTCGTCAGACCCTGAGCACAGAGCTGGCTCTGCTCAGCCCCACAAGACGGATGGGTTAGGCTCTCCCTGAGCTAGGCTGGCTGGGAGGGAAATAGCCCACTTCCTTGATCAACCCTGTCGCTGTGAGGAGCTGGGGCACCACGGGGAAGTATCCCCACCGTGCCCTGCTGCGATTGCCTTCACTGGAATGCTGATGTGAAAGCAAGGGGCCTGATTGCTGTACTAAGGCGGTCCCTGGGGAACGTCCCAGCCCTCCTCCAGGCCCCCAGGAGGGCATGCTGGGGGGCTGCCTGCAGGCAGCCACAGTACATCATGCCCAGCTATTCAGGGTGCGCTGTGCCACACAGGCAGCCCTCCCCGCACCTGTGCTGTGCTTGCTGTGCAGGGATGCCCCTTAAATAAAGGCTGGGTGGTCACGCTGGGCTCGCACGATTGTGCTAAAAATTGCGTAGCTGTTCCCACTCGGGCTCCGAGAGCCTTCCCATCCCTCCCGGCTGGGTTTCAGAGTCCAGGCACCAGCCCGAGCAGGAACTGCTGCGCTGCTGTTGTAGCCCTGTGAGGCCCCCAGGGAGCTGCACAGGCCAAGCTCTCCTTGGTGGCTGTAGCTCTAAACCCTGAGCACTGGCAGGGATCACGCCTGGGGTGAAGGGCTGAGCTTGTTCGCTGCTATGTGTGTAGGGGCTCATGAGGGGCTCAGAGCAAGGAGAGGAGATTGGCCAGCCCTTGCCGCTCCCACAGCCAAGTGGGCTCTGCTTCATTCCTCTGGGGGCTGGCACTGTGCCCTGTGTACCTGAGCCCTATACCAGAGCCCTGCCCTCTGACTGGGCGGCTCCCACCTTGCCGAGGTCTGGCCCATGTGAGATGGAGCAGCGGGCTGAGCCTAGGGCTAAGAGACAAAGTCGTTCTTGGGAGCAGGGCCTGCTGCCTGAACGATAGCACCTCCCACCACCCCGCAGCCAGGGCTTAGCAATGGCAACAGATGCCAATGGCCGGATGTGCCTCTCCCTCCCATGACCCCTGCCTGCAGAAATGGAGGCTCCAGTGTTACCGCTCTGGCCCCTTTCACCAGTACTGAACACATTCAGACCTGGCAATTAAAATCCTTGCTAAGTCTGACTGGAGAGTGGGGGTGTGCATGCCTATGTGCGTGCACTTGTATATCTGAACATGCGCGGAGGAAGGCAGGCATGGAGAGTATAGGTACACAGCTGTACATGTGAGTGTCTGGAGGGGTGGGGTTGGAGGGTATAGATACACAACTGTACATGTGAGTGTCTGGGGGGGTGGGGTGGAGGGTATAGATACACAACTGTACATGTGAGTGTCTGGGGGGGTGGGGGTGGAGGGTATAGATACACAACTGTACATGTGAGTGTCTGGGGGGGTGGGGTGGAGGGTATAGATACACAACTATACATGTGGTGTCTGGGGAGTGGGGGTGGAGGGTATAGGTACATAGCTGTACATGTGAGTGTCTGGGGTGGGGGGGTGGAGGGTATAGATACGCAGCTGTACATGTGAGTGTCTGGAGGGGTGGGGGGTAGAGGGTATAGGTACACAGCTGCACGTGTGGTGTCTGGGGGGGTGGAGGTGGAGGGTATCGGTACACAGCTGTACATGAGAGTGTTTGGGCGGGGCAGATATAGGTACACAGCTGTATGTATGTGTTCAGGGTGGGGCAGTGGGTATAAGTATGCAGTTGTGCATGTGTGAGGCTTAGGGCCAAGGGTGGAGGGTACAAGATCACAGCTGTATCTGTATGTATTGGAGGGAAGGGGAGCAGTGGATATTGGTGGTATGTGTCTAAGGGGCAAGTGTAGAGGCATAACAGCTGTACATCTGTATGGCTGGTGGGGCAGAAGGTGTAGGTACACAGCTGTACATGAGTCTGTCACAGGGTGGGAATGGGGGGTATAGGTACACAGCTGTACATGTGAGTATCTGGGGGGTGGGGATGGAGTGTATGGGTAACCCCACCAATGGCTGCCCGTTTAGCCTAGAAAGTCAGTTACTTTTGCTGAGAACAAAACCCCCTCATGTGAAAAGTGCAAAGTCTGCAGGGCAGGCTCAGCATTGGGCTGTCCTGTGGAGCTTGGGCTGGCTGCAGGGAGCCTGTTCCTGGCCACTCAGCAGCCTCTGTTTGTCCCTGGCATAGGCTAGACAGAGCAGCTGCTGGGCTGTTTGCACTTGCACTCGGGATATAGTGGTCCCCAATGGACCATCCCCTAGTCCAGAATAGCTGGAATACACAGCACACTGACCATGCACCCTCCAGCCCTTGCCAGGGACTGCAAAGAGGGCAGTGAGTGTAGGGTCCACACTGTGGCCAGGATGCAGCCCAGAATCACTCTGGGTTTGCCCAGGGACTGCCCCCCTCACACTCTCCTCAGCCCAGCTGCTGCTTCTCCACAGCCACCAGGACCTGGGACAGCAGAATCATTTCCAAAGCAGCTAGCTGCGAGGTAATGAGCATGGAGCTGCAACATCCTTGCAGGATCAGACCTGGGGAGCAGGCTGGGCTCGGATAAGCACTGACTCCAGCCTGGAGCCGTGCAGTGATGCAGAGCTGCGCAGCCAAGGGCCTGGGCTGCAGTGTTCCTAGGGATGAGATTTGGGCCCATATTCTGGTGCAGGGACAGGAGTGGGAGAGAGGCAGGGAGCTCCCCTCCCAAATCCTGGTGCCTTGTGCACCCTAATCATAAGTTGCAGGGGAGTCACAGCACCAGCAGCGTGAAGAGGCAGGGCCTTGGATCCAGCCATCTCCTAGTGGCCTAGGACTGCTCCAAGGGAGTAGTTCTGCTCCTGAATGCTCCAGTGCCCCCAAAGTGAGTCCGCCTACTGGTGTCCTCCCCAGACAGCAGGCTCCCATGCTGAGCTCCCTGCACCCCCACTGAGCCCTGGCTCTCTCCTGCCCCCATGGCTTCTGGGAGCTCCCAAAGGCTGGGCCTGTCCTTGGCTCCTGGGATCAGAGCCTAACTGTGAGTGTTGCCAGGTCACACCAACCCACTGGATCCCTCAGCAGATTTAGACTCTGGCCTCAGCTGGCAATGGAGTGGTGGCTGGCAGGAGAAACAGCTCCCCGAGGGCCACCCGTGGCCTGGGACTCCCCAGCACACAGGGCTGAACTGGCCTCCAGGCAATGGCAGCAGGGCGTGGGCGTCCCCCGGGGGGGCAGTAGCACTGCCAGCACTGAGCCCATCTCCCCTTCTCATCTCAGCCTGAGTGCGGGTGAGGTTGGTGCCGGGACGATGGAGCAGAGCGAGCTGCGGCGCCGCCCCTGGGCGTCCCAGGCAGACAGCGAGGTTCTGAGCGAGGCTGAGCTAGAGGAGATCGCGCCGAGAACCCAGGCTCCAAGGCCCTCTGTCTGCAGCAGGCTCCGGGACGTAAGGTAGGGGGCACTTCACGCACCTCCCCAGTCACTGGAGAGGGGGAAGTGGCACTGCCCTGTGGGTTGCTGATAGGGTTTTAGGACCCTGGCAGGGTGTTTTTTCTTTGTCTGACTGGGCTCCCGCTGTCTCCTGCCCTGTCCATATGCAGAGGTCCAGGGCTAAAATGACTCTTGTCCCCAGGAAAGAGCACTGTGTTGAGACTGCCCAGGACCAGGCCCCACTGCTGGAGCCAGAGCAGGGGGAAGGGGTGTAAAGGCACCAGCCCCTGAGGCTGGATTCACCCATGCCATGCTTGCCCTTTGGCCTCTGGTGCTGCCGGAACTGCTATTCCTTGACTCCACACACAGCCGAGTGCCAGCCAGGTGGGGAGTGCTGTGTGCCAGGCATCCCCCCTAGTGTATGCTGGGCCCCTGGCCAGCCCAGGGCTGAAGCGGCAGGAAGGTCAGTGATGCCCTGGGCCAGTATCCTGCACGGGCCTTTGCCACTACTGCATGCGGACTTGGCCTGGTGCTTCTAAAGCTGCAGTTTGGTGCTCCAGTCCTTACTGAAGGGGCCCCTCAGAGGGAGTCCAGGGGTCCTGCATGGGGGGCGTTTGGTTTGGCCTTTAGCTGATATAGTGCTCTCAGTGCATTGACCCCTGCACGGACAAGGCGGGACTCTGCCAAGGCCCGGATCCCCTTGCTCCAGCCCTCCTGACTCTGTAGGGCCCTAGTGCAGCCCAGAGCTTTCTCCTCACTTGTGGCTCCCCGACCCCTCCAGGTGCTCATGTGCTGCTGCCAAGTCCCTTCTGTTCCAGTTCCTGCCGATCCTGGGCTGGCTGCCCCGGTACCCAGTCAGAGACTGGCTCCTTGGTGATATTATCTCGGGGTTCAGTGTGGGCATCATGCACCTCCCCCAGGGTAAGTACCACAGCCCCCACCTCTGCCATGAGAGTGCCTGCAAACACATTCCTCTAGGGGTGATCGCTCTGGGGCACAGCCAGGCATCTCCCATCCCGGTCACCTGTGGGCCAAAGGCTGTAGCCCTGCTGTAGGTGTGGGGGAGGGGTATACAGTACATTATGGGGGTGGGTGTATGGGCAGGCAAAGAGCTATGAGTGTGTGCGTGTGTGTGTGTGCGCGCGCACATGCGCGTGTGCATGCAGGGATGGGTCTGGTGTTAGTGTGTGTGGAGAAGGGCGGGGAGCTGGGGTAAGGTGTGTATGGGATGGGGGAGGGCGAGGAGCTGGGATGGGGGTGTATGGGATGGGGAAGGGTGGGATGGCATGGGGGAAGGAAGCATAAGTAAGAGGTGAGACAGGATGGGGAGGGCAGGGAGCTGGGGTGGGTGGCATAGGGGTGGGGCAATTGGTGGGGGTGTATGGGATGGGGGAAGGCAGCATATGTAAGGAGTGAGACAGGATGGGGAGGGCAGGAAGCTGGGGTGGGGGGCATAGAGGGTGGGGGGCTTAAAGGATGGGAGAAGGCAGGGGGATTGGTGGGTGGTGTATGGGATGGGGGAGGGCAGGGGGATTGGTGGGGATGTATGGGATGGGGGAAGGGTGGGATGGCATGGGGGAAGGCAGCATATGTAAGGGGTGGGGCAGAGAGCTGGGATGGGTGGCATGGGGCGGGGGGATGGGTGGGGGGTGTATGGGATGGGGGAAGGGTGGGATGGTATAGGGGAAGGCAGCATATGTAAGGGGTGGGGCAGGATGGGGAGGGCAGGGAGCTGAGGTGGGTGGCATAGGGGTGCAGGGATTAGTGGGGGGTGTATGAGATGGGGAGGGCAGGGAGCTGGGGTGGGGGGTGCATGGGATGGGGGGGAGCCTCTAGTAACTCTCTTCCCTTCATTGCTGTGTTTAGGTTTAGCTTATGCGCTCCTGGCAGGGGTGCCTCCCGTCACTGGCCTCTATTCATCCTTCTATCCTGTCTTCCTGTACTTCCTGTTTGGAACATCTAGGCACATCTCAGTGGGTGAGCAGGCAGTTGGGTGATTGGGGTGAGCCAGGGTGCCCAGGATGGAGGTCAGTGGATGAGGAGGGGCAGGGTGCTGTGCATGAACAGAAAGCTGGGGCCTGTGGGAGAGCCGGGGGTGCCCAGGATGGGAGGGGCCTGTGGGTGAGCCAAGGGTGCCCAGGATGGGGGGGGCCTGTGGGTGAGCTGGGGGTGCCCAGGATGGGGGGCTGTGGGGACCTTGCACTCCTGCATCACCAAGGAAAGAGAAGCAGCCAGAGTCCGGAGCATATGTCCTATGCACACAGCTCAGACTTGGGCCCACACACACACACCGCTGCCAGGGAACTGGAGGGATTGGCCCCACGCACAGGACTGGAGAAGTGTGTGCACAGCCCTTCTCTACCCACACAAAGAGCGCTCAGCAGTTGCTGTGCCAGCAGCCACATGCCCCCTGTGAGCGATTCTTGCACATCCCTAGCTGAGCACTCAAAGTGACCCCGTGAGCCAGATACAGATGAGTGAGCAGTCGGGTAGTTGTGCTGGCTACAGGAGGGAGCCCCTCCACTGGTGATAAGCAGAGGCATCCTGGGTGTGACCCCGCTCCCAAAAGGATACAGGGTGGGCAGGTCTCGGTTACACACAGTCTGCCAGGGCACAGGTTTGTGTTGGCGACTCTCATGACCTCATCCTGTGTCCCTCCACGCAGGCCCCTTTGCCGTCATCTCTGTCATGATCGGCAGCGTGACAGGCTCGCTGATGCCCAACAGCAACTTCATGGATCCGGTCAATGGCACAAATGAGACAGTCCTCAACGAGGCAAGGAGAGACAGCGCCAGGGTGGAACTGGTGGCTACACTCACTGTCCTGGTGGGCGTCTTCCAGGTGAGCAGGGTGCTCTGGGCGGGGCAGGAGACTGGGCCAGGATGTTGTTTCCAAAGGCCGGTGGGTGGGCAGAACCAATGTCCATGGGTGGAGGTGGTCAGCACACTCTGGGACCCTGACAGATCCAAGGCCGAGAGGGCCATGCCATCCAACTTCAAGTCCAGGCCTGACCTCCCTGAAACACCCATTGAATCTGGGGGCAGTGGCAGCTTTTCCATGTGCTGCTGCACTCATGCTCCGTGCTCTGTCTTCCTCCTTTGGGCCTCAGTTGCTCCCATTCCCCCCAGGGCAGGTGAACAGCATGAGCGAGGGGCATTCCTCCTCCACCCCCCAACACCAAGACCAGCTCTGCTGCTCACATCACGTCTCTCAGTGGCTGGGCCCTGCTGGAAGGGCACAAGCTGCATTTACCCTTGGAGACCTTGAGCTGGTCCTGAGGGAGATGCCACGCAGCTGATTCCTGAAGGGTGCATCCTGGCACCAGTCCAGAAGCGGGGCTCACTGTAGACCCTTGGTGATGTTTGTGAGCCCCTCCCAGAGCAGGACTGGGGACACTGTCCCTCCCTGAGGCTGACCCCTACTCCGCTTGTGGCTAGGCCAATCAGCATGATTGTATGAAGTGTGATTCCCCACTCTCAGTCCCACCAGCCTGGGAACCAGGGGTCTCAGGTTCTGCCCAGCACACCCGATTTCTGTGTGGTCCCCCATCCTTTCCAAAGGGTGCTCCCCCAAAGAGCCACCCAGTCAAGTGTAGAGAGGTCACTGGGCCTCCCTCCTCTCCCTGTGTACTCTGCTGCGCAGACGGCCCTGAGCACAAACCACAGTCATGCAGCTTGGGTGCCCCCTGGGCTGGCCTTCCCAGCACAAACCCTACCACGTTCTGTCCCACTGAGCTTCCAGGGCAAGCAGAGGAGGCTCTGGGCATCCCAGCCCAGGGCTGTTAGGGGCAAAAATACAAGTGTTCTATTTGTTCCTCAGGAAAACTGAAAGAGGTGGCAGCCGCATAGTTGTAGTTCTGTTCCCCAAGCCCTGCAGCTCTGCCCAAGGCAACCCTTATGTTTAGCTATGCCCCGCCATGCCCAGGCGAGGTTGGCGTCAGGGTGAGAACCCTGCGAGAGGAAGTTGGTTGCCGACTATCACTGGGTCTCTTTCCAGATGGCCCTGGGGATGCTGCAGTTTGGATTTGTGGTCACCTACCTGTCCGAGCCCTTGGTGCGGGGCTATACCACAGCCGCTGCCGTCCAGGTGCTGGTCTCTCAGCTGAAGTACGTCTTTGGGGTGGAAGTGGCTGAGCAGTCAGGGCCGTTATCCATGTTCACTGTAAGTAGAGCCCAACTAGGGCGGGTGGGGTGGGGGGATTTAACCCTTCCAGCACTGATCCTACATCTCCTGTTACAGAACACTTTCAGACAAGAGGTGTGTGTGCACA
Organism: Gopherus flavomarginatus; assembly: GCF_025201925.1. Classification (NCBI taxonomy): domain Eukaryota; kingdom Metazoa; phylum Chordata; order Testudines; family Testudinidae; genus Gopherus; species Gopherus flavomarginatus. Next base: position 24,379,818 of record NC_066622.1, on the reverse strand, counting down.
AACACGTTCTCTGGTGTTGCGTACAGTTTGGGGAACCCCTGGGGATCCCCAGTAACAGACTGATGACCACAGACATTCTTAAGGGTCAAACCATGGGTCCCTCCTTCTCTCAGTTTTACTCTTGTTGACTTTCATGGGAATTTGCCTGAATCAGGAACTCAGGATATGGTCAACTTATTCCATCCATAAAATGAAGGAACATCTCATAGGGACAAAATTCTGTATGTACTCTCAACTGGTCAGCTGTGAACCAACCAGGCTGCTGTCAGCTGATTGGTAAATAGGTGTCATGTGACAGATCTTAGTCACATGGAAAGGGACCAAGCTCCTCATTTTATATAACCAGCTCCTCAGGTGATGTCAATGGTCATAGCTGCATGTGCTTCAGTGGGGTCTATTGACTTCAGTGGAGCTATGACTACATACACCAGCAGGGGATCTGCCCTCACAGGATTTTAGATGCTGCCACTAATGTTTTCTGATAAATACTCTTACCCATGGAAGAATCCAGTCCTGCCACTTTCCCAGAGGAGCAACATTTGCTGAAGGAATCTGCTGGGATCAGACTGGGCTGGGATTTCCCAAGGCAGCAGTGTTTGCTAATGGGATCAGACTGGGCTGGGATTTTCCAGGGGAGCAGTGTTTGCTAATGGAGTCAGACTGGGCTGGGATTTCCCAGAGGAGCAGTGTTTGCTAATGGGGTCAGACGGCTGGGATTTCCCAGGGGGCAGTGTTTGCTAATGGGGTCAGACTGGGCTGGGATTTCCCAGGGGAGCAGTGTTTGCTAATGGGGTCTCTGCTGGGGTCAGACTGGGCTGGGATTTCCCAGGGGACAGTGTTTGCTAATGGGGTCTCTGCTGGGGTCAGACTGGGCTGGGATTTCCCAGGAGGCAGTGTTTGCTAATGGGGACCTGTGCTGGGACCAGACCAGGGCTGATGGGGCTAGCACGAGGGAGGGTCTGCACTGGGGCTATACGGGAGGGCAGGTCTCTCCAGCAGCTGGGATTCCCTTAGAACTCCCAGGCGAGTAGTGCTCCTTGGGTGTTCACTGGGGTTGGACAGTGAGGAGGCTTCCTCAGGCTGGTTTTCCTTGGGATGTGGCCAGTGTAGCACCCTATGGGTATGCAGTCTGCATCAGTATTACTTGCTGTATTGCGCTAGTGCTTGGCGACCCCAGCCTCCACAGGCCCACTCTGTGCAAGTTGCCAAATGTACACAGGGGATGACAGGACCCCTGCCCCGAGGATAGCGCCGAGACGTGAACGGGGGCACGTGCTGACGCTCTCTGGTTCCAGGGGATGTATCCAGTGGGTGGCCCCTCCACGCCAGGGCTCTGTGTCCTGAATGAATTTGGTGTCATGGTCTCCCCTCCTCCTCTCCTTGTAGACTTTCATTGAGATCTGCACCAAGCTGCCACAGACCAACGTGGGCACCTTGGTCACTAGCCTGATTGCCATGGCCGCCATCCTCGCTGTGAAGATGCTCAGTGCCAAGTTCGCCTCCAAGCTCCCCATGCCCATCCCCATAGAACTCATCACGGTAAGGAGGGGCGTGTCACAAACTGCATGTCATCTAGACCACCCAGCCCCATGGGGCTCCGCACGGGGCAGGCTGTCACCCCATAGAGCAGGGCTCAGCTCTCTGCCAGGTGCCTGTACTGGTGGTTGTTTAGTGGCTGCCCCTCGTGCTAGTGTTTTGCGTCCTCTGCTGCGGCCAGGAGGTTTTGGCACTTGGGTAGGTTAGGCAGCGTGGCCTGAAGATGGTCAGCTTTTGGTTTAGTCTCACCACTGGTGTTCCAGAGGCAAGCCCCAGTTTTCCTAGAATGTGTACCCCAGTGCCGGGTGTGTGCTGGGGCCGGCCAGGGAGGGGGCTCTGTCTGGCTGAGGTTTCCCTGGGATTGTACAAGGCATGGGTTCTCAAACTGGGGGTCGTAACCCCTTGGGACTGCAAGGTGGTGACATGGGAGTCGCAAGCTGTCAGCTCGGTGGGGGCTCACAGCCCTGAGCCTCCCTTAAATTAAATGAATCCCCCCCTCCTGTTTTCAATGTATGGGGGAGGTCACTCAGGGCCTTGCTGTGTGAAAGGGGTCACAGTACAAAAAGTTTGAAAACAGCTGGTCCAAGGAGAGCAGTTTTCACTAGCAGGGGCTGTGCTAGGGCCAGACAGAGAGGACAACTGATGGGCTCCTCTTACATTAGCTGCCAGGAGAGGCGCAGCTGGGAGCACCCAGACCCAGGTCTCTCAGCCAGCAAGTCCACTGGCCCCAGGGGTGACAATTGCATTCAGAACCCAGAAAGGCAGCCCTGTTGCCTTCTATTTGCAGGTCCCCGGGTTAAATCTGGCCCAGGCTAGCAGTGCGTAATGTTGGACAGCCATCCCCTCCCCAGCACAAACCCACAACCAGACCTGAGTGGCTCCTGCTTGTCTCTGGGTGAAATGAGTCATGGAGACTCGGCTGCCCTTGGCTACTCCGTGGGATAATGGGCGCTGGCTGGGGTTCCCTGCTCTCTGTCCTCATCCTGTCCCCTCCTTAAACCCTTCACCTGGTCTGATTCGTTTCAAAGGGCCCCTGATCCATGGTTTTATGGTTGTTTTTTTTTTTTTGGTCTATTGATTCTTGGCCCTGGGGCTCTTCCCTTGGTTGCGGGGAGGCACTTAGTGGCTGGTGGACTCTACCCGCCAGTCTGGGTTTTCAGCTAGGGCGGCCCCTTTCATTGACCCCCTCCGAGGAGGGCCCTGAGCAGAGGCCTGCACGTGTCTGCTGTTCTCCAGCAGGCTCATGGGGGTTGCATAGCAGGGACGCTCTTTGCCTCACCCTGTCCCTTCTTTTCAGATTATCGTCTCCACGGGGATCTCCTATGGAGCTGGCCTGAAGGCCAAGTTTGAGATTTCTGTTGTGGGCGACATCCCCAGTGGGTGAGTGAGGGTGCAGCCCGGGCTCTGTAGCAGGCACTTCATTATGGGCAGAGAATGGCACGCGTTTCTGCTGCAGCCTCTGACACTGGGGATGGCATGGTGGGGCTGTGCCGGGGGAAGCAGGCTGCCATCCCTGAGGGAAAGCCTCTTTCCAGCTGGGTTTCCTTCTCTTGGCTGCAGGATGAAACCACCAGTGGTTCCCAACGTCAGTTACTTTGGGCAAGTGGTGGGCAATGCCTTTGCCATCGCCGTGGTGGGCTATGCCATCTGCATCTCCCTGGGCAAGATCTTTGCCCTGAAGCACGGCTACAAGGTGAATAGTAACCAGGTGAGGACCCCGCTACGCTCTGGACTTTCCCCTCCCGCCTCTCTTCCCCTTTTTTTGATTCTTTGTTTTTGTCTTTGGCACCCGCGTGCTGCAGGAATCTGAGTCTGGGCAGTGCCTGCCCCTCTCTTTGGGGTCTCCCATGACACCAGGCTGGGGCCTGCTCTGCTCTGCCCAGCAAGGGTGGAGCCTCCATGCAGTTCCTGACCCCTCGCACTGCTTTTCCCCTTGCAGGAGCTGATAGCCCTGGGGATTTGTAATTTCGTGGGTGGCTTTTTCCAGTGCTTCAGCATCAGCTGCTCCATGTCCCGGACCCTGGTGCAGGAGACCACTGGAGGGAACAGTCAGGTGAGTCCCAAGTGGCTGGTGCTCCCATCAGTTTCAGTCCTGAGGAATCCTGGAGGATTCCAGCATGAGGCAACAAAGCTTCCCCTATCATCTCTGGCCTGACTGGGAAAACCCCAGGAAGGCACTGTGGAAAGCCATGTAGAGTGTTAACCAATGATGACAGGCGGCAATGGACTGGCGGTAATCATTCATGGGCCGGATCATCTGCCAGACCAAATAAGTAGTTAAAGAGTAAATTGTTATTGATGCTTCACTGGGAGCAGACAGCTGGGGGCAGTGGGGCAATTCTCATAAATAACTCCCACCCGCAGGGCAAGGGCTGCCTGTTACTTGCTCTGGCACTCGCGGACCTGATGGGAACATGTGAGGGCGTAAGGGGGACATGCTGGATCACCGGCCAGACAGCCTTCCTACGTGAGCTCACCTGCACCCCCTTCTCGCCCAGCATGCTCTCTCGGGGCCAGCATGACACCCACTATATCAGACACAACATACAGGTGGTGTCTCTGCATCGGAGGTGGAAATGTCAATGCATGCCTGTCCCTTCTCTCCCTGATCTCTCCTCCCTCTTCTCCAGGTGGCCGGGGTTATCGCCTCACTTGTCATCTTAGTGACCATTTTGAAGATTGGCCAGCTCTTCCAAGACCTGCCCAAAGTATGTATTGTCCTAGCGCTGTCTGCCATCCTGCCTTTTCACCCATCTAGACAGTTACCCCGAGTCTCCAGGCCCATTACAGCTTCTGGCACCACATATAGATCAGCCCATGAAGGACAAAAGCAGGCCACAAATCCTATAAAAATATAGGGACAAGTGAGTTCCCATAGTTGGTCCATCCTCCCAAGTAACCTCCCCTGCCGCACTGGATCAGATCATTGGTCTGTGCATCCTCTCTAGTATCCTCCTCTGCCGCACTGGGTCAAATCATTGATGCATCTCTTACAGAGTCCCTCCTCCAGGGCTATCTGGCGTTTGAGGCATCACAGGGTGACAGATAAGCACCCATAACCCTTCTATCCAGTTGTGTGATGCAGTGGCACAGAGGGAAATGCTCCCATCCTGACTCCTGCAGGAGTCCAGCTAGCGCCCTGCTGCATGAGGCTAGAGTCCCCTTCGCATTACCACAGCTCCCTTCATTACAGGGGGGTTGTTAATGACCATTGCTCCGTTCCTGCCTTTGAAAATGCAGCTGTGTTGTTTGACTCAGTGGTCTCTACAAAAGGGAGTGCCCTAGGTCTCACCTTCCACCGGAAGGTCAGTGTTTCCTTGGCAGCATTTCCCTCCCATCCCTCCCTCACTTTGGCTGAATCACTGAACTGGGGGTCAAAGCCTGAGCTTCCTCGCTCAGTGTTTGCTCCGCCCTCCTCAGGTCAGGTCCCATGTGGGAGGACAGAGTAAGAGTGGGGAAGGGCTACCCTTTTCTGTCCAGGCAGGTACTTGTGGGAAACACAGGGCCCTGGAGTCATCAGGCTGTGGGGTCCTGGGGTGGCCCCATAGTGCCTGCTGAGTCCTTACAGCTTTGGGGATTTCTCTTCCAGGCCATCTTAGCTGCCATCATCATTGTGAACCTGAAGGGCATGTTCAAGCAGTTCACAGACATCCGCACACTGTGGAGGTCCAATCGCATAGATCTGGTAAGAAACACAACAGGCCTCCATGGGCCTTGGACCATGGGGCCTGATTCCCCTGACACAAGCCCATAGGGCTCTGCCTTTGGGGGGCACAGAAAGGGAAGTCCTCAGCGCTGCCCTGGTCTGGCTCCTGATAGCCCCTTACTAAGGGAGGTCGCAGTTCCCCCAGGACACTTCTTACCAGGCTTGAACCAACTGAGAATAGAATTTGAGCCATAGAAATTTGTCAGAACCAGGACTCTGAACCCCAAATCCCAGGGACCAGATTCTGAACCTCACAGTGCAGGCCTATTTCTGCAGTGGGCCTGAACTGGATCCAGATCTAACCTCCATGGCTCAAGTCCATCTCAGCTTTCGCCTTGCTGCATCCCTGGGGGCTTCAGAGTGGGGAACCAGATCCCCACAGGATTCAGAGCAGGGAACTGAATCCCAAAGCACAGAGACTCTGCAGGTAAATGCAATAGCAAATATGCACTCAGCATGAGCTTATCCCTCTTTGTACGTCACAGAGAGCACATGTTAATGAGATGGGGATGTCAGCCAGGACACTGGCATTCCCCTCCATAACCCTTTTGATAGGGTATCCTGGGATCTGTAACTTCTCCCCAGGATTCCCACTAGAGACAGGCAGGCAGGGCCTTGTTTTAACATCTCCCCTGAAGGAAGGTCCCTCCCACAGTACAGCTCTCCTTGGGACTGCGTGGCAGCATCAGCATTGGCAGTGATGGCCAGTGCACTAGTGAATGCCACACCGAAGTAGCCAGTGTCTACCGCAAACCTGCTCCCTTTCCCCAGCACTTCTCCTGCCTTTGTCTGCTACAGCTCATCTGGCTTGTGACCTTCGTGGCCACCCTTCTGCTGAACCTAGACATGGGGCTGGGGGTCTCTGTGGCGTTTGCCCTGCTCACAGTCATCTTCCGGACCCAGATGTGAGTAGCACTGTCCCAATATCCCACGCACCTCCCCCTCAGCTCCAGTAAGTGCTACTGAGCGACTAGTAGTACCCTGCCCTATCTGTATGCTCGTGTGCACATCACAGGGGGCTGCTAATGGGCACAACGGAGCCACTGATGACATCAGCACACTCTGAGAAGCCCATTTGCTGAAAAGCTGCTATTAATTCTGTACCCCTGCCCACCTTCACCACCCACGGGTGAAGCAAAGCCATAGCCAATGGCAGCTCGTGGGCACACACAAGGCTTTAGCCTGGTTTAGCACTATTATGCCCTCTCACAGCATGGCTATCAATGTTATATCACCACCAGGTCGCTGGGGCAGTACTTTGAATGTAAGGCACAACATCACTCCCCACGGGATAGACGGTACCTTTGCTAACCCTGCTCTCTTTCTCCGTCTCCCCTCAGGTCCCGCTACTCCATCTTGGGGCAGGTTTCCAACACAGACATCTACAGAGACGTGGTGGAATATAACAAGGTACAAGCGGGTGGCAAGATAGTTGAGGGAGTGGCCAGAGGGGACCCATGAACAAAGACAGACCAGCTCCTTTGCTGCTGCTGAATGTATTAGGCAAACCAGGATGCTGGGGAGCAGCCAGGGGAGCTGAGATAGGACACATCCAGGAGTAAAAAGGTTGAAGTCCTTGTCAGGCATTGAGGCATTTGTCCTTCCCAGAAGGAGCTTCCCTGTCCTATCAGTACCTGTGAGTACTGGCCTTCAGGGACTGGATGCCACTTTCCCTTCCCCCTGGGGAGGAGGAGCTCCTCCTTTCCAGAGCACTGCAAGTGTGCCTGGCCCTTTACAAAGCCCTAGAAAGCCAGGTCCCCCTCCAGTTCAGCTGTGTAAGCTGCAGGCTTTGCTAGTGGTGGGACCCTGTAGGGGCTTTGGGGGCTCTAAGGTAATGATTCTTGACCTTTCCAGATTACTGTACCCCTTTCAGGAATCTGATTTATCTTGTATACCCCAGGCTTCACCTCACTTAAAAATTACTTGCTTACAAAATCAGACATAAAAATATGAAAGTGTCACAGAGCCCTATTACTGAAAAATGGCCTTTCTCATTTTTCCCATATCATTATAAAATAAATTGATTGGAATATAAAAAAAGTCTATAGTATATAGAGCAGTATTAATAAGTCATTGTATGAAATTTTAGTTTGGACTGACTTCACTAGTGCTTTTTATGTACTGTAGCCTGTTGTAAAACTAGGCAAATATCTAGACGAGTTGATGTAGCCCCGGAAGACCTCTGTGTACCCACAGTGCTGTGTGTACCCCTGGTTGAGAACCACTGCTCTAAGGGATGCTGTGAGGCAGTTCCAAGCTGTGAGGTGGAGCAGCAGGAGAATGGGAGAACCGGAGGGGGGGAGCTGAGGAGGAGGGGAGCCCAGAGATGCCGGGGGGCATGGCTTTGCTTTTCTGTGATCTCTCTAGCTCTCCCTATTACTGATTTTCCCTACTCCTTCGAGGCAGTGTCCTCCCACAACTTCCTCCATTTCTTTGTTTCCAGACTGAGGAAATTCCAGGTGTGAAGATTTTCCGCTCTTCTGCCACAGTGTATTTTGCCAACGCTGAGCTGTATGCAGAGGCCCTGAAGGAGAAGGTGAGGCAGGGGCAGAGATGGACTCACGTAGCACGCTCTGGGGCGAGGCCTGACTCTTCTCTACAGCCTGGTCTCCAGTACCTTGGCCAGGAGGTCACTTCAGGCCTGGGGTGCTACTCTCCAGTCTAGCTGGGAAAGCAGCACAGCTCCACAGTCCTGATTCTCTCGGCTCTTATGCTACAGTGCACGGGTTCTCCCTTCCCCAGTATGTAGTGGATCTAGCAAAAGGCCCATCTCCTCATAGTGTTGGAGCATCTCACACATCAGCGATTTTCTCCTCACAGCACCCCTCTGAGGTAGGTGGGGAACTGAGGCCCAAGGTCACCCAGGGAGCCTGTGGCAGAGCCAGGAATCGAACCCCATTCTCCTGAGTTCCAGTCCATTGCATTAACTGCAAGCCAACCCTTCCTATCCTGCTCCTGGGCTCTGCTCCTGCAGTTAACCAGTGCTCCAAGCTCTCCTGTTCCCAGAAGCCAAGAAAAGGATGTGGAAGGAGAGCGTTCCATTCTGTGCAGGAACAGCTGTGGCGACTCCCTGCACCATGTGGTGGGAAGTGGGTTGGGAGAGAGCCGGTCAGTGGCTTCCATATCCAGGGAGCTGTATCTTTTGCAGAGTGGCATTAATGTCGATTACCTCATTGGGAAGAAGAAGAAAGCCCTCAAGAAACAGAAGAAGCAGCAGGAGAAGGACAAGAAGGAAGAGGCAAAGAAGAAAAAGGTTAGTCTCTGCCAAATGTTTCCTTCTGGGGTTTCCTCCACTCTCTCTTTCTCCTTCCCTTCATCCATATCCTCATCCTCCTCTCTCCTTACATATCTCTCTTGGTCTCCTCCTTCCTCTTTCTCTTCTCACTCCCTCTTCCAAGCTCTCTATTCCTCCCTGCCCCCACTTCTCTAGACTGGCTCTCCCTAGTCTTCAAAATCAAAGATGGACCCACACTGGAAATAGGTCATCTTTCCCTGGGCGGGGGACCCAAGGTTATGTTCCTGAGGAATGCCCCTGGGGAACGTTCCTGTGCCTGACAAGCATTTGTACAGTGATTGGAGCCACCAGGGATGGAAAAGAAATCCCAGGAAACCGCCTGACACTGGAGTTGTGTCCAAGGTTGGGGAGGAGGCTGCTGGTGTTAATAATTAAGGAGACAGTGATTCACTAGCATTTGGTGAGCGGTCGGATATTAGAAACAAGTGCAAGGTGTGATCTTGAGCATTCCAAACTAATGAACTTAACTTCAGTGCCAGACAAATAATTAAAGAGGGACTTATACGCCCCCTCATGGACATATGATGGGAAGAGACCAGCATACCATCTGCAGAGAAATCATGCCTCTCTTAACTTACTAGATTCCTTTGAGCATGTCAAGTAGGAGCAAATACAGGAGACTCAGTTGGCAAAAGTTATTTGGACTTTCAAAAGGCAAATTCTCTCAGAAGAGGCCATTAGGGACCCTGAGCTGTCTTAGGGTGAGTTAAAGTTCTGTCATTGATCAAAACTGGCTGAAGAGAAAGGGAATAAAGAGAAGGAATACCTAGCTCTTACATAGCACTTTTCATTAGCAGATCTCAAAGCACTGCGTGGAAGAGGTCAGATTACTCCCAGTTTATGCATGGGGAAACTGAGGCACATAGCTGTGATTTGCCTCAGGTCACCCAGCAGGCCAGTGGCAGAACCAGGAATAGAACCCAGTTCCAATCCTCTATCCACCACTTCTGAATAAATGGTCAGTTTTCCATCTTGCAAATGTTAGCAGTAGGGCACCCCAGAAGCTTCAACTCTAGGTCTGGTGTAGAATATATTTACTAATGGTAATATTCATACGGGGAGAGAATGGTGAGTGGGTGTAGGCAGCTAGCTGCCATTGCAGACAGCTCAGTGAAAACCCCCACTCATTGCATAAGGGCAGTCCTAAGAGCAAATTAAATCTTAGGATGAATAAAGCCAACCACTATGTACCGGGCTAGGGAAGATACCTCCCCCATGGGCAAGTTATTCCAGAATTGTGCACTCTGGCAGCTTTGCACCTTCTGTTGACCTGGCCATGGTCAGAGATGGGATACTGGACTAGGTGGCTCATGGGACTCAATCAGGCTCTGCCTATATGTTGTGACCTATGTTGTCCCAAACCTCCTTGCTGGGGTTGACAAGCCTCCTGCGGGGTGATGTGGGCTGTGCGGCTACACCAACCCCTCTTTAATGTTCTCTGTCCCCATCTGGATTTGGTAACAGAAAACTAACTCCGAGCTCTCAGAGGCATCTGACCCCTGCAGCGATGACCTCGGCTTTGTAGATATTGACATGGAGACCAAGATGCAGGTATTTTATCTATGTTGATCTTTAAAAATCCAAGTCCTACAGTGCCTGACATAATTCAATGTCATAGTAAAATCTCAACCACAATGGTCTTCTCTATCATTAACACATAGCCTCCATTAGCAAGCAACAAAACCCTCTCAACCCTTCTTCCTCCCTGGACACCTGGGGAATAAGATGTGTCATTAATTTAGGGCATGGGCCATCTCCCACTCTGATGTGTGCTGGGGTAATTGGTATAAGTAGGGGTCAGGGCCTCTGTTTAACGTCTCATTTCAAAGCCTTGTTTTTCCACCAGTGGAAATAGATATTTTCCAACCTCTTTCTCACTGCCGCCCGTGCTGATACAGTGCAGTCAGTCAGTTTGACGTTCATCTGCTAATGGCTGAGGTGCTCCCTGAGGAATGCCATCATCTCATTTGATGGGGGGGGCACTGTTTTCTTCCCCACAGGAGCTGGGGAGTGACTGCAATGGATCTGGCCCTGCAGTGGTTGACTCCAGTGGAAGCATGATAGAGTTGGAGCCCCAAGCCAGCAGCACCCCAAAAGCCTTCAATGAACCCACCCTGGAGTCTTTAGGTCTCAAAAAGCCTGATCTCCACTCCCTCATACTGGACTTCACCCCTGTCAACTTTGTGGATACTGTCTGCATAAAGATCCTAAAGAATGTAAGGGGAAAGGCAGGGAAAATGTCCTAGGCACCGCTGCCCTGAGGACTCTGCTACAGAGCTCTGCTAAGTGGGAGCATTCAGACACCCAGTGCTGGGAACTTGAGTGCCTCAGCTCTGCTCTTCTGCTACCAGCTAAGGTGAAATCTCACCAGACACTGGCTCCAACCTGTCCCCATCCCCTCCCTGATCTCATCACCCACCACCCCTGCCTCTGAGCCATTGCTGTCTGTCACAGATGAGCTGTTCTCTCCTACACACCCACTCCCTCATGCTGGCATTTTAACATCTTCTGCATCACGCTGTCTGCCCAGGCCTGTCAGCTGTAAATTGGGCATCAAGATGTAGAGTATGTTTCACATCCCTAACTTGTCTTCCAGGCAGCCTGCTAGCCCACAGGATATTGGCTCCAGGTCCATGGTATCAAAGAGCAGCAGACTCCAAGGGGACATCTGGGGCTGCTTTGGGGCAGTTGGCTAGTAATCTCGTACCCCATCCCATTCTGCGTGTGGGGCTGCTGCTGGGCATGGGGCATGGCCCCCAGGGACGGGAGTCTGTGGAGGGGCTCGACTCATCTTTGTGCTGGTGTCCATTGCAGATATTCAGAGATTTCCAGGAGATAGAAGTGGATGTGTTTCTTGTTGGCTGCCATGGTAAGGAGGCCTCAAAGCTCGGGTGCAGCAAAGCTGTAGCCCCTCTATTTGATCGCAAGTCCTCCCTTCAGGGGGATGTATCTTGTTGCACTGAAATCCCCATCTGTCCTCCCTTGAGGCAGAGTCAGGTTCTTGCTTCTGGTTTCACCTTACCCTGTCTCCTCTTCTCCTCTCCAAATCATACCAGCCTTAGCTGTTACCCAGATGGAAACTGCTCACAGAACTGGTTTCAAACCCAGTATGACCGGTAGTTCAGATCCCACATCAGAAACCAAATTCAGCCGTGGTGTAAATCCCTCTGAGGTCAACATGAGTCACATCAGCTTCTGCCATAGCTGAATTTGAGCTAGAGTATGTGCGTGGGGAATCTTTCCTAAGCCCCATTCAGGAGATCAGTCAAAGCCCCTGCAAGTAGGCAAAACTCCCAAGGTGCAATGCCAGAGTCTGTTTATACCTCAGAACAGAGACCACATCCAGGGAAGCATTCCTGTTTCCCTGAATTCCAGCTTGGATCATTTTGCCAGCACTTCCCAAAGCAAAGAATCCCAAAGGCAAACGGTAAAGAGCAAAGAAAAAGAGAAAGGTGGTTCTAAGTGTGTGGAGGGTGGGGGTCAAGGCTGGGCACGTTGGCCAGTCCTCATGCTTTCACTCTAAGGTGTCCTCGTGTTAATTGTGCCACCTTTTCCCCTCAGCTTCCATCATTGACCAGCTGGAAAAAGGCAACTTCTTCAGCCAAACCATCACCAAGCACCACCTCTTCGCTTCAGTGCATGATGCCATCACCTATGTCACCAGGGGGCAGGGACAGAGCATGCCACAGCCGGTCACAGTAAGCACAGTTTTTCTGCTTCACTTAGGAAAAACAGTCTCCCTGGCAGTCCACCAGGTTTATAGATGTGAAAGCAGCTTTTGTTACGAGTTGCTGGCCAGCATGCTTCTATCCACCAGCCATGCCAGTGTGTGTGCCTCCCCTACCCACCCTTGCCTAGCCAATGTGCTCTCTCTCCTCCACCACCACCACATCTTCTGTCCTTCCCCGCCTCACTTTTCCTCAATTGCTTCTCAGTTATGCAGACCTCTGAGCAGACTCCGTCATTAACACTATCCCTTTCAGGTGGCCTTCTGGGCAACTGCACATGCAACCATGCAAGGAAACCAAGTGCATGCCCTGAAACCCTTGTGTCAGCAGGGGCCGGGAGACCTGCAGAGGGGAAAAAAACCCAGCTCCTGCGGGAGAGAGACCCCCATTCTCCAGGCCAGTCGAGCTGGGAGCACATCATATTGTTCTTGGTCCCATCTTGCTGGCTGATGAACAGAACAATGTTAATGGGCTGCACCCCACTCTCCTCACAATGCAGAGCCTTCAGGTGGTGGGGGGAAGGCTCAGGAATGTAGAGTTATTCCAGGGAGTTGGGGGAAACCAAACCAATCTCTTTATTATTTGACTTTTTAGACTTATTCCAGCACTAAACTGTAACCACCAAAAACAGCATCTACTGTCCCCAGGAGCTTAACAGGTGAGAGGGAGCCACCAAGGCACGTTTCCAGAGGACTCTTTGAGCTGGCTGATGTTTACAAGGGCAGGTGACATGGGATTCCCTGCCACTGGGATTCTAACAGACACAGGATCTCCTACTGCTGAGCATCTGCTTTGGGCACTGGAGACCTAAGATCATCTGCCCTTGGGACTCCACTTTAGCTACTGGACAACCTGGGAATCTATCTCAAACTTGAAATCTCCTTCTGCTGGGAATCTTCTCTAGACACAGGAGATCTGGGATCTCATGGGCTTATGAATCCACTTCACACACAAGATCTTCTGCCCCTGAGAATCCCCTCAGACCCAGGAACCATCTCTGATTGTGTGTGTGTGTGTGTGTGTGTGTCTGTGTCTGTGTGTGTGTGTGTCCCTTAACCTGAGTGATGGTGTCCCTAGACTCTGTTTGCCAGAAGCTGGGAATGAGTGATGGGGATGGATCACTTGATGATTACCTGTTCTGTTCATTCCCTCTGGGGTACCTGGCATTAGCCACTGTCAGAAGACAGGATGCTGGGCTAGATGGACCCTTGGTCTGACCCAGTATGGCCGTTCTTATGAAATATCACTGGAGAGAAGCTGCACTTGAGAATTTTCCACTTGGCTGTTTAATTAGATTATGCTCTTCAATTGAGCCAGACAAACAGTTCTATTGACTGTGCAAAATTCCCTGCAAAGAGCAATACTGAACCAGCCTACACGCTGGAGGCTGCCTAAGATTTTGTCCCCTCCCTGCATCCCATTTCCAACTTTGTGAGTAAAATAACCAAGAGCAAACTCCAACCTTGCCACATGCTGTGAATATGCACAGATTTTATTAGAGAGAGAGAGAACACGCTAAGATCAGAGTATCACTTTCTGGGGTGCAATCCAGACCAGTAAGGGGCTGTTACCACCTGTTCTGCAACCTCGGGTGCCTCACAATGCATTGCTGTAACTCCCAACCTGGGCCCCTTGTGAACAGCATGCAGGTCACAGCCTGAGTGTCTGTGTATAGCTGCAGTTTGCCAGCAGCTCCTGGCTTCCACCAGAATTGGTTGCCACTTGCAGGGTGATTTCAACACGCTCCCAGTCCCGGATTTTCCCCAGAGAATGTGTTTGGCACCATACAGCCCTTTCCTGGACAGTCCAGATATTAGTCTGTTGTCATTGTACAACAGTTGCTACTTTAAGTGGAGTTACCAAACAATTCAGTTTAAACACAATACTGGATTAGATTTGAATAAAGAATAAAACAAGTTTATTTAACTACAAAGAGGGAGATTTCAAGTGAGTACAAATTAAAGGTATTAAAGTCAGAAATGGTTACAACAGAAATAAAGATAAATCATTTTCTAGTAACTAAACTTAAACAAACTATACTCGGTATATGGTAAAATTCTTGCCAAATGTTCCCAGCACCAGGGCTGACTAAATTTTCAAGTAGAGCCTCTCTCAGAGTCCAAAGGCTGGTTCCTTTGTCTTCTCAGCTGAAAAAGTGAGAGAGAGTGAGTGGGTGTGTATCTTAGGTGTTCCCTCCCCCCTTTTATAGGCTGGTTGGCCTTTGAAATGCATTTTCCTGAGGGTTACCCCTAGATGAAATTCCTTCCAGCTATAAGGATGGAGCCGTGAAAGAGGTTCCATGGTGTTGGTTAAAATGTACATCGGTCTGTTACTGCCCCCCACCTTCACTGCGAAAGAATGGCCACTTGACCGTGATTGCCAATCAACTTTAATGACTCCTGACTAGAGGCGTCAGTTTGTCCTTTGTCTTCGAGAAGCTGATTTACCCGCTCCCCAGACTTATCTGATCAACACATTTTAGTCATAACTTCAGCTTATATTCATAACTTTCCATATAATGTTACTACATGCACTTCACCATGCCATTATTGATCAATGAGTTATTAGTTTTCAAACGATACCTCACAAGGCATATTTTGTACAAAGATTATTACAGTTGTGTAAGGTGTGAATACAGGAGTGCATTCAGTGACATAGAGGTATTGCTTACTATTTATTATCAATACTGTACATGTTGTGGTTCTTGAGAAAATCGTTGATGCCAGAAAAGGAAAAGACACATTAGATTATCCAGTCCATTAGCTGCCCAGGACAGGATTGTTCCTACAGAATATTTTCAAGTGTCCAAGCCCCACCACTTCCTTTGAAGAACTCTACAGCTTAATGCATCTAGTAAATACAGGACCTGAAAAATGTGTGTAATCAGTGAATAGACTGTTAGACCTGTAAAGGAGTTAACAGAAGGCAGGAATTAGTTCTGATAATTAACTGTTATCTAGCCTGACTCATGTTGCACTGCTAAGACTTAATTTGAAAATATGATCTGACTTAAAACCCAATCACCTATGAATATTTCTCAATAAACTGTGTTGTTACACAAAGCAACTATTTTTGCCATTTATTAACGTGACATTTGTCAGGGCTAGCCTCAAATCCATGTCAGTGCTGACCATTTCATCAGATTACATCGTTATAGCCACTCTTAAATACTGTCCGTTTGGTCTAGCTTATTTATAATCGTGGCCTTATTCTACCAGTCCTGCTGAATACTTTTTACAATTGTTTGACTTTGTTTTAAGAAGGCTAATGCTAGGTGGTGCCACGGCCACTCCGGCTTTGGAACAGCCACTAAGAAGCAGAGAGAGCAACAGGGAATGACTGACTACATTCAATATAAAATTAACGTACTCAAAAAACAGCTCAACCTGACCCAAACTGCTGGGGCTGGACTCACACCCTGTTTGGCTCCAACACTGTTCGGAAAACTTGCTTCATTCTATTGCAGCTTTATATACGGATGAGTATTGTGTCAGATATTTTTGTCAGCAGGAGATAAACTGATGGAGGTGATGCTTTGGGGCCTGACTCAGTGCTGACTGGTGGGAGGTGAGGGAGAGGGAGCAGCTGAGCTCTGAGCAGAACCGGGTTTAAGTTGCCAAGTCCACACTGAGAAAAGACCTATTACAGACCTGTCTATAATCTATCCATGAGGCTGGGTCTGGCCCCTCGCCCAGGGAAGTCCAGCATGGGAGTGATGTCAGGAGGTCTGGGGGAGGGAGAGCTGGACAATGGGGGAGGTTTTGTGTTGGGGAGCTGGGCAGTGGGGGGCAGGGTGTCTCTATGGGGTGCTGTGCAGTTGTTGGAAGTCTGGGGGAGTTTTGAGGGGCACTGGGCTTAACGAGTTGGGGGGTACTGGGTGGGGAAAGGGCATGTGGTGCAGAACAAGGCCAGGCAGGCCAGTGTGTGTCTGGTGGCTGCCAGTTTATAAACATTGCCCTTGTGCTGAGCTGGGCCGAGCGCCCCCACCCCAGGCTGGGCCCCACTGCTCCTGGCCGCCCCCTCACTCGGGGCCTGACACCCTTGCCCCCTCCCACTATGGCCCGTTGCCCCCAGAGGGGCCCACAAAATGTTAATCTGGTTCCGGGTTGATGAGTTTCCCGCCTGCAGCCTGGGCCATGCAGAGCAAGGCCAGCAAGCAGCAGCAGGTGCTTCCCTCCTGGCCTGGGGAGCCCAAGGCTTAGCAGGAGACTGGCCTTGCCCCTGCCCAGTTCCTATGGGGGTTCGTGAGCTGGGGCGAGGCTGCAGGAGTCCATCCCCCTTGGGAGAGTGGGGCTCTTCCAACCCGGGCAGGGCCTCGGGGGCTGGGCCACCTGCTCATTCACTTTGCCTGAGTGAGGAAGGACCCGAAGCCTCGACTTCCAACCAACAGAGGGCGCAACAGAGAGCCTTCCTATACCCATTGCTGCGCATGCTCTAAAAAGCTGTCCCAGTCTCCGCCCATGAGACAGTCTCTCCCTGCGCATGCGTATCCCCCGCCAGTTTGCCTACTTGCGCGTGCGCTCCTGTGCCTTTACGGCTTGTCTTCCCGCGCATGCGTCTTTTTCGCTCCGATCGGGGTCAGTCAGGCCTCGGTAGCGGTAAGGGGACAAGATGGCGGCCTCCTCGGTGTGTCGGGCCGGCTGTGCCGCGGGCCGAACCCTTCTGCGGGGTCCTCGCTCCTCGGTGAGTGGCCGCGCGCCGCTGCCCCGCCAGGGCCTGGGGGAGGAGCTGCGGAGGGGGCTGGGGCAGGCCCGGCCGCCTTGGCCGTCGGGAAGGTCACAGGGACGGCGAGGCCAGGGGACCGGCAGCGGCCCCGGCCTGGGTCTGTCTGTCCCGCTGCGGATGGGCTCAGATGGGGGATGCGGTGCGGGGGCCCCGTTCCCCTGCAGGGCCCGGTTCGCAGTGCGCGGGGCTAGCCGGGGGGCCCGGTCGGAGGCCAGTGGGCCCTTCCGTCGGGCGCTGCTCCTGCCTGCGCCCGCTCCCTCCGGTCGGGTCGGGTCCCGCCTCTCTTAGTGCCGAGAGCCCCGACACACCCGCGGCGGGACCAGCTGGCCCGGGTGCTTCGCTTCGGAGATGGCCATGGAGCGCGGCTGTTCCCGTTGCTTCTTGCTGTTAGATCAGTCCTACCCGGAGCCTCAATGCTGCACCGGCTAAATCCTACACGCCCCTTGCTCTAGCCGCCCATCCCACCCGGCAGGGACCCAGCCAGGGGCGCAGGAACAATGTGTACGGTGGGAGTGCTGAGAGCCATTGAACCAAACTGTAAACCCTGCATAGGATGGAAACCGCTTCAGGCTGGAGGGTGCTGCAGCCCCCCTACTTCCAGCACCGATGGATCCAGCGAGCATCGAAGAAGTTTAAAAGCTTGTATAGCCGTTGAAGCGCACCCAGTTCCCCTGTTTGTGCTGAGATGTTGTATACATTAGGGAGGCTCTGCTCCTTTGTAGTAGTCTCTGGCTGAGACACTAGTCTTAACCAGACATCTAGGTGGCATCTATAAATAGACATCTATTTCCCTACTAAAGTCATTCAGTGTATGTCAAACTGGGTGCAGTTTCTGATGCTGTGGGGGAGCAGAGTACTGCACCTTCTGTTTGAAGTTCATAATCCAAGAAAATCCTGCTATCCAATTTGAAATTGTTGTATTCAAAAGACCCCCAAGTTTTAAAACTATTAAGACAAGCCTCTAAAAGCTTATCAAATTGTATTTGAGGTAGGAAAATGGGTAAAAGAGGACAGTAGTAATACAGATGTTGCTTTTTTTAAAATTATCCCTGCTACAACTCTTTATTCTGATGATGTTATGATTACTGAAAAAAGGGGAATTTCAGCCCTAGATCCTACTGCAGCAAAGGCCTGACCATTCAACAATGACAATGTCAGTATAATGTCAATCTGTCTTTAAAAAATGAGTTAAAAGTAGCTTCTGGTACTTCACCTGCCTTGGGTCCTCCTGCTGAACTTTATAGTTTTGCAGTTATGTTTTCCTATTTTGAAAACTTTCCCTTTTTGCTGAGTGCAGAATCCACATGGGCAAGAGCTAGTTTTCTAGGGCAGTGGTTTTCAAACTTTTTTCTTGGCGACCTAGTTGAAGAAGATTGATGCCCACGACCCAATGGAGCTGGGGATGAGGGGTTTGGGATGTGAGAGGGTCTCAGAGCTGGGGCAAGGGGATGGGGTGCTGGAGGGGGTCAGGGCTCTGGGCTGGGGGTGCAGGCTGTGGGCTGGGGCCAGGGATGAGGGTTTTGGGGTACAGGAGAGGGCTCTGGGTTTGGGGAGGCTCAGGGCAGGGGATTATGGCCTGGGCTTACCTCGGGCATCTCCTGTTCAGCAGGGGTACTAAGGCAGGCTTCCTGCCTGTCCTGGCACAGCGAACCGTGCTGCGTCCTGGAAGCAGCCAGCAGCAAGACTGGCTCCTAGGTGGAGGCACACAAGCAGCTGTGCGCTGCTCTCGCCCGCAGGCACCACCCTTGCCACTTCCTCCCCCAGCTCCCATTGGCTAGTTTCCAGCTAATGGGAGTGCGGAGCCGGTGCTTGGGGTGGAGGCAGCATACTGCTGACAGGACTTTTAATTACCTGGTTGGCAGTGCTGACCAGAGCCGCCACGGCCCAGTGCCTTATGTTCCACAACCCAGTACTGGGTCGCAACCCACAGTTTCAAAACCGCTGATCTAGGGGAAACAATGAGGCAGACAATGCAAAGAACTGTCAAAATGCACAGAACAAACTGTCACAGATCCACGGGATCGCTGCTGTGCCCCCAGCTTTAGAGCAATCTCCAGGAGGAATCTGTTCTGTGTGCCAGACCCCCTATGGGTCTCGCTCTTCCTTCAGAGCAGCCTATGCCACCTCACTCCCTCTTTAGACTGAACCTCTGTGGCTTCAGCACTCCTACTTCACACTGTGAGCTCTGTTCAGTGAGTCCAACTGAGGGAAATCACCGGTAGAGATTTGTATGCTTTTTGGGAATTAATGCATTCCATCGGGTATTTACAGTGACACTCAAATAGCACTGTCAAAACACTTGGGTTTATTGCTGAACTGGAGCACAGCACTGGAAGTCCTTAAGTTAGCATAGAGGACTGAAGATTAAAGCATAAGTGAAATCTTTTCTGGTTAGCCCAGAGCCCAGCCAGGCTGTAGTGAACCCTCATGTTCAGGATATGTGTCTTTCTCCATCTGACCTCCTTGGTCATTTTCAGGTGAGGGCAGTTACTCCTTCCAGCAGCCGCCTCTTTTATCCCACCCACCTTGCACCTTCCCAGTCCTTTGTTCTCAACCTGTGGGATTTTACTGTGCTTTCCTGCTGTGCAGTGGGGAAGGCCATCTTCCTGTGGGTCAGTGGTTGCTGGGTGTCAATGTCCTGGTGATTAGATTTGCCGTAGATATGGGGTTGCCATGGCCAGTCGTTTAATGACCCATTCAAGCTCCGACAGGTAGGAAACATTCACTTATATCTCTGACAGCACAGCTGTGCTGCTGTAGTACTTCAGTGGAGATGCTACCTATACTGACAGGGAAGGCTTCTCCAGTCAGATCAGTTAATCTACTTCCCTGAGAGCTTTGTAAATGTGAGAATTCTGTCGAATTAGTGCTGTCTGCACTGGGGGGTTAGGTTGATTTAACTGCGTCACTTAGGAATATGGATTTTTCATACCCCTGAGCAATGTAATTATATTAATGTAAGTTCCTAGTGTAGACCTGGCCTTAGCCTGCCCTGAGACCAAATAGTCGTCCATCCTCCATCACCCCATAGCCATGCAAAATATTGGGGAAACTGAGGTACACCGGATTCACAAAACTATTACAGAAAATTTCCACTTTGTCTCACAAATTAACTGTAAAAAATTAGAGAAAACAATTCTCACCCTTTGAATCTTTCTCCTCCTCCATATCAAGTTCAAACTTCTTGTCTTTATTTTCAAATCTCTGCATAATTCTTCACCCTTCCCTTCTTATTGGCCCATATTTTGTGTTGGCCTTCTATCCCCTCTTCTGCTGGTGAAACCACCCTCAACTCCCTCTTTGTCTGATTCTCCGATGAGTATCCGCCTGCCCTTTTCCATGCAAATCTCTAACAATGAGCTGGTCTGCAAGGCCTTTTCCCTTTCTGCATTAAAAAACCTCCTGAAGACCCATTTCTACCATGATCATTTTATGGCAAGGTTGTTGGTGCTTGTGGATAGTCTTTCTTAATTTGTTTATCTTACTGATACATGGCCAGTTAGAAAGGTGGGGAGGACCCTGAGCTCCAAGCTGTGTTGGGGGACCCTCCCCCCCACTTCCACAGCAGTGCTCAGAATCTCATCTCCTTTCACCCTACTTCAGTCCTCCTCCTTGCCATCAGCCTCATTTTGTCAGTTATTTTTAGTAAAAGTCAGAGACGGGTCATGGGCTTCTGTGAATTTTTGTTTATTGCCCATGATTTGTCCTTGACTTTTACTAAAAGTAACTGTGAGAAAATCTTAACCTTAATAATAAAATGGTGTTGCTCTATGCTGAAGCTGAAGGAACAGGCCTCAAATACAGATAGGACTTGCACTACTAAGGGCTTTGAATTTGAAGTGACCTCATTGATTTGTAATCTGCTACATATATTGTAAATATATTATAAGCAGCCACTGTAAAGAAACATGATCTATGTATCACTTTCATTGTGTTATCCCTGCAATGGAGAGGATGTGTGTACACTGTACACTTAGTACAGATCTACCAAGATATACACTTTGTGGGATGAGTGTTTGGTAAATGGGGATATACAAACCTGAAGGATAACATAAACTCACACTGCTTATCTGTCCCAAATCTTAGCATAGGAAAGAAGAGTAGAGAGGTACAGATATCAGCCTCTGGAGACCCATTGTGTAGATTACGATTTTGGGATGAGGTTAAAGCCCTGCAAAAGATCTCAATTTACGTTAAGAATGCCAATGAGACCACTTCCAAACTCCTGCTTCTGGAGGCTTGCCTTGAGCCCACTTGATTGCTCTCATCCTTTTCCGTTCAACCTGTGGGGACACCTACACACACACACACACACACACATATCTATGCTCTTGTATCCAGAGATCTCAGAATCTGGCACATATTATTTAAAATATATACATTAGTGGTTAGGGATCTACTGTGGGAAAGCTTTAGCGAGTAAATCTGTGTTCTGCTAGACTAGCTTATTAGGTCTGCACCGTCATATGACTCTTGGCAATCTAAATATTGGTAGCTCTGTATTATTTGCTGTTGCTGTTTGATGGTGGCTTTCTCTTTAGCCAGCCTTGATGAGTTTGATGAGAAATCGAGGTGCAGCTACCTATGCCCAGGCACTCCATAACATTCCAGAGACGCAAGTTACTTCTCTGGACAACGGCCTCCGTGTGGCTTCTGAAGAATCCGACCAGCCTACATGCACAGTAAGTTTAAGATGGGTTTGGAATCCTCCCATGATCACTGTTAACTCAGTTCAGGTAATGTACTAGTCTTTCAAAGAAGACCAGCCTTTGTTGGAACCAAGGTTAGCAGCAGAGATTCAGCCATTTGTGTTTACCTGATTGTGGCTTTGGGCAAACTGGAGCTTAAATAAAAGACACAACTTACTTTGGAATGAGTCAACAAATGTCTGAAAAGTCCATTGATGCTCTCTTGCTCTGCCCAGATCTCCGACCTGCATTTATATGGAACTAGCTTTCAGACTTACTTACACTTAACTATGACAGCCATTCATTGCTTAATACATCTTTGATAAAATTCAGAAAAGTATTACCTTATGTGGCAAGGTAAATGACATAAATAGACTAGATTCTTTTTAAAAAAAAAGAAAACAATACTAGCCTTCAATGCTGGTGGTAGCGTGTGTCCTAGTACTAGCAGTGGGGTTGTCTTAAACTCCAGGTGTTACACTTAGTGACAGGAAACTTGCTAGCTGCATTTCCTAATTGTGTTTATTCAATTCATCTCTCTTCTGTTAGGTGGGTGTGTGGATTGGGGTAGGTAGCCGTTATGAAAGTGAGAAGAACAATGGAGCAGGTTACTTTGTGGAACATCTGGCATTCAAGGTGAGATGATGTGCTAGGTCTGGTACTTTTCACAGGAATTGACCCTGTGCAGCTAATTATGATCAAACCATCATTCTGGGCTCTCTGAGATTTTCTGTCTGACTTTAATTCATACGTGATTCTGGTTTCCCTGAGTCAAAACCATGTTAGAAAATTGGACTTCTTCTACTTGCTGCTGCTTAGGATGTGTGGGCACCAAAGCATGAACACACCTTGTGTAAGTTAGAAGAAAAATGAACTTAAGCTCTTCAGGGCAGGAAATGTCCTTGTATATCATATCACTTAGCAGAATGGGATCCCAATCCTGATCCAGACCTCTGGATTCAACTGTAATACAAATGATATAGGGCTGTTTTAGGCACCAACGAGGGCAAAATAAAAGTTCAAGCTGTCCTCTCTGTTAAAAAGGCATTTTATCTGTGAATGTGCTCTGAATCTTTGTACTGACTCCCATAGTGTTTAGGGGATTCTACTCTTGCCACTGCCCAGGTGATATACGTGCCTAACTCTCTGTAGTGTTTTCTGTGCTAGTCATGAGATGGTATTAACTGGCTCTAAACAGTGAATTGACAAATCAGTGGCTGTGCTGCATGCAAGAAGGGTGTGCAGAGGTCCTTGTGACTAACTCCTGAATGTCCAGAATAAATTTCCTATGGAGTTAAGTATTTTAAACAGTGAAAATTTAGCCCACTTAAAAAACAAAAAAATTAAAAAAAAAAACAAACCACACCCTTCTAATTTATTTAATCCTAACATCAGTAATTTTATTTTTATTTATATAGAATTGTGTGTGTATATATTGTATATAATATGAAAATTATTAAAAACAAAGCACTCTTTGCTGCTTGTGTAGTTTGTGGCAAAGAAAGTATTGCTCACAGTTTTAATGTATGACAAGTTGGAGACTCACTGCTGATATTGCAATAACTCGTTTACTGGACAAACCTGTGTAGAAAGCTTGTATTGGTATTTAGCCTACATTAAATGAACAATGCTGTAAATAACAGAACTTTCCTTATGGCCGAGAGTCTCTCGCCACCTGCTGAGCAGCACTTTTTTAGTGCAAGCAGGTCTTCCTGCTGAATAATAGCCATACTATGGTAACTTTCACTGGGAGATCAGCCTCCATTCATGGTGACAAGCATTTTAGGGCATTCTGAAAATTGCATTTGTCCTCATTAGGAAGTACCTATTGGCATCTGGTGGGATTGAAACAAATTACTCATAGCCACTTCTAAAGTGACACCCTGAGTTGTGTGAAGATCTGTCATTAATTTGATTCTTTAGTTGTCAGGGAAAAACCTAACCAGTTTCTAGCTACATTTGTTTCTTTTAGGGCACAAAGAAACGTCCTTGTGCCACTTTTGAAAAGGAAGTGGAGAGTATGGGTGCTCACCTCAACAGTTACACCTCCCGGGAGCAGACAGCCTTCTTTGTGAAAGCCCTATCCAAAGACCTGCCCAAAGGTAGTGTGACCATTGAACTATTGAGTCTCTGATCAAGAGCTTGAGGTCAGAGAAATACCTTTTTATGTCCCTTGTTATCAGGTGCCTGTGGAACAAAGCAGAGACTCTAAGACCATGGTTCACTTAGTACCCAGGCAATATGAGCACTTGCAGGTCCTGAATGGTTCACTGATGAGCACATAGTCATGGAATGGTTCTCAAGCCTTCAGCTTCATATTTTTCTAAAATAAGCCTTTGAGGCCTACTATACTACTATTCTGTAGATAGCCTTTAATAATGTTGCTGGGTGAGAGAGTGGCTTTGATAGTCCTTTGCTGTTTTATGGGTTTGGGAAGGTGGGTGGTATTAACTCAGTTATTAAAGGTCAGAAATGCTCAATGGAGCTCCTGTAGGTTCTGTTGTCAGTGCAGCTCTGCACTGCAATA
Source organism: Gopherus flavomarginatus (assembly GCF_025201925.1). Taxonomy (NCBI): domain Eukaryota; kingdom Metazoa; phylum Chordata; order Testudines; family Testudinidae; genus Gopherus; species Gopherus flavomarginatus. Next base: position 24,355,613 of record NC_066622.1, on the reverse strand, counting down.
TACAGATTTCAGTTTGTATCGTTCTTTTGTGAAGTAGTATTTGCCCACGAGAGCAAGGAGATTTTTAAACGACGATTTGAGGACTTCAGTAACTCAGACATAAGTTAGGGGTTTGTTACAGGAGTGGGTGGGTGAGATTCTGTGGCCTGCGTTGTGCAGGAGGTCAGACTAGATGACCGTAATGGTCCCTTCTGACCTTAGAGTCTGAGTCTGAGACCTACAGGACTAGCTATGACAAACCATAGACATAGCAAGTTTTCTGCAAGTGAACTACACTTTTGACTCCTGACATGCTGCACCCTCATCTCCTCCAGTTTTGGGTACCCACACTGCATTGCCTGTGTATGGAACTCCTGAACTGCTATGTAATTCCTGTACCAGTCTTATAATGCCTCTGAAAAGCAAAATGTTATGCCACGCTGATAACTGATTTTTAATGTTGAGATTTCTACATATTGAAATAATTCCATTTTATCTGTTTTGTGATCTGATGAAGACTTGAATCTAGGTGAACAGCTAGTATGTTAGCCCATTTTGCCCTACATACCCTGTTACATCGCGGTCTCCTACATTCCCCCTTTTTCCTGAGTCCTGATAGTGTTTATTCCAGTCTATACCCATTCCGCCTCCAGATTATGACCTGTCTTCAGTTTCCTGCTGCATTCTGTAGTGCCCAGTTAAAAGAATTGCTGAAATTGTGTGTGTACGTGTGTTGTAGCTGTCGAGATTCTGGCTGACATTGTGCAGAACTGCAGCCTAGAGGATTCTCAGATCGAGAAGGAACGGAGCGCCATCCTTCAGGAGCTGCAGGAAATTGACAGCAACTTGACAGATGTAGTCTTTGACTATCTTCATGCTACTGCTTACCAAGGCACTGCCCTGAGCCGCACTGTTGAGGGAACCACTGAGAACATCAAGTGAGCAGCAAATCCACTCTTTTAGGGCTGGAGTATGATATACACCCGAGGACAGTCCCCTTTCTGCTAGCACACAATTCGTGGGAGCACACAGTTCCTGTTATGGATCACTGCACTTGATAAAAGGGGAGCTGCATAACCTCAACTACATTCTAGTAAAGCACATCAGCAACAAAAGTATTTGCACAAGGAAGCCAACCCAGCCCATTTGCATGCAGCAGGTGGTGCCTTACCATATGGCTGATCTGTTCACCATAGACTTATGATTTCTGGCTTCATTCTGTGCTTCCTGCTGCTGGTGACAGATGCTGTATTATCAGTTTTGGAGTTTGAAGTCCTGTTGCCCTAGGATAGGCCTAGTACGAGCAGTGCTACACAAGCTTCTCTCACATACTCCCCGCTATTGTGCCTCAGCCCTCACTAGGGGGGATTGACTGCTTAGGCCAAGAGCAGAGCCCTCTCCTGTACCTAGTCTGTGGTGCCTCTGAAATCACCAGCCAGGAGTGCCGTTATGGTGATGGCCTTAACCATGGACACTGACCCATTAGCAAGTAGGTAGGCTACTAAACAGACATCTGAAAGTAATGACTTCTGGTCACAACTGACATAGGCTGGATTTGAACTCGAGACCTAGAGGTGAAAGGTTCAGTATCCTAGTCCCAATTCCCTAAGTGTTCCTGTCTCCAGGGTACAGCACAGGGCAGGGCTAGATGACAGACTCCCAGGATAACCAAGGGTGTATTGAATACTTTGTCACTTCGGTTGTATTGAGTACCTGCCTTCCCTGACTACCCAGCCCTCACAGCTCAACCTGTCTCCTCCAGGCCTGGATTGTTGGGATATTAACATGTTGTGTATGCTCTTCAGGCGTCTGACTCGTGGGGATCTAGCTGCGTACATTGACACTCATTACAAGGCCCCTCGCATGGTCCTGGCAGCTGCTGGAGGTAAGTGCTAGTTTCCTGGTGCTCTAGGAGAGGGGTGTTCTCAACAAAATTTTTGGTGGCCTCAGAGTGCAGCCACCAACTCTTGCTGGTGGCTGCTCTGACAATTTTTCCTAAAATACTGAATTAACTTTAGGAAAAACAAATAAATATACACATATACATGTCCAAAGCATTGTCATTTAGGTAGGTTTTTTTGCAAACTCAATAATAAAAGTAATGTACAGTTGTCTCTATTCTTTACTGGACCTAAACAGAATAGAAACAAAAGTAAGGTGCTTTGCATGTTCTTGTCTTTTGTTTCATTTGCTTTTTTGTTTGCTTTTGTTTTTGTTTTTAAGTTTTGTTAACTGGGTAGCAGGCAGTGAAAGTGATATTAACTAACATACAAATATCACTTTTCATGGCAGATTTAGTTAGCCCTGGGCTGAGGGACAAATTAAGCTGTCACTGAGGAGGTAGGTAAGGAGACAGCAGGGGCCGGCACCTGGTGGCCAGACTGGCATCTGGGGCCAGGGACTGGAGACTGTTGCTGTGCGGCTGAAGTCTGGGGCTGGTGAATGCAACGGAGCCAGGGATGATAGGGAGGAGATGGGTATACCTCTGGAGCCCGTGGATGGAGGAGGCAGCGGGATCCAGGGACAATGGACAAAGGGTGGTAAGCCAAGGGCCTCACCCTCCGCCCAGCTGGGGCCAGATCCCGGAGCCATTCAGCCAGAGCCCAGGACTGGAGGAGGCAGCGGAGGCTGGGGCAATGCGGGGAGTGGTGAGCCTGGGAATGGAGCCCACTGCCACATAGCTGGAGCCCATGGCCAGAGCCTGCCACCCCAGGGCTGAAGCTGGAAGCCTGAACCCCACCACCCCCAAGAATATGGGGAACTGTTGCCAGCTGCATGTTCCTCTGGCATTTCTGGCTTCAGAGTGAGGCAGGACCCAACCACTGCTGGCAGCCCCAGGGGAGGGGCTGCTGCTTCACCTCTCCTGCCCCCCATCACCGCCAAGGAGGCTGTGGCCCCAAGAAAAGGCAGCCACGATGGCCGCATTTGAGAAACAATGCTCTAGGAAGTCTTGATACTTTAAAACTGATGTTTAGACTCCAATGCGTGCACGCGCTCTCTCTCATATCTACGGCTCTTGTCTGTCATATAGTACATAATATTAATTTATATTTCTTCCTTGTGTTTCAGAGGCTCAAGCAGCTATACTGATCTCTTGTTCCTTCTGTTTCCCTTCCCAGGTGTTTCCCACAAAGAACTGGTAGACCTTGCCAGGCAGCACTTGAGTGGAGTTCCCTTTGAATACAAGGAGGATGCAGTGCCCATCCCCCCACCCTGCCGTTTCACTGGAAGTGAGGTAAATTCTTCTTGGCAACAGCTGATTGCTTTAAATACAAAGCACACTTTTGTGACATTAGCCCCTGGTCACTGACGGGATGAAATCTCTGTGTAAACTTGTATGTTAGTTTCTTTGTATGAGTAGATGGCACCTCAGTCCTGACCTACAGCAGCCCTGATGTTCTAGTGTTGAGACCCTACACAGCTCTGCCTATCTTGCGAAAATGTTTTGGTTGTAGATGTGACCAAAATCTACTAGGAACTTACTGAGGCTAGTATTTTCATCTGTGACCTAATGGAGTCTAGAAACCAGATGCCTCTGGTGACGTGATGGGCACATTACATATAAGAACTTCAAGGTGAAAGGCTAGCTGATTTTGCCCACAACAGCACCAAATCCCCTAATTTATCAACCCATGCTTTGCACGGGACCCTGGAGAGAAGGCCCCAGTGCTCACTCTTTTCTTGCCATGCCCCTTGATGTTTTTCAGATCCGTATCAGAGACGATGCCTTACCCTTGGCTCATGTCGCTATTGCAGTGGAGGGGCCAGGATGGTCCGATCCAGACAATATTCCCCTCCTTCTAGCTAACTCGATCATAGGGCGCTATGACCGCACCTTTGGAGGTGGTAAGGTAAGAGACTTGGGAGCATGGCATTGTGAGTCAGCTGTAGTGACTTAACATTATGATCTCCTTGAGCGGGAAGCTGTTGTGTATAATATTGAATTCTGAAATGCTCCCATGAGATGGAGCTTGTCTGTGAATCCAGAAGGCAGGGTAGAAATGCTGACCAGGGCTGATCTGGCACACCTCTTGGGCTGGATGGGGTGTGGCAAGGAGGTCCTGCTAGCCCTCTCTGAAGAGAGCTATATGCAGCTTTCTCAAAGAGGATTGCTGCACTGCAGATCCTCAGCAGGTATGGAGTAGGACTGAGTAGGGCAATTGCCAGCAAGGTGCTCTCACTCCTGAGTATCCCTTCCCTAAACTTGTCCTGTGATGCAAAGACAAAATGTTCATTTAGTGGTGATAGTATTTAAGCAGAGCAGGGTAATATGTATCCCTATGACACAGGCATATCTTACAACTGCATTGTGGTGAGGACTTGTTTAAAACCCAGTGTACACCTCTCCTATCTCTGTATAGAGACTCCCTCTGGCAGGGCATGCCTGTAGTGTGGTCCACTCTAATTCCAGGCCACCTACTCCCTGTATCCCCCACCTTCCTTGTGGTACCCTTCTGGAATGGTACCAAGTACCACCTCCACAGTGCAGTGCTCGGAAAGGAGAGAAGTTTAGTGAGATGTAAAAGCCTTCAGCAGGCTGTACACACTATTTTCTACCATGAAAGCTTGTCTCTGTGGGGTGGAGCCTGGAGTGCACTCCAAGTTGAGCTCTCACATGGCATCCCGTTGTGCTCTCTACCTTGTTTGCTCTTCTGACCCTGTAACTACTCAGGAGGAGGCATTTGAGCTGTCAAAGGAAATGTGAGCATTTGAATCACTGAGGGTGTTTACTTATGTGCAGAATCAATCCAGCAGGCTGGCTACAATTGCAGTAGAGAATAAACTCTGTCAAAGTTTCCAGACGTTCAACACTTGCTACTCTGACACAGGCCTCTTTGGACTCCATTTTGTTTCTGATGCTCTGAACATAGAAGATACACTGCACTTTGCTCAGGGAGAGTGGTGAGTGTGATTTGCTGCGTGTGGTCAGTCCCTATTATGGAGACTACATGTAGTAGAGAACTTATTATCCTACAAAGTTCAAGCTCACGTAGTGTCAAGAAGAATCTTATGTTTTTTAGAGTTTTATCTTGTATTACTCCTTTCCTGTGGGGCTTCCACAACTTCCCTTGGGAAGAAATTCTTTAGGCTATAAGAGAAATGACTCCTCATATCCTACCCGAATCTTCCTTTGCCTTAATCTCACCCCATTGTTCTAGTTTTATTCCCTGGCCTCCCTGAATGGTGGCTGTGGTCCCTGTTTGTTCTGGTGCGTTAGAGGTTGTTCTAGTGTTGGGGCCTCTTACCCCAAACAAGGTTGCCTTTCCCAGAGCATGAGAAAGGCATGGTCTGTCCGTCATCTTGTTACACTTAGGAAAGATGACCTGGTGATACATAATGCACAGTCTCAGCCCTCTTGACTGACTGGTAAATGCCTTGGTTCTGGGGACCATTCAGTGTCAGGATTAGAGGGACTTCACATTTGTTTAGCCTTGTTTAGCCTTAGTTTATTGTGTGTGTTCCAGCAGTGCCTAGAGGTTACAACAAAAATTGGGGCCCCCTGTGCTTTGAACTGTACGCATACAGCAGGAAACAGTCCTTGCCCCTGGGAGCTTGCTATCTGAATAGATAAGAGACCCTGGATGGGAGAAAGGGATGTAAGACTTGTAGGCAACCTACCAAACTGCACAGAACCCTCAGGAACTGGAATCCCTTGGTAGTGGTCAGTGACTGACTCCCATTTGCGACTCTTAACAATCCTAGCAGCAGAGATTGTGAGTGATTGAAGTTTATAACAGTGGACTATCAGCTGGCAGCATGCCCTGGTCCCTTTGCTTTCTTACTTGTGGCTGCCAAGGTGGAGTGACACACCTGCCATTGAGGTGCTCCCAATTGTGACTGCTAGGGTAAGGTGTTTCTCATTCCCCCCCATGTATGTTCTGACTGGACTAGCACTGTGCTTTCTCTGGCCAGCTGTCAGCTTTCTGTGCTACTCATTACTGAATTCGTAGCCACTCTGAACAATACATGAGGAATGTTCGTTCTTGGTGCATTAGTTAGTAACAAGAGGGTTGAAGACCTAGTATTCAGTTTGTATAAGAGGTTGAAAATTGAGGGGTGGTGTTCAAAATAAATGTGGGTGGAGGTAATCACTTCTCATCCTGTACTAGTGGAAGGTCTTTGAGAGCCCCTTATTCCCTTTGACTCCTGTTCAGGATGCGTCTGTGCACCAGTGCGGCAGACGGGGAGGTGAAGAGAGCCAAGAACATCCTACGGAATGCCCTGGTGGCTCAGCTGGATGGTATGTTCTAATCTACGGAACAGCTGCCTTGCATTTATTTAACACTCTAATAAGTTCTGGCCCTCCTGGAAAGGAGGCACTCTGGCTAGAAGCAAGGTGCTACTGGCAGGCATTATGGAAGGTTGTTCCTCAGCCCTGACCTGGCATATCCTCTGTTTTTGTCCTAGGTTACCACCCCAGCTTTGTTAATTCTGGATCCTAGTCTGTAACACTCCATGCTAGCCCTGAATCCATGGGCATCTCCTGAGCAAAGGTGACAGTGCCAAAACAAATTAGGCACCACCCTTGTGATGCCTGCTAAGGGCAAGGTTGAGACCATCAAGCTAGTTTCAGTTATGACCCAAGTTAGGTGTGAATCAGGGTCTCCAGAAGTGGAAGTCATAATGCATTTTTCTGGTTCCCATTGGAGCTGCCTAGGATGACCTACTAAAGGAACATGTGGGTGCTGGGTTATTGTAAGCTGCCTAATGGTATGGGCTGCTTGCATACTTTTTTCCAAACTGGTGGTCATGCTATGACTAAGGCTAGGATTTTGTCGTGGTTATTTTCAGTAAAAGTCAAGACACGTCACGGACAAAAAACAAAAATTCACAGAAGCTGTGACCTGTCTGTGACTTTTGCTGCTGTGGTTCCATGGCTTCCCCTACCACCATGGTGGTTCTCAGCTGTGAGGTTCCCCCTCTGCCCGCAGCAGCTGGAAACTGCAGGTGGGGGCTCCCTTCACCCATGGCAGCTGGGAGCTGCAGGGTGACCATATTTTCCAAAGAGAAAATGGGGATACCCCCAGCCGCTCACCCAAGGCGTCCCCTATGCAAGGCTGTTGCTCGTCATTGGAACTCTGAGGAGGGCCCCCTCGGGAGTCTGTCACTAGAATCTTGCAAAGGGGGCCTGTTGCCGCAGTTACCTGTCGCTGGAACCCTGGCCAGGGCCCTTCTGGCTGTCAGCTCCAGAGTCCCACAGCCGCTGGGGCTAAAGCAGATTCTGTGACTTCCATGACCTTCGGGACCTAAACGTAGCCTTAGCTATGATGTGCTGCAAGGCCTTGACTATCTTGTTCAAAAAGTGAGGTCTTTCCTAATGAATCTCTACATCTTTCGCAGGTACCACACCTGTATGTGAAAATATTGGGAGTCATCTCTTGAACTATGGACGCCGTATATCTTTAGCTGAATGGGATGCCAGAATTGCTGTATGTATCAGTTCTTACGGGAGCACTCTTAACCTTACTCCAGGTGTTTGTTATTAGGCATAAAACCTGCTGCTGAGAAACTGGGCATCTAAGGCACTTACCTGTTTAATTAGACTGTTTATCCTGGCGAGTCAAAGGCAGGGTCAGTGTTAAACAACTGAAATATATATAGTGGAATTGCCAAACATAAGACTATACTTGTGTTCTGTGTTGTCACACCACCTTCCTGCACCCTAGATCTAGATGCTGGCTCATCCCTTGTAGGTTAGTGGTACAACATATAACCATGTTAAATGACTGACTTGAGTGTCTATAGCATTAGTGATGTGGGCTCATTTGAGTAATTCCACCTCTGATGAGATGCCCAGGATATAGCTTCAGCCGGAAAGGCCTCGGTGAATATATGCCAGTCAGACCTTCTCTAACCAGAAGCCTGAATTAGAAATGGCTTGAGAGATTCCACCCAGAATATTTTACTGACAAGCAGAAAGTTGGTCATAAAGTTCTCCTTTGCTTATCCATTTGGCTTTGAGACTGCAGCATTAGAGTAATATTGAGAGAGAAGTGTTCTTTAACAGGTATTTCCGGGGATCTTTCCCAAAGGCCTCCCTTGTTCTGACTCTTCCTTCTGGTCAAGAATGGCTGGCTCACGTTGAACTCTTAACCTTCACTTCTATGTTGATTTAATAATTATCCCCAAACTCCCTCTGCCAGATACATAGTGGGTGCAGTCTCACAAGAGCCATATAACAAGGGGCTTCCTTGCCTGGCACTGTGTGTGTACAGTCTCTGGCACTGTGTAGCACTATATATAATACATAAGTTGAGAGACTTTACTTATATAGACTGGCACAGGTTGTCCATATCCTCCAAGAGGAATTTCTCATGGATACTGTAATTGTCCGGGCAGGCAAGTAGCCAAATAACTTCAGAGCAGCGTTACATTGAGCAGATAAACAGAAAGGGTCAAATCTCTTGGTCTTTGGCAGTCGGATTGTGTGGTAGTTGAGCGACTTTTAGTTTGTGTAAATGTGTGTCGATCAGAAACATGACTCGTTGCCTGTTCTTGTCATTTCCTGTTAGGCTGTGGATGCTAGGATGGTACGGGAGGTCTGCAGCAAATACATCTATGACAAATGCCCAGCAGTCGCAGCAGTAGGTAAGTGACCTGGTTATAGGCACAGGTTAAAAAGCAGCCAACGTGTGGTTGAGTCTTTGTTTATAATGGAGAGCAAGGTGTCTGCTTAGTGGATCTCTGGAAGCTTTCTGTATAAAGTAATTTGTAGTTTGTTCTGGCTTCTTTCTCTGTCTAATTTACCCTCCTGGCAACTTCACTCCTGTCTCCCCTGCCTTTGTGCATCAGATATGCTGAAGCATGTTCACCAGAGAGTATGTTCTGAAAATCTAGTTAGGCACAGATGCTAAGACAATGGCTTTGGGCTGCTGGCCAGCCTCCCACTCCGTTACAGGCTACAGAGATGTGATTAACAATGAAGCTTCAATCTGTGGGTGGGGACCGCAGTAGTGGCCACCAAATGTCATCTCCTTACTCTGTGGTGACATCAGTTAATGTAAGAATCAGTGGGCTTGACTCCTTGCATTGCTAACCTGACATGTCTGTCTGTCAGCCAAGGAGATGTTCCCCTTGGAAAACATGCCCAAGCAGCTTCCCTGCCTTTAGTGCCTGGTGGGTTCCCCTCCTCCGCACAGTGATCTCAAAGATTAAGTTTGAATCTTCAAAGGGGAGCTATAAGAAGAAGGGATTTCAAGACAAATGGGAAGTAGTGTTAAAAACCACTGTCCAGTTAAACTGTCTTCATAGACTTGTTTCTTCCTAATGTTGGACCGAGGTTTTCATGTAAGAATTTGAGTCTGAGTGTGGTGGCGTCATTGGGTCAGAGAGCAGTAGAATTGAGAAGCTGATGGTGGATCTCTTCACTTTATTCTAAGTGACTAATTCTCCTTTGCTCACGCAGGTCCCATCGAGCAGCTCCCAGACTACAACCGGATCCGCAGTGCCATGTACTGGCTCCGTTTCTAGGCTGTGCCCCCTGCAGAATGGAAATGGAGAAGTCTTTGGGCTGGGCTGGGGCTCCCAAAAGGTGGATCTGTGTCTGAATCTCTTCTGTGTGGCAGTGGCAAGATGGACCTTGTCTTCTGAACTGTTAAAATGAACCGAGCCAAATAAATATAATTTAAATGGAGTTGCCTCTCATGGGTGTTTATGGCAAAGTGCCACTGTTGGCTGGGTGTGGGGTGGAAGTTATTTCATGAACCTCTCCAAATTGATGACACACTGGAGCAGCATTAGCACTGGCAAAGATGCGGCTATAGTATCTGGGCTGTGATAGAGTATGCTGAGTTAAGTGATGCCTGGAGTCACTTCTCTTCCCTTTACCTTTTGCAGGCCAGTATAACTAACATGCAGGTGGCCGAAGACTAACCAGGCCGCTGTTGGTCTGGATTGGGGTGCACTGAGGAGGGCCATGGAGAAGGAATCTTGCAAAGCCTTGTTGTCAGTTTCTATAAATGCTCCAAGGTTTCTTCTTCCCTTTAAGGAAAATGGAAAAAACGTTTTGCTTCCCTTCGCCATGGGATTGCACTCTGTTTGTGCTGCTCACTCGCTGCAATAGCCTGCAGAGAGACCTTTGACACTGGTCTCTTGTTCTGTGGCACCAGTCTAGAACAGAAGGATAAATGTCTCTAAGCTTCACTCTTCCATCAACACAGCTCTTTCTTGTGCCTCTTTACAGTGGCTGTAAACAGAACTGTTACTCACTGACACCTTTTTGATGGCACCGATTAGCTGGCTTCACCTAAGAGGTTGCTTGGTATTTTCTTTCTCGGTGTTCTGAGTAAAGGGGCAACATTGGACTAAAATTTTGCTTTCAGAAAGCAGCTCATCTGCTCTGCTGCTACCCAGCTAGCATCAGCATTTAAACTGCCACAAAGATCAGGAGGGAAAGTGATGGAGCTGCCATCCAATTGGGCAGTACGTGTAAGGAGAGTGGTAGCCTTGTGCTGTGCAATGAAAGTTAACTGTATTGATTCAAGTTTCTTTTGCTCTTTCGTGTGTGTCAGACACACTTAGCTTCAATACACGTGAGTCGTAAGCTATGAACAGCATCACTTGAGCAGACAGCTTGGCCTGGGCGAGAGGTTGAAATTGTGGCTTGTTTCTCTAGAATGAGTGATTTGGATCTATGTTCTCAGCTCACTTCCCACCTTATTTCCAAGAGTGCACCAGCATTCCTGTCCATTCAGATTCTTTTTGGAGCTGGGGTGGCCTTACCAATGTGTGCACACATACCACCTCCACTTCAGCTCAGAGCTCTCATTTCTAGTCCAGGTACAAGTACTTCTCTCATCTGGAGGAAGGCTGTCAGGATGCCACTGGCACATGATGTGCGCACTGCTGTGGTTCAACAGTAGCATGGTACAACTCTGCAGCACTACTGTGTTACTGCTTGTGTGCAGTGTTTGGCACCAGGGGCACTGATCTGACTGGGGCCTCTGTGCACTAGCCCTGCTAGTAAAGGAGGGAAAAATGGGTGTCTAATGGCACAGAAGTGTGGGAATGGGGTTCAGAACTCTTCATCTTGAGGCTGATGGTTAAATCCGGGCTAAGTCAATATTGATCAACCAGTAACAAGTTGTGATGTCCTTGTTCTGTGTGAAATGATTAGGACCTAGACAGAAACCAAATAGACAAGTGTCCCCATCAGACAAACCACCAGTAGTCAGTCCAATCTTTAACAGTGTTTGAGAGGCCAAGAACTGACTGGGCCATGGAGACTGAACTATATTATCCCTGGAGTCTGTGCTGGGTTGCGGTGGGCAGTCAGGGCAGAGTGGAGGAAACTTATCTTGCTCTTTACAATACCTGGTTGGTCTCCTCTAGCCACACAACTCCTGCGGTGTCAATCCGGCATCTTTCACAGGCATGAAATTCACAGGATATCTGGGAAGCTGACTGCATGGTCAGACCCAAAATGTACAACATGGAGGTGCAAATTAGAACTTTTCCAAGAAATGTTTGTGTTAGTTTGCTGGGAGTTCCAAAAATAAAACTAGTTTCAGATCAAATAGAAACTGAAACTCTTCAGAATATTTGGTTAATTGAAAAACATCAGCATCGACACCAGGGTGAAATGTTTGTTGACCCAAATATGCACTTTTTGCCAAAAAGCTTTGCACAGTGGTAATGCAGATACTTCCCACAAGGTGGCGCTAGCTCACCATTTCTCTGTTCTTAAACTGCAACATGTTTTTTATTTAAAGTTTTGTTCAGTGGATATAAATATTCACTTGATTTTCACTTAATTTCTAGACATTGCCCTGACAAGTGGATTTTAAAATGTAAAATCTTTCAAGAGTTAGTCATAGAATTTAAGACTAATCCAGTGAGCCAAGCCAATTGTGCCAAATCCGGATTCTTAATGAGAATTGGTGTTTCCAAACTCATTGCATGTATTAGGCATGTTTGAAACTGTTAAATATTCTTGATGCAATTTGCACTGAAACTGCCATTGCAAGTTCTAGCTTGTTAGACACACACCTAAAGCCTGGAAAGCTTAATAACATGCTCGCTTTTGCCTGAAACTTGTGGGACCAGTAAACAATTCCGCCTCTGTTTATGGCTGCACTTATACCGTAATCCTCTTTGTTGCCTTTTCTTACTGCATCTGCCCTGTAGCTAGGCCAGGTAAGCTGGTGGAGTCTAATGCTGTCAGTAAGCTTTGTAGTTGGTGGAAGGTAGAAGGGGACAGCTGTAAGGTGGGCAAATGGGAATCCATTTATGTAATCCTTCACATGGCAGTTCCTGAGCAGAGTTTCTCTTCACTAGAGCTATCTGCTTTGGAAAGAACTACCGGGTGGGGAGAGGGGCAAGCTTTAAGCCTCTCTACCAGTCTGTGCTTCCTGTCTCTTTTTTCTGCTCCAGCATAGGAGAAGAAAATGTCCCCATTACTCAGAGGACCATGTTTTATAGAGTTCTGGGCTATGCCAGAGTCAAGCTGATGAGTGGCTACAGCTATATAAATCTGCCTGGTTACTTACTGTGGCATTATAGACTCTGTGTGTGTGTGTGTGTGTGTGTGTGTGTGTGTGTGTGTGTGTTTTCTGAAGCTTTCAGTTCATGTAGAGATCTTAACACCTCATCAGATCTGTCAAATAAGGAACTGCCACAGTACCTAACCCCCACATGTAGATTGCTGCCCAGTGTCCCACAGCACAAGCAGCTGTCAGTGCTCTCCTGGTGCAGAAGTGTCTGAATTGTGGGATGCTTTAGTGTTTGTAGAAATCTTCTTGATGCTGGTTTGGCTGAGGATTGTTTAAACAGTATTTGTCTATAGCAGGGGTAGGCAACCTATGGCATGCGTGAGCTGATTTTCAGTTGCACTCACTGCCCAGGTCCTGGCCACTGGTCCGGGGGGCTCTGCATTTTAATTTTAAATGAAGCTTCTTAAACATTTTTAAAATCCTTATTTACTTTACATACAACAATAGTTTAGTTATATATTAAAGACTTATAGAAAGAGACCTTCTAAAAACGTTAAAATGTATTACTGGCACGTGAAACCTTAAATCAGAGTGAATAACTGAAGACTCAAACACCCCACTTCTGAAAGGTTGCCGACCCCTGGTCTATAGGTTCCCCAGTGTCTGCATGCTTTGGAGATCAGGGCTTTTAGAAATGCTGATGGTGTCTTGAGCAGCCCACCAGCTGTAAAGAAAATAAAGGAATTTACTCCCTGCACAACTCACCTTTTCCCTTTATGTGCAGCCTTTAGACAGAAGCAGCCTGGCAGAGAACACAGAGATGGTTGCTATTGGGAGCCTATAGTGATGGGAATTCAATCCTCCGCTTACTGACTTGCAATGGATTTTTGCTCAGACTCTTACAAGAGGCTTGAGAATGAGTTGCTGAGTAATCAGGTCCCAATATACTTGACATCTGGATTCTTCTGTGCCAGGGGAGATGAAACTCTGAACTAGTTGGCAGGGTCCCTGTTACAAATACTGCTCTGCGCTGCCCCATCAGGGCAACCTTGGTCTGAGAAAATCCACATTTGGAAACGCATAACCAATGCAGCTTGAAAGCATGAGACGGTCTCATCTCTCTCCTTCCCCCACCTCCCAAGTTCCAGGGGCTAGTGTGGGACAGTGGCAGGGAGTAGAGAAAGGAGCAGGAACTCTGTGAAACAGGAACTCTGTGGAACAGGGCCATTTCAGAGAAATTAGAGGGGGCCTGGCTGACATAATGAATCTGTGTTCCCTCCCCCAGACAATGCAGGATTGTTCTGCAGGGCTTTGACCCGTCTAGTTTTCAGTGAGTTAAATGATACTTATCTACTTGCCTTGGAAGATTACTCTGCAGTCTATTGGGCCATGCTGCTAAGGGCTTGTCTACACTGGCATTTAATAGCGCTGCAACTTTCTCACAGGGATGTGAACCCCTTCCCCTCCCCCCACCCCCCGAGTGCAGCAATACACTGGTGCTTTACAGCGCTGTGACAATAGTGGCCCAGCGCTGGGCACTACGCCCCTTGTTAAGGTGGCTTTTTTTAGAGTGCTGGGAGAGCTCTTCCCCAGTGCTGCGCCGCGACCACACGCAGCAGTGCTTTAGCATTGCCTGTGTAGACTGTCCTTAATGTTGTTCTGATACTGTGTAAACTTTTTCCCTGCTCCATTTTCTCCCATTACTCCTAGTTACAGCCCCTTCCTCCACTCTAAACAAGGCTCTTCTTTTGATCCTTACGCCCTTTGCATAGCTGTGCACAGTTGCCTTCTCTTCCCTATGCCCCTTGGTGGTGATTGAGCTGAACAATACCTGTAAATCAGCCCTTCTCAAACTATGGGATGGGCCTCCCAGGGAGGCTTGGGAATGTATCAAGGGAGCTGCTGCCCTCTTTATATTACAAAAAACACTTCTGGCTCTCAGACTCAGGCAGCGGGGGCTTGTGCAGAAGGGCCATGCACACCCAGGAAGCAGGGACTAAAGGGGACAGCTGGAGCCCTTCCACTCAGGCTGTCCTCTCCCAGTCCCTCACCTGGGGGTTGTCAGCCCTGGAGTGGCAACAGCAGCACAGAAGGATGGCAGTAGGGCGCTAAGTTTGCTGTGGAAAGTGATATTGACAAATCTCACTTTTCACGTTGCTTCCCTTCAGTGGCAGCGCATAAGTGAGGCAGTGCTGCCTTCAGAGCTGGGCACCCAGCCAGCAGCCACTGCTGTCTGTTCTGCCTTCAGAGCTGGGTGGTGGTATATGTTCTTGGGGTGGGTGTAAATGACTACAGACACAAAGAATGGGGGTTTGATTAAATAAGACTGAGAACCAATGCGCTAAATCAATTCCTTCATTGCTGTGCTTTGCTAGGAAGTGAGAAAATTCAGAGGTAATCAGGATTGCGTGCAGAATTCTCTCCCTGTGCTTCCCACCCAGGGGTGTATAGAACAGCACGTGAACACTGGAGACCAGGGAACCAGATCCTCGGATGTGCAGGGTGGATCTGCCTTTGGAACAAGCAGCTCCTTTGATATGTGAGAGCTGACTATTTGGAATACCCATCTCTTGCCAAGGGATGGTCCATAGCAGCCAATTGTCTGTAATTGCCTTACCTGAACTCAATTATCCCCCCTTGGAAATTACTGTTGACACTAATCAGAGATGCACAGCTGTGCTCGTCCTTGGGGAACCCTGGAGCCGCAGAGAGCTGCCGCTGTTCAAATGACAGAAGTTTGCTTCCCTCATATTCTGGAGAGCTTTTGGAAGAGGAGCCTTAATCATCTGAGCCCATTTCTCTATTTTCTACCAACTTCCCCCTGCTGCTGCTAAGGGAGAGCCACTCCTGCTGCCTGCGGTGGGTGAGGAGAATTGGACCCGCAGGGGGCCAGTGTTTAGCACATTTACAATATCTTCGGATAAGAACAGGGTTTAAAATGGGAGCACAGTTCGTCTATGCTGTGCAAGCTTAAACATGTTCAGACTCCGCTAGGAAGGGTCTTTAGAGCAGTTCTGACTAAGGCTGTCATGCTTATGCTCGGTGAACTGTTCCCAAGGTGGCAGCATGGACAGTACTGTAACTGAATTAGCAGCCTTAACTGCAATATGGACAGGGTTTAAGGAACAACTTCTCCCTGTGCTCGCTCTCTCCCTCCGTCCCACAGGCTTCTGGAGTCTTGCGTAGCTAGTCTAAGGTGCCATGGCACAGAGCCAGCGGTGTTTGGATGAGGGCCTGGTCATGGCCAGTAATGGAGCGAAGAGGAAAGCTAATCAGTGGGAGAGATCTCTCATGAAACAATATGGCTGGGGAGCCCATGTTGCTACCATGCAAATGTACCTGGCTTGTTGGTCGATCAACCTTTATTGCAGCTACTCCCTTAATATGGCTGAGCTCAAAAACACACCTGCAAAGTGTCAGCCCCTTTGCAGTCATATGATGCTGTCCTGTGAGCTGGCTGGGGAGGAAGATGGGCTAGTGCAGGGATCGGCAACCTTTGGCACGCAGTTTGCCAGGGTTAGCACCCTGGTGGGCTGGGCCAGTTTGTTTACCTGCCACGTCTTCAGGTTCGGCCGATCACGGCTCCCACTGGCCGCGGTTTGCCGCTACAGGCCAATGGGGGCTGCGGGAAGCAGCGTGGGTCCAAGTGCTGGCCGCCGCTTCTCACAGCCCCCATTGGCCTGGAGCGGCGAACCGTGGCCAGTGGGAGCTGCGATCGGCTGAACCTGCAGCCATGGAAGGTAAACAAACCAGCCCAACCTGCCACAGTGCTTACCCTGGCTAGCCGTGTGCCAAAGGTTGCCGATCCCTGGGCTAGTGGATGGGAGACTGGGTTCACTTTCTAGCTCAGACAGGCTTCCTGTGTGACCTTGGCCAAATTACTTAAAGCACCTTATGATTCCATTCCTCGTCTGTGCAATGGAGATTACATTGCTACCACTCAGGGGTGTTGAAGATGCAAATACATTGATTGAGGCACTCTGGTGTTGAAGGCCATCTAAGTACCTAGATGGAGCTGTAGGTGCCATATGACCCATTAACTCCTTGGAAGCTGCAGGCTCTGCTAACTCCTGATGCACTGAGTCACTAAATCTCACTTCTCCCAGGCACTACAAAAACTGGCAAGAAATCAGTGCTGGAGCTAGTCTTGGGAGCGTCCTCAGCTTCTGAGCTCGGGGCCATAAGGGACAGTTTCCGTCTCCTAGACTTGCTTGGAGCAGAAACTGTCCTCCTTGGGGGCGGTGGGGGAGGAAAAGATGCTGATGTAGTGTGTCAGGTAGTTTGGAGGAGAGAGAGAGAGAGGGGTGGAGAAGGGGTCTTCTCCAGCCAAACCACTAGCTATGCTGCAGCCCCACCCACTGTCCTAGTATAGTTGATTTGGGATGGGGCAACGTACAGCTCAAGGGCAAGATTTGGTTTCAATCTCTGCCTTTCCTCAATACTTACTATTGGCTGGGGAAGGTAATAATACTGGGCTCTAAGAATTCTGCCATTGCTCTTCTCCCCTCTTCAGGTGCTCTCTACAGAGGTTCCTTGTTTCTCTTCCTCTCTGCTTAAGCTTATCTCCCCCTGTCCCCTAGGCCTAGCATTAAGATCTTTCTCTCAGCTGAGGATGCCTGGATGGGGACCTTCTGCTTTGAGGTCCATCAAAGCTATTCATAGTTTAACCAGTGGGGCACTGGAGGAGTGATGCCCTCCCAGGGGCTCAGCATGCTGCCTCTGGCCTGGGCCATGGGGCTGTTTGGCAATCCCTGCTCTCATGCTGGTGCAGGAGGCTGGTCCTTAGAGGGGGAGGTTCTCTTAGGTGGCAGCCTTATTGTCCTCAAGTGACATTCAATTCCTTCATGTCAAAAGTGACAGCTGCAATCCCAATGTCTCAGGAGTGCCACAAATTTTGGCTGGATTAGTACTGGGTTCCTTCTGGTGGTCCAGGAGCAAACAGCCATGCTGTGTGTGCTGCAGTGATGGGAAGGCTTTCTTCCCATCCTGCAGGTAGAGTGACACAGCCAGCCACTTCCTGTCTGAGGCACTGCAGGGAGTAAGGTATTCTAGGTTGGAGATGGTAGTCCAGAACAGAGGGCAAGACATTGCTATGGATCCTGGCCTGAGCGGGACAGGCATAACAGGGAATATTTCAAAGTGAGAGTCTTCACTTGGGCAGCTAGCAGATCCCCCAAAGGCTCTGTTCAGACAGTGCAGGGTGCGGTACTGCCCAATGGGAAGAGTGGCTACTGTTCCGCTTGGCTTGGCTAGGATTAACAGACTTCACTCCTTAACCTCAGCAGTTGCAGCCTGGTAGCTCAACTGATACAAGAAGCAGCATCCTTTCCCTCTGTCAAGGATGTAATAGGATAATAAGCAGCTCTAGTCACAGTGTGAGCATGAGGTTGCTTATTATGGAAGATTTTGCTTCAAATCCCTGAAGGATTTTTGTCTGGTTCCTTGCCAGGCAACCACAATCAAGATCATTTTTCAGCAGAGGTTAAAGGTCAGAAGGAGAGGTCAGGAGGCATGGTCCACTCACAAAACACTGATTTGGGATGCTGCTATTGCATAGATAAGTGAAGTACTGAATTGTCGAATACTGGCAAAGGGGAAGCTCCTGCAGCAGTTAAAGGGTGAAGGGAGCAGGGTTATAGGAAATAAAACCCAGCCTTCCTTACGTGCATGGAAGCTGGGTCAGTTAGTGTTTTCAGAATGCCTC
The DNA here is from genome assembly GCF_025201925.1 of Gopherus flavomarginatus. Classification (NCBI taxonomy): domain Eukaryota; kingdom Metazoa; phylum Chordata; order Testudines; family Testudinidae; genus Gopherus; species Gopherus flavomarginatus. Next base: position 24,337,499 of record NC_066622.1, on the reverse strand, counting down.
TTAACTTGCCTGCCTTCAAGTGGAAGTAGAAATGACACAAGGTCCACAGGAGCAGCTTGTCCCCAGAGATGTTCAGCCTCGACAAATCCAAGAAAGGTCAGTGATCTCCAGCGTGCTGGTTCTTGAGAGACTGCTAAGACCAAAGCATCTGCTAAGCTCTCACTAAATATCTGCCTCTTTTGATGCATAACCCAACTTTCTGGGATTCACATGGCACTAGTATTAATGCACTTAACCCTGGGGCACTGGGGACTGCAGGGCAGAAGACACTCCTGGGGATGCTGTGACTCCCAGACCTGCTTTTCCTAACTTTGTGTACTGATATTCCAGATGTGGAACTTGGCAGGGCTGTTGTGACATTGTAATATAAACATCTCCCAGTGCAGTCTGGTGCATGCAGCTGCTTAAAGGGCCAGGAGCATAAGCGATGAATTTCTCTACTAGAGACCTGATGTCTGAAGCTGGCAGCTGAGTTTCTGGGGTTCATGTTGTTGACAGGAGAGCGCCCCTGCCGACGACAAGCCGTTTACACTGACATTTGCCATGGCAAAACTTTAGTCATTCGCAGATGTTTAACTCCACACCCCCCTTGCCCTCCCAAAAAGAGGCAAAAGTTGTGCCATGGCAAGTGGCAGTGTAAATGGCTTGTTGTTGGCAGGAGTGCTCTCCTGTCAACAACACGAATCCCGCTCATATGGAGTGGAAGTATTTTGTTGGCAAAAGTGCCAACAAACAGCATTTACACTGTGACTTTTAGCGACACAGCTGTGTCGCTAAAAACTGTAGTGTAGACAAAACCTCAGCAAAGCAACTCTAGCTCAAGCCGGGAGGAGTCTCATGCGAGTTAGTCAGTGGCCCTTGTTTTCTGAAGGCAGGGGTTTGTCTGCTGCTTGAGGGAACGATGGAGATCTTGGATCCTACATCAAGAGGTTCAGATATGCAGGAGAAGCTGTTCCTCTCCTGTGTTAGCTATGACATTGAAAGAGGCCCAAGTTCATGCCCCAGCTTAGAAATCCTGTCTGGGTGTGAATTTGTGTTGCGAGCTGTGATGGGTTGGATCACAGAAACCCCCTGGGAGCTGCCAGTTGAGGTGCCAAGACTATGTCTGCCCCCTGCTTTCCCTGCCAGCTTGGGACCCCAGCACCCTGTCTTGCTGAGCCAGACACTCCCGTCTGCTCCGACAAAGACCCAGGGTCTGAATTACTTGCCTCAAAGCTGCAGGTTTACCTGAAAGCAGCTCACAGAAGTGTTCCTGTCTTTAACACTCAGCTGCCCAACTCCCAGTGGGGTCTAAACCCAAACAAATCAGTTTTACTCTGTATAAAGCTTATACAGGGTAAACTCATAAATTGTTCGCCCTCCATAACACTGATAGAGAGAGATGCACAGTTGTTTGCTCCCCTAGGTATTAATACATACTGAGTTAATTAAAAAGTAAAAAGTGATTTTATTAAATACAGAAAGTAGGATCTAAGTGGTTCCAAGTAGTAACAGACAGAACAAAGTAAGTCACCAAGCAAAATAAAATAAAATGCGCAAATCTATGTCTAATCTAATCTAATCAAACTGAATACAGATAAGATCCTCACCCATTCCAGAATGCTCCCTTATACGGACTAATCTCCTTTTACCTGGGTCCAGCAATCGCTCACACCCTCTGTAGTTACCGTCCTTTGTTCCAGTTTTTTTCAAGTATCCTGTGGGGGTGGAGAGGTTCCCTCTTTAGCCGGGTAAAGACAAAATGGAGGGGTCTCCCAGGGGTTTAAATAGACCCTCTCTTGTGGGTGGAGACCCCCTCACTCCTATGCAAAGTCCAGCTCCAAGTTGGAGTTCTGGAGTCACCTGGGCAAGTCACATGTCCATGCATGACAGTCTTTACAGGCAGAAGTCACTGTCTACACGGTATCTTGTATGTCTCCAGGAAGACTTCTTATGTGGACTGGAGCATTCCAAGATGCATTGTTCCCCAAGTGCTTCCTGATCGGGTATTTAACCTTGCGAATTCTTTCTAAAGAAGAACAGGAATACTTGTGGCACCTTAGAGACTAACAACATTATTTGAGCATAAGCTTTCGTGGGCTACAGCCCACTTCATTGGACACGTAGAATGGAACATATAGTGAGGATATATATATATATACATACAGAGAACATGAAAAGGTGGGAGTTGCCCAACCAACTCTAAGAGGCTAATTAATTAAGATGAACTGATGTCAGCAGGAGAAAAAAAACTTTTGTAGTGATAATCAAGACAGCCCATTTAAGACAGTTTGACAAGATGCTGTGAGGATACTTAACATGGGGGAAATAGATTCAATGTGTGTAATGGCTCAGCCATTCCCAGTCTCCACTTAAGCCCAAGTTGAAAGCATCTAGTTTGCATATCAATTCAAGTTCAGCAGTTTCTCTTTGGAGTCTCTTTTTGAAGCTTTTCTGTTGCAAAATTGCCACCTTTAAATCTGTTACTGAATCGCCAGAGAGGTTGAAGTGTTCTCCTACTGGTTTTTGAATGTTATGTTTCCTGATGTGAGATTTGTGTCCATTTATTCTTTTGTGTAGAGACTGTCTGGTTTGGCCAATGTACATGGCAGAGGGGCATTGCTGGCACATGATGGCATATATCACATTGGTAGATGTGCAGGTGAATGAGCCCCTGATGTTGTGGCTGATGTGATTAGGTCCTATGATGGTGTCACTTGAATAGATATGTTGACAGAGTTGGCATCGGGCTTTGTTGCAAGGATAGGTTCCTGGGTTAGTGTTTTTGTTCTGTGGTGAGTGGTTACTGGTGAGTATTTGCTTCAGGTTGCAGGACTGTCTGTAAGCGAGGACAAGTCTGTCTTCCAAGATCTGTGAGAGTGAGGGATCATCTTTCAGGATAGGTTGTCAATCTTTGATGATGTGCTGGAGAGGTTTTAATTGGCAGCTGAAGGTAATGGCTAGTGGCGTTCTGTTATTTTCATTGTTGGGCCTGTCTTGTAGTAGGTGACTTCTGGGTACTCTTCTGGCTCTGTCAATCTGTTTCTTCACTTCAGCAGGTGGGTATTGTAGTTTTAAGAATGCTTAATAGAGATCTTGTAGGTGTTTGTCTCTGTCTGAGGGATTGGAGCAAATGCGCTTGTATCTTAGAGCTCGGCTGTAGACAATGGATTGTGTGGTGTGTCCTGGATGGAAGCTGGAGGCATGTAGGTAAGTATAGCAGTCAGTAGGTTCCTAAAAAAGCTGACCAAATGCCTCACAAAGCTACTTAGAAATCAAGCAAGAATACAGCCAATATTCTTAACCTCAAGTACAAAATGATATATGTGTACAAATGGAGTGACTAGATATAGGAGATCATAACCTTTACAGAGATATGTTACGTGGCACAAGCAGCACAAAACATATTCCAGTTATGTCATATTCCCATAAAGCATTATGGGGGACAGCATCACACCGTAACACAAGCCATGTAGCCACCATTCAGCATTACCTTCGGCCAAGGAAGGCAGTGCTGGGCTGGTCTGACTGTATGGTGCTAGGATGTGGTCTAGCACCCCGTGCTGTTCCAGCTGTCTTATGGCTGTTAGAATGAAGGACTCACTCAAGATCCTCCGCTGAGCGGAAGTAAGCAGGGGCCAAAAATTGTGCTAGCCAAAGTGGATGCCATGGTGCTTGATTTGCCAGCCACTTCCCAAAAGCAGAAAAACAACTCTCCAAAGCCCCACACCCCAGCCAGGCACTCAGATATGCTGCTGGAAAAACAGTTGAGTGGGGTGATGCACTCTGTCTGTTTTGTGGTGGTATGAGGTCATCTTGGACTGAGATGTATATGGGAGGGGTTTCCATGGTGATAGGCAGACAGAGATTCACCCTGGTGGGGCAAGGCGGGTGTTTATTTTGTCCTTTCTTCTTGCATGGGCACCCCTCCAAAAAGCTGAAGGATCAACAGAAGAACCAGCCTCCGAAGGCAGAACACTTGGGGCATGCCTTGTCATGCCAACTTCATAAATCCCCTTAAACACCACCTGGATCCCATCACTACAGTACTATGGGTGGCTGTGCTTGCTGCTACGTACTCGTGTCTCATTTGGTGGGAGCAAGAGACACAGACTTCCCTGGGAAATTGAGGGGTTGGTTCCCTGCCACCTTTGCCCAGTACTGCAGCTGCTTTGATTGCATAATGACCATAAAAGCTTTATCTTGGGTTCTGGTGAGGGGTTATATAAGTTGCTGATATATGAAATGACTACTGCTGTAACGAAAACCAGCTGGATTAATGGGTGGGGATCCTGCTATTTCCCAATATCATGTGTTGATAGGCAAGTTAGTGATGTGAAAATGCAGGACTCTATTTATGGATGGAAAAGCAGCTTTGCTGCAAAGAAGCATGCACTATCGATGTGCCTTCTCTGTCCCATCTACAAAATGGCTGCAGCAAATCTCTGGCAGAGACCTCATTGTTCTACCATCAGAGCATCCTTCTTCTGGGTTTGATCTTTGAACAGTTTGCTAGTCGTCCTCTCCCTGGGACTTTTAAAAATACCCTCTTCCCTGAAGGTTCCTACTGGGTACGCTGCATTCTGGGGGTGTATGCTAACATTGGCTGTGGCCCTGCCCATCTCAGATCAAGTGCCCTATTGTTAAAATGTTGCACAATGGCTATCCTGTTCAGATCCATGTGAGTGCGTGCTCCTCATGCTCACCATTAAGCTACTTTCTAAAGTGCCTGTCATCATAGTCTCTGGTTAATGTATGTAAATTATGACTTGCAATGACATTAGTACCTGGGAGCTCTCAATTCTCTGTACTAACAGGTGCCTAGTGCTGAAGAACACATTCTAAGCTTTTGGGGTTAAACTAGAATCTACCTTTGTTAAAAATGGGGCTTTCCCCATAAACTGCAATGTGTCCTGAGGTGATTTTATTGGATTGCTGGATCCACAATGTGTATCATGAAATATGTTTGCAGGAGTAGCAGGTACATCATTGAGCAGTTACAATGTGATAACACTGAACTGTTCAACACAGCTCTGTAAATCAGTAACATAAGGGAGGGTGGGGGCGTGGCTGATCTTGGAATGAGATATATGGTACTTTTCACCCTAGTAGGCCAGTGCTAATCCAGCCCAAGCTGGTAGTGGTCCAGAGCCAGAACCATCTCATAGCAGTTTTGCTAGCCTGTGAGATAAGTTGGTGGTTTGGAGGCTTCCTCATCACAAAGCCAACACTGCTGGTAGTAACTGGCCATCACCTTGGCAGACTGTGCGGAAGTGCCTGACTTCGATGAGTTGTGGAGAGTGAATGCCCTTCCTGGTCCCCAGAGGTCAGGATTGTGACAATTGGAGAGTGGGGGCTAATAGTGGAGGTAGTGTCTATGGATGTTTAAGTGCGTGAATTGTGTGAATTTTTCATGTCACACAGATCTGTCAACTCTTCTGGAAAGCTGTTGCTGACTGGGGGTTTGTAGACTAGCAGGAGGCACCAGTGCCTCTGGTCTCTGGGTTTACAGAGTCTAGGTTACCCAGAATTCCCTAGGAGGCTAAACAAAAGAAGGCAGCTCGCCCCTCTAACACACGGCCTGCCATCAGCATGTGTGACGAAATCCTAGGTGCTGCATGCTAGTTACCAGTGAGGGCATGACCCATCCCACCTTGGGGCACCTAGCCGGAGAACTTCTGTAGGGGAGCAGACCTACCTTCATTTACCCCTTCCCCCTCTCTTCCTGTTTGTGTGGGAGTACAGGGCTGCTCTGGCTACTGGGCTCCAGGCTCTGCACCAGAAAGGTTGGAAGGGTTTGTTTGTAAATTATGACAAACTTTGTTATTTCAATCCCTCATCAAATGCTGTGAACATCCCCAAAGGGCAGGTGCTACAGAAATGAGGTCATGGGATTGCTCTCCTTCCCACCCCCTGGCATTCTGCTGCCAGAGGAGGCTGGCAATGGGCAGCCAGTGCCACCACCTCTGTAACTTGGCAAGTATGGAGTTAGTGCAGGAGCAGCAGAGGTGGCACTGGCTCCTTAAAGCTATAAATATGAATGGTAGTAACTGGCCTCCCGTTCCAACATGGGAATGCACCAGGCGTGTGTTCTGGCATCTGGAAAGCTGCCTGGTGCCATGGTCCTGGGGGAAAATACCCAGGTCCTGAATAAGATCATCATAAATCACAGTCGGAATCATTACTGCCCCAGCAAGCCAAGCAGCTAGTAAAGCACAGCCACTAGCAGCATGGGCCATGGCTCCAGATTCCCAGGCTCAGCACTCTGCTCTCCTTTCCTTCTCGGTGCAGAATGAATGGCTGCTGAGCCAGTTTAAACCTAGGAGGGCAGCTTCCCCCTTCATTCAATTCCATCCATTCATTAACACCTCTCCACCACTCCCTCACTTCCTTTCCTTGTTGCTGTGTTACTCTTCCCGCAAGATCCAGGGGGTGGAGCAGGAGTCCTGGAGCACCTTCCCCTCCCCCCATGCCTGCCAGCAGGGCTTAGAGCGAGCTCTGCTTGTTGCTTGTCTGTTCAAAGCACACCACCGCTCAGCACCTCGTGGTCCATGGCAGCTCCTAGTACTCTCCCTCCCCAGACCGGGCTGGAGAATGAATTGTGAAGCAGAACGGGGAACAGCTCTTTCCAGCCCTGTTCAGTGGGGCTCGGTGAGAGCTGCCTAGTGAGGAGCCCCTTTGCTTTCCCACCGGTGCCGGCTGCTTCTAAAGGCCACTTCAGTTTTTACCCAACAGCTCGGGTATTGGCAAAGGGCACAGTGTGATGCCCATGGGCCCTGCCTCAGAACTGCCCTAACTAGCGTTTCTCCACCCCCCTAAGTCATGCTCAAGCTCCCATGCTCTGGCGCTGTGGTGATTCCTTGGAGCTGTGAGCAGCGTGGGGGGCGGGGGGTGCTGCAGGGCTGTGTGGGCAGGCAGGAATCTTAAACCTAGCCAGAGCAGCCTTCAAGGCATGGGCGTGCAATTCTGCAATCTCACTCAGAGGATAACCAGATGGGCCAGGGCCCCGTGCGGCATCCTGGAGGTAGTGAGAGGCGGACGTTACTCTTTAGACTTAGCTTAGGCCATGAAAACTAAGCAAGGAGCTGACCTGCCGCTTGCAGCTTTCAAAGGCAGGGAAATCCAGATCTGGCACTGGAGTTAACCCAGATGCAGAGTCCTCTCCTCCCCCCTGCACACATGTTCAAAGAGATCCTCACAGCTCCACTGCCAAGCACTTAGACCATCAATCTCCTGGGCCAGATCCTCAGCACCAAGGGGAAGAGCTGCTCCTCCCCAGCTCCCATGGGCTGCCTGCTTTCTCAATCAACTATATTTGCTTGCTTTGTATTTCAGCCCCCTCTCCCTGCAACTGGTGGGTGTAAGACCTGCCTCCAGCACCCTGGGGCTGGGCTGAGCTCAGCTACTGGCTCAGCTGGGGGGAGACTTCCTTTTGGCTGGCTTGCTAGAGCTGTTGCCTGTGGCCCCCACAGAAAGCCTGGGGCAAGGTGGAACTGCAGCGATGCACACACGGTGAGTCATCTAAAGGGGTGTCTCGCTACATCTTGGTGCACACGCAAAAGGAAAGGCTTGAGTGTCTCAAGGCCATCCCATCCATCGGCAACCCGACCTCCCCATGCAGTGCTGAGCCAGACCCCGACACTCCTGTGTAACTGCTCTACCAGGTGACAGCAGCTCTGGCCACCTCCCTCCTCTGGGCTGCTCTGGAGCATGAGAGGTTGATGCCTCCCTGCGGCTCTGGGGATGGGGTAGGACCCAATGCACCAGCCCAGGCCTCACTGCAAAGTCCATTATTGACTCTCGAGGGCTTTCCTTACCCCGCCCTTCCCCCCATGGCCAACATTCTGGGATAAGCGCAGTCAACCCGAGAGGAAGGGCAAGCTGGCATCACCCCCTGTACTCCCAGGCTCCCGAGGGGGCCTTAACCCACTGCCTTCAGGCCTGAGCCCCACCTGAGCCTGTGTGACAGAAATGGATTCCTGGGACACTGACCCGGGCTGTCAGGTCCTGGTAGTGTGTATCTCCTTCGTGTGTGTGTGTTGATGGGAGCAATCTGGAACAGCTCTGGGATCCTTTGAGACATAAGCCACTAATGGAAGGTAAGGTGGTGGTTGTCACTTCCCTGCCAGGCCCTGCCTGAGATAGCCAGGAGGGAGTAGGCCTTCTTCTGGCTATTGACCTAAACAGCTGCCCTTATTCCTGCCTACAGCTGAGCCGTGGCCTGGGGAGGGGCCAGTGTGTCTCACCCACACCCACCATGCTCATTGCTCAGGGTCCTGCAGAGGTGCACCAGGTGGCCGTGTCCTGAGGTTTGCTATCAGTGGGCTGGGCTGGGTTGTACAGCGTGAGTGGTCATCAGGCTACACAGGGCTGGAAGGAACGCAGTTCTTGGGAAGGCATTGTCAGATCCAGCTCCCTGGCCCAGCTGCTGAATCGGACACCGGCCCCTGCCTCAGCCAGGAGGCATGTTGAGTCACGCTCTGCAGATACTAAGCTGCAGCCTACACAAGTCTGAATGAATGAGCACTTTGGTGCTTGTCTGCGGTCACATCTGGATTCATTCATGTTTTCCTGGCTTCAGGGGCCGCAGAGAACTCCTCTCCCTTTTGCTCCTCCAGCCTGTTTCCTTGCAGCCCCTCTGTGCTGTCCTTGGTGGGAGAGCTCTTGCGTGAGAGCCACACAGGTTGAGTCTTTGAACGAGATGACACACCAGATATGCAGTGCTGTTGCTGAGAGGCTAGTGGGTTAATCCTGAGCACAGCTGCCTCCAGATGAGATGGGTGCTTACAAGACATGTCCCATATGTAAAAGGCTCACCACAAAGGCCAGAAACCTCATTTCCAGTCTGCATTTCACCTTGTGTACAATGAGTTTGGCGGGTGGGGGCTCAGCCTAACCCTTGAGGCTGTTCGCATCCATAAAGCATGGCCCGATTGCAGAGTGTTGCAGGTCTGTGCACAAGGAGAGTTCTGGGAGTGGAACAGCAGCAGGACCGAGGGACATCAGCCGAGGTATGCGGGACCTAGAATGGTGGTGGTGCATCAGCCCAGGAGCAAGGGGCGCCAGCAGAGCCGTGTGCTGTGCCTGACTCCAGCTAGCACTGTCACACCCTCATTTTTATAAGCACTAACATTCGCCCAAGAACTTAATCTCCTTGCTGCCCCCTAAGTCCCTGAACAAACCCCACAGCAGTTCAGCTGACTTAATGGCCATGAGACCTGTCCCACCCTGCTCACCCCACTCACAGTCAGTTCCCAAGCTCTTGGTTTCCTGCAGTTCATTTCCCTGCATGGCAGCCAGTGAGATACAAGGACTAGCACAGAGCCGTTCAGCCTGCACTAGACATGCCTGTGCCATGGGACAGCAGCCAGCAACTTGGCACCCTCTGCTGCCTATAAAACAGGTCTGCAGAGCATGCTTGCCTCGAGAGACAGGGTTTGTCTGTTCAGCTTTAATTCAAGCAGTGCCAAAGTGCCCTCAAGGCTGCTAATTAAGCTGCCTTTTAGAGGCAAGAGTTTCCCTTTTATGGTCTGATAAGTATGGTTAGTCATATTATCTGGGCCAGCCGAGCCCGCTGCACCTTCCCTGCAGAGCTGCCGTGGGTCTGATCCACCTGGTGAGCCGCCCCTGTCTGGTACAGAACGTATCCCTCTCGCAGCACATCGGTAATTAGAGGCGGAGCTGTGCAGTTTCTAACCTGTGTCTCTCTGGACAGGGCCTGAGTGTGCGGATCCAGCAGCAACAGAGGCTAGTTAGGAACCTGCTGCTAAGCAAAGGGGATCAGTCGCTCTTCTGCCCAATGGCTTGTGAGGCAGGATTGCCAGTGGACGCTCGATAGCTGGGGCAGCTGTTCAAACAGCCTCTTGATGTACACTTACTCCCTCCACTTGCAGATGGGGGCATTAGCATTGCTGGTGCCGGCCTGGACGCCCCGGCGAAACACTGGCCCTTCCAGTCCTGGGGTATGGATCCCTCTCAGTGCACAGCAGCCCCCTACCGCTCCCTAGGGCGGACAGTCTTCTCTAGCCTGTCTTGGGGTAGCAACAGGAGGTGCTGTCTGACCTCATCATGGCCACTTTGCCTGGGTGCCTTGTTGAGGGAGCTGAATGGCTCAGAGGAATCCCCTCATGTTTCTGTTCCCCGTCTGCAGTGCCCCGCCAGTGAGGCTGTCTGGCAACTTGTGTGAAAGGGGTGGGTGGATCAGTCCAGAATGGGCATTGGGCAGGTGTCCATATCCCAGTGCTGGCACCAATGGGCCCCATTGTAGGCAGTCTCAGCTGAGCAACAAAGGATTGAAAGAGGCATGGAGATGACTGCTGCTTCCCCTGGGGCGGGGCCTCTCCAGGACAGGGCTGAGCCCATCTTGGCATGGTGCATCATGGAGTGGAGCCTGCCTTGCTGCCACCCATGCTGTATCTGTTCCGACGCCAGCTGCAGTGCTATCAGCCCCGCCTCTTTCGCAGCACTGCTGCCCTCCAGCCCCACTCAGAGAGTGCTGTGCTTTGGGGTCCTCAGCCTGATAGAAAGCAGACAAAGGCTGTGCTTGTTATGCTGTGAGTGTCCCTTCTCCTGCCACCAGCCTTCCTCTAGCTGCTTTGTTGAGCAAGACGCTTTCCACAGGAACACCTGCTGAAAACAAAACAGAGTGTGCACCGTGGTGCTTGTCCTGCTGAGGTGCCGCAGGGGCAGGGGAGCAGGCTGGGGGAGGAGAGTTTCCCTGAACGCTTTGTTGATACGGCAGATTCCTCTGGGATGAGCCTCCCGGTGCTCAGCTGCGTGGGTGGTCCCTCCCTGTCTAGTTGGAAGACGGACTGAGGGGAGGCCTGACACGACTGCAGCATGGCCCACTGTCCCCAGGGGAGTTACAGCCTGCACTGGCACTACCCATGTCCCTGACTCTTGGGCTGCCTTTCATCGCTGCCTGCTGCAGGAACCCACCGAACCTGCCTGTCCTCGCTGCCTGCATTCTCATACTGTGCTGGTCCCTCCTCTCAGGCCAGGGGAGCGAGGGAGCTGGTTGCCCAGGGAGCCTCTCCTCAGGAGCTGGTGTGTCGGGCAGTTCCTGGCAGGGAGCCTAGAGTATGAACCCAAACTGGTTACAACAGCACCAGTGACCTCTGCTTGTCCTGGCTCCTTGAATGAAAGCCCTGGCCTCTCCAGCTGGCTTCTGAGATGCCTGCACCTTGCTCTTCTGCCCTGAATCAGGGTCCATGCTATGCCTGAGCTCAGCAGAGGGTAGAAAGGCAGAGCTCTTCTCGGAGCGCGGGGAGTCCACCCTGAGCAGCAAACAGGCCCCTCCCAGCAGCCCCCCACAACAACCTGCCTCGTGCGCACAGTCACATACGTGCACACACACACACTGTTCAGTGCATGTGCACTGGGCACAGCCCCACATACTAACCCCCTGCCCCCCCGCGGGTGGGGGGGGGGGTTGTGCGCTAATCCATGCTCGCATCCACAAACAAACAAGCACGAGAACCAAAGACACGTGCATTTGCACGGAAGAGCACGGCCGCCCCACGTGTGCGCTCCAACCCATCTGTGCTCTGAATCCAGGTTGAGGAGGGGCCAGTCTGCAGACCCTGCTGTTGCAGTGGAAGGGCACAGCTTGCTTGGCAGAAACAGCGCGGTGCCAGGCCTGGATGTTTCCAGTAAAGATGGCTTGTTACCTAGGAGACCCAAACATCTGCCCAAACAGCCCCCAACTCCCTGTGCTGTGCTGGCTGCAGTCAGGCCAGGACGGAGGAAGGAGATTTCCAGGCTCAAGGGAAGGAGAAGGGAGGCTCCTGACAAGTGAGAGGGAGGTCTGGCAGCACCCAGCACAGGTATGTGAGTCCACCCTCCGTTCCCTCTCCCCACATGCTCTGAGGGGCTGGCAAGCTCTGACCACAGGACTGGATTGAGGTTCGCAGCCAGGGCAGGAGAGGATACTGGCTGCTGGAGCCTGCTAAATGGGAGGTGCCCAGAGTCAGGCACAAACCCTGCCTAGCACAGGCTGTTAGTGGGGTTCTCACTGCTGGATTCTTTGGAATGGAGATTTGGGAAGCACCTGCCCAAACAATCCCTGTTTCTATTCTTGCTCTGCCAGGCCTTTGCCAAGCGCTGGCTCCTCTCCCCCTTGCTGGCTGGCAGAGCTTCTGAGAGATCCGAACAACGGCGGAGAGCAACCCAGCTGTTCTGAGCTGGGACCCCAGCCTCAAGCACTTGCCAGGTCCTTGATGCAGACCCCCAACTGACTCACTCAAGCAGGGGTGGCTCTATAGATTTTGCCGCCCCAAGCACGGCAGTCAGGCAGCTTTCACCGGTGCTGCGCCTTTGGTGTCCCCGCTGCCAAATTGCCGCCGAAGCTGCGGGACCAGCAGACCTCCTGCAGGCACGCTGCTGAAAGCCGCCTGACTGCCGCCCTCACAGCGGCCCCAAGGCCGTTCCCCATGGCTTGCCGCCCCAGGCATGCGCTTGGGGCACTGGTGCCTGGAGCCGCCCCTGTACTCTAGATCTGTTACCTGGCACGGGGAGAATGTGTGCTCTGCTTGGGGGTAGGGGGGAACCCTCATTTACATGCCCCCTCCCTGTCTCCCATGATTCAGCAGCAGCGGTCAGTGATGGATTGTGTCTGCCCACCCAGCTGGCAAAGGGTCAGTATTTCCCAGGAACCCGCTGGCAGCACCTTGTGGCACCCCTGCGGTGCTGTCGCCTGAGTTCATTCCCCTGCATGCTGATTCCTGGCAGTGGATAGGGCTCGGAAGACTCTCTTATTATTGTTCCTTTCAAGTGCCCGCACAGTGTAAGCACTTGCAACGGGAATCTAGTAGCTAATGCTTAAATGGGCCTGTGCTCCTGGCAGCCCCAGGTTTGCTGACCTCCAACAGCAGCTGATGTGATCTGGGAAATGTCGACTCCCAAAGAGTTGGGTTTTCACTTTGCTTCTCCATCTGACCTGTAGCTACCCCACATCACTGTTAGTGCAGCCCAGAGGGTTGTAGGCCTGCTTAGCCCTGCCTGGCACCCGGTTTAGGCAGAGTGGGTGTAAAACATGCCCAGATCAGCACGGCAGCATCCAGCCCTCACTCAGCACAGGTGGGAAAGACTCCAGCAGCTGCACAGCAGTGGAACCAGGCCCACGATTCCTGGTCATGGCTCCCATTTCCATCATTACGGATGGAGGCCTGAAGCACCCTCCGACACACAGAAGCAGCCCCCTAACTATTGCCATCAGTACTGTCCCTCCTGCTAGTCTTTCCTCCCCAGAGAGCAGAGTGGGGGCCCTGTGTCTTTGGCCAATCCAGGCCAACACTGAACTTGAGCTGGTTGGGCTAGGCTCCTTGTTTTATAGCTCTCAGTGCTGAGCACAGTAAACATCTTCCGGGGGAGAGGAGGGCCTGGGCAGTGAGGCCTGGAGGAGGTTCTTTAGGTGTTCAGGGAGAAGCTGGCCTGGAGCCACAGGCCAATGTTTTGCCTATCTGGGATGTCAGTTTGGCTGCCTTTGGAACTCCAGACTCAACAGTTTATGACAGGAAAAGCTGCTTTGCAGCAGCTTCCAGCCCCCCTGGGAAGTGTGGGCTGGTGAGGGAATGGCCAAGGGCCCCATGGGGGCTGAGCCTGCCAGGAAATGCCCCAGTGGGCTTAATACTCCCCCAGCCCTGAATGGTGCACAGAGCCCTCTTACCCAGCATGGGCCCCAGGCACAGAAATGCATCAGCAGAGCGCTGGCCTTGATTCTCAGCGGGAGAAAGCAGCTCCTAGCATGTTGCATTGACTTGGTTAGTAGCTGAAATAGACCAGACAGGCTTCTTGGGAGAAGGTGAGAGGGAAAATGCCGGTTCAGACCCCCAGATTCTTGGCAACAGGCTACTGACAGTGCCAGGTGCATCACTTCCAAGGGGCGGTGTGTCATGCGCTAGAATGCACCCTCTGTGGCTGCTTCCTGGCAGTAGCCTCTATTACATTATGGGATGTCTCTTTCCTTGGCTTAGATCAGGGGTAGGCAAATTATGGCATGTGTGCTGAAGGCGGCACACAAGCAGATTTTCAGTGGCACTCACACTGTCCAGGTCCTGGCCACCGGTCCGGGGGGCTCTGCATTTTAATTTAATTTTAAATGAAGCTTTTTAAACATTTTGAAAACCTTATTTACTTTACATACAACGATAGTTTAGTTATATATTATAGACATAAAAAGAGACCTTCTGAAAACGTTAAAATGTATTACTGGCACGCGACACCTTAAATTACAGTGAATAAATGAAGACTCGGCACCCCACTTCTGAAAGGTTGCCGACCCCTGGCTTAGATCATGATGCACTCATGGCTGGAGAGGAGCGTGCCTGTGCTCCAGCTGGGCTGAGGCACACTGCTGGGGAGTGACACACAGCAGCCATGCAGTCTCCCCACCATGCTTCAGGGATAGGAGAGTGTTCTTCATGCGGGGCACTTGGCTTAGCTGGCAGTTCTTAGCGTGAGAGCTTTACCAATGGAGCAGGGAAGAGCTATGATCGTGAGGCTAATTGCAGGCCCTTTGCTTTGTCCTGCAGTGCAGTGCAAGGAGCGACCCTTACGGATGTCTAGGGGATTCTTCCCTTCCCACTGGGCGCAGCTCTGAGCCCTTGGGCCCACAGCCTGTGCCCTCACTGCCAGGCCCTGGGCACATGACTTGCATTCTCTCGCTCTCCCCCAGCGTACGGCAGGCTGCCTTGGGGAGCAGCCGGTTTGTGAATCTAGGGTCTTTTCTGGAGTGGCTCTCCCCCCATTCTAAGCTGGCTCCAGCTGGAGTGAATCCTTCATTCTGGGAGGGTGTGACTCTCCTGCGGGGCCTGCTTTCAGCAGAGCAAGCGGGTGAGGTAGCCCTGCTGGGGGAGCTCCAGGGGCTGGGAAGTGCTCTGGAGACATTCCTGGAGCATGTCCCAACGAGCCCCTGAGGCAAAGCAGAGATTCCGCAACTCCCTTCTCGGCCATCTCTGTCCTGGCCTTGTGGCTCTCCCCGCTTCCTCTGCTCACTGACCTATGACGAGGTCACTCTGGGTATGGCTACACTTGCAGCTGTACAGTGCTTCCACGACAGCGCTTTGAAGTGTGAGTGTGGTTGCGGCGCCAGTGCTGGGAGAGAGCTCTCCCAGCGCTGCAGGTGCTCCACTTCCCCATGGGGATTAGCTTACAGCTCTGGGAGCTGTGCTCCCAGCGCTGGGGCACTGTTTACATTGGCGCTTTACAGCGCTGTAACTTGCTGAGCTCAGGGGGGTGTTTTTTCACACCCGTGAGCGAGAAAGTTGCAGGGCTGTAAAGCCCTAGTGTAGCCAAGGCCTTTGTTTCCCCTCTGATAGACTCTGCTGCCAAGTGACATCTAAGCCCAGCTCGGAAGATGTGAGGTGCTGTATCAGAGCAGGTCACTGTCCCATCAGCCCGGTCTCCTGTCGGAGCCAATACCATCTGCTTCAGAGCATCGCAGAGAGCAGGGAATAGCCTCCCTATTGAATTTGCCCACCTGCCCCAGGGTCTTTAACATCCTGCTGGAGCACTGAGACACTTCCCCTTTCATTCACAGCCTCCCCATTGTGGTCACCATCCTTCTGGAACAGGCAGATGAGACCAGGTTCAGGGGCTGCCCACCCCCTGCTCTGGAGAAGCTGCATTGCTGGGAGGTTCTGCCGTGCCCTGCCCTGCCCTGCCCTGCCGTGCCCTGTACCAGGCAATGCTGGAGCTGCCCCACCTGGGAGCTCAAGGAGTCCAAGACCCTCCTGTGCTAGGGCTGGGGTTCCTGGATCGCTGACTCTGCCTCACTGCCCCCACACCTGCAAACCTGGCATGCAGGGTAGCTCCAGGCCTCTTTGTCTCAGGTGTGTGGCCTCACAGTGTGCTGGGGACTGCCTGAAGGATGGGCAGGCAGGGAGAGCACCAGGGGCTCCCTGCTTTGTTCTGTCCCATAGCATTACTGCCATCAGGGGCACCCTAGTGATGGGGGGGGGGAAGGAGGCACCGCCCCCTGCACTCCCACTCCCCACAGCCCTGACAGCTGGTCTCTATCCTCACTGCAGCTGGCCAGCAGGGGGACGGGATCTCAAGGTAATAGAGCATATGGCACTAGGAGCTGGGTAAGGGCTCTCTGGGTGTCATAACAGAGCTGCAGTATGGGGCTGGGCACTGGCTCAGAGCATCCAGGGGCTTGATTCCTGTTCAGCCTGTGCCAGTCAGGCCATAGTTTCCCAGGTGCTATGGAGCCCAGAACTATTTCTGTGGCTGCTTTTGGTTCCTCCCATGTGCAGTGTCAGCCATTGGCAAGGCTTGGAGCCCTGCTGGGGGTTAACGAGGCTGTTCCCCGCCTGGGGCTCAGCAGCTGTGTCTGCGTTTGCCCGACAATGGGGATCCCAAGCCGACGGCTGCCCTGACGCAGCATCCGTACATGATCCCTACTGCCTGGCGTGAGTCACTGTCTGCTCTGGGCCTTCCTCATACCAGCCTTGGTGAGTCTCTTGGAATCAGTGCAAGCCCTGGAGGGGGGGCAGCTGCCTGGCAAGGGGCTAGCTGCCTTCCCCACCCACCGCAGTCAGCTTTCAGCTGCTGGCTGTGCCAAGCTGCAGCTGGAGGGGGATGCTGGACTAAGGGCAGCAGGGGGCTGGGCCTGGGGAGAGCTCCATGGTGGTGAAGCAAAGAGGAGCCCAGGGGTCTGGACAGTAAGTGTGTTTGTAGTGCTAATGCCCAGGCCAGGGAAAGGGAAATGAAGAGCACAGGGGAACTCTGGGCTGCAGGTGAGAGCCCAGAGTGTTACCACCACCCACCAGCTCAGCTCACACCAAGCCAGTGTCTGGGGTTGTACCTGTTGCTGAGGTGACCCTGCCGCCCCTGCTGTGAACCAGCAGTAGGAGGGCAAGGACTCAGGATGCCATTGCATTCACTGGCAAGGATTCATCTCCACCAGCCTGGCTCTGGCCCCAACTCCCCCAGCTAGGCCTGGGCCGCCATTGCTCTGGGTGCTGTATACACAGGGCACCTTGCCTGGACAGCCTCTTGGTCGTGCAGCAGGGTGACCAGACAGCAAGTGTGAAAAATCGGCATGGGGGTGGGGGTAATAGAAGCCTATATAAGAAAAAGACCCCAAAATCGGGACATCTGGTCACCCTAGGTGGAGGTGGAAGGTGACCACTCTACCCACTGAGCTCCCTGATCCGGAGACAGATGTTCTCACCGTGAAGATCACAGCTCAGCTCAGGCATAGCTGAGGCGAGCAGGAGGCCGGGGCCCAGCATTGCTGCTGTCCCTTCCCTCTGACTGCACAGATGCCATTATTGCTGCTTCTTGCTGTAGGGCCAGCATCTTTGCATCCTGCCAGTCTGCACCCCCGAGTCCCAGCAGCCAGCCTCAAGAGTCTCCCCTGCTCCCCCACAGAGAGCTGGGCCTGAGGTGCAGAAACGTGTGATAGGCTCTCTCTCGCTCGCTCTCTGGTGCTCTGGGTGCAGAGGGAAAACTTCGATTGGTTTCAGTGAGGGCAGAGATCAGCCAGTGCTGTGCGCTTTAGAAAGTCTCCTCTCCTTGCAAGGGAGCCCTCTGGTACAGGCCATAAGGACTCTCTTTCATGGCCCCTCTTCCCTAGGCGGGCTGTTTAGCCCTCCTGAGAGAGGCAGGGCACTGTGTGACCTGTAGTGGGAATGTGGTCAGCTCTGTGCTTTGGGGGTGAGGGGATTGAGCTGACTGTTATCTGCCTGTCTTAAATAGGGGCAAAGTTTTGCTGCAGGCTGGATATGAGGAAGGAGCAAAGGACCCAGTATCTGAGGCCACACCAAACCCATGTCCTGCTATTGTCCCCACTATAGCTCTGAGCAAGCTCCCACTTCCCCGCTGGGAACCATTAACTGTAGGTCGCTAGCCACTTCCTGTAGAAAATTGGGCCTCTTGCCTGATTTTGCTCAATCCTGGGTGGGAGGGGGTGTCCTTTCTCTGGGGGGTGAATGGGTGGGACAGTTGGCTGCTGCTGCAGGAAGCATGTTCTGGAAAGCTTGGGCATGACTGCACATGACCTCTGGTGCTATTTGTAAAGGCCAGTGTTAGGGAAATTGCATGGAGTTAACCCCATAGGCTTTGTTCTGCAAGCACCCTAAGGGCAGTGTGGGGAGGTGTTTGTCCTGGAATTATCCTCCCTGGCATTTCAACCAGGAGTCCTCTACCCTTATAGAGAGATGGGGGAAAGAGGAGCTTTTCCCTCTGTCCTCTTCTGTGCTGTCCTCTCCAGTGTCCCCAGGGAGGGGAGCAGTCCCCCAAACTCCAAGAGCACTGGTGGCGAGACGAGCAGGAAGTGGGCCTGATTTGTCTTATCAGTGTGCATGTGCCTGATGTCACTGCACACACAATCTCAGAAATTGCAACTAGTTATGGCCATTTGTAGATGCAATTACGAGGGCTGTAGGCTCGATTTCCAAAACCACATGTGCAATAATGTGCCCAAATCAGGCAGCTGTGTACAAATGGGTCTAATTAACCAGCTGGAAGTGCAAGGGCATGATTTGCACGCGCAGTTACAGTGATTGCTCATGTACATGGGGTGCAGACATTTGATGATCTGGCCTGTTACCACCAGTTCTTTGGAGCAGATACACAGACCCTCATTGAGATGTTAACGCTGTGTTACAGACAGGTTGGAAGGCAGCAGACCTGCCCGGCAGAAAGTAACTTGTAGGTAGTTATTTTTTTAGTACCTGTCTGGTTGCTGCTGGATTTTCCTACCTAGCTGTGGCTCCTGCCCCACCGGGGAGGCTGTTAGCAGGGAAGGGGAATAGCTGAAATTGACACGCCCAGCCTGTTCACAGCTGTGGGTAAAGCTGGTAATGTGACTAACTCACAACAGGGTTGGCAGGACCCCCAGCCTTACTGGCCCTGTGGAGCCACCACTGCCTACCCTCTTCTCTGATGCAGGATGGAGAGATCCCATCAGCAGCCTAATTATGGTAGGGGTCCCCGCCTGTTGCTGTGCTGCAAACTGGGGCAGGTTGGGACCAGACGAGCTGGGGATGGTGGAGGGTGAGGCCTGTGGAGTCTAAACAGAGGTGCAATTAGGTGAGCAGCCCCTGCAGAAAGGGAGGTGGCATTTCTGCTGCGCCCTTTAATTTTCTCACCTTGCTCCTCGCTCTGCAGTAATTACCACTGCAGAAGCTTTCTGGCACCGGCCTGAGCTGAGCTGTGGGCCCCTTTCCACCCAGCACATTCTGTGCACCCTCCTCCTCCTCCTGTGTCCCACTCTGGCAGTGTAGCACCTTCCTGTCATTGCTTGTGTGAGAGAATTAGTGTCTCTCCTGCCCTGCCCAGAGCTGCTCCCGTGTAGTTCCCAGAGCAACTGCAGCCTGCACAGCCTTGGTTGGAGGGTGCAACGTGGCTCAGCTGAGCCCACCCCCAGCCAGGAAGCCTTAACCCTGGCCTAGAAAGGGCTGCCCGAAACCTCCCTTCCCCAAGGCTCTGGGCCCACAGGCACAGCATGGAAACCAGTCCACTTAGGATCCCCACCCAGCCCAGCCCTCACCCCACGCCCATTACTGCGGTACCTAAGGGTCTGAGTGTATGGCCTTAGGCCGAGCCCCACATTTGCAGTGCCCAGGGCTTGCCAGGTGCTGCCCCTCAATTTAGAGAAGTGACACAGATCCAGCCCCCTAGGCCTGGCATAGGCACCTGCATGGCTCGATTCTGTCTGCTAGCCCACTGGTGGTTGGGGACTCGAGGGACTGCAGTGGGGAGGATCTAACTGCAGGCATGGCAGGAAGAACAGCAGCTGCAGCCCTGCTGCCATGTGGTACCGCCTGGCCCCAGCCATTGGTGGTGGCCCTGCGGGCACAGTCCTGGGTTTGCTCTGTCCCCCTGGGCAGGGGAATGGACAGAAGAATTGCAAGGGGGAACCGCCTGGTGAACAGAAGGAAACAAGGTGTTGAAGGAAAGCTGCAGGGCCAGGCTGGGGTTGGTGAAGTGAGCAGGTGGACGCAGGCTGACGGAGAAGGGCCTTTTTCTGACTACACTGAGCATGCGAGTCATGTGCCTCTCCCCACCCACCCCCGAGCTCAGCCAGCCACATGGAATGCCTTAGCCCCCTGCTCCCTGTGTGAGGGTCCTGCAACCAAGGGTTACTCCTGGTTCTTCAGGTGGGCTATGGGCAGCCGCTGAGCCAGACAGGAGCCCCTGCTTTGTAATGGGGGTGGGGGATCTCTGGAT
The DNA here is from genome assembly GCF_025201925.1 of Gopherus flavomarginatus. Lineage (NCBI taxonomy): Eukaryota > Metazoa > Chordata > Testudines > Testudinidae > Gopherus > Gopherus flavomarginatus. The sequence goes on along the minus strand of NC_066622.1, from coordinate 24,317,342 downwards.
AAGAGATGGTGCAGTGGGTGAGCTAGCTGTGCATCTCTGGGAGCTCTGCATGGCTGCTCTCTGGGAGGGCTGCTGCCCTGCCCGCCCCAAGGCCTTTCCCAGCTCAGATGTGGGGAACGTAGACTGGAGCCTGGGGGAAGTTGTTCCTTTGAGGTGAGGCCTGAGCAGGGGCCACATCAAGGGTTTTTCCTTCCACTTGACATTAGCAGGGGAAAGGGCATGATGAGACCACCCTCAGCCCCGTCTGGCTACACCTGTGCTGCAGGCAGTACCCCTGGGCTAGTGGGAGGCAGCCCGGGTGAGTTCCTTCCACAGACAGTGCAGAACAAATGGCCTCAGGTCCCTCACAGCTGAGACCTTCCATCTCAGCCAGTGCCCAGCTGGCTCATCTCCTTCCCTGCTCTGCTCAGTGACATGCCAAGGGGTGGGGGGAGCACGTGCCATGCTCAGCTCCTTGGGACACAGGCACAGCACCTGCAGTCCAGCTCGCCCTCCTGCCCCCCATCCAGTAGAACTTCGACCAGCATTCCCTGAGCATGCTCCAGTCCCCGTCCAGCCCCATGTGCATGGGCTAGGAGGGTCAGAACCAACAGAGCTGCATGGCAAGATCGGGGCTGGGATAGCCAGGGGGCATGCTGTGGGCACGGGCAGAGCTGTGTGGGGTCCCAGGATTAGACTAGCTGGCGGTGGGGGGGGGTGTGCTGTGGACGGAGGGACACTGGCAGACCTGAGTGGGGTTCCAGGGCTACAATAACTGGGGGTGGGGTTGGGTCTGGCAGAGCTGTGTGAGGTCCCAGGGCTAGAATAGTGAGGTGGGAGCTGACCTAACCCAAGGGAGCTCCAAGGGCTGATGAAGGGAGGGTCTGATGCCCGCGCCACCTGCCCAGTGGTCGCCCTGCTCCGATGGGCCCATTGCTGAGTGCCTGTGGAGCAGAGAGGAGTGCAAGCTGCCTGCAGGCGGATTCCTGGAGTTCCTCTCCCGGTGAGGTATCCGGGCCCCAGAGCAACTGTGCCTAGACTGACACGCCTGGCAGGAGGGGAGGATGTGAGGGAGTAAGGGGGAGAGAGACAGAGCAGGTTGATGATGACGCATACCCTTCCCGTCATGGCTTTGGCAGTTGGAGAAATGCTAGGTATGGGAGGGGGAAGGGGAAGGAGGGGCCTGGTGAGTCATTCACACCTGGTGCTCTCCCTCTGCAGAAGGGAGCCATTGGGCCTGGAGGCCACATGCAGGATTCCTTTCCTGGCACCGCAGGGGGGCATGAAGCATCTGAGATGGTGACTAGGAAAGCAGCATGGGCTGTCTGCTACAGCCCCCCCATCTCCTGTGGCCCTGATGGGGCTGGACAGGGTGGCACTCAGCTCTCTGAGGTTTGCCCTGCGATCCTCACAGCTCAGAGCTCTGCTATCCCCCTTCTGACTTTCTGTCGTCAGCCGCTGCTGCTAGCAGAGATGGTGCCCCAATCTGTCCTAGTGCTGCAGGACACTGGCCTAGAGGAGCTGCTGGGCTGCTCCTGCACTGAAACTGGGATGCCACGGGCACAGAGCGACTGCTGGGGCTGCTATGGCGATGTGTCCTGGGCTGGGGGCCTCTGTCCACTCTGCATGGGGTCTGAGTCAGTCATGATGCAGCACCCGTGCAGGCCCATGCCCCTTCTCTTTTAGGCTGTGTGGCTTGTGCTGCTGTCTGCACTGATGCCATCCAGATGCTGGGAGGCCTCTTCCCTCTCTGCAAAGCCCCTGTTGTTCGTGAGTGCCTGGCCATGCCTTGTCATGACAGCCAGTTTCTGGGTGCCCAGGGCAGCTGGCAGAGCCCAGGGTGACTCTCAGAGCAGCCAAGAGCAGCACTTTCACAGCAGCAGGCCCTCAGCCAGGGCTCCCTTCCACTGGGAGCTGGGATGCCCTTGGCTCTGGGCAGCTTCTGAGAAGAGCATGAGGCCCATCTCTTGGCACACACCTTCCGCCAGCCACGGCGCCACATTTCCCAGCAGTGCTTCTCCTGAGCCTGCAGGATCTGTGTCTCCAAGCGGGCCTGCGAGGACACGGGTAAATGCCATGCTGTGGAGATACGCACTGCTGCCAGGCACAGAACCTTTTACTGCGGCTGTCCCATGGATGCTGACGATGGGGGGGTGTCAAATTCTGAGCTGTTTCAGCCATCGCATCCAGGCAATCCTCCTCTCAAAGAATGTACCGCTCCTGCTCTGGGCCTGGGGGCAGCTACAGAGCTCTTGGCAGCCACCTCTGCTCCTTGTTTAATGAAGCCCCTCTTCTAATTGGGACAGACCGCCCTGCCTTCACGGGACAGGCTGCTGAGCAGGAGGCTGCTCCCATTTGGATGGCAAATGGGAGGAGGGCACAGGGGTCACCCTGATTAGAGCATGGTGCAGTGTATGTGCATGGGCAGTGCCACCTCAACACCCAAAGCCAGGTCCACCAAGAGCTTAGTCAACAAGGGAATTAAAGGCCACCAGCCCTGGAGCTAGTGACCGTCTAGGGGAGGGGACTGAACACAGGTCTACATGCAAAGAAGTGCTAATGAAGTGGCATGGGATGCTCTTGATGCTGTCTCTTTAAGAGGGAGCTGGGAGATGGGCAGCCTCTCCCCTGCCTTTGAAACTATGTGTCTGGAAAAGTGCTTCAGGAGCCCAGGACAGCCTGCTTCTCGGTGAGGGATCTATGTGGGCAAAAGGCCCCAAGTGGGTGGCACCGGTCAGTGGACACAGCTTTGAAGGTGCACTGGATGTGGGGTCTTTGGTGCTGCTCAGGGCAAGGGGCCTCCAGTCTCTGCTGGAAGATAAACTTGGACCTGCTTATTGCTCTTGAAGGAGTGGAAAGGGGAGCTCCTGAGCCTGCAGGATCTGTGTCTCCAAGCGAGGAGGCAAGGACACTGATATACCAAATACCTGGAGGAGGAGGAGGGAGGTGGCTCGGTACCAGCAGCTGGGATTGGGAAGGTGTGGCCCCAGTGCAGCTGTTTCTGAGGTGCAGCCTACCCTGAGCTGCTGCAGTGTGGGGAGAAGCCACTGGGTTCTTGCCGTGCTGGGGTGGGACCCACGATAGAGGAGATGAGCCGCTAAGACAGAGACAAGCCATGGGGAGTGGGAGGTATCTGGACTGGGAACATGACAAGGTATTTGGGGATGCCCTGAAACCCACTCTGAGGGGAGGGAGATTGACTAGAGGAGAATCCACAAAAGGAACTGGCATTTATCAGATGATGAGAATGTTCCCAGTTATGCTAGAGAAGAGATGCAAGCCCTCCTGCCCCAGGGCACAGCCAAGCCACTAACTGCCTGGTGCTGGGAAGAGACTTCCCTGTGGGCAGGGTATCCCAGAGCTGCCTGCTGCAGGGTTCTTGCACCTATTTCTGGAGAAGACAGTGCTGGCACTGTAGGAGGCAGGATACGTGCTCGCTGGATCACTAGTCCAGCCTATTAGGGAATTCCATAGCCCATCTCTCAATTTGGCTCCCTAAGAGACTAACACAAGCCCAGCAGCCAGAAAAACTGAGCATGCCCTCTGGGGTCCCAGGGTCAGTGATGTTCCCCATAACCGCTCCATGATGCCCCTCGTTATGGGCTAATCACGAGCATTGATCTCCTTCTGCACCTGGCCTTTCTGAAAGCTAAGATTCCTGGACTCGCATGTCTAGGGCTGGTTGCAGAGTAACCCAGCACCATTCTCCATAGGAGTCGCTATGTGGGAACCATCTAGTTTAGCTTTCTCCACCCTGCCATACAGAACCATGGGTAGCCTGTCTCTGATAGTGTTTAATCCTGTTTTGAAATGTACTCTGTGCTGTTCTGTAATATCCTGCAGCAGAGAGTTCCATGGGCTAACTGCAAGTTACATAAGAAGCTGTTCCTTTGATCAGGTGTGTGACCCTTTGTCTCAGTGTTGAGGGATGCGGGGAAGAGAGGGCCCTGCCTTCCCACACTGGTGGGAATTGAGCAGCTTGGGAGCCCCAGCACCTCCTGTTTGTTTTCTTTCTGGTGGTCATTCTGGATAATCTAATTAAATGCTGGAGCCGGTCCGTCGGCTGTTTGTTTGTTGAAGACCTTTCTCTAGTGACTCTCCAGTGGCTGAACCAATCCAAGCATGTGAGTGGGGCTGCAGCCGAGGCGCTCGGAACTCCCCAGACTCCCTTGACAGGATGGGAACAGCAAAGACACTTGGGCCAATGCCACTCAGCCCAGCATGGCTGTTGTCTCTAGCTCCTGCTGGACTTTGCTGGGCTTGCAGAGTCACAGCTAGGACCAGAGCAGGAGGTTGGGACTTACCCAGTCCAGCCCTTCTGTGGCTCCATTCCCTCTTGCAGCCTGGTTCAGCCCTGCTCAGACTTTCCTCTGGAGCATGCCAGGCTCGGGAGAGGGCTATTAGCCACGCAGTGCTCTCTGTACGCTGGTGCCTGCAGAATGGGAGCAGTCAGGGGTTAGTCAAATGGCCCAATGGAAGTTCAGTGGAGAATTAACCTTCAGTGCTGCTGGAGTGATTGAAGTAGCCTGTCCTGTCTGGTGGGCTCCTGAGCCCTTTAGCCGCCTTTGTGGAAACTCCCAAGGCAGAGGTGCTTGAAAAGGGACCCTGGGAATTGCTTTGAAACCAAGTGGAGTCTTTCTAGCCTTCTTATGAACTGGACACAGAGCCCCTATGGGAGCCCTGAGGGGCAGGGAATGGCCTCTTGGCCAGGTTCCTTGTAGCGTAATGGGCTCCTAGTCTTGGCCAGAGCCTCTAGGTGCTTCTACATAATGAATGCCAGCCCAGCAGTGCGGGCTTGGATCCGAGTGCTGATCTCCAGTTGTTAGGGGCTGGGGTGTCTGCTAATTCTCCGTGTTAGGTGGTGGCTGGTGGGTGGGGAGGCGGAGCGCTGACTGGGGGCCCAGAGGCAGGTGACTGGTAATTTTCTGCTTGTGAGGAGAGCAGGATGATTCTTGGTCATCTCTTGCTGCAGTGAGGTGTCATACACCCATGTCTGTGTGAGCCCTGCTGCTCTCTGCTGGTTAGCCTGCCTCAAACCTGCCTGTCTGTGGGTCATCCCCTCTCCCGCAGCTGAGCTTCCCTCTAGTTCACCAGGCAGAAGCTGGGAGCGCTGGAGTCAAAGGGCAACGTGCATGGAGTGTGCCTGCTGCCCTGGAGCACCCTGGGTGGGGGAGCTCACATTGGTTTATCACGGTCTGAGGTTGGGATGTCTCAGGTTGAATCATGCCTCACAGCAATAGTTTTGCAAGGTGCCTTATTCCTTATAGGACTGGTCACGTGGAACTGTGATGGACAGACAAACCACTGCAAAATCACCAGGGGTGCAAAGTGAACTGGATTTAAAAGCAGATAATGCACATTCCCCAGACTGCTCTGAGTCCCCTGGCTGGCTCAGAGCATTAGCTGACTACACTCTCCGGTCTCCCCGTAGGAAAGGATAGTACATATAGTGGCATTGTATGGATTCTTGCCCCTTTCTCTGAAGCATTTGGTACTGGCTTTTGCTGGAGATGGAAAACTGGCCTAGGTGGGCTAATCAGTCTGATCTAACATGACCAAGGTACAGTATACTTGATGCTCCTAGTTCTGAATACCTGAAGTGCTTAAGTACTGCAGGGGTGGGAGCACTGTGGAAGTACCAGTGAAGTAGACACTAGTCTGGACAGACTGTTCTGACCAGGTATGGGAGAGAGGGAGAGAGAGAGAGAGACAGGATTGTTCTGGTGGGGTAACTTTGATTACATTTTATTTTAGCATTAGCCCAAGAGGCCCCAGGCTGGGTTAGCTCATGAGAGCCAGGGATTTATACCAGAAGCAGAATGGATCCAGTCTCTCTTGTTGGGATCTGTCTTAGAAAAGTTGCTGGTTGTGTCTCACTGAGTGACTTCCCTGTGCGTGGATTGAAAATGCAGCTGGATAATGTTATGACCATACATAAGACTTGTAACTAAAATGAGAGAAGAATCAATCTTCATGCTCTAAGACATAAACTGCTGATAGCAGGGGTCAGGAAGACCTCTCTCCCCATGCACATCATCTACAGTATTACACAGTTAGCCAGCTGCATAATGGGCAGGTTACACATTCCTCAGGAACATCAGCTACTGGCTTCTTCCAGGCAAGGCACAGAGCTGATGGAGCCAGTGGCCTCTGGTTTCTCAGTCTCGTTTCAAATGGGGCCAGTGTCGATTCTGTCAGTTAACTCCATTTGTGTGGCCAAATGGGCTGGCTCCTCTGGACAGACAGAATTACCCTGTTATCCTTCATGAGGTTATATGGTGGGGGTGGGCCCATGAAGTGCCATGAAGTGCCCCTCTGCCCAACACTGGAACACTCTCCCCCCCAATTTCCTATGGCCAGAGCCCCCCCAGGCCTGCTGTGCCCAGGACCCCCCCAGGACCGTGCCACAAATGCACAGCACCCTGCTCTCCACCACACCTGCCCAGCCCCCCCTGCCCACAGCCCTCCCCCACAGAACCCCCACTCCCTAGTATTCCAACACACAGAGATCTTCCCCACCCCCTCACAGCCCGAAACACACACACACACCAGCCCTCCATAGATCCACTTCCCCATGCCCTGCCTCCCGGCTGCACTCACTGGCCCTGCTGGGAGGTGACTCTGTCTGCCAGGCTGAGCCAGCAGTGCAGGCAGGGCTGGTCCCAGGGTGGGGAATCACTCCAGCCCCTCGGGAGTGGCACAATCAGCCAGGCTCCCTCAGAACCCACTTGTCTGGAGGGGCTCAGCCAAGTCCCCCACACTGTCCCCCCACCCCAACTGGCTGAGACTGGCCAGGCTTCTGCTCCAGTCCCAGGTGGTTCAGCTCCAGGGAGACAGGTGGCGCCCCCCAGGTGGTGGGAAGCAGATACTGTCTGGAGCCGGAGGTGCACTGGGGTCTGGCCAGGAGGCAGAGAGAAGCTGACGAATGGGATCAGGAGCTAGAGACGTGCGTGTGCGTGTGCGAGAGAGAGAGAGAGCGAGCCAGCAGGTGGGGTGAGATCTTAGGGCACAGTGCAAGCAGAGCAGGTCTGGGCCTCTTCTGAGCATGGGCCCGGCTCTGTGGTACCACTGCTGCCATTGTAAACCTGGCACTGTGGTGGGGTGAAGTGGGATTTGAAAACCTGGAAAACTCTCCCAACTGACTATCCTAGGTCTTTGCTCTGGGATAGGGAGGAGAGGCCAGTAGTGCTTAAGCACTGGGATAAATTGCGTGGGAAGGGTGTGGAATCTCCATCACTGGAGATTTTTAAGAGCAGGTTAGACAAACACCTGTCAGGAATGACCTAGATAATACTTAGTCCTGCCATGAGTGCAGAGGACTGGACTAGATGACCTCTCGAGTACTATGATTCTCTGAATCTCACCCTATCCAGATTAAGGGAGAGGGGGAATGGACAGTGCACCTCTGCCCTGACCTGGGAACCCTCCAGATAAAGCTGGCCCCAAATGCCAATTTTTGGTGGGAAATTTGAACAAAAAAATCACTTTTCCCCCAGAATTTCTAGTGAATTTTTCAACAAAAACTGAGCCCAAATGCCTACATTTTTCAATTGTCAAAAACCTTTCTAGGAAGAGATGCTCAGCTGTGAAAAAAACAACCCCCTGCCCCCTGCCCCAGTGTTAGCAGAACCTGAATAGTTTGACTAAAAAAGTAGGATGCTGATTTTTCATTGAGAAATCGAAACATTTCGAGCCAAAGGAAAGTTCTCTGGAAAATGTTCATTTTGTCAACCAGCCTTTTTTTTAGGGCGGGGGAGGGAGCGCTCATTCTATGTGGACCAGCCCTGCCTGTTGGGGGCCCCATGTGGGTTCAGTCTCCGCAGCCCCCTGACGAACAAGGAGCCCAGCTGTGGGCTGGCTTTCCTGGGCTGGCCTAAGAAGGATCTGAGCTGAGACCCATCCTCACTTCCCACGGGGCTTGCCCCACGGCAGTGACCTTCGGTCTCCGCCAACGTGGGCCAGGACACCGCCTCTAGTGGCCACCATCTGCCCCATTCACCGCCCCCGGCTCAGTTGCTCTGCTGGATCGAAGGCCACTGCTGTCCCTCAAAGGCACCTCCCCGGGGATGTCACGTTTTCCTCGGCAGGGAAGGCCCCCCCGGTGTCCCGGCTGGAGCTGGAAGCTCCCGTCCCGGGTGTGGCTGGCTGAGCTCCACTCCCAGCGCCCTGACACGCGAGCAGGGGAGCAGCCCCTTGCACCTGGGAGGGCCGGGTGGCCATTGGCTGCCGCGGGAGCAGGGGCTGGGCCGGGGGTGCAGCCTGCAGCGCTTTGCCCAAAAGCTGGGGCCCCGGCTTAGTGGCGGAGGGGCTCTGGGGGCACGGAGGACAGAGGCGGCAGCCGGAAGGAGGCAGGGACCAGCCCCCCGCCCTCACGGCAGCAGCTTCTCCAGGACTCTCTCCAGCCTCCCTCTCCGCTGCTCCGGGAGTTTCCTCCCCAATGCGCGGCGGGGACGGAGCGCGGCGATCTCGCTGAGGGGCCGGAGCCGAGCGCCCGCCGGGTCCCAGCCTGACTTCCAGGGGCGCGAGAGCCGGGATTTGCGGAGTATGCTGGCGGGCAGCAGGTAACCCCGCGCCGCTCCCTGGGGCAGCTCAACCGGGCCCCGGGCGCACCGGGAGCTGGGCAGGGGCAGCAGCTGCAGGGCTGCGATGGGAACCAGATGGCTGGGGGCCCCCGGGGAATCCCAAGGCCTCTCTGTGCAGCCGGGCTGGGCTCTCTTGCGCCCCTGGAGCAGCCCCGGCAGGAGCCTGCCCAGTCCCGGAGCGCCCTGGACACCCGGTTCCCTCTTCACTGGCGCTGGGAACTTTCCAGGGGAAACTCCTGGTCTGGTCAGTTTCATCCGCTGCGGCTGCCCCTTAGCTCCAGCTCCAGCTCCCCTCCGACGAGCTGCTCCTGCGGTCTGCTGCCCCTCTCCCGCCCCCGCGCTCTGTGAGCTTTTTGGGTGCCCCCAGCAGAAGGGTGGTCTTGGGTCCGAACAGAGTCCCCGGCAGGAGGCCAGTTCCGAGGGGAGATGAGAGGAGGTGCCCTGAGTGGGAGGCTTAGCCAGTGTGCAAGGGGGCTGAGATCCCCATCCTGCTGGAGCTCCCTATATAAAGCTTGTCTCAGGGTATGTCAGGGGAACTGCTTATCTTGGACTAGTGAGGGTCCGGACAGGGGCCAAAAGATGGGGATGGGGAGATAGGAAGAGGCAATGCATCCTGGCACCACTGCGCTGACTCTGCACTCCAGCTGGCAGGGCTTTGGGGAAAGAGGACAGGCTACAGAGTTCTTTGGAGCATCTCTCTCAGGCTCTGGTTTTGCCTTAACTTTCATTGGAGCCCCAGTACATGCGAGGCGAGAGGGATGTCAGCCAGGCAACCATTACCAAACGGCTACAGGGAGCAAAGAGGAGAAGTAAAATCCGAAGGGATCCTGGCCAAGTATTCCCACTCCTAGCTCACTACTGCACGCTCACTCCACTGTGCATGCTTGCGCTCTCAGCTATGCACAATCACACACTTGCATTGCAACCACAACCATCCACTCATCTTCTGAGGGTCAGAACAGTACATGCTGTCACATGCTCACAACTGCACACTTACACTCTTGGGTGTATGCAGAATGGTTGGAGACAGTTGGGAGTTGCTGCTGGGAAGCAGGAAGGCCTAGGTTAGCAGGCCGGAGTGGGGCTATTAGACAGGTGGGGCTCTGTGAGTGTGTGCAGTGACACCTCTGCCAGGGGAACCTGCCCTGCCCGTTCCCCTCTCCCCGGCGCTGGGGCATCTGTGTCCTGCTGAAACTTGGCTTCTCTCCTTCCCAGGGGACAGAGTTGTGCCATGCTGGAGAGGTGACCCCTCCTCACTGGGGCTGGAATCAGGGATGCTGGCTTTGCTGATTAAAAGCTCCAAAAGGGGACTGTGCCTCTACCTTTGCCCCTCACTTTCTCTGCCCTCTTCTCCTGCATTCCTTGCCCCTTCCCCCTCCCCACCCTCAGCTCCTGTTGTTGTCAATGGGAATACCAGGGAGACAGATCTCAGGTCTGTAAGTGAGCCTGGACTCGCTCCTGTTTGGAATCATTGGGATTGTCTCAGCTCAGTGAGGAGGGGGCATCTGATCTCCTGCCCTGGCTGTGCTGGGCAGGGTTTGTAGGTGCCCCAGAAGCTCTTATTTCCAGGTGTCTCTAGTTTGATCTGCTCTACGAGTCAGTAGACCCTGCTTGGATCTGCTTGTTCTGTGGTGGCAAAGTCATGGGGGGGAGGCGCCTGCTTGGTGTTGCCTAGGAGGAGCAGGGGCGTGCGGCTCCTGTGCCACTGAAGTGACGAGTGGAAGGTGATGGCTAGCATGTGTGGGCCCTCAGCCCTGGCAGTGCCTCTGTCCCCACTGGAAAGCTGGACTCTGTGCTGCTGAGGGTGCAGTGAGCCTCCTTAGCTGTCTCAGGGATGCACTGCTCCAGCTGCATGTTAGAGGAAGGAGCAAGAGCCCCACTGGCATTGCTTGAGAGCCCTTGATTCATCGACCTTCTGCCAGTGCAGATTTGTGGAGAAGTTCCCATCACTCCTAGCCTACAGCACTGACAGCTCTTTTGCCCCAGCCATGGACCTTGGGCTAAGATCTGGTGTTCATCAGCTGTAGGGGTGAGAGGAGCAATGCCCCCCATGGTAAATGTGTGTGAGCCTGTGCCAGCTGCAGTGTTTTGATGGGCCTGGATTCCAGGCATATGTTCAGCCTATGTTGGAAGGGAGCACCTAGCAGGTCTGGCTGAGAGGAGTTTCCCCTCCTCTTTGGCTGGCTCTGCCAATACCTGTCCTCTCTGTTCTGGGTGGCACCATGTGTGCAGCACTCCAGGCTACTCACCAAACCACTACAATGTGCAATACACAGCCTGGATACATCTGACTCGTTCCTGCCAAGGCATCTCCAGGACAGCCCAGAGGGAAGGATCCCAGAGCCCAGGGCTGCGATGCAGAGAACAAACTCCCCTTTGTCCCCTCAGCGGATCCCTGCATGACATGGCTGAGGCTCACTGGTGCAGGGTCGGGGGGAGTGTTGGGTAAAGCTTGCACCACTGCTGGCTGCTCTGTGGGGAGGCAGCACAGTCCCATGGGTAGAGCACTGGGCAGTGAGAGACCTGGGTTCCATTCCCAGCACTGCCATTGACTTGCTGTGTGTCCTTCCCCTCTGTACAATAGAGCTAACAACGCTGCTGACTCTCCCCTTGAGAGCTAGCAGTGGGAAAGTGCGGTGTGAGGCCCAAGTATCAGCCAGGCTGCCAGTCAGGCCGTTCGCCAGCTCTGAACTCAAGGCGAATGAGAGAAACTAAGTGCCTGGGAGAGTTTCCTCGTCAGATGGGCTGGGCTCTTGCTGCCTTCCAGGGATTCGTCCTCAGGCTGAACTCCCACCCGTTTCACCAGCCATGGGACAATTTAAACTGGGGAAGCTTTGGATGTGGCTTTCAAGTTGTCTGAGCTAAATCTGGCTCCCATCAGTTAATAACAGGCTAATCCAATGGGAGTGTGTCCACACGGGGCTGCACTAGTTTATCTAAATCAGTGCAACATCCCACATTAGTCAAACCAGTGCAACACTGTGTGCAGAGCAAGCCTCAGTATCCCCTTTATGGGCATTAGTGGATGCCTGCACCCCGAGCTGGGGGTAGGGGAGAGGATTGGTACATGCCAGGGGTGGGGAGGGGTTAGCTTGCAGCTACTCTCTGCCTTTAATGATGATTACTGCAGCCTCTCTCTATTATCCATCTTGGGGTGAAGTGCTAGGGGAAATGGGAGCTCTTACAAGCTGCCACCAAAGTTCCAGGGAGCCCTTGGTGCCAGGTGTCATCCTCTCTTGCCCCTCTGTGAGTTCCCCCAGTCTGTGCGCTGCTGCCAGTCCCTCTGCTCTGTTGCTGAGTCGCTTGTGTGCAGGCTGTGACATGGAAGAGCTCAAACAGAGAGAAATAAGTGAAAGGGCCATAAAATAAGCCAATTCTCTGGTAGTCTAGCTCTTTCCTACGTTGCCTTAGGGGTGTGGAGAATGTTATACCAGACTGAGCCCAACAGCCCATCATGTCTGGTGTCTGACTGCAAGAGGGATGGAGGGTTCATCTAGACCAGGGGTCGGCAACCTTTCAGAAGTGCTATGCTGAGTCTTCATTTATTCACTCTGATTTAAGGTTTCATGTGCAAGTCATACATTTTAACGTTTTTAGAAGGTCTCTTTCTACAAGTCTATAATATATAACTAAGCTATTGTTGTATGTAAAGTAAATAAGGTTTGTAAAATGTTTAAGAAGCTTCATTTAAAATTTAAATTAAAATGCAGAGCCCCCCTGGACTGGTGGCCAGGACCTAGGCAGTGTGAGTGCCACTGAAAATGAGCTTGCGTGTCACTTTCGGTGTGCATGCCATAGGTTGCCTACCCCTGATCTAGACCATTGCCTGTTCTTCTCTAGAGGCCAATAGGGATGGTGCTTTTGTAAGAAAAGAAATTGTGCCTCACACACGCAGGCCCATGCATAAGTGCGCAGCATTATCCTGGGATATAGATTTCTTCACTCACCTACTCCAGCTGGTGATCACTCTTATTTCCTGAAGCATCAGGATCAATGGCCCTTGGGGTAGTCTTTGTCCCAGCTGGTGTCACTGCAGATGCTATTCTTATTCAGATAAATGTCTAACCCTTAGTGGAATCTTCCTAAGCTACTTTCCTCTGTAAACCCTGCATCACAAGTTCCACAGATTAACAGTGTATTTATTAGCAGTTAAATTTGTTCCTCTTCAACTTGAGTGAATTAATGCACATTGGAGGGAATTATTTGAATGAATCACACCTGTTGCTGGGTTCTAAATGAACTGTGATAGCTCAGGGGAAAACCATGTATGTCACTGTGGACAGCTCTGAGACGTTTATCAGAAAAAGCAAACCGAATGGTAAGATGCATAAGGAGTGGGCTAGGAGACAATGCTGAATAACAATAATGCTGCAAGGACTAGGATGTCCCTGTAAATGAGTACTAACACGTCAGCTGGAATGTGTTTTCAGTTCCGGTAACCTCAGAAAGGATCCAGCAATGGGGAAAGGCTGCCCACTGAGAGGTGATGTGACGGGGACATTGTAGTTCAGAAAACAGGGACGCTCTCCCTTGGTGTTTTTCAGCCTTCTGAGGCGGTGACCCCATACCTGAAGTAAAAACTGTTGGTGATTCCCCTTCCATCACTTACTCTACTCTGTAGCCAGTGTATCAAAGGTAGCAATGCTGAGCTGCCTCAGTGTGTGCATGTGGTCAGAGGCTGCCAGAGAAAACTTGACCATGAAGGGTCTGGATGCCCCCAGAATGGGGGAGCTGCAAACTGTAATGAAATTGGCAGCGCTGTGTGACACCCCTGCCCCCAAGGGGGTCATGACCCGTGGGTTGAAAAACACTGCTCTAGATATATGCAAAATAGTAACTGGTTTAGAGATGGCAGATGGGGTATACCTGCCTCCTGGCACAAGAACATAGGGCCGGCCAAAGGAAACTGAACGCCAGTTAATTTAGAATTGACCAAAGGAAACACTTTTCAACCCACTGAACCTGGAGAACTTGCTGCCACAAGGGGTTGTTGAGGCCCAGAACTCAGCACAATTCAAACCCAGATTAGATCTTTATATAGACCATAAGAGCATCCACAGTTACTCCGCCAGCATAAAAATGCCTGCTTCAGGCCCTGAACCAACCACCTGGGGTTAGGTAGGCACTTCCCTTGGGGTAGGTGTTCCATAAGTGTCCACTAAGGTGTTTCTTGCATCTGGCCACTGATCAGAGACAGGCCACTGGCATAATGTGACAACCCCTGCTGTGGGGTGAGGTGCCTGGAAGGGTCCGGTGGACTTTATCCATGAAACTCAGCTGTGTCTTTGCCCTCTCCCCTGACCCCATTGGTTTTCATGTTCTCTGGCTGGCATCAGCTCCTCCCTCTTGTTATGTCTTGCAGGCTTCCATGATGAGGGGGTGGATCCTGCTTCTCGCTGTGCTCCTAGCTCCAGCACCAGTTATGGCACAAAAAAGAAACCAAGGTTGGTGCTGTCTGAGTTCTCCAAGGGGCAGTATGTGAGGCAAGGGCTGTGGGCTGGGTGCACTCGTGGCACCATTGCTGGGTTTGCTGGAAACGCTGCGTGGCCCCAGAAAAGCTGGGGGAGTGAAGATGAGGGCATTTGGCCCACATAACTGGGTGGGTGCATTCAGGCTGGTCCCAGCTCCTCCCCTCAAGCCAACCTGTACCCTGTAGTCTGATACCTGGTGTCTCCTCCCAGCACAGACTTGCTGGTAGGCTGCCCAGGCAGTTCTGAGCCGTGACCACGCTGAATTGTACGGGGACTGGAGGGTGAGGTGTATGTGAGGGAGGGGATGGGACACAGACTTTGTTGAATGGTTGATGATTCCCCAAGACCCCACATGCCTGACTCAGGACTGGATGGGGCAGGGAAATGATCCAGGGTAAGGGATCTCTGCTCCCCTACTGCCTCGAGGCTGGCCTCTGTGTTTGTGGTTGGGATGTATGCCTGGAGCATGGCATGTTGCTGTGTAGAGTTAAGTGTCACAAATATGCTGCTCTCTGTAGTTCTCCGGCTCATGCCTCTCTGGTATCCCTATTGGCCCCTCCCCAGACCCCACCCCCACCCCCTCCCCCCCGGCCTGCTGATGTGCAAGGTGAAGTGGGGCTTGTCCAGTGTGGTCAGCTCCTGGCCCCACCTGTGAGCTGTCAGGCTCTTGCTTGCTCCCTCCAGCAGGTGAGGCTGGAATCCCTCTCTCAGCACCACCTGGGACGGGATAAGGGTTAGATCCCCAGACTGAGAGCCCCCATCCCTGAAACAAGGACTGCTAGGGTTGCCGACCCTCGATCTGTCAGAGGCTATTGGAGCCAATCCAGGAGATTTTAGGCTGCTAAAAGTCTGGCGGCACAGCGGGGCTAAGGCAGGCTCCCTGGCTGCCATGGCTCTGCGCGGCTCTCGGAGTGAATGGCGTGTCCAGCTCATAGGCACAGGGGCATCCAGGGGGTCTTTGCATGCTGCCCCCACCCTGAGCAGAGTGCTTTGGGTGGGGCAGCGCATGGAGTCGCCGGGCTGCCCCTGAGCCTAGGAACTGGACATGCTGTCCACTTCCCAGGAGCTGCCCAAGGCAAGCACCGCCTGGATGGAGCCTGGATGGAGCCTGCACCCCACACGCCCTCCTGCATGCATCCCAACCCCCTGCCCCAGCCATGGACCCTCTCCCGCACCCAAACTCCCTCCAAGAGCCCCCACCCCCTCCTGCATGCATGCCAGCCCCCTTCCCAGCCATGGACCCTCTCCCGCACCCAAACTCCCTCCAAGAGCCCTCAACCCTCTGCCCCAGGCTCAGCCTGGAGCCCCCTCCCACACGCGGAATCCCTTGGACCAACCCCCCAGCCCAGAACCTGCACCCCCTCCTGCACTCCAACCCCCTGCCACAGCCCGGTGAGAGCGAGCGACGGGGTGTGTGTGGAGTGAGTGGGGGAGGGGCCTCAGATAAGGGGTGGGTCAGCGGTGGGGCCTTGGGGAAGGGATGGGGCAGGGGCAGGACAAAGGTGTTTGGGTTTGTGTGATTATTAGACAATTGGCAACCCTCAGGACTGCGAGTGGGGGGAGTGCGGCAGCTCTCTTGCAGACTTGCTGCTGCCCCTATGCTCCTGGGATGGGCCAGAGGGCTCCGTGCAGGCTTGTTCTGCTCTAGGGTGTAGACTGTGCTTCCCTGAGGCTCAGCCTGGGAGTTGCTGTCTCTCCCTTCCCCCACTAGCTTGGTGATTGCCCCCTCCCCTGGGCTGGGGCATGAAGGAGCCCAGGGATTTTATCCTGGGGGAGGTTGGGATTTGCCCCGTGCTGACTCAGAGGAGGCTTGTGGCCAGGGACGCTGGAACAATTTGTACAGTGGGGGTGCTGAGAGGAGTGCTGAGAGCCATTGAACCAAACTGTAAACCCTGGATAGAATGGAAACCACTCTAAGCCAGGGGATGTGGCAGCACCCCTAGTTCCAGCACCTATGCTTGTGGCATGAGGGGAGGAGGAGGAAGGATCCATGGGCCTGCATGATGGAGCTGCCTCTCTCAGCCTACGTAGGACCTGGAGCCCAGCCGCCTCTTGGCAGGGACTTATCCCTGAAGGAACGTGGGATATGTGAGGGGCTGGAGTGATTCCCAGGGGAGGGGCAGCTGCTGCCTCGCTCGTGAGTCCCTGGCCCCTTTGCAAGGCCTGTGGTTGGCAGGGAGGAATGTGGTACTAGTCTGAGAAAATCCGTGTTCTTTGCTAAGAGGGCTCCTGGTCAATGGGCCCTGGGGGAGCTGTCAGCCCACAAGCACTAGCTGCTGGCAGTGCTGATCCCCTGCATATTCATGGGATATCTCCGCCCCTGCCTGGATAGCCCTGTCTGCTCCACATCCACTCAGCCCTGGAACTCCTTGTATTAGAGGGACAGGCTGTCATGGCCTCTGGCCTTGCTGGAGAATGTGGCCCTGAGGTCCTCGCTTCCTTGCCCTGACTCATGGACTCTGGCTATCTTGGAGCTCTCTGTGGGAGGAGTGCGGGCTCCTGAGGTAAGAGGTTGGAAGGGCTAAGCCAGCGGAGGGAGCCTGGCAGGGCTAGGACCATTCCCTCTGCCTCTCGCATGCTGGAGCAAAGGGAGTCAGCCCTGAGCTGCTGATGGTTGCTTTGCAGGGACGTGTATCAATGTCTATGTGGCAGACATTGTGTTCCTGGTGGATGGATCCTCCAGCATTGGGAGGGCCAACTTCCGTATGATCCGAGCCTTCATGGAGGACCTGGTCAGGCCCTTTGTCCATGTGGTTGGTGAGAGAGCGGTGCGATTCGGGGCAGTGCAGTACAGCGACGACCCCAGGTGAGTCCTGATGGTCCTGTCCCCCCAGCCAGACACATGGGGTCTAGAAGGCTCCTGCAGCCCTGTCCTCGGTGGGGGCACCTCTCTGTGTTCCTGGGGGTGGCTTTCAGGGTTCCAGTCGCCAAGGGAGCTCGGGGTGCTCGAAGTGGCCCCAGAGCTATCTGCTGGGGAGGGAGTGCTGCGGTTGCCTGACACCTGCTACTGACAGAGAAGACCCAGCCTCTGCTCATGACCACTGTTCTTAGCACCCCATGGTAGCTAGTGCATCTCCTTAATTGTCCCAGGCTGGGAAGGAGTAGGGTGAGAAAAAAATATCTAATTACCTTTATTGCCCCTGCACTCCCTAGCACACTTTCTATGGAGCCCCATTACAGAGAACCCACTGACCACTTCTGTAGTGTCATCGCGTCGCTTCTGTGGAGCTGCACCCTAGGGATCCGTGGGAAATGACCCATGCCCTATAGAAACCCTGTTGGTGCCCTGGTAGCTTCCCCTAAGGAAGCATGTGGGCCATGTGGTTACTGTGTAGGGATCCTGCTGAGGCTGGGAGCTGGCTATGTTGTGGTTTTCCCCGATCCCACTGGGATTGCGTTTGTCCTCAGGCTCGAGTTCACGTTCTCCCAGCATCCCAACGGGACGGAGGTGAAGAGGGCCATCCAGCAGCTGAGCTACAAGGGCGGGAACACACGCACAGGCGCCGGCCTCCGATACATTGCTGACAACTTCTTTAGGCCCACTCAGATCCGGACTGGGGTCCCAAAGGTACCTCTAGAGAGACCCTGCTTATGCCATGGCCAGAGAATGTGAGCAAAACAACGTCAGCTCTCCTGCAAAGGGGTCAGAGCATGCTGATGGCTAGGCCAGTCACTCGGATCCCTCCATGCTGGAGGGGGAGCAGAGCTGGGTGCTTGGCAGGAGCGGGTGGGTCGCTACATCCCCTTTCCTTCGAACCCCTGTGTAACATCTGTCCAGTTCCAACTCTTTCTCCATAACAGGGGAGACCGTGGGGAGGCAACACGCCCCAGCCCAGTGGTACTGTCTGACTTCTGCTCCCCTTCTTCCCACCGTGGGCCCCTTCAAACTCAGCATCTGGGGGTCCCTGTCTCACATCTGCTATGCTTTGGCTGAGCAAGCTGTGGGCACTAGCCTTAGGGCCCCTCCTGCCTGAGGTGGGCCCCACGGCTCGTGTTGAATCTGGTGGCTGACGTGGAGTTGGCCAGCCCCCTCTGACATGCCATTGCCCCTTCCTGGAAGGTCTGCATCCTCATCACAGATGGCAAGTCTCAAGATGACACTGAGCAGCCCTCCATGAAGCTGAAGGCTCAGGGCACTAAGGTCTTTTCTGTGGGTAAGTGACTCCAGCGCCTGACAAGAGCCCGGGGGTCTCTCTGCCTTCACCAGGCTGCTCAGGACTCCCACTGCTTGCCACGATGTCCCTTTGGTCCAGGGGAGCTCTAGGAGGAAGGCAGAGCCAGGTATCCATCCTCTGATCTTGGCCAGTGCAGCTGCTGGATGAGAGTGGAAGCACCTGGCCGGGCTTGGAATGAACCTGATCCTCTAGCATGAGTCGGGGGAAGTGGATGGTACAGGGGTGTGAGGCTAGGGAGCTCTGACTTGCAGTGCCCTGTAACATCTTGCAGTGGCCAGCAAGGGGTGGTGGGAGAAGCCGAGGGGACGGGCCAAGGGCCCTGGGAACCCAGCACGCCTGTAATGTGCTGCAGCTAGCCATGAACGTCTGATGCTATAGCAGCCGGCTAGGGCAAGTAAGAATGGGGGGTACCACTGTGCCGAATGGGGGATGCCACTGTGCCAACCGGTGAGTGGAGGGGGACATGGCTCAGGGCATAGCTGGGGATTATTCTCAGGAGAGAGACCTCAGTGCCCACTCACTGGCTCTCTAACCCCTACAGGGATCAAGAACGCAGACCGTGCGGAGCTCATGCGTGTGGCCTCCACTCCCACAGAGGACTACTTCTTCTATGTCAATGACTTTAAGATCCTGGGCACTCTGCTGCCGCTGGTGTCTCAGAGGGTGTGTGCCAGCACTGGAGGGTTCCTGCAGACGGGTAAGGGGTGTGTTGCAGCTAGCGCTCTCGGCCTCCCGCTGCGATGGTTCAGCCCTGAACGTGCTTTGAAATGCTGTGTTTGATCACATATCTCCAGTTTGCAGTGCCCGTCTAACCCATGAGACAATTACAGCTGAGGGATTTTAGCAATCTCCCCACTGGGACAGTTTGGGCCCTGTCTGCACTTGGCTCTGCCTGGCAAGATACCTCTCTTTCTGAGTCTCAGGCACTGGCTGCTGTAGCTGTTTCTGGTGCTGCAGTGGAAGGTTTAAATTCCACCTTCCCCTGTGTTCCTGGAGATGAGCCCCATCCTGGAAGTACACCTCGGTGTCTAGGGCTCAGTGCCAGTGTCACACTGAGGCACTGTTTGGTGGTGATGGGATGCTGACTGGGGCCCTGTGTCGGTTCGCTTTGGCTCCGCAGGTGCTGCCTTGCCCAGCTGATTCCCCTCCACCGAGGAAGTTTGAATGAGAACGTTTTCCTGATTCTCTTCTGATAACATTCTTCGGTGTGGCAGAGGCCATCCATCCCCAAGCAGACTGCCTGTGTTGGGCAGCTGGGAGTTAGAGTACGCGCCACGGCTCTGTACGTGTCAACCCTGGGGAAGGTGTGGTGGCAGCAGGGAGCCTGACTGCTGCTTCCCTTCCCCTAAGGTCCGCGGGTGTACAGTGGCCCATCCAACCTGGTCTTTGTGGAGCAGACGGTTGACATGCTGAGGATCCGCTGGACTGCGGCAGGCGGCCCGGTCACAGGCTATAAAGTCCAGTATGTGCCGCTCACGGGCTTGGGGCAGCAAGTGACAGCAGAGATGCAAGAGGTGAGAGCTTCCCTTTTCACCTACAGTCTGGAGATCTGCCTGCTGGGCAGGCTCAGGAGAGAGGCCAGTGGGACTGAGCTGCCCTTCTTGCTGGGAAAGGGGGGCTTCTCCAGCTGAGGCACACTGGGACGGGTGTACATGCAGCCTGCCCTGTGGGTGAATGGAGCCTGTTGGCTTCCCGTGGCGGCAGCTCTGATCCCTGATCCAGCACCAAACCCCTTAGGGAAGTGAATGTTGCAAAATCCCATCTGGAGCCCACCCGCTCCAGGGGGCCTGGCTCAGTGGGCCGTGCCATCTTGACAGCAGGAGGAGGCTGGCGAGCAGGCAGGATGTTCGATCTCTCTGGCTGAAGAAGGAAATGCCTTTGGGTGCCTTTGAACAGGTCAGCCTGAGCCCCAGGGAGACTAGCACCGCGCTGAGCCAGCTGAGAGGAGGGACGGATTATCTGGTCACTGTCATCGCCCAGTATGCCAACAGCATTGGCGAGTCGGTCTCTGGCAAAGGACGCACTGGTGAGTAATGTGCCCAGCTCCCCATCCATGCAGCGCATTTGCTGCTGCCCCCATGCCCTATCCGCCTGCCCAGACGCAGGAGCCAGCTTGCCCTCTCAGGCTTCCCGGTGCCCTCTGAGCCAGGGGGATTCCTGATGGAAGAGTCTGGTGAGCTTGGAGTCCAGCCTGGGGCTAGAAATCTTGGCTACCATGTCCATGCACCATTGTCTGAGGATGGGGCCCCATTACAGGGGTAGGACCTGGTGTCTCAGGGCAGTGGCTAGTGAATGGGCTGGCTGCGAGCCCACTCAAGGATGGGACAGGGCTGCTGAACCCCTTCCGGCTCAGTTTGGGGTGAGTGGGAGTCCTTATGCCTGTGACCGTGGCAGGCTTCTCATGGGAATGGGTGACTCCCTGTGGCCCCAGCATGTGCTCACTCCATCATTGCCACTATCTTGGATTCTGTGGCTGGTTGACTGTGCTGGGATCAATAAGGTGTGAGTACCGCTGCTGAGCCAGGCACTGGGCTCTCGTGCTGATGATTTTTGGTGGGTCCCACAATAGTGTTATCTCCGGGGCATTGGTGGGCTTGGCAGGGGAGAGATGAACAGTATATGGGGAGTCTTTGAGTCAATGTTTAGAATCCCCAGGACGTGTGACGGGCTTAGGGCTGCTCCGCCACATGCTGGGTCTTGGCCCCAGATTGGCTAATGACCACTCCTGCCCCCTCCTGCATTGCCCCAGGGCAGCTTGCTTTCCTCCTGGCACCAAGACACCTCTTGACCCCGCCCAAAGGGCTGGGTGCTCTCGGGGGCCGGAGTGTGTGAGGGTGATGGCCTTGGCCCCATTCTCTTTCAGGGGCCCTGTCTGGAGTGTCAAATTTCCGAGTGGTGGAGGCCGGGCCGTCCTTCCTCAGACTGGCCTGGGGAGCTGCTCTGGAGAACTTGCAGGGCTACCGGATCACCTACGTGGCCCGAGGTGAGGGCGGAGTTCAGGCGATTGGGCCAGGGAGGCCCCACCTCTCCTGTGGCTCTGCAGTCTGAGAACGTCCCCCTGGGCTGTGTTCTCTTCCACAGGAGAACTGCCAGCCAGCCTGGCTACAGACCCTCGTTCCTCACGTGTAGGGTGTGGCACCTGGCTCCATTCCGGGAGGGCAGGGGAATCCAAGCCTGGGCAGGCCTTTCTCCACTGCCCTAGGACTCAGCTGGGTGGGAGGGTTGGAGGAGAAGCAGCTAGCATGGGTCTTTGCTCCCTTCGCTCTTTGGCTGCATGACTTCCCCTCCCTGGTCTGTCCAGCTGCTTTATTAGCTACGAACCCCAAGAAGCAGACAGACGTGTGGACTCACTCCGAGGCAGGCAGACACAGAGCCAGTTGAATGGCCTCTTGTTCCCTTGGGAGGCTGTGCTGTGCTGGGGTCAGTGCAGGGCAGCTGCTGTGCCTGAAGGGGGTGGGCGGTGCCACCAGGATCTCTGTGATACAGTGTGTGGCGATCATGTGCCAGAGTGAAGCCCAGGCACCCCGTAGGTGAGAGCGGGTTCCTGCCCCACCTCTTGCTGCAGCTGTACATGCTGAGGGGGAATGTGTGGGCCGAGGTGCTTCTGTATATCCAGCGTGTATGTGTCGGGGGGCGGTTTGGAAGGAGGTTGGGTGTGTGTCTTGGGGTCAGTTGTGTGGGTGCTGGGGTGTGGGTGTACAGGACTGGTTTGTGTGTACGAGAGGCGGTCAGTACATGTGCTGGGGGTGTATGTGTGGAGTATGTACATAGCGGTGCAGTGTGTGCTCAGAAGAGGGTGTGTGTGTGTATGTGTGTGTGTGTACAGAGACTCTCTGTCCATGCTGGGGTTCGGACAGGAGTGTAGCTGGTTTCAAGACCCCTCCCCCCTGCCCGTGCTGTTTTCTGTAGGAAGCTGCACCTGGAGCTGCCCCTCCCCAGCCTGCAGCCATCCCAGTGCATGTGGCCCTGGCAGCACTCCTAGTGTGCCTCGCCCTGCATGCTGCCACGCCCGGCTGCCATGGCAGTGCATCTCCCCAGCAGAGAATGCTGGCCCTGAAGGCACAGAAACACCCGTGTGCCCTGCCCAGACCCAGTGCCCGGCTGAGGGGGCCAGCTTAGAACTGAGTGTGGAGCTTTCCTTGCCATCTTCCCCTCCTTTCATGGCATCTGCAAGGGGGTGCCAGGACTTGCCTACAGCTCCCTGCCAGTGCAAGCGGGGCCCTTGCTCCCTTTTCCCAGCCCTGCCTGGTTGGCTTGAGCCCCTGATCTTTGTTTAGCTTCTTGCACTGGCAGAGCCCTGCTGCTGGGAATGAATGTACTGAGCACACATAGCGTGTCTGCTCATGCTGCTAGCCATGTGCTTGCACATGTGGGAGGGCAAGTGTGTTCTGTGCTGCATGTACCTGGGGTTCCCCCTCGCCACCCCCGCTGGGCCCCAGAGTGCTACAGTCTTGACCTGCTGCATGAAGGAAAGGCCTGTCTGAAGCCCCACACAGACAGCTTGTGTTCTGCAGCCTACCCAAGGCCAGGGGTGGTGTCCTGTAGCGCCAGAGCCCCCTGCCTTCCAATGGATAGTCCTGTCCCCCCCCCCACAGGTGCTGGGCCCCACTCATGTGTTGCTGTCTGTGCCCATCACAGGTGAGGCTCAAGCAGAGGAGATGAGCCTGGGAGCCAACGCTGTGTCCGTCACGCTCAGCAACCTGCGCCCCAACACTGATTACGTGGTCACACTTCAGCCTATCTCCCAGCGCCAGACGGCAGCACCGTCCCAGCTAACCGGCCGAACCTGTAAGTACCATCTGCTCAGACAGCCAGAGCCTGGGGCTGCACAGAAGGCGTCTGAGTGGGTTTTCTTCCTGCCCAAAATGACCTTTTAGTTTCTTTTTAAAAAAAAAAACAAAAACTTTTTTTTGCAAAATAATTGTCAGATTATTGAAGTATTAGTTTTTCATAGGACTTTTTGCCATATTTTTATAAAAACTCTATCAACATAGTTCTCAAAATCAGCATCAACATTTTCTCTTTGCCAAAATCCTGGTTTCCAGGAAGGAAACATAGTTTTCAAAAGGTAAAACATTTCTAAAATGCTTTTGATAAAAATGTCAATCCAGCTGCGTGAAAAGCATCAGGCAAACTGGAAAATGGGCCCACTCTAAACCCTGTGAAATGAACACCACTCTCAAATGTTGTGAAATTGTTAGCTCATGTTTTTTCAGCCATGTCTAACTCATGTCAAGTACAAAAAGTGCATATCTCAGATGCAGCATAACAACCTTCACTTTGACCCAGAGATTTTTAAATGAAGTATCTATCTATCTATCTATCTTTTGGTAAAGTATCACTGATGTATTTTGAGACTAGTATTGGATATCTGGTTTATGTGACACAATCAACTCTTAAAATAATGTATGTGGACTTGCATTTGAAGCTGGCTGGTACATGTCCATGAAGTGCATGTCCATCATTCCTGGGTATACTTTTCTGAAGAGTTTTGTGGTGTATTTATATTTTGAGATTACTGGTGAAGGAACCGTGTTTATTTAGGGGCAGAGTTAAGGTTATTGTTCTAGTGTCTCTTATGTGAGCTGTCAATGCAGTAGGGCGGCTGGGCTGGGCTGGACTCTGCAGTATCCTTTGGCTGCCTTGTGGGTTGCATGAAGGCTGCTCCCTCTGGTCTCCCATTTGTGCCATGGTTGTGTTTTTTGTTTGATTCCCTCTCCCTCTAGTGCGTTTGGAAGGGGTGCAGCAGCTGTCAGTTCAGAATATCTCCCAGCAGAGCATGCTGGTGACCTGGCGGAGTGTGAGTGGAGCTACTGGATACCGGGTCTCATGGGGGCTCCCCTCAGGTAGGTCTGCCTGATTCACTAGAGCTCTCTCTCCTTTCCAAAAACCAGTGGCAGGGTGCTGTAGACTGAACAATGGACACGGGTCCCCAGATCTCCTGGCTGGATAGTGGGGGCCCCATCGTGCTGAGCTGTGGTGTAAGCTCTAAGGAGCGGGTGGGGGTGGGGGTGGGGGCGATGGCATGCCTTCCAGCAGAGCAGATTCACCCCTCCCATGGTACAGGACTCTTCTGTAGTCAGGTGCATTATGCGGCAGAGAGTCCCAAACTGTGTTCTCTGGAGCACCTGCTGCTGAAGTGTGGAGAGACTGGAGCTTCCAGAGTGGCTGGAGGATAGGCGAGTGAGGCAACATGCTGAGGGGAGAAGGGGACCAAGGGGCTGGGCAGGATGCCCAAGACAGAAGGGAACGAAGTGGCAGACAAGCACGTACAGGGGGAGAAGAGGAGGGCAGGTGGCAGAGCTGTTTGAGCAGTTGTGGGTGAGAGGAAGAAAGTTGTGCGGGGAGGAATGGAATGAGCAAAAGGGGCCAGGGCGATGAATTTCTATCAAGAGGATCTTTATGACATTGAAGGCAATTCAGATCCATACCTGCTCTCCTGCTGGGCCTTGTGCCAGTCCCAGGGGCGTAACAGCCTGGGACTGAGTGGGGAGAGGCCATGCGCCAGGCTCTCTGTCCGTTCTCTGGAAGACTAGGCAAGGCCCTGCTCTGGGGGTACTGGGGATCTCTCCTTCTGCCCCTGAGACACATGGAGAATCAGGCCCAGTCACACCAGACTAAAGGTGTCTGTGAGTTCCTGGAAATGACCTCTCCAAGCATTTTGGGGTTTGTGCAGCTTCTCGGCCGGGTTAGCCACCTTGTCTGTACAGAGCCCATTGCTGAATCCCTCCAAAAAGGCCCACACGTCTGGGTCACAGGTGCAGGACCCAGGCCTGCACACCTCTGGGCACAGAACTCTGGGAGTTCTGCTTGTCGAGGATGGGTAGGATCAGGCCCTGTTAGTCACTTGTGTCTGAGATGGGGTGGGGGGAACTTTCTTGTTCCATCATCCCCCAGCTTCTCTATTAACATGCAGAGTTTTTACTGACAAAGCCACGTGTAGCTGGGTGTGGGAGTGGTGTCAGGATGTTTGCTGGCCTTTGACAGCCCAGAATCCAAATCCTGATGAGATGGGCCTGGGGTGTGGCCTGGTGTATGGGGGGATGCCAGACTAGACTTGATTTACTGTGTCATGGAGGCAGGGATACTGAATTAGCAGCGTGGCTCTGGCCCCGTGCAATCAGGAGGTGGGACAGCAGACTGGAAGGGCTGTTGGTCTGGTCTGATGTGGAGACCCTGGGGTTGCATGGGGCTCTCATTTGAACAGACGGCCTGGAATTGTGCCTTAAGCCTTTTTGCTCTGGATTATCTCAGGTCAGGACATTCGGAAATTTGATGTGGATGCCAGCAAGAATTCCTACCTCCTGACAGGGCTGCAGCCAGACACAGATTACCTGCTGACAGTCACTTCACTCTACGGGCAAGTGGAGGGGCCCCCAGCCTCCATTAGGAGAAGAACAGGTGTGTGCATGGCCATGGGAGAAGATTTCCACCGCTGAGGGGTGGGGGGCAGGGTCTGTGCCAAGAAACTGGTCTCTTTGGGATAACTGTAGTATTTGTACTATGGTAGCACCCAGAGGCCCCAGTCAGGGCTCCATTGTGCCAAGCCCTGTATAGATTGTGACACTCCCCAGGAGCAAGGCACCTCACCACCACTACCAGTCCTTAGTGTGAGGAAGTGACTTCTGTGCCTGCTGTGGATCAGCTCCCAGCAGCCACTGGCAGCCCAAGCACTGCCTTCCAGATCCCCACAGGCCTTGCTCTCTGAACAGGTAGGAATCGGCTCACGCCAATCCCTGAGTCCTCAGAGCATGCAGTGCAATATCCAGCCACTGATCCACCAGCCACTCTTAGGATTATCAGGCCTGCTGTCCCCAAAGGAACCATATGCACCAGCTTGTCAGATTGAGCTCAGGACCAGCACTCTGCTTAACACACAGCGCTGAGATATATTGATAGTGAAAACTAGAATAGGTTTATCATCAAAGAACAGAGATTCCTGTGATAGTGAGTAAGGGTATCGGAAATAAATGGTTACATACAAAACAAAATCATCACCAGCTCTCTAGATAACTTCATTAACAACTTCTCCTCCTGTCTGAAGAAGCAGATCTCGCCCAGCGTGCTTACCAGTGTTGCCAAGCCTGGTGGAGACCCCTCTTTCATGAAGCAATCTCAGTCCATTTGCTTCCTAGGTGAAGGATGCCAGAGTGTCTTCTTTGCCCCCAAATATATTCCGGCAAATCTTTGATATGCACGTCAAGTATTGTTCTCCCTGCCCACTGTTTGCTCCCCCCTCCTATTACTTTTTCCAAACCTTTGTTAGCACTCAATTCAGCCTGCTGAGAGAAGACCCATTGTGAAGCAGACAATACTTCATTTCCATGTAAGCAGCCAGATAGAGAAACACTTCTTGACTGGCAGAAAACTTGTTTTTCACCTTTGCTTGACCTAGAAAACATAATTTTCAGTGTATGTACATAACTCCTTACGAAACCTCTGTACATGCGTTTCCCTATACTGACGATGAGTGTGACACTGGCTTTTGTTTGTGACTTTCCACGGCACTCTTTGGTGAACTAGAACATATATATACCAGATCCAGGAGATCCCAATCATCCCTGTGCACCCCCTCTGTTCTCCTCACCAGTTAGCAAGAAGAGATTCTTGTGTCACAGATGACCACCCATGCACATGTAATGAAGAGAGAGGTCAAGCCCCCAGGAGCTTACGCTCTGAGTATGTCCAGAGGGCCGATAAGACAAGCAGCACAAAGTACTTTCAATGCACATGGCCCCAGGCTTGGCTGGTATCCCTCTCATGGAGAGCAATGTACTGGGGACACACAGCTCTGCATCCTGGTCTGGTTGGGGGGTTTTTGATATGGTACTGAAGGGATCCTGGCTGAGAGAGCGCTTTGTAATGTCCAGGAAGCGGGATGAGATGACACCTACAGTCGAGTGGGGAGGAGGCTGGGGCTGCTCCTGCAAACAGTCCTGACAGTACCCCTGCTGGTTGCCCCCTGTAGTACCATCCCTGGTGCCCTTGGCCGGATCTCCAGGGGGTTAATGCCATTCTCCAGGCCAGGACACAGTAGCCTTTTCTTTCTCACAGGTCCCTGGGGAGGGAGGCCCCTATTGTAAGCGGGGGGGCTCAGCCCTGAGGGTGCCCCCATGGCACAGACATTTCTGGACATGTTCTAAAGCAGAGGGAGATGGGGAGTTAATTTTGCCGTGTCTTTTTTCTGGATGGGAGCGTCAGTTGTTCCAGGCCTGGCCCGGGGATGCTCTGTCTGGTGCCCCACTAAGGTGTAGGCAGGAGGAAGAAGGAGCCCTCTGTAGGAGGCTCACGGGAGCCCTGGTGGGGCTCCTGGGCCTTTCCAGGTCTTTCCAGGCTATTGGGCTTGTGAGCCAAAAACGGTACTACTGATATTGGATACAGGCCGTTTTTGTTTGATTCAAGCTCATGAAAGGCCCAGAGAGGTGGAGAACCCCAGGGTCAGAGATGTTTGGAATAGGGAGATCACAGCATGCGGGGAGGGAGGGGGAGCAGGAGGTGGCTAGCCCAGGGCAAAGGGTCACTACTCCCCACCCAGACAGGACACCAGCATGCGTGTGCTGATATCAGCCCCGGTGCAGCCTGCCGGAGGGAGTGGGGTGGCCGTCTCCCCAGCCCTGCTGTTGCTTCCTTCTCATCCCTTCTCTTGGCATAGTGGCTCTCTCGCCAGTGCAGCCCCCGGCTTGCCAGCCCCGCAGTCTGAATCCCTACCCAGAGCAGGCCCCGCCGAGGCAGTGCCAGAGCTGGCTTCCCCCACGTGCTGCCAGGGGAGGACCATCCATTGGGGAAGGGTATGCAGCCCAGCTGGGGGTAATTAGCAACAGCTGTGGTGGTGGGCACTGGACTGAGGCCCACCACCTCACTTTCTGGAGCACTACTCTGGCGGGAGCCCAGCTATCGGCTCAGCCTGGGTGATGGATTTAGAAGCCTAAGTGTTTTCCCTTCGGTGGGCTCCAAGCTCTGTCGAGAGTTTTCATGCTGCTGAGCTCAACCTGTCTGTCTGTCTGTCCATCCTTCCTCTAGAAACAGGCATAGTCCAGTCCTTGAGGACCGTCATTCTGGGCCCAACATCCATCCAGGTAGCTTGGAACATCATCCGCGATGCCCGTGGCTACCGACTGGAGTGGAGAAGAGCAACAGGTAGGTTGGCCAGGTCTCCTGGGCAGGGGGCAGGGAAGGCTACTGGAGAGGCTGAAATACCGTGTCTGAGTCGGGGTAGGCTGATAGATCCCCACCCTGGATCTCCTCAGGCTCAGCTGGGCTCCAGGTCTGGCTCACAGACCGGCCAAGCGGTTCAGGGGGATCCAGCTGCCAGTGCAGGGGTCTCTGGGAGGACTATGGGGAGGGGAGGTGCTGAGATTCAGGGCTGGGAAGCAGCAAGTGACTGCCTCATCCCTCCCCACCCCATTCTGGTTCTCAGGTGCTGAGCCCCCACAGACTGTGTCCTTGCCCACCAACATCAACAGCTACCAGCTCACTGGCCTGCAGCCAGCCACGGAATATCGCATCACCCTCTACACACTGTACGATGGGAGGGAGGTGGCCACACCCGTTACCATCTCCCAGACAGGTGAGTGAAAGCCCTTGGGGGCCACATGGGTGGAGTGGGCAGAGGAGAGGAATCCCAGAGCCTGGAGGTGCCCAGTGCACAATGCAAGTGGCTCTGTGACATCCTGCCAGCCTTTTTTGGGTGGGTGGCCCTCCAAGTGAGTGACATCCCCAGCACAGGGCTCCTGCTCTGCTCCCGCCTCACCTCGCTAGGCTTTGGCCTGGCAGCATGGGTGGGGTCATTGCTGAATGCTGGGCCCCCTGCCACAACCAGACTGCGTGGGGCTGACAAACCCACCCCCTTCCCTGGAGCTCCTTGACTGCAGATTTTCAAAAGAAGCAACTTGGGTGCTGGGCGAACTGTGATCAAACCTGCCCTTTCCCCTGTGCTGGAGCCTCCGTCGATGCAGCAGTGGGGGTACCAGGAACCCCATGGACTGGGTGAGGGCAGGATCTCCTGGCCCTGCCAGGCCTGTTCTGACTGTGCCATAGGTCTGTGGTGCCCCACCCTCTCCTTCCAGTTTGCATGGTGTCCCAGGCTCTGCCTGCCCAGCTCTGAGCCATGGCCCTAGCGCTGTCTTGTCTTGCAGGAGTGGAACCCCCAGTGGGCAGCATTTCTGACCTGCGGGTCGTTGATACCATGGGAAAGAGGATCCGGCTGGCCTGGACTGGGGTCCCGGGTGCCACCGAGTACAAGATTGTGCTGCGCAACTCCCAGGGTGAGTCTCCAGCGGGGATCCAGCGCTTGGGGGCTGCAGGAGAGTTGTGGCTGCAGGCTGGAGCTGCAGACCCACCCAGAGCTGACTCTCTGGAGTGCCACCTGCCCCCTGACGCATCTGAGGCCCAGTGTGGGGGGGACTGGGACAGGCCAAAGCCCTAGAGAACTCAACATGGTGTCTAGATACCCAATGGAGGCTAACTGCAGTCCTGGGAATGACCTCCCCACACAGTTAGAAATCCACCCCACATCAGTGCTTCTGCGAAGCAGCCCTTCAGTCCTCCATCTCCCGATCCTGCTGAGAGGAGGGGTGGGGGCTTGTTCACTGTTTAGTTGGCTGGTACTAGCCCTGTGCTGAGTGCTTGGGAGCAGCTGGCTGAGATTCTAGGTAGATGTTAAATATGAGACCGCAGGTTTTGATGGCATTAAGTCTGTGAGTGACTAAAGCCCACACTGCAGTGTCTCCTGGCTGCCCTGCTTTCTCCTTTGTGCTGTGATTTGGATATTCACTGCAGCGCACTCTGCACTGTCCCTCTCTGTGTGCTGCACAGTCTTGTGTTGAAGCTGTGATGTGGAAGCTGGGTAGGGGCTAGCTGGGGCTTTTGGCCTTTGGGGAACTGCAGGAGGCAGCTTGGATTAGTGGCATAAGCCTGTTAGCTGGACACTTGCCAAAATGGGCAGCACTGAAATAGTTCAGAGTTAGCATTTACATTGTGATCATTAGGTTCCAGAGTCAACAACCCATGCTCATGTGAATAGAGCAGTTCCCAAGTCTGAGATATTGTTTCAGGTTGCTGGCAGACTCAGGCAGGCATATTGCTGTGTCTGCTACACTGGGGACACATTTTGAAGGTATGCCTCGCACTTGTCAGGCCACAGCTGAATTGTGTGACACAGAGCTGATGCCACAAACAGGGAGCACGTGTTCACAAACTCATGTTCAGTAGTGGGGAGGTTACCAGTTCCCAGTCCACCAGCTCCAGGTGCTCTAGCCACCCCAGGCCTGGCATTCCTCCACAGCACCATTGGCTGGGCACCAGCTAGTGGGCCACCCTCTGCTGGGTGATATGGAATAGTATGTGTGCTTCCAGGCCCCTCCACCTCAGGCCATGCAAGTGGGCTCTGATGGAAGTGCACTCACCCTGCCCATCAGACCAGACATGTGCATGTAATGGGGAAGGAGTGGTACCTGCTCCCCCTCCGCTCTCCAGCCTAGTCAGCTCCCCAGCCAAGAGATCTGTGCCCAAAGGCCAAGGAGGCAGCTGGGGTCAGCGTGGCTTGGCCTGTGGGTGGGGGTGCAGTGCTTTATACCTGGGTCTGAGGGTAGCAGGGATATCACATCAGCTACGTCAGAGTCCCTCTGTGACATCAGAGCTGGAGGGAGCCCTGAGCCTCCTCATTCCTCTCATCCCTGCAGATGGCAGTGACAGGACCAGACTGATCCCAGGCACCCAGACCACGCTGGAGCTCGAGGACCTGAGAGAGGAGGTCACCTATGTAGTGCGTGTGTCAGCCCTGATTGGCAGGCGCGAGGGCAGTGTTGTCCCCATCAGTGTCCGCATTGGTGAGTTCCAGCTAGCCCCGGTGGATGGGTAGGTGGGAGCTGAGATCGGCCTGCGTCAGCCCCAGGGAGGATAGGCTGAAC
Organism: Gopherus flavomarginatus; assembly: GCF_025201925.1. Taxonomy (NCBI): domain Eukaryota; kingdom Metazoa; phylum Chordata; order Testudines; family Testudinidae; genus Gopherus; species Gopherus flavomarginatus. The sequence continues at coordinate 24,286,227 of NC_066622.1, read as the reverse complement.
TGAGTGTTCTCCTCTCGTGGAGCTGGTCCCAGGCACAGTCAAATGGGATTTCTTCCCAGCAACCCTGGGAGCTCTGACTGGGGCATGGGTGGGAGATGGGTTCTTGTCAGTTCACACAGGGGTCAGTCCCTCTTTTCCTAGCTCCTTTCCCTCCTCCAGCAGCAGGCTTAGCTAGCATTCAGCACAGCTGGCAGTGTCTCTCTAGAACAGACACCCAGGGGTGCTCATGAGCCCTGCACGCTGCACCCAGCCCTGCTCTATGAGCCATGCATGCTATGTCCGGTATTAACCCCACTCCAGGGGCCTAATCACTGCACCTTTCCCCTGGGGCAATCATGTCTGCGCCCTCTTGGGCTCGCTCTGTCTGACTGGGGGGTTTCCTTGTGTTTCTATGGCAGAGCCGTCAGTGAGCAGCGTGTCCAACCTGCAAGTGGTGCCTGTGGGTGTGGGCCGTGTGCGACTTTTGTGGAGTGCCATACCCAGGGCCACTGAGTACAAGCTGGTGATCACCAACAGGCAGGGTAAGAGCTGGCCTGCAGAGCGTGGGCATGAGCATTGGATAGGCTGTGGTATGGGGGCCGTGCCTGTTGGTATCCACTTCTCTGCCTGGCAGAGCTCTGCCATGCAGGGGTGTCTGCTGAGGCACCTGGAGGGATGTCAGTGGAACATGGATAAAGGGTGGGCAGAATGGGAGGCTGCGAAGGGGCAGGGCTGGGTCCTGTGGGGGGAACAGGGTGGAGGACTTGGATCTTGTGGTGGGGAGGGGGACTGGGTCCCATGGGGGGCAGTGGGATGAAGGGGCTGGGTCCTGTGGGGCAGTGCAGGGTGGAGCTCATGCGCAGCTGTGACTGAACAGGGCAGAGGGGCAAGGGCCTGTGGGAGGCAGGACAGGGCCTGTAGGCAGCTGTGACTGGGCAGGGCGGAGGGGCAAGGGCCTGTGGGAGGCAGGGCAGAGCCTGTAGGCAGCTGTGACTGGGCAGGACGGAGGGGTTGGGAGTTACAGGGAGAGCAGGACATGGCTGCGGGTGGCTGTGACAGGGGCTCTTGTGTTGGGCGAGCCTGGCATGCACCAGTACATTAGGGCCTTCTCCCCTGGGAGCTTCAAAGTGTCTGAGAGCCCGTCCCCCAGCCGCCCCACGCTGCAGTAGCCGTGCTGTGGGAGCCACGCTCCCTGCTGGGGCACAGAGGCTGACTCCCCTGTGCTCTCCCTTGTTGCAGATGGCTCAGAGGAGACCAGGCGCATCCCCGGCAACCGGAATTTCTTTGAGCTGCAGGATTTGAAGGAGGGAGCCACATACCTGGTGCAGGTGACAACCCTGATGGGCAGCCAGGAAAGTGACCCTGCCACTATCACTGTCCAGCTGGGTACGTCTGTGTGGTGGGTAGCGCTTGGGGGGGCGGCAAGCTGGCACAGCACTCGGGCTAAACGGTCCAGCTCTCAGAGCAAGCCTGCGGGGCTGGGTGTCACCACTGCAGGGCGTCCGGTTCTCCCAGTGAAGGCTCTGGGTATGCAGCCGTTGGTTAGCACCAGCCTCTGTTCCTGCCCTCTGGCTGGGCTTATTGCGGGGACCGGGCTTGACAGACGAGTCTCTGGGGTCCGGGCTGACGCTGTCTCCGGCCCTGCAGATCGCCTGTCTGTGGACAGCATCACCAACCTGCGGGTGGCTGAGATCAGACCCAACCAGCTGAAGGTCGCATGGAGTGGGCTTCCTGGGGCGACTGGCTACAAGCTGACATGGCGAGCGAGTGATGGTAGGTGTACTGAATGCGTGTGCGCTCAGGTGGGCCATTGAGGTCAGACTATCCAGACTGGCTCCTTGCCTTGGGGGATGCCCCCGATACCCATCTACCTCTGCTAGGAGGCACCCAACTGCAGCATGGTCTAGTGGTTACAGCAGGGGACTGGTGTCTGTGCCTGCCTTCTTGCTTAGAGCCGGTGACAGGATCCCCTTTGCTCACTGGCAGCCCAGAGCTTGCAGTGCCTTTGGCCTGGGGTACATTGCTGCCCCCAACCTATTCTAGGGCCAGCTGGGCTGGCTGTGCCATAGCTGGGAATAAGCTGCAGCCTCACAGAGCAGATCCTGCTGCCGGAGGTTTGCAGGCCAGTGCCAGCTGCAGGCAGGGTGGGGCTTGGTTTGGCCATTCCATGCTCAGTGGACTGTGCTTGGCTAACCCATCATTCATTGTTTGAGGAGACCCTGGCCCGGTGCTACCTGGGGAGAGCACAGACTGGAATCCTGGCCCCTGCTGTTCCCAGTTTGGTGGGTCACATCCAAATGGCAGCTGCTGTTGCCATTGCCTCCCCGCTGAATGGGGTGCGGCCATGACATGCTGACTGTGGTCCTCCCTGGTTGTTGCAGCATCTTGTTCTGGGGTGTCCCTTCCGCAGCAGCTTAGCCTGGCCCCGCCCTTCCATATCTGCCCTGCCTATGAAATCCAACCCCTGCAGCTTGTGCTTCTCTCCCACAGGTCAGGAGATCTCCCGTGTCCTGCCAGCCGACAGGACCTCCTTCAGCATCGAGGAGCTGCAGGCTGGGGCTGTCTATGTTATTGGGGTTTCGGCCCTGGTTGGCAGCAGAGAAGGCAGCCCCGTCACCATCGCGGCTAGAACAGGTGAGGCCTCGCCTGGCCCCAGGGTGCAGCTCTTCCCTGCCCCTTGTGACTCTGTGCGATACTGATCTCTTAGTAACCAGGCGTCCTGTCTTCCCTGTGTCACAGCTCCAGAGCACGTGGGGACGGTCTCCAGCCTCAAGGTCCTCTCGTCCAGGAGCAACGTTGTCCGGGTCACCTGGGTTGGAGTGCCTGGGGCGACAGCCTACAAGGTGGTGTGGAGCCGGCGAGACGGTAAAGTACCCAGCCAGGTCAACACAATGTCTGTGGTGCCCACATCCCCAGACCTCTGCCCAGCTCTGTCCTGGCTGTGTCGGGAGCTCCGGGAGTCCCATGGTTGCCCTGGCCTGCACACCCCATCACTCCTCTTCCTCTTGAGCTCAAAGGACAGAGGGCCTTTGCCTCCAGCCTTGGCATAAACTTGGAGCTGGGCATTATGAGATGAATCTCTCCCTCCCCTGATCACCAGCTAGTGGAGCACCTGGCTGTGCGTCCTCCTCCTCCCCCTCTGGGCACCGGGAACGAGGCCGGCATCCCTGCCAGCTCTGCCCCTTCTGGGCGCCATGTTAACCCTCTGTTCCTTTGCAGGGGGTTCCGAGTCGAGTGAGGTGGTTTCTGGTGACACCAGCTCCTTTGACATTCTCAACCTGGAGGGTGGGGTCAGCTACACCGTGAAGGTCACAGCACTGATTGGCAACCGTGAGGGTGACCCTGTCTCCATCATCGTCACCACACGTAGGTGCTGATGCCTGGCCATGGGAGGCCTGGATCTCTGCTGGGCCTAGACTGGGCTGTGGGTGGAGTTGGTGACTGCCATTGTCCAGGGTGCCCTCAGCCTGGGCGGTGCCCTCCCAGTGGGTGTGGGCAGGAACTGGAACACCCATCTGCTCCTTGCTCTCAGATCTGTGGCCTGAGCTGGCGGGCAGTGCCTGTGTGGGAGCTGGAAGTGGTGATGCCTGTGCCAGGGAATTAGCAGCAAGTCTGCCCCGGTAAGAGTCGCCCACACAGCCCAGAGAACTCTTCCCAGGCCTCGTGGCGCAGCTCCGGCCCCACCAGGAACTCTCCGAACCCTGACAGGAAGCTGAGGAACCCAGCCCAGTGCTCCTCAGCCTACTCATATGAGCCAGGACGCCCAGGTCCCAGTGGGGAGCCTCTCTGTGCACCCAGCCTGGCAGCTGCAGCAAGGCCTCTACTCCCTTGACCCCATCCCTCTGTGTTGCTGCCCCCCAGCTGCAGAGGTGGCCCCCCAGCCTGTGGGGAACCTGCGGGTGACTGACTCCTCGGACCAGCGCATTCGCCTCACCTGGAGCCCAGCGTTGGGCAGCACTGGGTACCGCCTGAGCTGGAGGCCAGCAGATGGTGAGTTCCTTCCCCTCCTCCACCTCTCTCCTGGCACACCCTGCCCCGTTTAACCCCGTCTCTCCCCGGGTGCAGGGGGGCCGGAGAGGAGCCAGCTGCTCGCCCCCAACGTTAACTCCTACGACATTGAAGGCCTGAGGGCGGGAGAGCGCTACGAGATCCGGATCACCAGCCTGGTGGGCAGCCAGGAGAGTGAGACTGTGGACATCACTGCCAACACTGGTATGGGCAACCCTCCCGCAGGCCGGCTCTGTCCTTCCCAGCCCAGGGTCTGAGGACCTTGAAGGGAACCTCTAACCATGGCTGTTTGCTGGCATGTCATTGGGGAGCGGGATGGGACAGGCTTTGCCCTCTCTGGAGTCTGAGCCAACCTAGCAGGCTTTGAAGCTGGCTCTCTTAAGGGGAGCCCAGTTCTGCCCCCTAGAGACCCTGTCCGGCTGAGCCGTGTCTGGATCCAGGGGGCCATCCTGTGGTGAAATGCAGAACTGTGCTTCCCCGACCCCCCTCCCTTGCCTGGTGGGTTGGGTTTGCTCCTCACGCCCTCACCACCTGTCGGTGGAGGGTTGGGGTGGCACCAGTCCCTTGGGCTGGAGGGGGAGGCACACTCTACAGCCTATTCTTTCCTACCCTTCCAGCACCTCTGGGCCGAGTCACCAATTTCCGGGTAACGGAGACCCGAGACAATTCTGTGACCTTGGCCTGGACTCCAGCTCCCAGAGCCACCGGCTACCTCCTCACCTGGAAGCTGCCCCAAGGTAATGAACAGCTTTCCAGCACGGCTGCCTCTGGGGCTGCAGAACTACAGCAACGACCCCTAGAGCCTGCATGGAGCTGTGCCCCATGGGTGCCTGAAGAAAGGCACCCCGCTTCCATGCTGAGCCACAGCTAGCTCCCAGCTTTGGGACCCCCTCTTTTGCCCAGAGCCAGCTCTGCAGAAGTCCTGGCTAAGGCTGTGCAAAGCCCTAGAGGAAACTAAGGCTCCAGGCTAGCTCACTGAAGTGAGATTGGGGCTCAGCACCCCATTAATGGGCAGGAGCCCAACTCCCCAAGCTGGCAGTCTGCTCCAGACAGGCCTGGGGACCTGCCGGAGGGTCACTCTGGGGCAGGGTGGATGGGGTGGAGCTGAGCCCAGTCTGGGGTTCTGGAAAGAGGGTCTCTGTTTCCATTGCTGTGGGCTCCTTGACCATCCCCAGTTCAAATATCCCTGCAAAGGGAGACAGCACTGGGCAGAGAGGTGGGGAGGGGCGGAGAGAGGAGATGGGTAGCGGCCGTCTCCCTTGGACCCTGTCTATGCTGAAGTCCCTTGTCTCTGTTCGGGTTAGAGGGAGGCGAGACGCAGAGTACACTGCCCGGGTCAGCAACGTCCCACCAGGTGTCAGGGCTGCGGTTGGGGCAGAGATACCTCTTCACCATCCGGCCGCTGTTCGGGAGCGCCAGGGGCGTGGAGTCCACCCTCACTGACCGCACAGGTAAGGGACAGCCTGGATGGCTTCAGTTCAGATGTGGGAGAGGTGGGGACTGGGCTGTGGGGCCTTGCCCCATTGGAGCACTTAGAGGTTTGGGGCTCAGCCTAGTTGCTGCTGGGACAGGGGCTCTCGCTAGACAGCTGGCAGCTCAGCACAGCAGTGAAGCCTCACCTGGAGCCTGACCTCTCTGCTACCACTTGGGAGGGGCACCGTGTGGGGAAGTTCATCTGCCACTGCCCAGGCTGGATCTGTTTTGATGGCTGTGGAGCAGTGGTCCTCAACCTTTTCATCTGACGGATGCCAGACAAAGGACTATGGCAGCAGTGGAGCATCTGCCGAAACGCCGCCGAATTTCTGCGGCATTTTGGCGGTGATGCCTCTCGATGACGTCGCTTGTTGGCGGCAAGTGGCATCATTGAGAGGCGTCGCCGCCAAAATGCCACTGAAATTCGGCGGCATTTTGGTGGATACTCCACCACCGACTAGGATGTGGGCACATTTAGATGCCCCTGCAGGCGCCATGGCACCCACGGGCACTGTGTTGGTGATCCCTGCTGTGGAGGCTTCCCCAGCACCAGCTGCCCCTGATCCTGAGCTGCGGGGCAGTGGGCAGGAGCCTGGCCTGCACACAGGGGAGTGGCCCTCCAGAGCAGAGATGCTGGGAGCAGCTCCTTCGTCAGGCCCCCTGCCAGGAGCTATGCTGGGCTGGGCTTTTCTTCCTGTCCCACTACCCCTCAGGGGCTCCCTCATCACCTTCTCCTGTGCAGTTTGCAGGGACGCTCGCGGTGACATCATCTTCCTAGTGCATGGCACCCGGGACAGTGCCTACAGCGCCGAGACCGTCCGTGCCCTGCTCTCCAACACCGTCTCAGCACTGGGCCAGCTGGGCCCCGATGCCACCCAGGTACTGGGGGGCAGGGCTGGCCAGGGGGCTGGGCTCTGGTTCTCCCCACTGATGCAGGGGGGAAGCAATGTGCACCCTGCACACATACCCCTTGTTCCTCTACGTGTCCTGGGGGCTGCCTTGGGCCATTTTGTGTTTCCCCTTCCCCTGCGCTAGGGCTGGTCCCACCCTAGGGTGACCCAATCTCCCAATTTTATAGGGACAGTCTCGATTTTTTGGGTCTTTTTCTAATATAGGCTCCTATTACCCCTCCCCCCCCCCGGCCTGATTTTTCACATTTGTTGTCTGGTCACCCTATCCCACCCCGTCCTGGGACTGCATCATGGCTGTGATCTCAGTAGCCTGGCTGACGTCTTGCCTTCTTCCCAAGGTGGGCGTGGTGATCTACAGCTACCGCAGCATCCCGTGGGTCCTGCTGAATCGCTCCAGTGACCAGGGCGCTGTCCTGGAGCGGATCCGCACCATGCGCTATGAGGAGCCCAGCGGCAATGCCCTGGGTAAGGGGCACTGTGCCTGCAGCCTGGGCTCCCCCAGGGTGCCCCACCGTGCCTGCTGTGGGGTGGGGGTGATGCCAGCTTTGGATGTCGTGCTTCTTAGCTGCCTTGGTGCCAGGGGATGAGGACAGAACACTGTATGGGGGAGGGGCAGGAAGGGAAGTGGCCTATATTCTGAGAGTCCTGTGCAGTGGTGGGTTGGACTCTGCACCCCCAGACCATGGCAACACCTTCCCAGTTGGCTAAGGTCCCGCTCTGGAGTTAACCTGGGGTGGAGGTGAGTGGTGATGGGGGAAGGGACGGAGGTGGCGGGGCCCGATGGGGGTGACATCAAACCCGCTTTGTAGTGATAACCTTTCTCTCTTCAGGAGCTGCCATCAACTTTGCCAGGACCTACATGCTGAGCCCCAGTGCAGGGCACCGGCCTGGTGTGCCAGGGGTGCTGGTGGTGCTGGCAGACAGCCCCTCCGGTGACGATGCCATTGGGCCGGCCAGGGAGATCAAGGCAGCAGGTGAGAGCTGGATCCCTGGAGCTGGGACGTGGCGGAGAGGGTGGGATGGATATCGCAGACCCACATGATTGGTGCTACACCCCCAGCTTTGGAACCCCTTCAGCATGCCAGTCCCCCTCTGGGTCTTGTGCTTTCTCCAGGGTTGCCACTAGGCTTCACCGCCTCTTTAGACTGGTCCTCAGTACCTGCAGCTTTCCTGTTTAACATTGCTCAGCAAGTCCAGCTGAGACAGACCTCGAGGGAGACTTGCCCGCTCTTGGGGCGATCAATGCACCTCGCCGAGCGTTTGCAGTGACACTTCCACAGTCGGGTTAATTCGCTAACTGGAGCAGGGTGTAAGAAGGCCTTAGGGTAGTCTAGAGAACTGAAGGTTAAAGCACAGACCATTCTGGTTAGGAGAGCCCAGCCAAGCTACGTCTGCCTCCCTCTGTCTGATCTTCTCACCTGGAGTCTGATGGAGAGACTCCTTCCAGTAGCAAGCTCTGATCCCCCACCTCACCCCTTTCCAATCCTTTGTTCTCGCCCTGGGGAAATGCTGTTCAGCCTCCCTCTGGGTCACTGGGTGCTAAGTGCCAAGGTCTGAGCAATTGGATTTGCCATTGTCTTCTCCGATGCTCCATTAATATAGGGCATAAGTCCCAGACAGCTAGGCCTGTCCCGAGCCTGCCCTGAGAGCACAGTCCTTTTCCACCCACTAGGTAACAATTCAGCATATAGGGGAAACCGAGGCACCAACCAGACTCAGAAAAGTATTACAAAATGTTCCCACTTTCACATCAGGCAATAGTTGGGGGGCTGAGGAAGAGGGCAGGAGGGTAGGGAAGGAGTGAACAATGATCGGAAGAGAGGGTGTGTGGGGGGGAGGGGTGGGGAGTAGCAGGAAGGAAGGAGATTGTGAGGGCACCTTCTCCCTCTCCCCTTTACTGCTGGGTTGGTCAAAACCCCTGCTCAGGGCAGTAGTGCTGGAGCCTCAAACCCCTTTCCCTTCACTCCCCTGAGCAGTGGGTCCAGGGGGGTTAGTGCCAAACTGCCCCCCATGAGGCTCCTGTCTCCTCTGTGCAGGGATCCAGGTGCTGGCGGTGGGCATGGACGGGGCAGATCGTGAGCAGCTGCGCCGCATTGTCACCAATGAAGATGCACACCATGTTTTCTATGCCAAGGATTCAGGGGCCGGCCTGTCAGAACTGGAGGACAGGCTCGCCAGCACCCTCTGCAGGGTGACCGTCACAGACAGGGTAAGAGGGGAGGGTGGCCTGCCAGGGGGAAGCTGCTTCTGTCTTGGTAGGATTGCCAACCCTCCTGGTTTTGCCGGGAGTCTCCCAGAATCGGTCTCTATCTCCTGGAGGCTACTGAAACCAAACTGGGAGATTTTAGGCCACCAAAAGTCCAGTGGCACAGCAGGGATAAGGCGGGATCTCCACCTGCTTCCCCTGCCCCGACCATTGACGCCACAGCTCTCATTGGCTGGGAACTGCGTCCAATGGGAGCTGCAGGGGTGGTGCCTGCAGGCAGTGGCAGCATGCGGAGCCCCCTGCCCACCGCCCCCAGGGGCCGCAGGGACTTGCCAGCAGGGCAGGCAGAGATCCTGCCTTAGCCCCACTGCGCTGCTAACTGGGAGCTGCCTGAGGTAAGTGCCACCCAGCTGTAGCCTGCACCCCAACCCCCTGCCCTGAGCCCTCTCCTGCACCCAAACTCCCTCCCAGAGCCTGCACCCCTCCCCTCCCACACACTGCAACCCCCTGAGTCCACTCCGGAGCCCACAGCCCGCACCAGCTCCCGCACCCCAGCCCCCTGCTCCGGCCCAGTGAAAGTGAGTGAAGGTGGGGGAGAGCAAGTGATGGAGGGAGGGGGGATGGAATGAGTGAGACATGGCCTCAGAGAAGGGGCGGGGCCTTAGGGAAGGGGCGTGGCAAGGGGGTTTGGGTTTGCGTGATTAGACCAGGGGTCGGCAGCCTTTCAGAAGTGGGGTGCCGAGTCTTCATTTATTCACTCTAATTTAAAGTTTCCTGTGCCAGTAATACGTTTTAACATTTTTAGAAGGTCTCTTTCTATAAGTCTATATAATATATAACTAAACTATTGTTGTATGTAAAGTAAATAAGGATTTTAAAACGATTAAGAAGCTTAATTTAAAATTAAATTAAAATGCAGAGCCCCCCAGACCGGTGGCCAGGACCCGAGCAGTGTGAGTGCCACTGAAAATCACTTTGTGTGCCGCCTTCGGCACCCGTGCCATAGGTTGCCTACCCCTGGATTAGACAGTTGGCAACCTTGGCCCCAGGGCTGCCCCCAGCTGCAGGGCCGGGAGCGATCCCAGAGCAGGTTGGAGCTGCTGTTGGGTGGCGGGATAGGGAGCTGCAGGTGATGGAAGCCGTGGGGCTGGAGGCAGCTCTCTCCTCCCCCTGCCCATGCAGTATCTCTGTGGCCCATGTGTATAATGTCCCCCTGCAGGTGGGGGGTGCTGCTCCCTGACCCGGGGGCTTGGCACGGGGTCAAGCTGACTTGGCTGCCCAGGGCACTCTCTCTAATGCAGAACTTTTTCCCCTCAGCTGGAGCCCTGCACAGTTCAGTGTCCCAAGGTGAGTCCCACACCAGTCAGCACCTCTGCAGCTTTCTCCCATGAGGGAACCGGCACAAGACGGGGCTGCAGATAGGCGGACCCTCCTGGAGCTGGGGGGGATGGGCTGGCATGGAGTTATTGTGGGGAATCAGTGCAATGAGAGGGGAGACAGCGTGGAAGAGCTGGGCTGTGTGAAAGGCCTGGCTGGGTTGGGGCAGCTTACTGGAGAGGGGGTGGCCGAGAGGACTCCAGGCTCTAGTAAAGTGGGGAGTCAGGAGATATCGAGGTGCCCTTGGGAGGTGAGGGTGCTCCACTCCCAGGTGTATCTGCCATGGTGGTGGATGTGAGAGCGTGAGGCCCGTGGCCAGGAAGGTGGGCAGAGGCAGGTTGGGTGATGGCTTTTCCCTGCCAGCTCTGCACTGACTCCTTGTGCAGCCTGGCCAGCCTCATCGCTATCTGAGCTGCCCTGGGGACTGGCTGGCCCCAGGTGCAGGAAGTGGAGATGCTCACAGGTGGCTCTTCTACCTGTTGCTGCGCTGCCCCCTAACTGGCCTCTTTTTGCTGTTTTGCCACAGGGTGAGAAGGGGGAGCCCGGCCAGACTGTGAGTATTACGGGATTTGCTGGAGGGGTGCCCGGGTGCAGGGTGGGGGAGGGTCTGCTCCCCTCCCAGGGGCTGTGGGGCTGCTTTGGTTTAGTGGCTTAGCTGATGGACTTAGAAGCTCTGACTGTTGATCAGCCTGCGTCCTGGGAGCAGGAACGGCCGTTCATTCCCGTCTCTTTGTTTCTCTGTGCAGGGGCAGAAAGGACGTGGGGGGCAGCCTGGCCCCCCTGGAAACCCGGTAACACCCCCCTCTGTGTGTGGGCCCCTGGGTTGTGGGGACTGTGGTGCTGAGCTCTCCCTGCACTCAGTGTGGGTTGGGTGCAGACCCCGTGTTAGTGTCAGGGCCTCGCCAAGGCACAGGGCATGCCTGGAAATGGACTGGGACTGGGGAGCTCAGCTGAGGGGTGACAGTCCCAGAGCCTCTGTGCAGTGAGGGCTTGTGTGAGGAGTAGCGCGGGGGCTTTTAGGGGGCCTTATTACAAATCCCCAGTGTCACCCCAGTAAGCAGGCAGGGGGAGATCAAGGGACCCCTCCCTGGGCCTCCTGCCGCGCTGAGCTCCTTAGGGGCCCTCACTGGCCTGCCCTGGGAAAGCTTCTTGTGGCAGCTAATCATCCTGCCTCCTCTTTGGAGAGGCGAGAGAGTAGGAGAAGGAGTCGCTGCAGGGTGATGGGCACAGAGGAGCCTCTGTGACATTATTAATATAATCGGGGACCATATAGATCATTGTTGCAACTGAGGTCCTGTAGTGGCACTAAGTCTGGTATAAAGGAGGTCAAATAAGGTGTCTAAGACAAGATTTGATTTGCCTTGGTGTGCATAGAAACCCCAGCCTTGGGCTGTACCTGCCGTGCTTCAAGCAGTTTGTCCTAAATTAATATTCTCAGTTGGGTCCCACCAGAACCAGCATCGTTACAGCTTCCCAAGGCCCCGAGCCTGCCCTTACCACTGGGGGTGCATCCCCATGTAATAACCCCGTGTCATTGCTCCATGGCTGTTTCTCTCCTCTTCTTTGTAGGGGCTCAATGGGCTTCCAGGCCCCCCAGGACCAATGGGGCCACGGGGTGCCCCAGGCGAGATCATCGAGCGGCCAGGCCAAAAGGGGGAAAGAGTGAGTGAATGCCCTTCACATCCCGTGTCGTGAGGGAAGAGCCAGGCACTGGATGGCTGCATTGTAGGGGCAGAATATCCACTTTGTTCAACTCTGATCTCCTTCTGAGCCAGTGCCTGGGGTCCCTCTGGGTGCATCCCCCCGGCCCATGTCCACTATGGAGCCCCATGGTGTCCCTGTTGGTGGCGTGCATGCCCTTGAAACCCATTGGCAGTGCTGGGCATAAGGGGCATGGACAGCACTGAGTACAAGGCAGTAGTCCCATTGGCGGTGCTGGGTTCCAGTAGCACTGACAATGCACAAGGCACTGAGCACGAGGCCCTTTGGCTGTGCTGAGTATCAGGGGCACAGACAGATTGGGCCAGAGGTACCGGGGCCATTGGCGGTGCTGGGTACAAGGGCACAGACAATGCTGGGAAAGAGGTACCGGGGCCATTGGCGGTGCTGGGTACAAGGGCACAGACAATGCTGGGAAAGAGGTACCGGGGCCATTGGCGGTGCTGGGTACAAGGGCACAGACAATGCTGGGAAAGAGGTACTGGGGCCATTGGCGGTGCTGGGTACAAGGGCACAGACAATGCTGGGAAAGAGGTACCAGGGCCATTGGCGGTGCTGGGTACAAGGGCACAGACAATGCTGAGAAAGACGTACCGGGGCCATTGGTGCTGGGTACAAGGGCACAAACAATGCTGGGTAAGAGGTACTGGGGCCATTGGCGGTGCTGGGTGCCAGGGGCACAGACAATACTGGGTAAGAGGTACCGGGACCATTGGAGGTGCTGCGTACTGGGGCCTGGACAGGCTGGATAAGAGGTACCAGGGCTATTGGCAGTGCTGGATACCAGGGCACAGACAATGCTGGTTAAGAGATACCGAAGCCATTGGTGGTGCTGGGTGCCAGGGGCATGGACACGCTGGGTAAGAGAGGTCCTAGGGCCATTGGCAGTGCTGGGGATGCAGCTATCTTTCACAACCCCCTTTCTTGTGAAGTTTCTTTGGCACTGGGACCCAGGAGGGAGCCTATCCCCATGGAATCACTTAGGGAGCTAAAAGCAAGTCCAAATGAGGCTCTGCAGTAAGAATTTTTTTTGGCCAAATCCCAGCTGATCGGACCCTCTAAATTGACATGCCCTATCACAAATGCAGCCCTCGTGGCTGCCCTGGCACGGCTCAGCACTCTAGGATGGCTTTGAATGTAAATGGGTTTTCACTCTGGGGTGTGAACCTGCCTGGGAATGGTGGGGGCAGTGACCAGAGCAGAGCCAGGACCTGTTGGTTTATTCCCTTTTCCATTCCCAGGGATTACCAGGAGCGGATGGGATCCCAGGAAGCCCTGGTCGCCCTGGCAACTCTGGCTCCCCTGGCCAGCCAGTAAGTATTTCCTCTTAGTTCCTCCTCTTGGGCCATATTTACCATTGGTGATTTGCATCCCTCTTCCCATGATGCTTTGCAGCACTGGCTATTACTTGACTTCATCCCATGTAATGAGGACTGCAGAAGTCCAGATTAAATGGGTCTCTGAGACCCACATTGCCCCTGTCATTTCCCATGTCGTCCCCTTCCAGGCCCTGCCTCCTGCCTGTGGTGACTGTAACTTGAGTTCCATGGACTGTAACGGTTACCCTGCTCTATTGCGTCTGTGTCTGCATCTTGCCCCGTGCATGGTGTGCAGACCTGATCTCTCGGCTTCAGTCTCCTGCTCCCTTGGCCAGAGGACACTCCTCATCTTGTTTTGATTTTTTTTTTTCAGGGTAGACAAGGCATTCCTGGCCTCCGAGGGCTCCCGGTATGTATTGCTCCCGCTTTCCCGTTAGCCTGGCTCTCTGCTCTGGAGCACCCCTGCTTACTGTTGCCTTTGCCTTCCAGGGGGAGCAGGGCCCAGTGGGGCCTCCCGGGCAACGGGGAGAGAAAGGCGAACCGGTAGGTAGAAGTGCATCCCGTCCAGTGCCACCTAATGTGGCCACCATCTTGGATTTCCCACCAAGCAGGGCAATCCAAAGGCTCAGTGAGTTCTGTCTGCAGCAACCTCTGCTTGCACCTAGCCGTGGGGGGGGGGGGGGGGCACAGGCCCCTCCCACCTTATGTAACCCCTGATCCCTCCAAGCTCTGTGTCCTACAGCCCTACAAGGCAGTACTGCTGTGAGCAGGTTCTCGCATTGGCAAGAGGGAGGCCCTCCACCTTAGATCCAGTTAGATGCCTCCCTGTAAATTACACACACTTCATACTGGGGTCACAGCAGCACTCCCGAGCTGAGCAGGGTGGAACCAGCTCAACGCTTGGAGTGGAGACTCCACTGGCTCTGGAGTACTGTGAACAACTCAGCAGGGATTGCTCTCCTTTGATCTTGGTGCCGCATCTTGGTGCCGCCTCCTGGTGCCAGGGACACTGTGCTGCTGGAGAAGTCTTAAAACTGAGTTCCTGGCCACTTGTGATCTTGGGTCCCCTGGCCCATTGCCCAAGAGTCTGGTGTTCACCCCCACATCCTGGCCAGAGTCCAACTCTGGTAACTCTGTGCAGCCTTCCCCAATTCCTTCTTCACTGCCTGTCCTGAAGTGTGGTGCAATATTGCTGGTACAGCTGTCATGTCTTCTCCCAGAGAAGCTGAGGCACTTGTATATGGGGCTGGGCTGGTGCACTGAAGTTTGGCCTTCTGTTTTGTGTAGGGAGATCCAGGAGTGATTGTGAACGGAGGAGGGGGGCTGCCTGGCCGGAAAGGGGAGCCTGGGAGTCGGGTACGTAGTAGAAAGCAGGTTTGGATTGTGCGGTCATTGGAGTACAGGAACGAAAGGAGAGATCCTGTGGCCTAGGGCCCTGGCACTCGCAGTGGAACTGCGGGGGGTTTGTATCTCTCCACCCCATGGTGTGAGCCTCTGGGATCCGTTCGGTGGCACTGAGAGCATTCCAATGAATCTCAGATTGCACGAGGATTGGTGTCCCCATGGCACTTCTGCTCTGAATAGATCTGTGCTCAACTCTTATTTTATGGACCCTGCTCTCTCAGGCCTCCTCAACATGGGTATAGTTTGGGAGGGTGGTGGGGCATTGCCCCCCCCAAAGTGCAAGCCTCAGGCAGGCGTGGAATTTGCCCCCACACACGCAGCCCCATTAGCCTGGCTGAAGCTGCCCCCTCAGATATAGAAGTTATACTACGCCTGTGCTTCTCTGTGCTGTCCCTGCCCTGTGACTGGAGGTTTGAGGGACTCGCAGGCTTGCCCAGTGCCAGATGAGCAGGTATCCAGTCCTCTCAGCAACCTTGCTGGGTCTGTCACCCTCTAGGCCTCACACTGAGGTTCTTAGACTCCTTGCTGCTGGCCCACCAACTCTGGGGTTGCCAACACATGGAGTGAGGAGGCCTTCTGCCATAACCATGTGCCACAGAGACTGAGGGCCCTGCATCTAGAATGAAGCTGTGCCAGGCTACAGCCGAGTCTGCACACAGACATGCTGGGCAATATGGGCAGCATATGAGCACCCTGAGCATTGGCTGGACATGCACTTGGATTTGATGGCTGTGCTGCAGACCTGAATGGTTGGCTGCAGGGGCTCATCCCAAAATCCAGGGTCCTCTGTCCATGGTGCCCTCCCTCCCCAGCACAGAGCACTGATGGAGCCTCTCTGATTCTCTAGGGAAATCCTGGCCTCCCTGGGAACCCTGGGCCTAGAGGAGCAGTTGGTGATCCAGGACCTCCTGGGCCCATTGGACCTCCAGGGCCATCAGGACCTGCCGGAGAGTTTGTCAAGGTGCGTTTCCCCCTCCCGTTTGGGAGGAACTGTTCAGAGGCCCTGCCCCGAGCAGCTAGGTGAAGAGTCACATTGTGCCCCCTCCCCTGTCCATGCATGCAAACAGCCTCCTCCACAACACTGTGCACACGCACGGCAACCCCCGTGCAACCCCTCCACAGCTCCTTCCATGCCCATGGGCCCTGCCATGCCTTCCCTCCTCGGGCATGCAGCTCCCCCCCCACCCAATGCATACAGCAGCCTGCACCAGCACCTTCCACACAGCCAGGCCCTGCCTGTGAGAAGCTCGCCTGGCCTGGGGGGGCTGAGGCTTTGGTTTGGGGGTGCACCAAGGAGCCGGGGGTGCAGAAGAAGCTCAGGCAGTGCCTGAGGCTCGGGCAGCAGTGGGGCTAGGGAAAGGTGGTGGAGCAGGCCCTCACCTTGGTGTCGGAGGCACATGGCAGGCTGAGGAAGCAGTATGGTTAGGGCAGCTGCAGTGGCATGGAATCCCTGCTCCCCTGCCCCGGGCACCCAGAGCAGCCACCCGCCTGGCTCCTTCCTCCCCTTCCTGACTGCTGCTCTTATGCAGCTGCTGGAGGGTCCTGTCCTGGAAGGGAAACAGCCCTTCTCTGTCCCCTAAATGATCTGACTCTGCCCAGCTGTCCTTTCCCCTCCCAGCTTGGCTCCAGCCCCCGCCTCCAGGCGTTCCCTCTTCACAGGCTGCTCCATCACACACCCTCGCTGGCTATAGGGGTGGAAACAAATCAGCCCCACAATGGAAATTAGTCCCCATTGCCCCCCTGATTCTGCTGCCTCCTTCTGTATGTGAATCATTTCTCCCACCCCCTCCGTATGTGCACACTGTGTGTTCCCATGGATCTCTCACCTAGGCACACGTAGCCCCACCATGGCCCCTGGCCAGGTGTGCACACATGAGCCACAGACTCACGTGGCTGCTTCTGGCGGGTGGGCATCATGCTAAGCTGTATCTTTGCTTCTGGTTTCCCCACCAGGTGCCTTGGGTTGTGAGTGCACCAAACCCACTGAGCATTGTGTGCCCAGGGCTGCCCAGAGGATGCTAGGATGCCAGGTGCAGGGAGCCCTCCCTTTAACCCTGTGTATTTCCTCTTGCAGGGGGCGAAAGGCGAGCGAGGGGAGCGGGTAAGTGACCTGGCTCTTCCCTTGAGTGCTGCGCTGTGGCCTGGGAGAGGCTGACAGGCTGTGATGCTCAGCAGCGCTTGCCCCTTCATGTCAGTGGGTGGGGTCCCACAGTGCTGTGACAGGACAGGAGTGGCCTCTGCTCCCTGCATTGTGGAGCTGGCCTGTGGGAGCTGCAGCCAATTAGCCACAGGGCTGAGCCAAGATGCGCTCCCCTGGGTGAGTGGGCTGTGTGTGGGTGCAGAGCGAGTTCATGGGGCCGTCAGGTCATAGCCAGTTGAGAGGGGTAGGAAGAGTGTGATGTGATATCTAAGCTCCCTGTGATTGTCTCCCTAGGGCCCCCCCGGGCTGATTGATGGGGTACCTCCCAGAGGAGAGCCAGGCATCCCGGTGAGTACCTCCCCCTGCCATGCCAGGGCCAGGAGTGGAGATGCATGGCAGGTGGGGATGGGGTGAGGGTGACTCTGTTGGGAGGGTGCGGTGGGAGGGGAAGTTGAATGGTGGGGTATGAGTTAGGGAAGGGGCAGAATAAGGCTCCATAGAAAGGGAAATCCCCCTTGCTAGGTATGGGTAGTGTTAACCTTATGCTGAGGCTGGCTTCCCATCAACACCGTGCCTGGGCTGAGGAGGCTGCTGCCCTCGTGTCACTCAGGGCTGGTCTCTGTGCTGCTCAGGTTGGTCTCAGCTCTTTCTTTCTCCCTTGTTCCTCAGGGCTTGCCTGGTGATCCTGGTTCCCCTGGGCCCCGGGGACCTGCTGGGCCCCCAGGACAGAAAGGAGACAAGGTAAGAGGAGGGGCTGTGGTGTGAGGCAGGGGCCACAAGAGAGCCCAGGCTGCGCTAGTGCAGTATCTGCTGCCGTCCCTCGCCCCCCAATCCACTGTGGGATTGTGCTCTAGTCTCCCTACTGCACAAAGGCACTTGATGCCATGACCGGGATAATGCATGCATGATAGGAGGCTTTGCTGTGGCTTGGAGTGGCCTCGTTTCCCTGAATCCCACCCCACTAACCTGGAGAAGCAGGGGCTCAAAGAGCCGTCCTCACTGGCTCCTGTCCCCTCAAGTTCCCTGAGCTATGATGCCTTTGTCTTTTCTGGGCGTTTCCTTTGCTCTTTGTCCCCAGGGTGATGGAGAAGAAGGTTTTCCAGGGCCGCCGGGTCGCCCAGGGGACCCAGGAGATCGGGTGAGTCCCATAAGAGGAGGTAAGCCATGCCCTGGCAGAATGAACCCCGCTGGCATGGAGCACCCTGCAGGCCTGTGGAGCCTCGAACAGCAGGCCCCCTGAGTGGGGAAGAGCAAACACCACTGGGGCTCTGTGGTCAGAGCTGGGAAAGGCCTATTAGACCCGAGAGTCCATGCCCCAAGAAGGGCAGGACAGAGCCTCTGGATCAGAGGCTGCATGAGACCCACTGGGCCAGTGCTCTGCTGGCTGTCTCCCTAGGGCCAGCCCTGCCTCTCCCCAGCTGGATGGCAGCTTGGCAAGCCCTGCCCCAGGGGTGGAGGAGCTCATGTACTTGGCTGGCTGCTCTTAGGGCAGCTGGATGGCAGTCCTAAAAGCCATCTCAGCCAGGAGCCTTCCCACTCCCAGCTCTAGTAAAGCAGTCTTCCAACTGGGGTGTGCACAGAGCAGGCACAGTGCTGGGGGAGCTGCTCACGCCTTGGCTCAGACCGCGGGCAGTGGGGCCTGAGCAAGGGCAAGAAATAGCCCTCTGTTCACAGGTATCCTGAGGAAGTCGGAGGCTGAGCCTGCAGGAGTGGGTTCCAACCTCCTCAGCCACTGACCTGCCGGGCTTCCCCCTGGACAACCCAGCTCACACCTCGCTCTGATCAAGTGGGGAGATAGGTCCAGGATTCCCTGAAAACACACCTCAGCAGGTTTTGCCAGGGACTCCCTGGTGGAGAGATGTAACATTCTTGCTTTGCTTTCCTAGGGCCCGAGAGGACCTCCAGGTGAACAAGGAAGCAAGGTGGGTCTTGGGAGACCTCCCAGCTGGCAGGCTGTTCCAGGTGGAGACGGAGTTGGGCTTCATGGGTGGTATACCCAGTTCTGCCAGTCCTGTGCTCTGCGACCTTGGGACGAACCCTTCTCCTCCCTTCTGCACCTGTTTCCTCATCTGTAAATGGGGGGAGGCTTTCCTGTGTCCCTGGGGCCATGGGGATAACATGCCTTGACATCCCCAGAAGGAGGTGCTCGGTGTGAATTGTTGTTACGCAGGTGGTCTGCCTGCTGTAATGGGTCTCTGCCCTGTAACAGGGATGCCTGTCTGAGCCTTTCCCCACTGGACTCCTGGGGAAGCTGGGTGTGATGGGGCACCGACCCCAGACCCTGCTGTTTGGTGCATGGGCTCCTGGCCAGAAACCTTCTGCCTGTGATGGCCAATGGACAGTCTGAGACAGAGCACTGCAGCCTCAAGTGGGGAAAGTCAGCGGGAGCCACGAGCCTGTTCTGTGTTCCTGTGCCGGGGTGCGAAGGCAGGGCCATGCAGATAGGGTGTTGCTACAGTCAACTCTGCTCATGGGATTCCCCCAGGAGGCATCTGCTGGCCACTCGCCCAGTGGTACCTGCCTCTTGGAAACTGCAGGATGAAATGGGCCGAAGGCCTCCTCTGCTGCCCCAGGGTCTCCTCCCAGCTAGGTCCTATCCACGGGCGTGGTCCCTGTGCCCTCCAGCACTGATGCACTTCTCTTTTGTGACAGGGAGACCGCGGGCAGCCGGGAGAACTCGGAGAAGCAGGGGAGAAGGTGAGAGTTTGCTGGAGCACAGGGTTATGCTGTGGGGACCAGGGGTATCGGGCACTGGCTCACCTCTGCCCTTGGGACAGTGCTGTGAGTCGCGACATCCTGTCCAACCAGGATGAGAGTTTGGGACCAAGCAGGTGACTTGTCACTACTGGGGCAGACACCACACTCAGGGCTCCTGATCTGAGGCCGAGTGTTGTTGGCTGCTGCTCCCACCACCCGAGGGTGCTCCCTTTGCACATGGAACAGGGGTCTGCAGTTTACACCCCTGGGACTTTTCGCCCCCTGCCTGTTATTGCTGCTCCAAACCAAAGTTCTGCCCCAGAAGTGATGGAGAAAACAGGAGCCTTGAAGAGGGGAGAGGCTGGGATTTCCCTGTGACCATCCCTGTCTGACGGTAGTCTCCCCAGTGACAGACTGGCTCACAGTCTGCAGGTGTGCTAGAGACGTGGACAAACTGGATGTGGATTTCTGGGCCCCCGGATGGGCAGGCCCATGCTCCGTGCTATGGCCGTGTATCTCGGAACCCCTGCAGGAGACTCTGTCTAGAAGTTGGATGCTCTGCCCTAGTCTGTTTCGACTGGGTCTCCAAAGAGGATGCCTGCTGGCTGCTAGGGAGCTGCTGCAGGGGGCAGGGCTATCCGAGGGGCACTGGTGAGTATGAGCCCAGCTGAAATTCCCTTTCTCTTTCCATTTCCTCTGCAGGGTGATCGTGGACCCCCTGGGCCGGAAGGGAAGAAGGTAGGTTCGCTCTGGGTTAACCTTTCACAGCCAAGGGCCTGTGATCGCTGGGGGTGGGTAGTAGGCAGGACGGCTCTTGCCAGGGAAGCTGGGTCAGCCCCGTCCCTGATCCTGGCTCATTCTGTTCAGCCTTGTGGTCCTGATCAGCACATGAGGGACAGCAGGTGGTTGGGGAGAGTGGCGCTTCTATTGTGCCAATGCAGCAGGTCAGTGCGCCTGCTCTCTGTGCTTCCCTCCATGTCTTCGGGAGCTTCTGCACAACCAAAAGGATCCCCTTCCCCAAACCCCACCCACGTCCTGCAGCTTAGGAGAGCAGGAGCACTGGCCGGAGGCTTAGATCAAGCAGTGCTGTGTGATCCCAGCTGGGGAATGGTTGGGGGAGGAGCAGAGAACTGAGTGAGGTGGGGAGGTTGAGCAAGGGGGGTGCTCTGGGTGCAGGTTGGCTCCTGCTGGCTGTGACGGTCTTTCCTCACTTCTAAATGCCAAGTGTGCACAAAACCTGTCCTGCTTCCACTCATGCCTTCTCTCCTGTTTCAGGGGGAGCTGGGAGCTCCAGGCCGCCTGGGCCCAGCAGGCAGAGAGGTGAGTGTGGGAGACCCCTGCCAGCCCAGGTGGAACGTGGCAGTGCCAGCCCCACAGTGTTGCACAGCCTGGGCAGGAATGCTCCTGTGCTGAGATGTCTGCTGCGGTGCCCCCTGCTGATCTGACACCATGTTTTTTTTTTTCCTCCCCTACCCCTCCACTGAGCTTGACAGGCCCAGGGGATGCATGGAAGGGACAGAGGAGGAGCAGAAATGTCTATTGGAACCTCCTGTAACTGCCCTGCCTAGGCTTTGGCTTAGTACGCTGAGTCAGTGGGAGAGTTTGGCAGGCGGGAATCCTCCCTCCAGCTTCTAAGCAATGGGCCCTAGCACAAATTGGGCTGGAGTCTCTATCCATGGTTCTTGGGCAGTCTGGTTCTGGCCTGGGGTGTGAGTCTCTGGGGTGGCTGGTATTCCCTGCATGGACAAACGAATGTACCGCCAATTCGCTCATGGGCTTCTCTTGTCTCTCTAATCTTTGGAACAGGGATTGCCAGGACCGTCCGGCCCCCGAGGGGAAAAGGTAGGGACCCTTCGGAATGGCTTGTGTCCATTCTGCTTGCTGGGCCCCTCAGCTAGCTCTTGGGGTGAGCAGAGCATTTGTGGGGCATCCATGAAGTGAGAGATGACAGCGCCCGTCCCTGAGCTGCGCTGATTTTCCACCCATGTCCCCGACATTGCTTCTAACATGGAGAGTTCTCTTCCTCCGCGTGTCTTCTCTGAGCCTGCCCCCCCCTAGTGTTGCCTTCGTCAATGTCCCTTCCACAGGTCTGGGCCTCAAGGGCCAGGAACCCTGGCCCTAAGTGCAGAAAATACTCAGACTGTCCTTAATGCAACAGACAAGGGCTCAGCTGCTACATTGCTGCCCCTTTGCATTCATCACTGACATTTGGTGGGTGAGGAGTGGAGGAGGAGTCCAGGTAGGATGGACAGGGCTCTAGGTCTCTAGGAAGAAAAGTGCTGAGAATTCCCATTGATAGGCAAGACTTGCGGGCAGGACTGTTGGATCTTGGAGAAGCTCTTAGAAGAAATAAAATTCCCCAGGTGGCTCTTTCTAGAGAGGAGGTATCTCCCCTGTGTTGGGATTGCCCTGCAGAAGGAAGTGGCATTGTGTGCAGTCTGCTTGGTTTGTCACATCAATGCCAGCCTGTCATCTCCAGCTGGGGTGATGATAGGGCAGAAAGCAGGTGTCCTCCCTGTGTGACTTATGCCATCTGTGCTCACTGGGCACAGAGAATGGGACCACTGATGGTCTGTCACTCAGCTGGGGCAATAACACTCTGCTGGCCGGAGTCGCTGTCTGGGTCTCTGGCACTAGCCCCAGTGCCCTTGGGCTTGGGTTCCCAGCGCTGCAGGGGAAGGGGAATCATTGTGCTCTTTGGATCTGTGTGTTTGAAGTCTGTGGTGTGGGGGAATAGTAAGTTCAATAACGCAATCCTCCAGTCTAGCACCAAGCCCCGTGGGAATCTCCTTGTTGATAAGTAATGCCCAAGGAAGGGCAGCTGGGTACCTTGCTGTCTGATGGGGACCTTGGCCTGCAGCGCTCAGCCAGGTGCAGAGAGAGTGAGCCACGCTGGCAGATAAGCTGAAGGGCCGTGGCTCTCAAAGGAAATTGAACTGGTCCTGAGACTCTCGGCACATGATGCTCTCTGATGGCTTCCTCGCACTCCCAGGGCAGGGTGGGCTGCTGCCCCTCGGGAAGGCTTTGCCCTCTGGGTGGGGTGCTGACCCCTGGCCTCTGTCATTCTCTCCCTTAGGGGGATCAAGGTGCTCCTGGGGAACCCGGAAAGCCGGTAAGTGGCCTCCTCTCTGCCAGGCAGGAACTGCATTCTCGAGGGCTGGGAAGGGTGTTACCGGGCTCCCAGCACCCAGGGTGGGAACTGACCCTCAAAGGGGCAGGAGGGGCACCACAGGACCGCGTTCTGCTGGGACAGTGGCCCCCAGCGTTGGTGCTGGTAGGAAGGTTGGTGCGGAGATAACTCACTGCAGGGAGTGGGGCGTTGTCTATGGGGTCTTACTGCACCCCCATCACTCTTTTCTCCTGAGTGCTGACCTGTTAGGGGAAGGGAAGAAGGCTGCTTCTGTGGATACCTGGCCAAGGAGAAGTGCTCCCTCTGGTGGCTGTGAGAGGTAGCAATTATCATGAAGGGCAGGCAGGGCTCTCTCCAGGTGTCCTTGCCAGCAGGGAGCAGTGCACGGATTTCAGCAGTTTCTCTTCTTGTGTTTCTCCTCCAGGCTTCCAGTGTCTCTGGGATCAAAGGAGAGAAGGTAACTGAAAATGATCCTGTCCCCAGAAGTGGGGCTTTCTCAGTTCTTTTGCAAATGTACAGTTTGTAAGATGCACTCCCAGCTGGCACTGTGTTTTAGGGCAGGGCAGAGTGCAGCCATGGGGCTTGGGCCTGTGGTGTAGTGATGGCTGATGTGACCCAGGAAAGGGGCAGTTACCCAGCAGGGCTAATGAGCTCAACTACATGTTGATTCTGCTCCATGGGCCAGGGTTTCTGGTTAGGATGGCAAACTCCCACAGTGCCCAGGAGATGCCCCCAGAGGTTGAGGGGAGAGGCCAGTCTCTGTGTAGTAGCTTAGGGTTGGTCCGTTATCTGCTCAGTGCCTCATTGCTGCAGTCAGCCCTGGGTGAGAGAACCTACCTCCTTTAGGCCACCATATTCCTGCCCTGTGTTCCCCTCCTTCAGCCACTCTGTTCTGTGTCTCTCTTCTTCCCACTGCCTTGCCTTTCCTGCAGCAACTCTCAGGACCCGAGGGTGTCACTTCTACTCCCATCCCCTTCTGTCTGTTCAAATCATCAGCGGTGGAAGAGTTAAAGTTGACACTCATGTGAAGTCATTGGGTTTGAGAGTTGATGCTCCAGTCAGATTGGCAGGGGCACTCACCCCACTGGGTCGTTGCATCAGGCTCTCTGCAGACACAGGCAGCCATCACTGCAGTGGCTATGCTAAGTTCCTGACTGGAAGACTCTCTGCAGCTGGGAGGGCTGGAAACATATTTCTTGTAATGAAAGCTGAGGCCAAGCAGGCTGGAGTCCCCATGCTTGGGGGCAGGGGGGCTTTGGCTTCGCTGGGGGCAGCGTGGAAACGTCACCTGCACAGAGGCAGCTTTGGCGCTGCTTGCTCCAGCATTCCTTGCACATTCCTTCCACCCCCTGCCACTCCTGGCTCCATGTCACCTGTGGTCAGTCCAGCTAGCTCCTTTCAGTGTCATCTTATCCTGAGCCCAGCCTGCCCCCGTTGCCTTGGGAAGCAAGTGAGCGGCCTGTCTCACCTGTGGCCCGGGTGGAAGGGCCCGTGTTGGGGTCCAGAGGGGATCAGCTCAGTGTGGCTGATGCTGCTGTTTCCTCCGTTCCAGGGTGACAGAGGCCCTGCAGGAGCAGAGGGGGCCCCAGGTCCCCGGGGAGACGCAGGAGATAAAGGAGATCGCGTGAGTATCATTTGGGCCGTCAGAGGCATCACTCCAGTGCCCAGCACAGCCAGGAGCTCTGGCAGAGGCAGGCAGCTCAGTGGGGGCCCAGGGGATAAAGCCATCTCTCCTGTCCCTCTGAAACCTGGGCCTAGGGCCAGCTCACTGAAGTGAGTTTGGGGCTCAGCTCCCCACTTAGTGGGCAGGATCCCAAGTCCCGCAGCCAGCAGCCTGCTCAGGAGGGGCAGGGATGCTGCTGGGAGTGGAGACCCGGAGCAGCTCTTGGTGCTGGAGAGGGTGATCGCTCTGGGACAGGAGCATACAGCTCTCGTAGCTGGGTAGGAAAGAGGGTCTTTGCCTCTGGTGCTGCATCCTGCAAGGTGGCTCCTCAGTGCACCGTGGCTTAGGGGTTCTTCAGGAGTGAGTCTGAAATCTAGGCCTGTGCTGTGCTCCCCGACACGCCTGTGTAGCTCCCTGCTCTGGGAGTTGGAATCCATCCCTCCCTGAGGGCAGGCCAGGATCCACCATCTTGTTCGGGTGTAACATCGCGGGGGAGAGGCAGTGAGAACCACAGCCTGGCCAGGTGAGGAGCCTGGAAAGGGCTTGTCCTTCCTGCCTTGCTCTGACCTGCTTTTCTTTTTGTTGCAGGGGCTCCCTGGATTCAGTGTCACTGGCCCACCTGGCCCCAAAGGAGAGCAGGGCGATAGGGTGAGTCTTGCCTGCCTGCTTGCCTTGTGGCTGGCATCCCCCAGCTGGCTGTGCCCTGCATCCCGGGCCAAGTGCCATCAGGGCCATGGGGCTGTGCTCCCACTCGTGTCCATCCCTGGGATTATGTCTGACTCCGCACTGTCTCTGAGGAGGGAGTTGCTCAGTCTCTGCCCATTGGGTGGCATCAGTCAGCCTGGGGCTGTGCCCCTCTCTCCCTCATAGTGGTGGGTAAAGGGCCAGAGAGCCAAACGTGGCTGATGTGAGCACAAGTGGGAGCCCATCTCTGCACAGGTGAGGGGCCCTGGCACCCCTGCACTTGGGGTGGGGGAGGGATTTGGGGACTAGCACCCCCACCACCTGTGTGCAAGAAGGACTCTGGCCTGTGGGAAGGCCCAGGAGCAGTCCCCAAGGCCCCGTGAGTGCTGCTCCATGTCCCGCAGCCTCCCTTGAGACCACATCCAGTGGGGATGGCACAGGCTCTGCAGGGAGCAAGGTCACCAATAACAGCCTCTCTCTTTCCGGAAAACCAGGGGATTGTCGGCCTCACTGGCAAGAGTGGCCCAAAGGTAACGGCTCCCTGGGGTGAGGGGTGTGTGGGGAGGGCTCCTCTGCCTGGCTGCCCTGGGGGCTGGGTTGTGTGTGTGCACTGGTTCTATCCTGTGGCGGAAGGGGCTCCTTTCTGATGCTCGGGTGGGGTGGGTTGGAGTGGGGAGCTCTCCCTACTGTGCACATGTGGGTGCTGTGTTATGTGCGGGGGAGGGACAGTACCTCTGGGCATTCACTGTTTATGTTTGGGGGGAGGGGGCTAAATGGCTGCTGTGGGCTGTGTTGGGGGGGGTGCTCCTTGTTCTACGCTGTTCACATGGGTGCTGTGGGCTGGGGCACTCTTAGCTGGGTGCTGGGTTGTAACCAACTGGCTTCTCCTCTCTGCTGTGATTTTTCTCTTGTCTAGGGTGACCCCGGGGAACCTGGGGAGAAGGGGGAGCTGGGGAGACCAGGAGCTCCAGGGCAGATGGGCCTGCGAGGGAAAGAGGTAATGTAGAGGTGCTCTGGATAAGGAGGGCATGACCTGGTGCATACCAGGGTGTCATGAGCAGGCAGATGGGGCTCTTGGGCCTACAGTTCTGACTGTTGCCTCACAGTCCCTGCTGGTGGAAAGCCTGTTTCTGGCCACAGTGATTATACAACATCCTGGAGTTTCCATGGAGACCCTGTGCCAGATTGTTATGACAACATCAACAGGCTATTTTTAACAGGGGATCCAGGAGGTATTTGAGAGGGTTGTGTGGAGTGGAGGTGTATCTGGTGGAGGTTCGTTTGAGGGGCTGGTGAGGGTGGGGTCATCTTCAGGCATATGCCTGGGGAGGAGGCTGTGTGAAGTGGAGATGTGTTCCTGGGGGTGTGTTGAGTGGAGCTGTGTTCAGGGTGATGGTGGGGGCTGCATAGAATGGAGGCATGTTCCTGGGGGTGTACCGAGGGGAGGTGTGTTCTGGGTGATGGTGGAGACTGTGTGGAGTGGAAATATGTTCCAAGGAGATGGGGGACTTGTGGATATGGAAGTATTTAGGGTGCTGAGTTTGCACACAGCATGCACTGAGTGGGTGGCTCTGTGTTTTGTTGGTCAGGCAAGATTACTGGTGACTCTCTTTTTTTCCTCTCGTGTGTGCTGCAGGGTGAACGTGGTGAGAAGGGTGACGAGGGGACCCCAGTAAGTGATCAGTCTGTCTCTTTGTGGCAATGCCCCTCCCTCCCTTGACCACACTTGGCTTTTCTCACTATTGTCTTACTTCCCTCTCTTTCCCTCTCAGGGAGAGCCGGGTCAGCCTGGCAAATCTGGCGACCGGGGCCCCCGGGTAAGTGAGGGCGATGTGAGGGGTGTATGCCGTGCGGTGGCAGGGGGGTAGGAGATCATGAGAGAGCTGCATGTGGGATGCACAGGGGGCTAGAGTTTCTGGGACCAAGTGGGGACATGGGGATAGACAAAGCGATGCCCCTCCATGAGACTCCATGCTGTCACGCTCCCTGAGCTCATGTGAGTGGGGAGCTGCAGAACGGGCCCAGCTGTGCCCTGTGTGGGGGGTAAGACAGCAGCTGAGATACTGACTGAGGTGAGCTCCAGAAGGCAGAGCCTGGCAGAATGATGTTACAGTGGGGTTTGGAAAGGTGACTGTCCCTTTTCCCCACCCCGGCAGCTGGGTACCCTTAACTCCTGGAGAGCCTGGTGAATTCCAGCCTCTGTAGGGGCAGCAGCAGCATGGCCTCTTGGAGGGGCCTCTGCCTGGCCCCTGCTCCTCCCCAGCCCCATTCCTTGGGTCTGGGCTCCCCAGCCTCTCACTCCAGCGTGGGGGTCACCATGGTGCTGTGGACCCGCTGCTTCACCTGCTGTCTCTCAACCAGGGCCTACCAGGAAACCGTGGCCTCCCTGGGGAGAAGGGTGACCAGGGTGACTCCGGCGATGATGGCAAAAATGTAAGTTTCTGACTTGCAGCCCACCCCCTCCTTCTCCAGCAGCCAGCTGCCTGACTCTCCCCTCCCCTCACTGTGCCCCATCTCTCCTTGCAGGGCAGTCCTGGAGTACCAGGGGCCAAGGGTGACCGCGGGGAACCGGTGAGTAGCTGCACACCCTTCGGCCACGCTTGGAATGAAGCGTTTAGTGCCCAGCCTGGGGGTTCTCCACCCCCACACAGACCTTTCTCCTTGGTGCACTGCAGTAGAGTGAGGCTGGGACCCCCAGTGTCACGCCTAGACGGCTGCAGACAGGGCACAGGGGCACCACCATGACCCACACGTGTTGGAAATCCAGGCATGTAGGGGGATCGCCATCCTCTGAGAGGAGCTGCTGCAGGCTCAGGGTGTCCATTGCATGCTCTGTGCACACACCCTTGCTCCTGTTGCACTCTCACCCCACATAGACACAGGCTTACTTGTACACTTGCTGATTTGCCCTGGTCCATGTGTTGCGCCCAGGCCTGTACGTATCCTCCTTCATGCTCTCCCAGGCCCTGCACAAGTAAACTCAGCTGCCATTGCCTGAGCTTGAGATGATCTTTCCCTTCCAGGTCTCTGGTTTTGAGCCAGCCCAGGCTAGCAGTGCTGACAGCTAAGCCCATGTGCTAAGCCTGATGTTTTGCTCAGGCTGTAGTTGGCAATCTCAGCAGAGTACCCAAAGGCTAACTGGTCCCTGGAGATGGGCCAGGTCAGGGCAAGGGGGCAGCATGGAGAAGTTTGCACCAGTGGCCATCCCTGAGCAGCTTCCCTGGCCATGGGAACCCCCCAGTGCAGCTTCTTGACTCAGGGCAAGGTGTGGAGCTCCGGCTCCATTTGGGCTCTGTGCCGGGTGGGAGCCCCCAAAGCTCTTAGAATCATAGACTATTAGGGTTGGAAGGGACCTCAGGAGGTCATCTAGTCCAACCCCCTGCTCCAAGCAGGACCAAATCCCCAGATTTTTACCCCAGTTCCCTTAATGGCCCCCTCAGGGATTGAACTTACAACCCTGGGTTTAGTAGGCCAATGCTCAAACCCCTGAGCTATCCCTCTTGTTCTGCTCTGATATGTCTAAGGTGGTTTGGAACCCTTCAGAGCTTTCCCCCTGCCCCCATGGTGCTGCTGTGTCTTGGGCTGTGTCTGTGCAGATCTCCTGGAGGCCTCCATTAATGCTGGGCTCTCTCTCCTTCTCTGCAGGGGCCACCTGGACCCCCAGGACGAATTGTAAGCTCAACAGTTCTTTGCCCCTGCCCTAGCTGTGATGGGTTTTTGTCCTGGGCCCCATAGCATGTGACCCCTCTCTCTGCCCCACAGGTTGATCCGGGACCTGGAGGAGGAACTGGAGAGAAAGGCGAGAAGGTAAGGCTGCTACTACCTCCTGGGGGCTGACGTAGGATGGGAGCTGTGGAGCTGCCCTCTCTCTGCAGGAGTAGGGCAGCCTAGCTGAGGGCCCCAGGCTGTAGGCTAGAGCTCTGCGTGTTCTGGTACCACTCAGGACTCTGCAGTATGGACCACACCTGCCCTGCAGAAAGACTGTCCTGGACTGTCCCTGCCTGCCTGCCTGGCAGGCGCATGGCTCACCTGGGCTTGGCTTTGGGGAGTGTACCTGGAGGAGGATACAGCACAGTCTGGTTCCAGGGAAGCGACAGAGCTGGTCCACCTGCTTGAAAACACTGAACATCTGTGGTCCCGTGTCTAATCTGTTCTGATTGTCTGTCTGTTTCCATTTCAGGGGGAGCCAGGGGACCCTGGAGAGGATGGGATGAAGGGTGCGAAGGGCGAGGTCGGAGTACTTGGCCTGCCTGGAGAAAGGGTAGGTGCCAGTGCCTGGGGGTATCTGTCTCAGGAGGTGCCACTTGGAACTAAAATGCCCTTGGATTGAAAGCCTCTGCAAACTGAGCTCTAAGGGAGGGACGGCGGGGCAGGGCAGAGGGAGCGGAGCACTGGGTGTAGCTCCTGGGAGCACATAATAAAGGTGCTGTCTCAGAGGGAAGGGATGCGCATATTGAAGGGGGAGGGATGTGCCTGCCAGGGGAGCAGTGAGTGTGGGGAGGCTGCATTGGGGGGGGGCATGTATTGCAGGGTTTGGGGAGTCTGTATGTAGCACTGGGTTTGGGGCATAGGTGCACGTAAGAATGGAGCATGCTGGGGGCTGGTACCTCTGGGGAGCATGCACATGTGGGGAGAGCCTGCACAGGGAACTGGTTCATCTCTCAGGTATTCATGTGGTGAGGGGCAGGGTGATGAGTATATGGGGGAAAGTGGGCCCCAGCCATCTCCTCCTGACACTCCTGGAGCAGAACCATCTCCTTCCTCTTGCAGGGGATCGAAGGCCCCAGAGGTCCCCCTGGAGCTCGGGTGAGTCCCTGTTGCCTGTCCTCTCTGCTGCTCTGGAGGGATGCAGCACTTCCTGCTCCCCACCCAGGTATTGGGGAATGTTGGCTGGCTCTGCCCCTCACCTTGTGACCAGCTGTGTTCTCTTGTGTTTCCTACCCTACAGGGTGACCCTGGAGACCGAGGCCAATCAGGAGACAAGGTAAGAGCCTCCCTTTCATGTAACATGCCAGGTCTGCCTGGGCCCAGCATGGGGTGAGTGGGAGGGTGTAGCTGGGGTGTGTTGGAGGGGCCCCATTGGGCCATACCATGTCTATAAGTGGAGCTCTCAGCAGAACGCGCAGCTGGCAGGGCCTCTTTGCCTTGTTCGTGGGAGAGGGGGGATGCATCCCTGCTGCTTGGCCTGTGCTCTCGGGGGAGGTCGGAATAGGGGAGCCTTGGTGTGAAGCCGTCACTGCCTGGCTCTCTTTCAGGGAGACCGAGGCCCTCCGGGGCTGGATGGCCGGAACGGGTTGGATGGCAAACCTGGGCAAATGGGCCCCGCGGGGCAAAGGGTAAGTGTGGCCTGGCTGGGGGAATCCCATCCTCCTTGAGTGAGGCTGCCCCTCGGAGGGGCCTAGGAGAGGGTCTGCTCCCTGCAAGGAGAGCCACTAACCGGAGTCTCGGCATATTGCCAGGTCCTACTAGCCATGTAACATACGCCCAGCAGCGTGACCTGCCCCTGATAGCACCACCACCCGACAGCGGGGTGTACAGGTACCCGGGAGATCCCTTCTCTAGGCCCCCAGCTGTAGCTGAAGGAGCTGCCTCAATATTGAGGGTTACAGTAGGAAGGCAGGTGAAGGCGTTGCCTAGCAGGGCCGTGTGGGGCTCTCCGCATACAGGCCGACAGCTGCCTCAGCTGTGCCAGTGCACCCTGGAGTAATACCCCAGGGTGGGAGGGATGTGCAGTCTCTAAGATGACCCACCCAATCCTTGGCCTCTATGCTGAGATGCCAACAAGGGCACCAGATAGTGCCAGCTGTAATGGTGACTTAGTAGTGCAGGCACCTGTCCTTGAGGATGGATGGAGACCATCAGCTCGTTCACTTCAGCCACAGAGCCCATGGAGCCTGAGCTGGATTTGAGTCGGTGCCTAGAGGGAGGCTCTGTGTCCCTGAGCCGTGCAGTGCCCTTCGCTTATTTGAGTCCATGCCCCCTGAGTGCCTGCTGCCAGGATAGCTCAGGGGTGCTGCTGGCTTTCCCTGGGTGGCGGCTGCTCCCTTCCAGTGAGTCTAGGGGCCCTGTTAGCAGAAGTGCCTTTGTGGTGGTGACCTCTCCTGCTTTCATGCTGTGATGTGAGCCAGGCATCTCTGGAGCCCCCAGCAGCACCCTGACATGGGGTGGCTAGGCCCTAGAGTCAGGCCTGAGCCCAGCCCCAATGATCACAGCTATGTTCTCTTGTTTTTCTAGGGTGATCCAGGCAAGCAGGGTGACCCCGGCCGAGATGTAAGTACAGAGCTCCTGATTCTGAAGGGTGGCGGGTCACACGAGGCAGGGGGCTTACCCACTCCCCCCCTTTCCCTGAGGCACCCTGAAGTCTCATGCCCAAGGCCTGTATCTGAATAACACTGCAGCAATGGGCCCAGGCATCACCAGAGCAGAGCATTGGTTCAGCTTAGTCTGTGCCCCCACCTCCCTGTCACAGGGATCCATCCATTCCAGTATCCTTCCTCTGATCAGCAACTGATGCTTTACCCTGAGAGCCCAAGGACTGGAGCTGTGTTGAAATCCTGAGCATGGTGGAGCTGTTCTGGGGGCCATCTGACCCTGCAGAGTCCCTGGCCCGAGGGCACTACTTACCCCTGCAGTCACCAGTCTTCCTCTCCCTTTGGTGCTGAGCTGCTGCCCCTCGTGTCTGCCTGTGACCCAGCTGGGATCTGCCTCTCACCTGATCTTCTGTTGTTGCAGGGGCTGCCAGGCCAGCGAGGGGAGCAAGGTCCCCCAGGAGCCATCGGCCCCCCAGGACCACCAGGCTTAGCTGTAAGTAGTTTGGTTGGCTGTTGTGGGCCATCCCTGCTGGTTGTTCCCTGCACCTCCTCTGGCATTGCCCTGCACTGGCAGGGCCCCAGATAACTCACCCCCTGCCTTGCCTCCCTACCAGGGGTTTCCTTAGACTCATAGAATATCAGGGTTGGAAGGGACCTCAGGAGGTCATCTAGTCCAACCCCCTGCTCAAAGCAGGACCAGCCCCCAACTAAATCATCCCAGCCAGGGGTTTGTCAAGCCTGACCTTAAAAACCTCTAAGGAAGGAAATTCCATCACCCCTCCAGGTAACCCATTCCAGTGCTTCACCACTTTCTTAGTGAAAAAGTTTTTCCTAATATCCAACCTAGACCTCCCCCACTGCAACTTGAGACCATTACTCCTTGTTCTGTCATCTGCTACCACTGAGAACAGTCTAGGTCCATCCTCTTTGGAACCCCCTTATGGGGTCACTCCTGCTCTCCGGCAGCCTCTCATCCATGGTCTCCACTCACCCTTATGTGCTTGCCCTGTGGGGTGTGACCCTGCCTCACACCATGTCCCAAATGCTCTGGGAGGCCTGTTCCCAGAACTCATGCTGCCCCCTTGGGCCATCCTTTTGCCCCGAGCAGCCTAACCCAATTCTGATGTGAGGCCTGCTCGGGCCTGGGGCTGCTTGCCCAGAATTTCCTGATCTGTCAGGCAGGTTTGGGGCAGCCCTTAGCTCCCAGCAGCTCCGTTTGGCTGGTTGCTCTGCCAGCTCAGCCCATGCTGTTACCCTGGGTCTGTCTCTCTCCAGTCAGCTGCCTGCTGTCATGCCCCCGCTAATCACTCTGGGCAGGGCTCACAGCCTGACCCAGCCTCCCCTAGGAGCTGCTGCCCTGTGGTATGACAGTATTGAACTCCAGCCACCCTGCCGGTTGGGGTGCGCCCAGAGGGGCCTGTGGAGGGCCCTGCTGCTGTCTCAAGCATGTGGAAGGCCCCTCACTCTAACAGCCTGCGCTTCCTTCCAGGGCAAACCCGGAGACGACGGCAAACCTGGCCTGAATGGGAAGAACGTGAGTAAGGGAGCCAGCCTCTGCTGGAGAAGGGCAGCTCCTGGCTGTGGCAGACAGGGTCTCTAGGCCTGATGTGCAAGGACCTGCCTGGGCGAGAGGGAGCTGCCCTGGCAATGGGGTGGGGACAGAGGAAGAGACAGCTGCCTATAAAGCTACAGGGTCCCTGAGACTCTACTGAATACAGGCAGAGGGCTCCTTGAGCATGGGGCAGGGAAGGGGGGGTTTCCCTTACCAGACTGGTGCCTGCCCCCACCTGACAGACCAAATATTGGCAACCCCTGTAACAGGCCCTCAGCTTGCCAGGACCTTCCACTGATGGGTTGTCAAAGGGGCATAGGAAAGGGCTTCTCAAGCCAAGAGTGTGGGCTCCCCCATGTGGGGCACCCAGTGTGCCATGGGTAACCACTAGGGCCAGTGCCATTCCTCAGCTCCACTAGCCCTGAGGGAGCCTGGCTCATCTAAGGGCTGTGTGGCAGATGTCAGGAGGCCTGGGGGACCCAAGGGGATGTATTGTGCTCAGGGCCGGCTCTAGCCATTTCGCCGCCCCAAGCACGGCGGCATGCCACGGGAGGCGCTCTGCCGCTCGCCTGTCCCGTGGCTCCGGTGGACCTCCCGCAGGCGTCCCTGCGGATGCTCCACCGGAGCCGCGGGACCAGAGGACCCTCCACAGGGACGCCTGTGGGAGGTCCACTGGAGCCGCCTGCCACCCTTCCAGCAACTGGCAGAGCGCCCCCCGCAGCATGCCGCCCCAAGCACGCGCTTGGCGCGTTGGGGCCTGGAGCCGCCCCTGATTGTGTTCCCCAGTGTGGAGGTGACAGTTTGATCTGGGACCTTTCCCCACACCCGTCCAGGGCCCAGCCCCATAGCGTGCAGGGCCTATGTGGAACAGGGCTTTGACTAGTGGTTTCTATCCTCCTAGGGAGAAGATGGGACTCCAGGAGAAGATGGGAGGAAGGTAATGAGCTAAAGGGCCCCTCTCCCCTGGACTAGCAGCCCCCTTTGATAGCCAGGCCTGTGAGCAGCCTAGCAGGTGGGACAGACTCCCCTGCTGCTCCATTGTCTCTGCTAGGCACCTCTCACCATATACTTCCTATGGGAGCAGCAGCTGTCTCCTAGTGCCAACATGCAGCTCTGATCTGCTCCAGCTTTGTTTACCCAGCAGGAGGGGTGGGTGAGGTCAGGCCTGATGTTACTTTCTCCCCACTAAGTAGCAGTCCTAGACCTTGCTGGCTACAGGAGAGGGGCCACTGGGAAGACAGACTCAGGCTCTGGGTGAGGGTTCCTGTCCCAGTGACTGGGCCCTGCCTGAGTCCCCTTGGCTGTCTCATTTGAAAATGGAATGAGGCTGTAAGGTAGCCATTTTCTCTTGGCTTTTCCCAATTAGGGGGACAAAGGAGAAGCTGGAGCCCCTGGCAGAGACGTAAGTACCTGTGATTCCCCCCTACTCCCCCTTTCCTCCACCTGCCCTGGATTTACCTCAGTCACAAATTGCCCCCCAGCCTAGGGGCTCGATGCAGAGTCTCTCTGTTTGGTGGCTCCACATGTGACTCTCCCATGTGCTGCCTACACAGTCACTAAGGCCCCCGCTCTCTGCTCCAATAATCCAACACACTGGGGGCTGCACCGTCTGGGTGGTGCCAGTGGCAGAGACCACACTTACCAAACCTGGGGGTGAGTCTGATGGGTCTCCCCAGCTTGCTGCCCATAGGCAGGCAGGGGTGGTCGGCACAGATCCAGTGCATCATTGCTCTCCAGTGCATCGGGACCTTTACCCTCCGACAGGGGAGGGGAGTACAGGCGGCGTCCTGAGGCCTCCCCCCACCACACACTGTATGCGGGGACCTGCGCCCTCTGGTCTGTGCTCCCTGGCTAATAGAGGCTTGGGTTTAGGTGGCAGGCTCTGCTTAACTGGAAAGGGCAGAGGAGGGCCCGGCTCTGGCTAATGAGATGCTGATGGATGGGAGTGAATTGGGGTGGGACTGGGGCCTCAGTGACTTCATTGCTTACAGGCCCTAGTTGTTTCTTGGGCTCCCTTTTTGGCACCTCCATTAAAGCGTCACTAAAAGATGCTGGTCCCACCCACAGCAAGTGGTGATAGTGCCAGGGGGAGGTACGTGCCTTCTGCTGGCACCCCAGGGTGCTAGCACTCTTTGACAGTGACAGGCCTTTCAGCAGTCATCTGGCAGTAGTACCTGTCTGTAGGCCCTCTCAGCTGGTAAGAGGTGAGGGTAAGAGGGTTTTGGGGGGTGATGCCAAGGGGGAACAGCACCAGATGCCGATGCATCTGTTCTTCTTTGGCAGGGTCAAGAAGGCCCCAAGGGCGAGCGAGGAGATCGTGGGGTGCCAGGCCCCTTGGGATCTCCTGGTGTCCCCGGTGTACCTGGGCAGGTTGGACCCCCAGGCCAGGTGCGTAACCTCCAGAACAATAATAGCCTGCATGAGAGCTGGGGACAGGAAGAGCACTAGTGCTGTTTACAGCTGGGAGAGATAGAGAGAGAAGAGGAGACTGGCCCAAGATCACACTGAGCTCAGAGCCTGGGACTCCAGTCTCCCAGACCCTGCTCTAGCCACTAGATGACATGCCCATGGCTGAGGTGGAAGTACAGACCTGGCCAAGTCCAGAGCCACCAGCCACCAGGGTCTGGACAGCAGAGTAATGGCTCATTGTGCCATGGCATGGATACCCCGGGTCCTTCTCTGAGTCCCTGGGGAAATCCTGTTCCTCTGCAGCTACAAACTCCTTCCAGCCCTGCAGGACTACTTGGACCATACAGCCTGCTCCTTGCCTCAGGGGGCAGACCTTGGGACAGGAGAAGTACCCCAGCTTGAGTGGGCTCCTCCCCCCAGTCTCAGTGGTCACAGACACCCCAAGCTGCATGGTCTCCTCTCCCCAGCCCTGAGAGTGCCTGCGGACCCCACCCATTGGCAGTGAAGCTGCTCTCTCCCCTTGCTCGCAGGTCCGGGGTCTGCTCACATTCCTTCTATACCTTCCAGGGTGCTCCAGGCCTCGCTGGGGCTGCTGGACAAAAGGTGAGTGTTTTTCCCAGCCCCCATCAGGCCACTGGAAAATGAACAGAGCAGAACAGCCTCTCCTGTCAGACCCCACTCAGAGAGCGGCTGGCTTGCTGTGCCAGAGCACAGACCTCTGGGCCCTTGGGGGTTAATCCTGTGAGTTCCCTGAGCCCTGCTCTCCACTGTGCCCAGCTGGTGGGTATGGCTTAGTGTCCTCCTGTGTCTTCTTTGGAGGAGCTGGGGGCTAGGAGGGACTAAGGTGCTTCCTGGGGAGCCTTCGTGGAGAGCAGTGGGGACCAGATGAGCTCTGCCCACATTCTCTGGGGTGTCATAGGCTTTGCAATAGGCCAGTGGGCGTTCCCAGAGGGTCTGGCCCAGACTTGGTTCCAGGTAGAAGTTCTCAGAGGCTGCAGAGCCCATGTGCCGGGTTAGCTAGGGGTGGAGCACTGGTTCATGTGTTCACCTGCCTGTCTGGGGAGGGAACTTGAGTATCTGCCCTTCCCTCAGCACCTTGGCACTGTTCCTCCCCAGGGCTCTCCCCAAGCTGTATCACTTCAGCCTCGCCTCCTCTGGAGGAGTCCCTGCTTACGCCTAGGCTGAACTCTTCCTCCGGGGCTTTACTCTCCAGTCGCTGGGCTGGAGGGGATCCTGACTCCTCTTGCTCTGTTTCAGGGTGACCGAGGAGAGGCTGGACCCAAAGGAGAACAGGTGAGTACCCAGCACCACCTGGGGCAATCCGCCAGCTCTGAGTCCTCCCCTCCCCCCAGTGCAGTGCCCTTTGGGGTGGGGGTGGGGAAACCCAGAGCTTGGTCAGCCCCACTGTATCCCCTCTGAATGCAGCTCCTGGGGCTCTGGAGCAGCTCCATCAGCTGAGCTAAACAGACCCTTGCCAGTCACTGCCACTTGGGAGCAGGAAGAACAGGGTGATTCTAGGCCTGCTGAGTCCACCCCTGCAGCAGAACAGTGCCCTGCAATGTTCGTTCTCATTGGCAAGGGAGCCTCCTCCTAGCCCTGGTGACTGTGAAGAAATGCTTGAGAGTGTGACCCAAGCATAGCTGATGCAGCAATACCAGCCTGAAAGAACTATGTCCCACTCATCTCAATCCCTTGTTAACTCTGGAACCTAATGAGGCAAATTTAATAGCAACATAGTAACTCTTTCCCTGCTGATCATTTTAGCAGCAAAACCCGTCTGAAGCTCTTGCTATTTCACAATTCCAGACCACCTCCTATGGTGCTAACCGCCCCAGCTGTCCCAACCTCCAACTTCCCCGACGTCTTCGCTTAGGTGGTTCTGCATTAATTAAAATGCCTGCAGCCCAGTGAAAATGGGGACAGTGTAAAATGGACTTTGATATCCAAATAGCTAACCCAACGTGCCGTGGGCTCCCATGTGTCCCTGGGGTAGAAGTCACTACTGCACCTTTCCTCTGCCTGATGGGCTAATCCAGTCCCCTGGGTAGTTCAGGCAAGTGCTCGCTTTCTGAGTGTAAGTAACACTGCTGCAGAATTAGCAGACTCCGGCTGCAGCAGGTAGGTCCTGCTTACTGCAAGATATGAAGAGTTAATGCAAGTGACTGGCTACGACCGGGGCCTATGTGAGACCTGCAGTCCCAGGGAGACCGCAGTGGTGACTTGTGAGCAGCGTCATTGCACTAACTGGTGGGTGAGGTCTCAGCCCTGTCCTCCCAGATGGGGAGGATTCTCTTTCCCCCATATTCACCAGGTCAGCCTCCCTCCCCTCCCCCCAACCCAAAGATCCTGCTGCGTCCTTCCCAGGGGTTTCCATGTGACATGGCCAGGTGGGCAGTGAGCAGAACTATTCTAATCTGGTGTCGTTTTGCTTCTTCTCATGGTGACTAGGGCAGACCTGGGGATCCTGGACAACGTGGTGAGCCTGGGATGGTCTCGGTAAGTCACTGTGTGTGGGGCCAGTCCCGTCCATCTCAGAGTGGGCAACCTACTTACACCCTCAAAAAAACCTGGGCATCTGCTGGTGCAATCAGTTCAGCCCTGGCAGATGTGGGGAGGGCTAAGGCCCTGGGGTCTCAAAGCTGACAGTGATAGAGGTTGGGGTTATGCCTCGGCAACCCTGGTTGGGGGCTGCCCCTGTTTTTGATCTCATTGTCTTTCCCTTGCTGTTCGTAGAATGTTGAACGTGCCCTGGAAGCCTATGGGATTAAGGTACGAAGCAAAGCAACAGCCAGCTCTGCTCATGGGGCATCTGAAAAGAGGGAGGCGAAACGTGGGACTTGGGGTGGGGATACTGTCCCTGGCCATTGGGAAACCAGCAGGAGGGAGGCCTGACCCTGGTAATGGTGGGTGAGGATCAAGGGGACTGTTGCAGACTAGGGACCAAATGACTAGGAAGCAGTTCTGCAGAAAAGGATCTGGGGATTACCGTGGACGAGAAGCTGGATATGAGTCAACAGTGTGCCCCTGTTGCCAAGAAGCCTAATGGCATTTTGGGCTGTATAAGTAGGGGCATTGCCAGCAGATCGAGGGATGTGATCATTCCCCTCTATTCGACATTGGTGAGGCCTCATCTGGAATACTGTGTCCAGTTTTGGGCCCCACACTACAAGAAGGATGTGGAAAAATTGGAAAGAGTCCAGTGGAGGGCAACAAAAATTATTAGGGGGCTGGAGCACATGACTTATCAGGATAGGGTGAGGGAACTGGGATTGTTTAGTCTGCAGAAGAGAAGGATGAGGGGGGATTTGATAGCTGCTTTCAACTACCTGAAAGGGGGTTCCAAAGAGGATGGATCTAGACTGTTCTCAGTGGTACCCGATGACAGAAGAAGGAGTAATGGTCTCAAGTTACAGTGGGGGAGGTTTAGGTTGGATATTAGGAAAAACTTTTTCACTCAGAGAGTGGTGAAGCACTGGAATGGGTTACCTAGGGAGATGGTGGAATCTCCTTCCTTAGAGGTTTGTAAGGTCAGGCTTGACATAGCCCTGGCTGGGATGATTTAGTTGGGAATTGGTCCTGCTTTGAGCAGGGGGTTGGACTAGATGACCTCCTGAGGTCCCTTCCAACCCTGATATTCTATGATTCCAAGGGGAGACTGAGATGTAGGGAGGATGCCAGAGCCCTGTTTAATAGGCTCTTGGGTGGAGAAGACCAGGACCCGGTGAGTGCACAACCGAGAGGGAAGCCAGAGCCATTGAGCATGTGGTATGGAGAAGGTTGGGATACTGGCTGGTGCGCCTGGTAAGGGAGTGAAGGCCTGGAGTCCTTAGCCACTGGGCCATGGGTAATGGTGGGGGAAGACAGGGGATCTAGCCGGCATCTGCCTGGTATCCCAGCAGCTCTGTTGCTGGCAAGCTTTTGGCAGTGGTAGGCCATGGCTGCAGGGTGTTATGATGGGTTCGTTCCCATGTGTGCCAGAGGGAAGAAGTCATCTGAGTATGAGGGTCAGACCTACCATTCTCTATCTCTGCCACTGACCTTCCCCCAGCAAATCATGGGATCCCAGCGTGTCTGCCTGCAGTCATCAAGAGACTCTGTTCTTGTGCAGTGGTGGGATTGAGAAGCATTTGCTCAGGGATGTATGGACTCTCCCGGTTGTGCGTCTGTCAGGGGGCTCAGGGCCTGGATAGATGATCTTTTCCCCCAATCCAGGATCTAGGACTTCCCTCCTTTCCCCGCTGTTGTGATGACCACGCTCTGTCTCTCTCAGATTGCCTCGCTCAGAGAGATCACTGGAGCCTATGACGGCAGCACTGATCCATTCCTGCCCTATCCTGACCGCCGGAGAGGCCCAAAGGGTGATAGGGGAGACTCAGGGGAGAGGGGACCTCCAGGAAAAGAGGTGAGGTGAAGCCATCAACAGGGTTGGGGCAGGTACAGACGGGAGGGGTGAGTTCCTCTGGGGCCTCTCTGCTGCCCCTTGTGGGTGAGGGGTCCTTCAGCCAGCACCCAGTGGAATAAAACACTTCCTGTCTTAGGGGTTGCTCTGAACCTGGTCCCAATGGGCCCCACTTCAGGCCTGGGTTAAATCAAGCCTCTCCCAGTCCCTCGGTGCTCACGGCCAAGCAAACAGCTCCCCAGGTTCCTCCTTTCCTCAGAAGAGGAGGCGTGTTGAGCCCCCAGCCCCTTCTCCTCAGGACTCTCACACACACGGCTTTGGAGTCCCCTGTCTCCAGGGGAAGATGAGCAGGGGAAATCCCAATGGCTCGCTGGTTCTCTCTGCCTCACGCCTCAGAGATGCAATGAATCTCAGCAGCATCTCCTCTGGGGAGCTGCCTCCCTCACTGTCCAGCTCCTGCCAATTCATAGATCTGCTCCATGCTTCTTTCCTGGGAAGGCAGTGGACTCCAGCTGCTTCTGGGCCCTGCTGGTTAACCCTTCTCTCCCCATGCACAGTCCTGCCATCACACTCTGTTAGCAAATGAAGCCCTACCCTGTTGGTGCTGCCCAAGGCCGAGTGAGACTTACCTGCCTCCTGTGCCCAGTGCTCCACTGGCAGCCAGCCCTGACTTGGTCTCTCACTGGCTAGAGACTGAACTCCCCACTGACCCCAAAGGGCTCCCTCCAAGCCAGGGCTGAAACCCGTTCACAGGGGCAACACATGAAGGAAGCCTGCCCATCCACTAGCAGCGCTCTGTCTCCAGTGCTGTCCATCCAGCCCCAAAGCATGAGCTTCCCCATCATGTCACCTCACCTGCTGGTGCCAGCGGTGGGACTAGCTGAGTTGTGGTGTGTTTCTTGCAGGGTGCGACAGGCTTTCCTGGAGAGAGAGGGCCCAAGGGCGACAAAGGTGACCAAGGTCCTGCTGGCCCCCAAGGCCCCATGGGACGTGCTATCGGAGAGCGAGGTCCAGAGGGGCCGCCTGGCCAGGCAGGGGAACCTGGCAAGCCTGGAATCCCAGGGGTGCCAGGCCGGGCCGGGGAGCTCGGAGAGGCTGGCAGGCCTGGCGAGAAGGTGAGTGAGACCTGGGGAAGAGGAAACAAGGATTGGAAGGTCAGTGGTGGCCAGTTGTGCAGCTGGCCCAGTGCGTGAAGCTGCTAGGGGATGAGACAGGGATGAAGGGGGCTTACCTCCTCCCCAC
Organism: Gopherus flavomarginatus; assembly: GCF_025201925.1. NCBI lineage: Eukaryota > Metazoa > Chordata > Testudines > Testudinidae > Gopherus > Gopherus flavomarginatus. The sequence continues at coordinate 24,245,604 of NC_066622.1, read as the reverse complement.
CCCCTGACCCTAGGATGTGGTGACACCTGTCTGCCATGGCTGTTCTCTCAGACGCAACGGGTGCCTGTGTGGGTGGGAGCAGCCCATGTATTTAGGGGCCTTTTTGAGGAGGTTGTGCAGGGGGGAAACAATCCTTTCGGGAGGACTCTGTGCTACACAGTGACCAGACTCTTGGTTCCCAGGCAAGGACCTCAGCTGCTTGAAGGCCCCAAGTCCTGTCTCAGGCACCCAGTGAGACTGCTCCGAAAGCTGTTAGCTGGGGCTCTCCTGGTATTTACTGACCCTTGCTTGGGAGGGGAGGAGGGAGCAGAACCAAACCCCTGAGACAACTCTGCTGACCTGGCCCCCCCTTTGCTTTGCAGGGCGATCGGGGCGAGAAGGGCGATCGGGGAGAGCCGGTGAGTGAGGCCTGGACCCACCAGGCAGGCAGCCTACTGCACCTTTCCATATCATGCACTCTCCATAACTGGCAAACGTGCCATGATCTGTATCTCCGTGGGATCAAAGGCAGCTATTACTGCCCGTGTCTGCACATGCATCCGAGATTGCCAGTAGGAGAAACTGACCCTCTGAGTTAGGGGGCTCAGGATTATTCCATGGGGGTGATGAGGCCATCGGTTGCCTGTGGCCATGGGGCTAGATTCCAAATACCAGGGGCAGGGGTAGTGTCTTATGTGCTCCCCAGGCATGTCACTGATTATTCAAAGTCCAGTGACTCCTCATGTAGCCCTACCCTAAATCCAGCAGGAATCCCAGGGCGCACGGAGAAGTCCCCAGCTGGCTGGCACATGCACCAGCAGGGGAAGGTTTTTGACAGTGCTGCAGTATCATCAGCCACCTGTGTTGTGCTCTGGGCTAGCAGGTGGAGCCTTGAAGGGCTGGGATCAGAGACAGTGCCCACAGCCCTGAAGGGAGCACTGACTGTGGGGCACAGAATGGAAGGTCCCTGGGATCTGGGGCCCAAACTAGGGTGGGGAGAACGGGCCAGGAAGTGCATAAAGGACAGTCCTTCACCTTCTCTCACCCTGCCCCCTTGAGATGTTGCTGCAGGGTCAGTGTACGGGGCTGTGGGTGTGGGGCTGTCTTCTCCTGGGGACGGCTTCTGCTCTGTCCTCTGAGGGATCATCTGGGTCTTTGATCCATATCCTGTTTGTCTTGTCTCAGGGCAGAGACGGCATGCAGGGTCCTCCAGGGCCCCCAGGACCTAAGGTGAGTGAGTCCCCACCTGGCAATGTTGTCCAGGTCTGCCTACTGGGACCAGAGGGTGTTTGCAAAGGACCTGACTTCCCTGCACCTTGGGATGACAGGGACGGGATGGCGGTGAAGGCCATATGCTGAGCTGTTGGGGAAGGGCATGCCCCATGCTTCCCCACAGCCTCCCACCTCTGGGAGTTGCTTGGATCTAGACAGCCTTGTCTATCGCTCTTTGGCCAGGACTAAAAGAGCCAGCATGACACAGGGCAGATCCTATACACCCCCACCTTCCCCAGGCCTTGAGCCTTTGAGTCCCTATCGTCCAGTGTTATCATGGGGTCCTGCTCTTCAGGCAGCTCAGACACAGGTGTTGGGAAGCCACTGCAGGCAGCAGCCAGGTGACTAACATCACTCTGTTTAGCAGGGGCCTCACCATTGTGCAGCCCCAGTTGAACTAGGAGACAGCAGCTGGGCCAAGTTGCTCCAGGACCTGCCCTTTTAACCAGCAGGTGGCATGGGAAGTCCCCTGAGGCCCGGCAGGGTTAGTCCCCCTCAGCCTGTCTAGCAGGATCAGCACAGCTCTGCTTGGGTCCCAGGGGAGACCACCAGTGACACTCAGCTCTGAACTCTGGGTGGGGCCCTGAAAGGGACGTTCCAGACCCAGTGGGCCCAAGGGACACCCAGCTTCATTCGATCTAGTACAGAACATAGAGGAGGTACGAGCCCTGCTGCTTCACAGCATCAGCCAGCCACTCTATGCCCAGGGCTGGAAGAGGCTGGGTAGGTTCTTCCAGAGATGCCAATTATGGGGTTTCTTGTACCTTCCTCTGAAGCAGCTGGGTCTGGCCATTGGCCCATGGGCAAGATGGACCTATCAGTCAGATCTGGTCTGGCAGTTTCTATGGCTCCAGGGGACAAACAGGAATCTTACCCAGAGCATGTGGGCAGAGGGGTTGGCAGGTGCCCTGTAGAAGACCAGATTCCCATGGAGGGTTCTCAGTGCTGTTGGCAGCAGAGTTGCTGGCCCTGGGCTGCTGCCTCTCACTGTGCTTTTGTATCTCCAGGCAGATGTGATGGAAGGGAGCCTCTCGGGTCTTCCAGGGGAGCGTGGACCCACAGGACCCAAGGGAGCCAAGGTTAGTGCGGAGGAGGAGAGAGAAGCCCTGTCTTTACCCCATGTCTCAGTCAGAGTTTAAGGCCCAAAGGGACCATGAGAGCATAGTCTGACCTCTTGTCTGTCACCACCACCAACTCCACCCAGCACTGCACATTAAACCCATCTCACCAGATCTCCCAGAGTGCTGCAGGAAATGGAGCGGGTAACTTTCCTCTCCCTGAGTTTGGCCCAATACCCCAGCATGGTGCTAAGAGGTGCTGTGCTGCTGCAGTTGCTGCGTTTCAGATGGGATGTTTGAGGTCCTTTGTGGTCATCAGAGAGCTAGGGGCACTTACCATATAAGCCTGGGTTTTAATCGTTGTGTCCTGGTCTGATTTCTATGTGGAGCAGGACGTCCCTAGATTCCTTCTGTACTTCCAGTTGGCTAAGAGAGTCTCCTTCATAGACTCTTGTTAATGTGCTGTGTGATCTTCAGCAGCCCCCCAGCCCGGAGGTGGCTGCATTTCAGTGGTGGGTAAAATGATTCCTGCTTGTAATGTTATAGGAATCACCCTGTAAGCTCCTGATTTCCTAAACCAGGGTCTTCCTTCAGCCCAGTCTGGAAACTGACACTGTGGTACTGTGAGCTCAGCCCACTCTGGTGACATCACTGTTGCCACAACAATCAATGTACTTTCAAGGGGACAAAGCAGCAGGAGACTGAATGAACACAAAGTGGGAACAATGGTGGGGCTTGGAGCAGAGGCAGCAATGCTGTCTACTCCTGGATTGGGGAAGGTGGTGGTGACAACTGCCACTCAGGAGAGATGTAGGGGGAGAGTGGTCTGGAGGTTGTTATAGCCAGGACTCCTGGACTATTCCCTGCTCTATGGGGGTGTGTCCCTGATGGTTGGAGCAGGGTGACTACCTGGCTGTGGTTTGAGCCAGGGCTTTCTGACACTACCATTTTCTTCTTCCTCCTGTGCAGGGAGAGCCCGCTGTGGATGGCGAGAGAGGACCCAAAGGAGATAAGGTCTGAGTGTAGTAAGTCTTCTGGCACCTGCGCTTCACCAGCTTCCTCTCTGACTTTGTCTCGCTCACATCGGGGGATCTCCTCTGCCTGGGGCACTTTGACTCTGTCTTTGATCCCTCAGCCTCTCTCTCGCTATCCTTCTGTCTGGCTGCACCGCTGCTCAGCAGGCCTAGGTCTCTGGGTCTGGCCCTCCTGTGTTGGAATCCAGGCTCGGGTGCCCTGCCAAGGCACTACCAAGGCACATTGGAATGGCTCTTTCCTGGCAATGGCAGCTCCTCAGGCTAAGTCTGAGTGGTCCATGGAGAGAGAACTTGCATCCCCCAAGGGGAGCCCTCCAAGGCAAATGTAAAGCATGTCAGCAGGTGATGGTGTGCGGGGGAAGCCAGCCTGGCCACTGCCTGTTCGGCTTATAAACAGGAGACCTCAGCCCCAGGGCTGTCAAGCCAGCAGCTTCCACACACAATCACTCTGGATTGGTTCTTTAAAAAAGAAGGAAAAGTCCACATTATACTGTAGGCCCTACATATAAACAAAGCAACACAAGCACACCTGCTCCCTGCACTTTACTATGGCATAAGCCCTGCTCCCCATGCAGCCATGGGAGCCAATTCTCCTGCCAATTTCCAATAAACGCCCAAAGCTGGGCTGTGCTGAGACCTTATGTGATGTCTCTCTCCCCAAAGAGCTGGGCAGCACTAGGGAGAAGAGGGGAACTCTGGCCTCCCCTCAGGGAGCAAACAGATCAATATCCCAGTGGGTGAGCCTCTCTCTGGCCTGACAGGAGAGGGTCTCAGATTGGGATGGGTTATGGTGATTTCCTGCTGGTCTTTGTGACTTGCTGCATGTCCCAATTGCAGGGTGAACCTGGACAGAAGGGGGAGAGAGGTGAAGCTGGCGAGAAAGGCAGGGATGGCAGCCCGGTGAGTACTGCTAGCGGGACCAGAACTGCTGGAACAGCAGCAGGGTGTGGGTTGGGACTGAGGTTCACTGGCAGAGCTGGGGGACGAAGCTGCACTGACGGGGGCTGGGGTGCGTTGGCAGAGCTGGGGGACGAGGCTGCACTGACGGGGGCTGGGGTGCGTTGGCAGAGCTGGGGGACGAGGCTGCACTGACGGGGGCTGGGGTGCGTTGGCAGAGCTGGGGGACGAGGCTGCACTGACGGGGGCTGGGGTGCGTTGGCAGAGCTGGGGGACGAGGCTGCACTGACGGGGGCTGGGGTGCGTTGGCAGAGCTGGGGGACGAGGCTGCACTGACGGGGGCTGGGGTGCGTTGGCAGAGCTGGGGGACGAGGCTGCACTGACGGGGGCTGGGGTGCGTTGGCAGAGCTGGGGGACGAGGCTGCACTGACGGGGGCTGGGGTGCGTTGGCAGAGCTGGGGGACGAGGCTGCACTGACGGGGGCTGGGGTGCGTTGGCAGAGCTGGGGGACGAGGCTGCACTGACGGGGGCTGGGGTGCGTTGGCAGAGCTGGGGGACGAGGCTGCACTGACGGGGGCTGGGGTGCGTTGGCAGAGCTGGGGGACGAGGCTGCACTGACGGGGGCTGGGGTGCGTTGGCAGAGCTGGGGGACGAGGCTGCACTGACGGGGGCTGGGGTGCGTTGGCAGAGCTGGGGGACGAGGCTGCACTGACGGGGGCTGGGGTGCGTTGGCAGAGCTGGGGGACGAGGCTGCACTGACGGGGGCTGGGGTGCGTTGGCAGAGCTGGGGACGAGGCTGCACTGACGGGGGCTGGGGTGTGTTGGCAGAGCTGGGGGACGAGGCTGCACTGACGGGGGCTGGGGTGGGTTGGCAGAGCTGAGGGAGTGAGGATGCACTGATGGGGGCTGGGATGGGTTCGTAGAGGTCGGGGGCGAGGATGCACTGACGGGGGCTGGGGTGGGTTGGCAGAGCTGGGGGAGCAAGGATGCACTGACGGCAGAGGGAGGGTGTTGGCAGAGCTTGGGGGGGAGGGCCGAGGCTGGGCTAGCCCTGGGAAGTGTTAATGTGTATTGGCAGGGCTGGGGTGGGGGTCAAGGCTGGACCAGCAAGAGCTAGAGTGAGGTGCTTCAGCAGAGCTGGGGCCTCGGTGCTTCAAAGAGTTGTTAACCCCTTGGTGTCTGTTTTTTACTGTCTGTTCCTTGCCTTGTTTGCTTTAGGGCCTCCCAGGAGAAAGAGGCCTTGCTGGGCCGGAAGGGAAACCGGTGAGTAAAGATGGGAAGCATCAGCCTGGGAGTGCAGGGTGTGGGAGGGGGCACATGGAAGTAGGGTGGCCGAAGGAGAGTGTGACAGGCTGGCTTGGAGGCTGCTCGAAGAGGAATGAGTTGGTCACTTGGGGTTTTCTCAGGAGCCAGAGTCTCTGTGTCAGGGGGTTTAGCTGAGGTTATCATTCCCAGCTGCAGAGACAGGGCAACTCCCGGGAGACATTCCAGCACCCCAGTACACTGCCTGTTCCCCAATACCGCCGCTGGTCTCTCTGGAATGTTTGTGGAACAATTCCCTGGGCTGGTAGGGATTCAGGACACTGAGTGGGCATGGCTGAGACCATCTCTGGCCCACATGCAGGTGGGTGAGGTGCCCCCAGCACAGGGGGACAGAGTGTGGTTCAGGCAGGGAGGAAGGACTAGGGCCCCCAAACCAGCTGCCTTTGTTCTGTTTATCGTACTGTATCTTTGTGCTCTCAGTGCCGGGAGGGTTTGGAATAGGTACCCAGTGCTGACTGTGATCGAGCTGGTGGGGGATCCCCCAATTTGTTCTTGGGAACACGTCCATCTGCATTAACCAGCGAGAGACACTAGCTGTGCTCCCGCACAAGGTGCCAGCATCGCTGTTCCAGCCCCTTCACACCCCCGTGAGCAGCATTCCCCACTGCAACGTTGTGCTGCCAGCTCACATGTTGACATTTTGTGTCCTTCCCTTCCATCCAGGGCCCGCAGGGCTTTAGAGGGCCTCCCGGCCCAGCTGTAAGTAACCCTTTGTGGTAGGCCTTGGTTCTGGGCCCTGGCTGAGGTTGGCTTCCCCAGCTCTTTATCTATCCTGTGCAGCAGCTCTGTCTTGGCATCATATTGTACAGGAGGCCAGGCCTGAACTGGGGCTGCTTCAGGGGCTGCTGTGGTTTCGCTAATTCTGCAGCTTTGAATTGCCTCCTTGCAGGGTATGCCAGGCTTTCCCGGAGTTCTAGGCCGACCGGTAGGTGATTGCCTTCCACTCCTGTCTTGCGCCCCTCCTGCATGTAGCAAGTACATCCTTCTCCTGCAGAGTCTGGGGCGTTTCTGCTTTCAGGAGCAGTCTGCATTGTAAACTTTTCACAGGGAGGCAGAGATCATGCATCCGGAGGTTAGAGCAGGGACTCGGATTCCAGAGATATGTGTCCTGGTTCTGACTCACAATTTTGGGCAAGTCACTTACTCTCTCCTGGCCCTCAGTTTCCCCATCTGTAAAATGGGGCTAGTGACTCTGTGGCTCCTCACAGATGTAAAGAGCTTGGAGATCCTTGGATAACAGTGCTAGAGCAAGGCCCACAATGACTGACTGCAGGGCACAGCTGGTTAAGAAGTGCTGACAGCACATAAAGTGAGAGGATTAAAATCCTGTCTGTCTGTGCCTGGCCCCTGTTGTAAATCCTGTAAAGCAGGCTGGGTTTGCACTGCTGCCCCTATTGTCCCAGACACAATGTGACATGCACAACAGCATGTGGAGAGTATGGGTGCAACCCTGTCGCCCATCGAGTGCGACTTCCCTCCCTCTGCAGGGCCATGAGACGGGGTTATGGTATGGTGGCAGGGACACTTCACGTGAGGATAACTTGGAGTCCAGAGCTCAACCCTTTTTCAAGAATATTGGTCCAACCAAAACTCAGTTAAACCCAAAAGCCAGTCGGCCCATCTGACTTCTGCAGTGGCAAGAGGTGATCAGTCTCCGAGAGCTCCCATCCAGTACTGACAATTTCTATCCTGTCCTGCAGGGCAACCAGGGAGATCCAGGGCCACCAGGCTCAGCTGTAAGTAACACCAGCCTCCTGTACTTTCTGTTGACCATGGCTGTACGTGTATCAGAGCCACATCTCTGGTGGCATGGGGGAATCTGCTACTGCCTGAACCCCAACATTCACAGTAGTGTCCAGATGGTTCCTGGAGGCTGAACCCTGCTGGCATGAGATATCAGCCCAGCACAGAGCTTATACTGGGAAAGGGGAACAGAAAATGACATCCATTGTCGCTGCCAGAGGCACACAAAGCATTTCCGTTCAGCAGTCACCTCCCTGCCAGCCCTCCCCATGGGGCCTGCAAGAGATGATGTGCTGCAGAGCTGGAGGCACAGCCCTCTGTGTTATTAGCAGGGCCAGGGCGACGTGAAGCTTTTGTGTGTGTGGCAGATTCCAAGGCAGCGAACCAAACAGGAAGCACATCAGTGCTGTCCATGCTGTGCTCCAGAACCGGCTCCGTTGCACTGCTGGGCTCTAGCTGTAGCTGGGGATAACTGTCTCCTCTTTCCTTGCAGGGGCTTGTTGGACCACCAGGTGCTCAGGGCCCACCCGGAATAAAGGTGCGTCCCAGACAGCAGCTTCTTTCAACGTGCTGGAGGCTGGAACCTCTGGCCAGAGGAAGCTGGAGTCCTACTGGCTTTGCTGGGCTTAGGGACTCCAGGAGGCTGCGTTAGCTGGAGGAAGCACTGCAGATCAATGAATCGATATGGAACCCACAGGCATGGCTCATGCATCCACTGGGGAAGGCCTCCAGCTCCCGGGAGTGCCAGGCTCCATGCAGAGCCGCATGTGGGCTGAGAGGGCCATGCATGAGGCTTGGGTGATAGGCACATCCCTGAGCAAGCCAGAGGGTGTTGGGCTGCAGAGCATGCAGAACCCTGTGCTAGCTGGAGGGCTTTGCTGCCCCGTTTAGACCCGGGATTGCAAGGGTCCAATTCCAAGTCAAGTACTGCACACCTATGGTTACACTGTCCCCTGGCCACTGTAGTCACAGTGTGTGTGAGATGCAGACTATGCCCTTAAAAGGGTGCCACCTGTTTAGAAGGTCCACATGGCATTGTCCTATACTATGGAAAGAGTGATAGGGGGGCTTACTTGGAGACCGGCTGGAGCCTTTGGGCACCCCATAGCACGGGGGACACGGGGAAGGGGTGACAGCAGAGGAGGCTCCACTTCTCCAGCCAAGTAGGTGAGGGGAGTGTGAGTCACAGTAATGGACCAAATTCACCCTGGGACACATCAGCGCAGTGAGCCCAGGGCTGACTGTAGGAAAGGAATGGCGAGGACAATGTCCATGGAGGGGAAAGAGCAGCAACCCAGGGCTGGGAGATACTGAGTGTGTCTTTGCAGAGAGCACCCTGGAGGGTACCTGTCCCCATCAGTGACTGGACATCTACCCTGCTCTGCCTCACTTAACCACATGCCAGTGCACACGCAGGACCCAGGCTGGCCCTCCTCTGCCAAGCATCCTCCAGCTGCGTTAGCTGTAGGAGGCCTGATGAGCTTTGGTTAGTTTCCTGGAAATGTTGTTCCAGTGAGCGAGCTGATGAGTAGGGGAGCACTCGCTGCAGTAACAGATCCTGTGTGGAGCTGGCGGTGTCAGAGCCCTGAGAGTGAAGCTCTGGCATCTCCTGGGAACTTGGGTCAGCTCAGTTCCCAGTTGCAGCTGGAATCTCCCTTGTGTGGCTGCTGGATCCTTCCTGCAGGTCTGAACAGCTGGAGCTCCCAGGGCTGAAACAGGAATTGAGGAAGAGAGAACCACACAAATACCATGTTGAACTCTCTCATGCACAGCTCCCAAATCCACCCTTCCTTCCTCCATAGCCAGGCAGCCATAACTATAGGTGAGAACACCAAGCTGCAAAGGGTTAGCTGAACAGGCCTGAGCCAGATCTGGTTGGCATTCCTTGGTCTGTCACCAGACCTGTGCCCTGGCAGCTGTCTGGCAGGAACAATCCTCGGCACACAATCTCGAGAGGCCCGTGAGTATTTGCTGTGGTCAGTCGCTGTAGAAGGGCTGTCTCTGCTGAAGTCCTTTGTAGGCTCCTGAGCTGCCAAGGGCTGGCGTGGTCATCTGAGTGGGGGGTCTGGTTCCTGATAATGTCTGGAGAGGCTGGCTTGAGGCCTCATGGACACCAGCAGCTGGATCTGGGATTGTTGTACCTGCCCGATGGTGGGGTGTAACAGACTTTCTTATTGCAGGGAGATTCAGGTGAGCCTGGCGCCAGCATTCGGGTGAGTAGCTCTGCTATGCCCTGCCATCTCTGCCTCGTCCCTGCTCAGGCTGGCTTTGGCCTGAACTTAGGCCCCTGCGGGACCTTACCCAGTGGGTACACACGTGCCCTAAAGGGGGTGCTGGGCCCTTTCCTTCGGGGACAGCTGGTGTGTCCTGATTAGGGGAAGGCCTGGGAGCCTGCAGAGTGACTTTGCCTGGGGGGAGATGCTGTCAGTGTGGGACCCACTATCCTAGGGAGAAGCTTCCCCCTGCTCTCTAACACATGCCTGTTTGTTCCATTGCAGGGCTTGCCTGGGCCCCAGGGAAGTGTCGGCCTCCCAGGCCCCTCAGGCCCCCCCGGCCTTGTGGTAGGTAGTTGGTGTAATTTTTCTCTCATTTGGGTGCCATCAGGAAGCGGCATTTGAATGGTCTCTGTGCTGCTGCCCAGGGTGGGAGATGACTGGTTCCTCCTTTCTTGCCTTTGATTCCTGACTGTGTTTGTTTTCTATCAGGGACCACAGGGTGCCCCAGGATTGCCAGGACCAGTGGTAAGCATTGCTGGTGCATAGTTCCCGATAGCCCCCTTGCTGCTATGGGGGGTATGAATTACCAAATTCCCAACTGGCCTGGCTTTGCTGATGGCCCTTCCAATGTCCTGCCACTGGCATTTCTTCTCTTGGCAACCTTTGCCTTTGTGTACATGTCCATCTGGCAAAGCTGGGTCTTCCTTGGCTGAGAGAGCAGGATCCAGGTGGCCCATTGTGCGGCTGATGCTCGTTTCCCTTCTCCAAGGCCTGGAAGTGGCCGGAGGCATCCAATGGAGATGCTAGCTGTGGAGTGGATTGTCAGCAGTACTGTCTACTTCTCCCTCCCCCTGATAATTCCAGCTGTTCCATTCCCATTTTCTAGGGTGAGACTGGAAAGCCTGGCGTGCCGGGGAGAGATGGAGTTCCGGGGAAGGAGGGAGAACCAGGGCTGCCTGGGAAAATGGTATGTCCCACACAGGTGCTGGCAGGGCATGTGCCTCTGCTACAGTGAGCTCCCACAGGAAGGGTAATGGCAGCATTCTCCAGATACTTGGGTGATGGAGGAGTTAAAAATGCCTCAGTCCTGCTGCACTCAGGGCCAGCTCCAGGCCCCAGCACGCCAAGCGCGTGCTTGGGGCGGCATGCCGCGGGGGGCTCTCTGCCAGTCGCCGGGAGGGCGGCAGGCGGCTCCGGTGGAACTCCCGCAGGCGTGCCTGTGGAGGGTCCACTGGTCCCGTGGCTCCGGTGGAGCATCCGCAGGCATGCCTGCGGGAGGTCCACCGGAGCCGCGGGACCAGCGGACCCTCTGCAGCCACATCTGTGGGAGATCCACCAGAGCCGCGGGACCAGCGAGCGGCAGAGCACCACCCGCGGCATGCCACCGTGCTTGGGGCGGCGAAATGGCTAGAGCCGGCCCTGGCTGCACTGAGCCTCTCCGGCCTTCCCTCCCATTGTGTGTCTGGTACTGGAGACCATGTGGATCAGGAGTTGTTCTACGTCTGTCTGTGCAGATGGCTGCCCCTGTGACTCTTGCCCAGTTTGGATGACCCAGGAGGTCTCATCAAACCACAAATTCCAGGGAATGTGGCACCTCTAATCGGCACTGAAAGCTTGGCTTTGAATTAAGTGTGGTTTAGATTTTCCATGGCAGCATGGTGTGTCGAAGAGTACATTGAATTCAACCACTGGGATTGGTCAGGTTACCTCCAGGGTGGCCTCACCTCCTGAGAGGGAGCTGATGGTGGCAGAGCAGCCAAGGGTGCCTGGATGGGAGCATGGAATTGGGGCACAGCTACACCCATCATGTCCATCTCAGGCCAAGACTAACAGTTGTGTTGATTGCTTGACAGGGTGTGCCAGGACCCGCAGGCCCTGCTGGACCTAAAGGAGCACCAGGGGACGCCGGGCTCCCAGGACAGGTGTGTATGACGTTCTCCTATCTCCCTTGGCTCATTTTCTGAGCCAGCTGTGGTAGGTTACTAGCTCCCTTCAGTGGATTTTCCTTCTGAAGGTGGGAGTAACTCATCCAAAGCCCAGGCCTGCTGGGTGGGATGGGCTGAGTTGGCCCCTCTCCTGGGCTGTGGAGTGAGTGTCTCCCTCATGGTCCCTGCCTCTGGGTAATAACTCTCTCTCCCTGCCACCCAGGCCGAGCTCTGATGGAGGTGGGACCCTTCAGCCTGCACTGTAAGATTGCTCTCCTCCCATCTAAGGATGTGTGCGGTGACCTAGGATTCACCTGTGTGGGTTGAAGGGGTGTCATTCCATCCTCTCCCCACCACCAGCCCAACATTCCCTGCAGCAGGAATTCTGAATGCAGGTCCCATACGGGGATGGTGGGGAAATGGTGACAGTAGCGGGGGTTCAGCTGGGCTGGACAGCCCTTCCACACAGGGGTAGGGAGTTAGTACCCCACTGCCTAAGCCATGGACCAAGCAGTGGTGCTTAGCATTGTGCTCTCTTGCTGTCCTCCTTCGTGTAATTCAATCACTTCCTACCCTGGCCCTTGAAGTGAGAAACCTCCCCCCGTCCCTTGTGTCACTCATCTGTTAAATGTCCATATTTCCCCCTGCCTGTCTCTAGGCGATTGTCGGTCCTCCTGGGATGAAAGGCGAGAAGGTAAGAGGCTTGAGGATTAGCTCAGAAATCTGCACAGAAAGTTTCAGAGGGGGAGTGTGGGGACTGGGTGCCAGGACTCCTGGGTTCTTTTTCCAACTCTGGCCTAGAAATTGTATTAATAATAATGCTGTCAGAGCCCAGTAAAAGCCAGAGAGGGAGAGGGTGGTGCTGGAACAGCCTGGAGTGAGTGACCAGCACTTTGGAGCAGGGCTTTCTCAGTGCCACGCTGCCCATGCACCTGTGTCTGCTCTGGTGCCACGAGCTGTATCTGCTCTGGCTTGCCCAGTGCCAGCTTCCCCAGTGTCTCTTCAGCCACTTCAGCATCTGAGCAGGAGCACAGGCGTCCCAGGCTGCACCAAGAGTGATGGTTTGTGGTGACCAGAATCAGTGGAAGAAGGGAGCCCAGATGTCAGCTCAGGGTGGGAAGGCCTGGTGCTCGCTTTGTGGGGATGCAGGGGGCACAGGAGGGATGCCTGACGTGCTGAGCCTTTGTGTGTTGCTGTCTAGGGCGAACCCGGAGGGATTGAAGGGCACCTGCTGGGTGAACCGGTAAGTTGGCCTTTCACGTCCCTTCCCACTGTTATATCTCAGACTCTGTGCCCAAAGCCAAGCACTAACTGCTCTCTACCTGCAGGGTGCCAAGGGCGAGCGAGGCTTACCAGGCCCCAGGGGAGAGAAGGTGAGGAACTTCCCCACACTCCATTGCAGGGAGGGGCTTCCACTCTCTGCTCTTAGTCACCTCCCTGTGATGGCTCATGGTGTCTTTGTGACCTGACCCATTTCACTCCCCATTGGTGAGTCTCACTCTCTTTCTTCCTGCCAGGGGGATCCTGGAAGACAGGGGGAGCCTGGAGACCCTGGGGAAGATGTAAGTACCATGTAGATGGGGTGCTGGGAATGGCTTGGATCCCCACTGTAGGAATGCTGAGTCCAGACCCAGTGTTAGAGGCTGGGGGAGGCTCTCCCCTGCTCAACCCCCTCCCATTCAGGTTCTTGTCCTGGGCCCAGCGCTGGAGTATGTGAGCAGTTTTGGTTTGTTTCATTGCCCCACCTGAATGGGAAGCCCTGGCCTTTGTCATAGTAAACATCTGAGCACGGGCAGCTCCAGCATGTCTGAGATCTGGCTCCAGGGGGAAGGCTACTTTGGTGCATAGTAATCTAGTTCTGTAAAACGGTATACAGCTCATGTTCATGCCCTCAAATGTGTATGTGTGCAGTGAGTGTGCACAGCATGGTTTTTCCTCATTGTTTCCTGTGCTTGTATTTTGACAGGGAGCCAAAGGATCCCCTGGAGTCAAAGGGGAAAAGGTATGTAGTAACCCCGGTACTTGGGCTCCAGTGTACTGAACTTAGAACCTCACTGACACGCCCTGTCAATCACAGAACAGGATGCGTTTAGCAGCACTTGGTGGCTCAAACACCCACCTGTCATCTTCCATCTTGCGCTCAGGCTCATGTCCCTGAGGTATCTCGCTTGCAGTTTGATTGTCATGTGCTGGTGGCTGAGGAGCAGGGAGGATTGTGGCAGCAGTGAGAAGGGAAGGTCTCTGAGTCAGCACGAGACAGAGAGAGTCCTTGGGAGCAGGAGCAGCCGTCGGCTGTGTGTTCAGGGTTACTGGCCTGCTCTGATTGGTGTTTGGCTGGTGAAAGGCTGATGTGACTGGGCTAATCAGGGCCCTTCTTGCATTGTTAAACAGTGACTGTGATGTTCATGGCTGTGGAAATGGCTGTCACAGTGTCTGTGCCTCATTCCTGCCCTGGCGGGACCCCCCCCCCCCCCCGAGGCTGAGAGGGGAGTTTATTCTGCAGGGTCCACAAGCAGGGCCAGCTGAATGCACCCCATTCTGTGACTGACAGGGCGTGCTGGTGAGGTTCTTGTGATGCAGCGGTTTTCGCACTAGGGACTGACTGAGGCCAGCCATAGATTGCAACTGCTTTCAGTCACCAGCTGGGGCATAGCTTACTGGAGGATAAGTCTGTCCCATTCCCATCCATTCCTGACCCTTGTATGTCCCTATGTATCCAGGCCTCTGCTCCTCCGTATGACATGACTTACCATTTCTATTCCATCTGCACCATTCAGGGTTTGGTTGGCATTGGCCTGCAGGGACCCCCTGGACAAGATGGGCCTCAAGGTTTGAAGGTAACATCTCCTAAGACTTTGTTAGCACAGAGAACCTCTCCTTAGGCATATGGGGAGTCTGGGAATCAGAACTCCTTGGTTCTCTTCCTGCCTCTGCCTCTGGCTTGCTGAGTGACTTGGGCCAAGCCTCTTCCCTGGTTCTGTGCCTGTCTCCCTATTCGTATAATGGGGTTAATGACACTTGCCCTCTTGTTAAACACCTGCTTGGAAGGTGCATGTTGTTGTTATCAATTTAAAACATGGAGTGAAATGCCAAGTACTGGCCTTAGCATCGCTCCCTCCTGCATTGCTGTCTCCTGCTGTACGTGACCTGTCCAGCCCACAGGCTTTCTGCCAAGCCAGGAAATACTGTGAATTTTTACAACACAAGCAAGATGCCTATAATCTTCCCCCTTCATGGGAAAGTGGTTATTTGGTAGATTCCTGAGGTCCTTTGAGTGAGTCACAGGACAGTCCTAGATGGGGAGGTGGCAGGAGCCACTCTAGAAGCAGGACAGGAAGGGCTGGATGTCCCCCCTCCACACCCTGCCCCTCACAGCTTTGAGGCTGAGAGAGACTTGTGCTTACAGAGCTCATGTGGAATCAGCACCACTGTTGCTGGACAGCTCCTGCTGGAGGCCCTGAAGAGAGGGGACACTCTACTCCTGGTTCCAAACCAATCCTGCGGCAGAGATCTTCAGTGCCCAGTTACCAATGAAAATTACCCCCCTCTCCCTCCACCATGCATACCCAGGGAAAGCTACCTGCCCCAGTGTTACCGCAGAGCGGGCAAGTGCTGGGATCAGGATACCTCCACTCCAATGCCAGCCATCCTCGATATACAGGCCTGACCCCCTCTCTTCTTGGCTGCCTACTTGTACAGGCCTGAGATCCTTTTCCTTGCTTCTGCCCACCCTCAGCGTGTGGGTGTTTGGCTGAGCTCACCTCCATTTCACTCCTCCCCCCGGGGCTGAGTGCTCTGCCCTGCTGGAGTACAGCATTTCCCTCCAGACTGAAATTGAAGTCCCTTGAGGAGTGTGCAGCCCCACCCCACTGCGCCTCTCTCAGCAGTCTGGCATCAGGAGAGTCCTTCCCCAGAAGCAGGCTCAGCAGCACTGGCTCCTTCTGTCTCTCCTCCAGGGTGACACTGGCTTACCTGGCCCACCAGGATCCCCGGGCTTGCCAGGCATCGCAGGGACCCCCGGCCAGCCAGGTCTGAGGGCAGAAAATGGACAGCCAGGCCCACCAGGACCTCCAGGAGAGAGGGTAAGAGGTGCAGTTACCATCTGGCCCTGAGCTGTGGCCCATCTCACCCCTACTAAAGCACAGCCACTTGGACCGCACACCCCAACCGCATGTACTGCTCAACACCAAGGGCCAGTTCTCCAGCACGACTGCCCAGCTTCCCCAGCTTCTGCCCTGGGCCTGGCCCTGGAGGTGCATGCAGGGGAGCCAGATTACAAAGGGAGGCCACAGGGTGAGGCCATGAGACGTTCCAGAGCCCTGAGGCTTCCTGTCTATGGACTCCTTGGTGCCGGCAGGCAGGGCCTCCTACTGCGGGAGGTAAGGGGTCAATGAAAGAAGCAAGGGAAAAGACCATGTAGGACCTTCCTGGCCGCCCCTAGACCAGACTTCCCTGCAGCGCTTTGTCCAACCCAATGTGAAGTATGCTCCAGCAAAGCAGCTTCTGTCAGCTCCCTCCTGTGACGTGCAGAGAGTCTGCAGCACCTCCTTGAAGGGTTAAATGTCCTTTCTCCACTCACTCCTCCTCCCTGGTCACATGTGGTGGTGCCTGCCCGCACAAACAGGGCTCTCCTTCCTGGCAGGACCCAGGAGTTCACCCCGAGCTGCACAGTCCCCGTCCCATGAGAACACTTGCGCTTGCCTCTGCCTGGTGCCCTGAGTGTGAGCTCTGCCATGGAGGAGCTCGGTGAAGAGAGATGCCCCAGGGCTGTGGGACTTGGCCTCTGCCCTGGAGAGGCCTTAACTGTGCTCCCTTTACAGCTAAGGCCACTCCGGGGCCTTCGCTAGCTGTGAAGTGGAGCCTCACCGTGGCCAAGGCCTCTCTTGATTGATGTATTTTTCCTGCTAGGGTTTGATTGGCTTCCCTGGAAGAGATGGCACCTCTGGATCACCAGGGCCGCCGGGGCCCCCAGGGCCAGCAGTGAGTGTTGGGCATCTGAGGCCAAGAGTGCTGGGTTTGTGGCTAGGAGGAGGAAGATGGTTTTAAGGGGGTGCAGCTATTGCTCCCCCTAACTCAGCATCTCCCTGTGTCTCTCAGTGGGTGCCCTGCACAGGGTCGGGGAGGGAGAACTGGGCAGGGTGCTGGAAAGAGCCTGATGCCCTGACAAGAGAAGTCAAATGGCCAAGCTCTCTGGGGAGCAAACAAACAATGCAGGGGGTGACAGGCAGCTGCCCTGAGCCAGGAAAGAGGCCATTAAAACCCAAGCCAGTGCCACTTTGCACAGCTCCAAAGGGAGGGATTTAAAAGGTCAAGTGCCCAAAAGCAGGTGGGCTGGGTATCTAATGCACTTGGGCCATTGCCACAGCAGAGGCATGCTGTCTGCTTGCACACACAGCTGTGACTCTTGCTCATCACTTGCATACACAGTCCCAAGGATTGTGTGAGATCTTCTAGCCCTCAACCCCAAGCCTGGGGTTCACCTTTGGGTGACAGAAAAATCCCTTGCTTATCCCAGTGCAGGCACCCGTAGGGGTCTCCCTGTGGACTGGAGCCAGAGCAGCTTTGCATCCAGATTCAGAGCTGGGCGACAGGCTTACATGAGTATCATTGAACTATTCCCTTGAGTGGGTTGGGGTCAGAGAGGGATGGCTGGATAGATGAATATCTGCATTTCTCCAACTAAAACTCCCTCCGCCTGTTTGTTCGCTTGTGTTAACCCCTTGTTGCCACTAGTGCTGGCCAGGGCCAGATAAATGAAAGGGAAGTGAGGTGAGTAGTACGAATGACATGGCTGAGGTCTGACCCCTCTCCCTAGTGTAATTGTAGTTGGCACCTGGACCAGGGCAGCACTGATCTCTGTATCCTGTGATATAGTAAACCCCCAGGGATCACTTCAGAGGTCCCCAGGCTGGGCCTGGTACACTGATCTGTCTCTCTTGTTTCAGGGGGCACAAGGCGTCCCAGGACTGAAGGGTGACAAGGTAGGCTCTGGTTTTACCCTTATTGCACCAGCCCAGGGCTGGTGCAAGGATGTTTCACGCCCTAGGCGAAACTTCCACCTTGCTCCCGTCCCCGAGCCCCTGCCCTAAGGCGCCCCCCTGCGGCAGCTCCCCACCTCCGCCATGAGGCACCCCCCCGCCCCAGCTCACCCCTGCTCCGCCTCCAACCTGAGCACACCGTCACCACTTCACTTCTCCCGCCTCCCAGGCTTGCAGCGCCAATCAGCTTAGGCGCCGCAAGCCTGGGAGGTGGGAGAAGTGAAGCGTCCACAGCATGCTTGAGGAGGAGGCGGGGCAGGGGTGAGCTGGGGCGGGGAGTTCCCCTGCGTGCCCCCTCCCTTACTTTCTGCAGGCGGCCCTCCCCACGCTCCCCTACCCCAGCTCCCTCCGCCTAAATGCCGGCGGGAACGGGGCAGCCAAAGAGCCAGCCACCACGGTCACTGCCGAAGAAAACGCTGCCCCTCCAAATCCTAGTGCCCGAGGTGACCACCTAGGTCACCTAAATGGTTGCACCGGCCCTGCACCAGCCTCCTGCGGCTCCTTGAGTGGGGGGAGGGCATGTATTCTCCAAGGGCCCCAGCTAGAAGGTTTTTTTTCTTGCTTGGTGGATGTTCCCTGTTGTCTTTGAATAACACCTCTCCCCTTTGGGGGATGGGTCACTGGAGGAACCCAGACTTTTCTCCCCTAGTGTAGCTTTGGGGCTAGTAATGTTGATAGACAGAGATGCAGGGACATCTCAGAGCTACCTACAGGTGAAGCCCTTGGGGTGAAGTGCATCTCTGACCCATTTGCAAAGGCCGCTCCTCTCCCTTCCTCTTGCCTCTGGTGCAGTCGCTAGTCTCTGAAGAAGCCTGTTGTGGGGAGTGATGGTGGAGCCAGGCCCCACAGGTTGATTCTGGGGCTGGCAATGCTGTTACCATGTAGATACCGAGGAGCAAATGAGCTCCTGCCTTGTTGCATGACCCAACTTCCCAGTTTGAGGGCATGTGCAAGCAAAGCCAGGCAGCCAACAGACAGCAGCATCCCTGGGGGTGCAGGTGGCACGAGGATCCTGCCCCCTACATGAAAACCTTTGAGCAGCAAGGAGAGGCCATGGCTTTCTGGCTTTGCCACATGTGTGGTTGTCAAGCCATGCAATCTCTTGTATGTGCAGGGTAGGGTTGCCAATTTTGGTTGGATGTATTCCTGGAGGTTTTATCACATGACATAATCTTTCATTAAAGATTAATCTTTAATTCCTGGAGACTCCAGGCCAATTCCGGAGGGTTGGCAACCCTAGTGCAAGGCCGTGTTCCATGCAGCATGATGCTAGAGATTTCCGGAGCTGGGACAAAGTGAGCAGGCAGAGGGCATGGAATGGGGCAGCCAGTGGCTGGATCCAGCAGGGCCCGGGTAGTGCCCGACTCAGGCAGCTTGGGCAAGATGTGCAGGATTGCCACTTACCTCGGCTCATTCAGAGAATGCTGCCATTAGCTACAGGGTCACTAACACTCTGTCTCTCTGCCCTGTAGGGGAACGTGGGAGTTGGACAGCCGGGCCTTAGAGGCGAGCGAGGAGACCCAGGCCCACGGGTACGTATCTGTCCTATTGCCTCTCCCAGCTGTGAGTGCAGACCGTGCTAACCCACCCTTCTCCCCAGCAAAGCACAAAACATTGATCCCGCAGGTCCAGAAAGGCTTTCTAGCCTGCAGTTCAGCATTGGGAAGCATGGCATGTGCCCCCTTGCGGCACTGGGGACTCCACCAGGCCTTGTGGCTTTGGGATACTGGCATGGCTCTGCATGGTTCGGGGGTATGAGGAGCAGTCTTGGAGATTAGAGATGAAGAAGACACATTTGGACCTTTCGAGCTCATCTCCCTGAGGAGAGCCTCTTCTTGGCACACACCCTGGCTGGGGCTGAGGAAAGCCCCCAAGTGGGTACCCTGGAGGCATCCCGTGCTCAGGACCCTCCCCAAGGCTGACATCACTGCCCTGGGGCTTTGCCTCTCGCCCCCTTCACCATCGATCAGAATGGCAGGATATGGAATTGACCCCCTGTGCCCTCGGGGCCCAGCTCTCCTGGTCCTGGCCCTGTGCTCTATCTCACTGTCCTTTTCCTCCTTGGCAGGGTGAAGATGGACGCCCGGGGCTGGAGGGAGATCGTGGGCCTGCGGTAAATACCTTCCTCCTCCCCTTGTCTTGCCCTTTAACCAGGGGCTGGGATTGGCTCCCGCTCCCCAGTGACTCTCCATCTCTTTTCCTTTCAGGGGCCTCCCGGAAACCGAGGGGAGCGTGGCGACAAAGTAAGCAACCTACTGGTGGGGGGCAGTGGAGCTGGGGGAGAGGAGTCTTCTCCCACCCACCCCTCCATCAGGCCGCTATTGAAGTACAAGCACCTGCCCATGGGGGTACAATCCCACTCTGATGGGGTTGGGTCAGGGTATTGCTCAGCCTGCTTGGGCTGCTGCCTGACCAGGGCTGTCTCCTCTCTAGGGGAGCTCATGGCTTGTTCTCCCTCTTGCTTTCATTGCTCCCAGTTCTAATAAAGTCATGTGGGAACCTGTTTCCCTCTGATCCTGAGCCCCCCACTCATGCCTCTCAGGACCCCATGAACTTCCCTAGGTTTGGGGTTCCCTAGGCTCTTGGGGCTCCTTCCAACCACGCTCCTCCCCTCTGAGTGTCATGGTTCTGGCTGGTCTCTTTGCTGCTCTGAGGGAGGCCCTCAGATTTGGTAGTGGCCTGACAGTTGTGAGACCCACGTGCCCCTG
Source organism: Gopherus flavomarginatus (assembly GCF_025201925.1). NCBI lineage: Eukaryota > Metazoa > Chordata > Testudines > Testudinidae > Gopherus > Gopherus flavomarginatus. Next base: position 24,225,411 of record NC_066622.1, on the reverse strand, counting down.
GGCGAGACGTGTTTCTCACTCACGCTCTCTTCCCTTCTAGGGAGACATTGGAGCTATGGGGCCCAAAGGAGACAAGGTCAGTTCCCCATTTACCTGCTGCTAAGGGCTCATCGGCTGATCACTAGACCCAACTGCCACACCAGAATGGCCCATTTGCCTTCAGACCTGGGAGTGTCTGGGTCACAGTCCCCCAAAAAAGGTGGGAAAGTAATTCTGCACTGGCACAAAGCGTTTCCATCTGCCACCTGCACACCAGGCGCTTGTGCCCAATTGCAACTTCACCAAATGCTGCCACAGCATGTCCACCCCATGTGAACCTTTCCAGTGCTAGTGGCCAGCTTTGGCTATTCCCCGACGAGATACTCCTTAGCCCTGGGGCTTTTCCAGTAACCTCTGCCTGTGTCCCTGGGTGGCAGCCCCCAGGGTTCTTGCCACTGGGCTGTATAGTCCTTGGACCTGCCCTTGCTGCGGTGAGGCCCCTGGCGGTGTGGGAAGCTGGACTCTTGACTGGCTTGATGGCCAGCAGATGGTCCTTGGGCACATGACCCTGTTTAAACCCATAGGATTGCAAACTGCAGCATGGGTCAGTGGTTTATTCTGAGCTCTCATTGGCTGCTGTGTGGTTTTTTTCCCCCTGTGTGCAGGGTGATACTGTCATTGTGGAGGGGCCGGCTGGAGTCCGGGGGAGCAAGGGGGAGCCGGTAAGAGCCCTACCCCATAGAGCAGAGGTTTTCAAACTGGGGGGTGCACTCCCTAGGGGGGTGTGGAGGAACTTTGAAAGGGTGAGCATCGACACCAGGTCTCTTGGGCCAGCCCTGCACAGTGACCGCCCCGCACCATCTCCACCCCGTGACTTACCTCAGTGGTTCACCCAGCCTGCAGGTCAGTGTCAACATCCACCGTGGCTGCGCTGATTTCCGTTCCCAGCAGCCTCTGTGCCCAGTGATGGCTCTGCCTCCAGAGACCGTCACACACACCTTCCCCCACCCTGAAAACCCTAGTGGGGAGGGGCATGTATTGTGTCTATTTTTGTCTGGGTTGGCAGGGTGCAACCAAATATTATAACTCAAAATGGGGCGGGGTGGGGCCTGGCTCAGAAAGTTTGAAAACCACTGCAAGGGCCTGTTGCCCTGGGCTGCTCCCAGGATGCCTTGAGATTTATCAGCCTGGAGGTGTTTCCTGCTGTTGATCCTGTAGCTGCTAGGTCCACCCTGCCCCGCCCACGACCCCCTCTTGCCTTGGGGTTTACACCCTAGATGTCATCAGACACTTCTCCTGTGTATCCCCTTATGCCAGTTCCCACGTCCCTTTAGCCAGACAGACCAGACTCCACCCCAGGAATCTCCCCTCCAGTCCCAATTCGTGCCTTATTCTTTTCTGAATCCCAGCCCCTGGGTCATCCTCCTTGCGCTGTCAGGGGACTGACACCCTGCACCCTCTGCTCTTTCCCCTGCCCAGGGAGACCGCGGCCTGAAGGGGATGGAAGGGGAGAAAGGCGACAAGGGTGACCCGGGCCTCCCAGGAGAGAAGGTACGTGAGTGAGCAGCTGGAGGACAGGCAGGTGGGTATGGGAGTACGTCTGACTGAAAGCTGTCCCAGAGGCTTGGAAGAAGCCACAGAGCACTGGAGGCTTGGCAGGACTGAGAGCAGGTGCTGTGATGACTGGGCACTGTGGAGCACAGCCAGCCCAAGGACCTGGGAGCTGGACGCTTTGTGCCCTTTACTTGCTGTGAGTGCAGCCATCGAGAGACGAGGGGCTTTAGGCTGGTGTCAATGGGAGCTGCAGGGCCTGGTTATGGAACAGAGACCGGCAAGGAGGAAGACAAAAGAGAGGCGGGTCACTGGAGACTGCAGGAGAACAGGCTCAGATGTGATGGAACAAGCTCAGTTCCAGCCTGCGTCATACTCTGCTGATGGCTCCGGGGCACCCTGTCATGGTGAGCGCCAGCCTTGCCATGCCACTGGCAGTGATGGGGGTGCTCAGCAGAGAGTGGCCCCTGGACACCTCCTTTCACAGAGGTGCATCAGTCTGATGTGGAGGGGAGTTGGCTAGTGAGTCACTGCCGTGGGAAGCTAATCAGGGACATTTTGTTTCTCTCATTTGGGGACCTTTTGTTAGAACCTAATATAATTTCAGAGGCTGGTTCTCTCCCTCCAGCTGCCTGGTGGGAGCAGGGGGCACTTTCCTCAGGCTGTGCACTGATGTGTGCTTTCACCCGCAGGGAGGAAGGGGCGAGCAAGGGGAAAAGGGCTCCACAGGCTTTCCAGGAGCACGCGGCCCCGGGGGGCAGAAGGTAAGAATAGCCACAGGTGCGCCCAGCCCTGCATGTGCCACTTGTGCTCAGATGTAGGTGTGCCCGCACGTGCGTGTGCACACAGGCCTGCTAGACCATCTGCTGTCCCGATCCTGGCACGTACCTGCAGGCGTCACTCCAGCACCCAGCCCCTCCGGCCCTGACCCAATGTCTTTTCCTTTCCAGGGAGAAGTTGGCAAATCGGGAGACCCCGGAGAGTCGGTGAGGAACTTTCCTGTGCTGCTGTTTCTCGCCCATTGCCCAGGAGCAAAGCCCGAGAGTCACTCTACATTTCCTCTTCCTCCAGGGCCTGCCAGGAAAGGATGGAATCCCAGGAGCAAGAGGGGAGAAAGGGGACATAGGGCCATTGGGAATGCGAGGCCCGAAGGTGGGCATTTCCTTTGTCTGTCTGTCTGTCTGTCTGTCTCCTCCTGTGAGCCTGAGAGAGCCTGCCTGCCTGTCTGGGCCAGACGTAGCCTTAGGGCAGACCAGAGGGAAGCTGAGCCCACTCACGCCAGTGTCTTGGGGCCAAGCACCTTGGGGAGAGAGGAACCCCCCGTGTGCATTCAGGATCAGTGTCAGGGAACCCCCAGACCACCAATTGGCCCCTGGAAATGGGCTTGGACACAGTGCACCCTCGTAAGAATGTGTTCGGTGGCATCAGCTGCAAGACATTGGTGGCCTTGATAGCCCGAATTTCTCTCTCTTGATAACTGATAGCCAGCATAGACCCTGCCTGCAAAGCCAGCCCCCTGCCCCAAGGATGAGTGGCAAAGCGGGTCACAGAGCTGTGTTGTGACTTCTCTCTTCACTGCAGGGGGATAGGGGAACGAAAGGTGCCTGTGGCCAGGATGGAGATAAGGGGGAGAAGGTGAGTGTTCGTGGGTGTGCATAGTTGACCCCCCCCTTCTCCACCCAGTCAGCAGAGGTGGGGACACTTGGATCCAGAGGCGGCAGAGCCACCACGCTAAAGGAAGGTGGGACTGCAGTGCGTTGGGATGTGCCAGTGAAGCTGCCCAAGAGCCCTGTGCTCCTCGAAGAGCTGAATGGATCCCTGGGGAAATGACTGATGCTTAAGGGCTTCTAAGGGAATGAAGGCTGCCCTGGGGGCCAAGAGGCTTATGGGAGGTGGAGACAGTTCAATCCCCATCTGGTAGAACCCAGTGGAGCTAACTCTGGGCCCAGTCTCGTCCCCAGGGCAGCCTGGTCATGTCACTTGGCTGGGGTGCTATGGAACTCAGCTCCGCTAGACCAGCACTGGCCCTCTGAGCCACCAGTGAGGTCTGTGTGGTGGACGAGGGAGGGGCCTTTGAGAAGCCCCAAGTATCAGCCCTGCAGCACTGGAGGGCCCCAGGGATGCTGTGGAGGCTACTGAGGAGATTGAGGAAGGCGGGGGGGACCCTCAACCCCACCCCTTTGGAGCCCTAGTGTTGTATGGTGCAGCAACCCCCAACCCAGGAGGGGTAAGTCCATGGGCACTGCTCAGTGTACTGGCTTCCCTTGGAGTGGAGGAGGAAGCCACGGGCTGGATATAACTCCATCGGTGAAGTAGTCTGTGCTCTAGGTATGAGCCCAGCATGGAGGGGCCAGGGCACTGCCTGGGCTGGTTCCCCATTACCCTGCTGTCTCCCCTGACCTGTGTCTCCTTCTGCCTGCTCTAGGGTGAGCCGGGGATTCCAGGCCGAATGGGACTTCCAGGAAGGAAGGGTGAGCTGGTAAGTGCACCCAGTTAGCTCCAAGAGCAATGTGACATGAGCACACCTGGACTGGCCAGAATGAACATCTGGTTTGTTTTCCTAGGGAGAGCTGGGCATGCCTGGAACCCCAGGAATCCCAGGGAAAGAAGGTCTCATGGGACCCAAGGTAGGGATTAAGGAGCAATAATGTTTGGGGGGTGGAGCAAGGTCTGTGGATGAGGGGCTGCTGAGGGGCTTGGTGATCGCCCTCTTCAGATCCTGGCCTTCACTGGCCGGAGCTGCCTCTCTGACTGTTGGTTAATAGCGCTTGCCACGGCACGTGCCCACGTTATGTGCAGACAGTGGGATTTCTCCAGTGCTGCTAATAGAGGCACCAAAGCTGCCAGAGCCTCCTCATTAAGATGATGCTACAGACCTTTCCAGTGCACTCAGACCTGAGCGTGGGGAAGTCATTAGATGCTGGGACATGATGTTTCTGATCTAACTGCTGTTAGACTCTGTACAAACCTGAAATTTGGGCCCAAGCTCGCCTGACAATGGCACCTCTACCCCGTTGCAGATTAGCTGCTGGGCCAACGGGCCTGTTCCCTGGGTCCCTGGCCAATTGGGGGGCCCAGGAAAATGGGCAACCCCATGCTCTGACCCACTCCTCCCGCCCGGCACTCCTGCGGAGTGGGGCAAGCCCTTGCACCCCGACAGCACGCCCTGGCTGGGGCGTCAGGCTGGTGGAGTGGGGCAAGTCCCTGAGCCCTGATCCACTCCCTGGCTGGAGCATCGGGCTGGCAGAGTGGGGAAAGCCCCTGTGCCCCAACCCTGTTCCCCGGCAAGGGCGCCGGGGCGGGCCAGAGACTGCAGGAAGAAGAGGCAGCCTGCTCTGGCTCCACAAAACTGTAATCCGCCAGTGTCCCTACCCCAAATCTCCCTAGAAAAACCATCTTGTTCTTTGCCTTCCCAGGGTGACAGGGGATTTGATGGTCAGCAGGGAGCCAAAGGAGACCAGGGAGAGAAAGGAGACCGGGTGAGTTCTGCTTCACTAAGGGCCAGACTCCAGTGCCCTTGAAGCTCATGTTAGTGGGATCAGAGCTTATCCCTAAGTGCTTAGGAGTTTGGTAACTTCCCCACAGGAGCCTTCTGCTGCTGCTATGCCAAACGCCAGCATGATGGCAGAGCTCTGGTGCCCCGACTTGCTAATTGCTGGACAGTTTTCAGACAATGACCATCAGTAGCTTGTTGCCTGTTAACCAGAACCGGACACTGATGTGTCCTGTTGGGTGTAAGGATCTGCCCGGCCAACTGGAAAACTGTGATTTTCTAACCAAGACAAGGGTCCCAGCACTGACTTGAAACGCCTCAGTATCCTCCCTTCCAGAGGATTCTGGCACGGCAGAGCCAGTGCGTCAGGCTGTGGCAAAAGTGGGACTGGAGCAGAGTCAGTTCACTGTTAGAACTCCCAGCTGGTGAGAGCACTCACAGCCCTGCAGGCCTGATGGAGAATATCTGTGATTCTTCCACTGACAACTGGTACCGTCTGGCATCTCCCCACAGATCCACTGCTGTCCTGCAGCTTGGGGGTGGAGGTAATGGGAGGGTAGAGCATCTATGCCATATTGCCAACCCCAAGTATTAAAAAATCAGGAGTCGAGCCCTAAAAAAATCCCAGGATTGGCTGGCTGAAAATTTGACTCTTTTTTTTTAAAGGACTAAATGTTGGGTTCTTTACCTTCTGGTTTGGGGGCCTTAAGGATGCACTCGGGATACATTTTTCCACTTCTCTCTGCGACCAGGAGGGTGATACACTCGCTCTTTTAAAAATGCAAGTTGAAATTCTCACGTAATCACAGAATTTGAGGAGCTGGGGTTCTAAGAAAACCCTCAGATATGCTGGGTCCTGTGATGAAACTGTGAGAGCTGGCCACATGTGTCAATAGACAATGTCTATCTCAAATGGTACAGAGCAGGTCAGTGCTGCAGGAGATTGACTTGGTGTGCGCCAAGGTGCCAGTCTGTCACACTCTGTTTGTACTGCCCTGTGTGGGTCGTGCCCCTCCTAACCCCTGCCTCTTTTCTCAGGGTACTCCAGGCATTATTGGCTCCCCAGGCCCTAGGGGCAATGATGGAGCACCTGGCCCACCTGGCCCACCAGGTGGCGTTGGCCCTAAGGGCCCTGAGGGGATTCAAGGGCAGAAGGTAAGAACCTCTTCCCTGTGCATGGCCATTTCCCTACAGTTTCTACCTACCCCTCCCGACCAGGGCAGTGTTGCCCTCTGAATGGCCAGCAGGTGGCGAGCTCCTGTCTTCTGCTGCCTCTGGAACTCCACAAGTAAACAAAAACTGGACCCCAAACCCCAGTGCTCTCCCAGCCCTGGCAACAAAGGGACCAGTGTCTGAGGGGGAGCAGCAGCCTTTTCTGTGCAGCATTCAGGAGCAAGAGACCACCTGAAGGGAGAGAGAGAGCTTGCAGGGGTTCCTTGGCAGGCGCAGGGTAGAGAAAGCAGTTCCCTTCCCCTCCCGTCTGTTTCAGTTCTGCCTGGTCATATCCCCATCCCAGGGCAGTGAGGAGGGCCCCAGACCTGGCTGCAGTTAGCAGGCAGGGAGGAGGTGGTAGTTAGACTCTGTTTAAGCAGGATCGGCTCCATCCACCTTCTGAATCTATGAACGGTGCCATGCAAGTGATGTGCAGAGGCTGTTGGAGTGACAGGCAGTGTGGCTCACGGGTTAGAGCAGGGAGCTGGACGTCAGACTCCTGAGGTCTATTCTCAGCTCTGTCGCTGGCTCACGCTTTGACTTGGGTCAGTCTCGTAACCTCTGTCTGTATCTCTGGGATGATTTCCTCGCCCTAAAGGGATGGTGGGCTTCGTTAATGAATGCTGCAGCATGCCTCCGACCCTGTGCTGGAAGGCACCCCGCAGGGGTGCAGTGTGTTCATTCTGGTTGTGTTCTGGAGCACTGCTATTTCATGACATCCCATTCACCCACAAGATCAGCTTCAGGATTGCACTGAACCCAGGCCGAGGACACCGTGCGTGGTGTCTTCCCCCCAGTGCTGCATTTTTGGTCAGATCGGATTGCTCCTCTAGGGGACAGTTCTCACCTGCAAGGGGCAGGGGACCTGCCTTTGAGGACTTCTCACTGGGGATAGGGAGATGAAAGCAGAAGAGTCTAATGTTTTGGAAGCGGCTGAGAAATCTCTCTCAAAATAAGTGAGACTGTTAGGCGTACCAGCTCATTTAGAGATGCGTCTAGGGAACAGCCCCATTCCCTACAAGAGGGAGTTCTGGGGCATGGGGAGAATGGTAGATCCGGTTCTGGGATACTGCCCTTCTCTGGGTGGCCCAATCCTAGAACTCCCCTTGCCAGCCAGTGTCTCAGTGTGTATGTTCCTGCTGCAGGGTGAAAGAGGCCCTCCAGGGGAGTCGACTGTAGGGACCCGAGGCGTCCCTGGGATTCCAGGAGAGAGAGGAGATCAGGTTTGTAAGCATGTTTCTGACCCATTGGATGTGCATTGCCTGGTCGAATGCTTGGCTCTGCTTGGACGTATTCGCTGTACCTAGAAACCCACCCCCGTCAGGCAAAGAGAAGAGCTTCCTCGGGGTCTGCCAGTGTTCTGCAGAGGGTGAGTGTCTCCTGGCTCAGGGGGTTGCATGTCTCTTGACTTCCTATTTGGCTTTTTTTCAGGGGAATCCGGGACTCGAAGGCTCGAGAGGAGAGAAGGGGGACCCTGGCATGACGGTGAGAAGAGAGCTCCCTGAGGTCTTGGAGCAAAGCCCTGACCCGCAATGACAACACATCAGTGCTAGTGTGCAGTCAGAGCAGTGGGATACTTCCCTCTCCCAGTGGCTGAGACTGGCTCTTATCCTGCCTTCCTGCATGGCAGGCTCGAGGCCTTTTCCCCTTTACAGTTTCCCTCCAGGTCTGGCTGGAGTAGGGGGAGACTGCTCTTTTCCCAGTGATCCCCAGAGCAGCTGAGGCAGGCTCATGGTGGGCTGAGGAGGCCGGAAGGCATCTCTTCCCTCTGTCTCCATTCCCTTGGTTTTCTCTGCAGGAACAAGAGATCCGCGCATTTGTCAGGCAGGAAATGAGTCAGCACTGCGGTAAGTGAGGCTGCACCTTCCACTTGGGGCTGATTGACTTCTCAGCAGCACCACGGCTCCGATCGCTTATCGCTACAGAATCGTCCCCTTCGCTGTCTCCTCCTCCGCCCTCTGTCTCTTTGCCCCTTCCTCTCCCCTTCTTTTGGTGACGTTGCATGTGGCATGACTCCCACATCTGGAGTGTTCAGAGTACCATGTGCCAGCCCCATGCGAGCATTAGGGGCCTATCAGCCTAGTCTGGCACTCTGTCCCTTTCCTGGTACCTGGTGGCGAGGCAGGTCTGTGCCAAGTGGCAGGATTCTGGAGAAGGCTTTCCCCATGGATTAACCTCCTCTTTTCTCTCTTTCTCTCCACACAGCTTGCGGAGGGCAGCTCTCCTCTTCTGAACCACGTGAGCACTGATTTCTTGAAACCCCCTTGTGCACCCTGTAATCCCAGTTTGGAATGCTGAGCAGCAGCCCTGTCATTGATGAGCAGGTCCATTCTCCCAGATATGTAGCAGGTTTCATGAAAGGGGCATGGCCCCTGCTGGAAGGTCACATGCAGCTAGCTTAGCCCTGTAGCGCTGATTGCCAACAGAAGAGGCAGCCCTGTGGAGATGCTGGCTTGGCAATGAGCCCTTGGAGACTTGGCAAGAGTGACTGGGTTGGTAGGGGAGCTGTCACTGAGGGTGACTGGCTAAGCCAGGAGCAGGAGATAATAATGGAAGCTGGAGTAGCAAGGGCAGAAGAGGTGGTGAGTGACATGGTGCAGTTTGAAACATTCCTCAGTAAGGTCTCAAGTCTGGCAGCACTCAGGGTGTCAGTGAGTGCAGTGGGGATTCTGAGGGGGTAGCACCAGGGAGAGAATCCCTATAGGCAAGGAGCACTCAGTAGACGCCAAGCCTAGAACTGCCAATAGGGCAGTCTCAAAGCAGAGCTCCAGAGGCCGGACAGGAATGCATAGCCAGGCATCTGACAGCAAAAGGAGAGTGCTGCACTGGGCGTCCCCAACCTGAGACAGCATCTGACATGCTACACCAAGATTAGCGAACAGAGCATCACAGCAGCCATCCCTTCTCTGACCCAGGGTCCAATGCGGCTCTCTCCCACTCACTTTGGACAGACTGCCAGTGGGCAGAGTAACTTATGGGTAGTCATGCCTGGAGAAGCCAATACTTGTGATACCAAGGCACCAAATGCATGGTAACAAGCTTGTAAAAGAACAATTATTTCAAAAGCCAGGACTGAGAAATCACTGTATCCAATACATTAGAGTAAGGAGAATAAGATGGCACAAGGACATTGAGAGACTCATCTGGGGTAAGATCCGTTCCTGCACAAGGGCTAAGCCTGGTATGGATCAGGGGAGGAAGAAAGAGGTGAGTGAGGGAAGGGAAGGAAAGAGAGGGCTGGTGAGGAAAGCAAAGAAGAAAGAAGGAGGGTTTCTTAGCAGGTTCCCCGAAACGGTAAAAGAACAGCTGAAGAGTAGGGGAGAGGAGGCCAGCGGAGCAGCCAGCAGCGTAAGTGTGGCAAGGAGGAGCTATGTCGCAGAGGTAGGTAATGTTTGGGCAAACATGAAATGAATTATTTGCCTGATTGTTCTCAAAGGAGGATGGGGGACACATGCAAGGAACAGACAAAAATCTTCCAGGAGAGGGAGAAGAAATACCAGAGGAAATCAGGATCACGGCAGAACAGGTGATCGAGAAAGCAGAGCATCTTTCTAAACCACCCGTGCCAAACCCACCCAGAGCAGAGCCAAGCCGACTCCATCCTTGAATGGCTAGAGAGAGTGAGAGAGATTATCTTCTAGTAGATAATTCCACACTGTTTCCAGCCAGACCCAGCAGGCTGTACCAAGCTGGGAAAAGGCTGAGTTTAGAATCAGAAGCGTCATTCGTACAGGGCACAGTGTTCAGAGGCTTCTCAGCATTCCTGTAGTACTTTCCTATTTGTGTGTAGAATCTGTGACCACATGCCTCATCCAGAGCCGTGAATGAGCCTGCCTCATATCTGGGAAGACCCGTACTGTGCTCGTCTGTGTCTTGTCTTGTCATCCATTGGTGTTTGACTAGCTGCTGCCTCGTTGTTTTTGTATATCATTCAAACTCTAACCCACCAAGGACTGTGTTCAAGAGCATGTTTGCCGGCTTCAGGAAGCCCAGTTCTACTGAGGGGATGGGGTGGATGAAGGGAATCTGAAGAGAATATATCTCCTTGTGCAAGCACCCTGCCTGCGGGTCTCTCTCTGCTGGTATTTCCAGCATCTATATTGCCATCACCTTGCAGTGGAGTAGGTAGGGTGAATTTTTCTGTATAGCCCATGTGCCAGAGGTCCTGTCCCATCGGAGGCAGGATACAACTACAATGATTATGCCACAAGCCAGGGCTGATGCAGACAAAGTGCTGTTGTTCAGTGTCCAATGGAAGCCGCAGGAGGTGATCCAGACCTGTAAATTCCAGTAAACTATGGTGCTTCTCTCTGTAATGGCTATTTCCTCCCATCCGTCTCCAACGCAATGCTAGTTTTGCACCATGTCTGGCTGTCTGTTAGCAGCCCTGGAAGTGGACAGCGTTGATGCTGCTCTTGAGCATTGGCCCATGGTTTGTCGGGGGGAGGAGAGCCATGTCAGTCTTTTTCATGTCCTGTTTGATGTCTGTGCTGTGTCCTTGCCTCTCTTAGGTCTTCTCCCCAACTATCCATCCACCCAACCACGCCCATCTGTTAATGCTCATCTAGTCCCTGTGCTTAAGTTGTCACACGCTGAAGAAGAGGAGGGTGAGTCTTGTCTCTTTGTGCCCTGTCATAATACTCATTCTCCGGTGCTGTCTTTGTGAGTCCTGCATGGAAGCTTTGCCATTACAGTGTCCTTCACTTGCAGGTACCAAGTCCATTGCAATACCTGCCTTCTGTAACAGTAACTCAGAGAACCTAAGGCAGCTGCAGGCCATTTAAAAGTAGAGTTCTAGCTATTTGTTACTACTTTAATGCTAAGATGCACGTAGGTATGGGCCATTGTATTATGACTTAATGAAAGGCATATGCGTTCTCGCAGTGACACAGAACATAGAGGGATGTCTTTGCTATGTTGTCAAACCCCAACCATCTTTGGATCAACTGATCAGAGGGACAGGCGAGTGAGAGTGATGTGCAGAATGAAAGGAGTGTTGTTTATCGAACTGGAGTGCACGAGGTGCTCAGGATGAGTGGGTAGGTTCATGGAAAGATAAACAGTGACCGAGTAGAGGAGTAAGTGTATCACTTGGATAGATACTGCAGGATGGTCACATGGTTTATTGAGGGGTATGTAATGTAATGGATGTGTGAATGTCCGGGATGACCGGGGTGTGGATGAGTGACTATGAATGGAGAGTAGATGAATGGATGGGTTCATAGGTTGAGGGGGTGAAAGGTATGGGAATGTGAAGGCAAATGTGTAGAATGACTAGAAAAATTGATTGGCTGGATGCTACAGCACAGCTGGTTGAAAGTGAACTGTAAAGCAGCATAGGTTGGTGGGTAAACATCTAAACCTGAATTGCATCCAGTAGTAAGTGAAGGTGGCACAAATCCTCCCTCTAGCTTAGGGGTGGCCAACCTGTGACTCTGGAGTGACATTAACTTCTGAAGAGCCGCATATGTGGCTCCCTGTATAGACACTGACTCCGGGGCTGGAGCTACAGGCACCAGCTTTCCAATGTGCCAGGGGGTGCTCACTGCTCAACCCCTGGCTCTGCCACAGGCCCTGCCCCCACTCCACCCCTTCCCATCCCCTTACCTCCCCCCCCACCGAGCCTCCTGCACGCCATGAAACAGCTGTTCGGGACGTGCAGGGAGGGAGGGGAGGCACCAATCGGCAGGGCTGCCAGTGGGTAGGAGGCACTGGGAGCGTACGGGGGAGCTGACAGGAGGGGCTGCTGATGTATTACTGTGGCTCTTTGGCAACAAACATTGATAAATTCTGGCTCCTTCTCAGGCTCAGGTTGGCCACCCCTGCTCTAGCTCCTTTTCCAGCTTCTCTGTTGTCCCACTGAGGTAGGGCACAGAGAGATTTGCAGAGATAAGGCTCCAGGGAGCGTGTACATTCCCCATTTATTTAATTGTTAGCATTTTCGATGACAACCTTTGCTTCTCCTGTGCCCTGCCCCCACACACCCTTGTCTGCTCTAGAACGTTTTGTATCCATTTTCCTGCCATAGTGACCCTTCCAGAAAAATGAGCACAATATTTTCTAGTGTAGCTGTAGCCACACAGTTCCCTGTGCTGCACCTTCAGGCAAGTGACCCCTGTGGTACGGTTAGTCACTGGACAGTGCAGCCAACTCATCTCCCCCTGGCTACCTTTGTGTAAACAAGCCAGTGCACCAGCTGGGCAACTCCGTGGCATGTTGACCAGGTCTGTTACTGAATCTGCCATTTTCATTAGCTGCTCCCAGAATCAAAGCTGAAGGCTAATTGTCATCATCCTAGGAATGATGGGGGATGAATTCCCACATGCCTCGTCCAACAAGCCCAGCGAACCCATCCACCTACCCTTCTGACCCTGCACTTCGCTGTCCCATGGCCCTTCTCATATGGCCGCTGTTATTTTCCAGGGCACGAGGTGCATGTTGTGAACACAAATGACCCTGAGTATGAGCATGTCTATGCAATGGAGTACTACGAAGAGGGCCTGGAAGCTGATGGGACAGAGAGCACCATGCTGAGTGATGGTGAGTTTCCTTAAACTTCCGACAGCTCTGAGGAAAATGAGACCTGCCATGAGACTCTCGAGGGGGGAGCAGAGAAAAAGAAGCAGCCTTGGTTTTATGAGGTCCTCTGCCTTTCTAACCTAGTCATTAGGAGTTGGTAAAGTCAATGTGCTTGACTGCTTCCTGCAGTGAGGCTGCCTAGCATGTGGGATGGGAACAGGATACAGAGCCTTTCATCTCTCAGTCACTGTACCCAGCCTGGCCCAGTGGAAGTTACCACCATCTGAAGGCTGGTTGGTGGCCTATGTGAAACAAGTGGGTGGGTCTCCAGTTCTTAGTGGACAGGCACCCAAAAAACAAAATCACAGCACAGCTAGCAAACATTTCCCTACTTGATCTCACTTGTGACAGAGAAGCCAAGGACTCGTTGGGCCATGGAGACTGAACTCCTTCTCAGGCACAACAAGAGTGGTCTCCAGGAAAAAAAGCGGGATCCTCCTGTTAAATATGCTCAGTGGTAGTATTTTATGTGAAACCTCAGCTTATGTAGCCTGTATTTAAAATTCAAAAACCATGTGCATTGTAACTGCTATTTAGTAAAATCAACTCTTGTAATGCAGCAGCAAGGTGGACACCTCCAGTATCAATGGGCCAGAAAATAAGTCCTTGTAACCTTAAAGAGGTAGAAGAGAAGCTTTTATGCTCTGCTTTGAGACATGATTTAAGAGCAAGTTGCCTAGATCCTTGTAGATGAGCCCAGGACTTAGCCATAATGTTGGCACGGACAGTAGATGTCACATCCAATGGGAAGCATGATGACTTTGAAATTGCCATTTATGGAGACCTCATTGAATGGTGTTGGATAATCAGGAGAGAAAAGACTTCTCTCTAAGGTCTGAAGCTGCTGATTTTCTATTAAGCTATTTGGGTGTGGAAATTTGGAACCAGTGGTCCCTGGAGGTATTTCACAAGGGTTCCAGGACATTGCTGGCCTTTCCTGTCTCATAAAAAGTAGATCCCAACAGAAAGCTCCAGCAAAAAGGAGGACCACAAGGTTGCCACCAGGAGAGGAGATAGCATAGCAATGATGTACAATAGTTTAAGTTCTGAAGGATTTTCAAGTGATTCTGCTACTTTTGTGTTGCTATTTCTCCCCATGCAAGTTGGGATGCCATTTTTGTGACTTCTGATCTTGAGTTGAAAGGGCAAGTGACCTGTGCATGGTATGGCCAGGGAGAGGGCTTTGATACAGGTCAGGGAAGCCAGCATCTTCCACCTTTCAATCCTGATACTTGTGGGCAAGCTAGCTCTGGAATATGACCCACTCATCCTCCTGTCTTGCACTGCCTCTGTGAAATAAACCCAGAGGTTTTCCTGAACCCATAGTCCATCCATTAGCCTTTCCATTTCTTCCCCACATATGGGAAGTCAGCTTTAGGAGGCTTCTCCTCTGGCAAACAGTTACTTCCTAAACAGGTATTTTACTCCCTGTTTGTAAAAGTGATCACCTCCAGGGCAGCTCTTGAGCAGGGCCAGCTGAGGAGAGAGACCTCTGAGGAAGATAAGAAGCAGACCTGCCTGATAACTCTCCTGTCAAAGGTGGAGCCACCAGTCTCCTCGTCCACCCTCTTTTGAAACTGTTAGACCCAATTTCTTCTCCCAGCTCCCAGTAAAGGGACTGATAAGCTCAGTGGTTTGTGCTAACAGTGACCCCTGAGTAGTCTGGTAGAGATCTGGCATTTGCTTGCAGGGAGGAGGTGGTGCCGGTCTCCCAACTGTTAAGTGTCCACATCATGGCTGAGTAAATAAAAACTCTTTTGTACTGTGCAGAAGGAAGGAAGAGGAAACCTTTGGGTGGAAAACAAAGATCCTCCTCTTGTAGTCTCTGTGCCCTGCCATGTTATAGAGGATTCTTACCCCTCCAAGAAACAGCAATGCCCTGAATACTGAGCATCCAGTACAGCAGAGATAATATCGGCACTTTGCTAAGAGCAAATGTTTCTTGCTAATTTGCATGAAACGGAGCAGATAGCAGCCACTCAGGGAGAGACTACAGGTCCCAAACAGCAATGCTTCAAGTATCCAGATCACAGCACTGCATTGTGGCATCTGTTAGAGCAGGCATGGGCAAACTACGTCCTGGAGGCCACATCCAGCCCTTCAGACGTTTTAATCTGGCCCTTGAGCTCCTTAGCCGGTAAGTGGGGTCCAGGGCTTGCTCCACTCCACATGTGCCGTGGCTTCGCGCAGCTCCCAGAAGCAGCGGCATGTCCCGCCTTTGGCTCATACGCAACCATGGCCAGTGGGAGCTGCAGGGGCAGCACCTGTGGATGGGGCAGCGTACAGAACCGCCTGGCCGTGCTGCCGCGTAGGAGCCAGAGAGGAGACATGCCACTGGTTCTGGGAGCTGCTTGAGGTAAGCGCCGCCCGGAGCCTGCATCCCGGACCCCTCCAGCACTCCAGCCTTCACCCCCTCACCCCACTCCAGCCCTGTGCCCCAGCCAGAGCCCCCTCCTGCACCCTGAACTCCTCATTTCTGGCCCCACCCCAGAGCCCGCACCTCCAGCCAGAGCCTTCACCCCCTCCCACACCACAGCCCCCAATTTCTTGAGCATTCATGGCCTGCCATACAAATTCCATATCCAGATATGGCCCTTGGGCCAAAGAGTTTGCCCACCCTTGTGTTGGAGCCACAGTAAAGGTGAGGATGATCACCGGTTGCATTTGGTTCTCTGACAATGCTTCAGCCACCAATCCAGTGCAAGGTTTGAAACACATGGATGGAGCACATAGGCTTTCAAGAGCTGATGGTTTACCCAGCAGATGTAAATCTTAGTATCAGGGTTCAGGACTGACAGCGTTATCTAAAGTGCTGACCTAGTACCAGCATAGGATCCAGGTACTGACCTTCAGGGTTGGGTGAGACGGTACTGTGACATACAGGGATACAATTCAGACCAGTGGGGGCCTATGTCACCCTTGCCCTGCAACCTCACGTGCCCTACAATGGCTTGCTGAAGTAGCTCCCACCTGGGCTGCTCACAAACAGCCAAACGGCATGCAAGCCACACCTTGCCAGTTACATCCTGGCTCTCACCAGTTTTGGTTCTACTGAAGAGTGACCCCAATTTGCCCTCAGTCCTGGATTTCCCCCCATAAATGTATGTCCTGTACTGCCCAGCCCTCTCCTGGACTGTGCAAATATTTTAAGTCCATTATTATTATTAGGGAATAATATATCAGCTTATTATCTTAAACAGAGTTACCCAGACACTTCAATTTAAACACACTGGATTAGATAAAACAGTAAATCAAGATTATAAACTACAAAGGGATAGATTTTAAGTGAGTACAAGTAATGAGTCATAAAAGTCAGAAATGGTTACCAGAGAAATAAAGATAAAACGTCTACTAGTGCCTAACTTAACAAACTATATTAAATTCAAGCAAAATTTCTCACCACATGCTTCCAGCAATGCTAACATGCCTCACCCCCAGAGTCCAGTAGCTGTTTTTCTTTGTCATCTTAGGTGCAATGCTTAAGACAGAGGGAGAGAGAGAGAGCGAGGGAGGTGTCCTGGGGTGTTTTCTCCTTCTTTTTGTAGTTTGTTCCTCTCTTGAAAAACACTTTCTAGCTGAGAAGTAGGAGACAGAATCTGTGTGGCAGTATGTTCCCTGCTGTTTTTCCTACATGTTTGAGCTTCCTTTGTTTTCCCTTCCTGCTTGATGACTCTGTTTACTGCTTAAATGCAAATTAAGGCAAACATACACTTCTTTGTTCCAAACAGACCTGTTTGACCAGTGTGGTGCTACATGGGTCTTGAACATGCACTCTTAACATGATACAGGGGGACCTTATTGTGATGGGTTCCCACCGGAGTGCCACCTGGAACTAGGGTACCACTGAGCCCTCTGACTGACCAGCCTGGGCTCCCAGTCACACTGTGACAAACTTTAGACCACTCCCGGTCTTACACTTCCACCAGCATTTACACAGGCTGGGACACGCCCAGCTGCAGTTACATGCAGGCTTTGACCAGCCATTGCATGAACCAACAATAGAAAGGCTACAGCCGAAATTACTCCCAGCCTAGAACCAAGGAGCTGTACCATCCTGCCCAGATCAAAATCCCGACCAGTATGAATTTATTACTCAGTTCACCTCTCCCTAATATGGAGAGAAATATGTACACTTTGTGGTAACTAAGCTGAGATTTTTCCCCAGACACCTGAAGGCACCCTGGTTTAAGTTAAAATATAAAACAAGATTATTAACTACAAAAAGATAGATTACAAGTGATAGCAAACAGAGCAAAGCAGATTATCTAGTAAATTAACAAAAACACGAACTAAGTTTAACATACTAGAAGGATAGGGTTTGAATTAACGATTTCTCACCCTGGCTAATGATACAAGCAGGCCTGCAGATTCTCAAGGCACAGGCTGCATTTGCTTTGCAGCTTGGGATCCCCACCCCCGTTCCAAGTCCTTTTCTTTCAGCGCTTTTCTCAGGTGTTGAGTTGTGTGGGAATGAAGAACAACAGATGATGTCACTCCCTGCCTTATATAGCTTTTCCATGTGCCAAAAACAGTTCCCAGCCCAGTTTGTGGAAGAATATAGGAACCCAAAATGGAGTCCAGAGAAATGTGGTCTGGTCACATGCCCTTGCAGAGTCATAGAAGCCATTATTTACAGGCTGGCTTAAACATTCACAGGAAGGCTTAGCTATTCCACAGCCTATTGTCTTTGATGGTGAACCATTAACTGTCAGGTTTCTTCATTGTTGTACCTGAAAGGCTGGCTGTGGGCGTTTTCCAGAGGAAGCCCATTTGAAATACAGATCCATAATCAATATTCATCACTTCAGATATAAAAATGATACATGCATACAAATAGGATAGTTATATCCAGTAAATTATAACTCTTCCAGTGACACCTTACATAACCCATGTACAAAATGCATCATAATTATGCCATAATCATATCATAATAATATTACTATGACAAATATGGGGTGTAGTGCCACATTTAGAACTTCAGATAAAATGTGTGTCAACACTGTATGTGGACAGTGCTGACTAGCAAATTGAGTTTTGAAATGATACCTTACAAGGCAAACTTTATACAAAGATTATTACAGTAGTGCATAGGGTGTGAATACAGGGGTGTATTCCATCAGACCTCCATCCTTACAAAGCTGCAGTAGGGTTAGCCACTGGCTGACCTGGAGGTAGCAGGTCAGGGCCCTCTTGCCCGGACAGGGAATCTGCCACCATGTTTTCTTCTCCTTTGGTATGCACAATCTCCATATCAAGTTCTTGTAGTATAAATCTCCAGTGCAGAAGTTTGGAATTTGAGCCTTAATTTTGTTTAACCAGATCAATGGATAATGATTGTTTAAAAGTCTGAACTTCCTGTTAAAAAGATAGAGCCTAAACTGCTTGACTGTCACACAACTGCATAACATTCTTTATGACAGAATAATTTTGTTCAATGTGCATCAATTTCTTGCTTAATAAAGCAATGGGGTGTGTGGTGGTGTTTTCTCCTGACTGCATCAGGATAGCTCTTAACCCAGGGTCTGATGCATCTGTGCACAGTTCAAACATTTTATCAAAATCTGGACCGGCTAGAAGAGGCTTTTTCAGACAAGACTTTCTTTAGCTTTTCAAAACTCTCTTATTATGCCTTTGTCCATAAAACTTAGTTAGGCTATGTCTTTTTACATAGACCTGTGACTGCAGATACACAAACCTTCTGTAATAGTTTACCAGACCTATGAAAGATTGAACCTATTTTTTGGTTTGGGATATAGACCAATTTACTGTGCTTTCAACTTTCAAGGGTTATGGGGATATTTGACCTCTCCCTACCCAGCGTCCCAAAAGAGGAACTCTGGCTGCTCCAATTTGACACTTAAAGAGCTTTTATGGGTAGGCCTCCCTTTCTGAGCTTTGACAGCACTGTTTGTAAGAGTTTTTTGTGAGCAGCACAAATGTTGCCAAACATTGCAATGTCATTGACATTAAGCCCTTGCAAACCTCTGTGAACCATTCAACACTTGGCTGACCAGCCTCTGAAAGGTGGCCCCTGCATTAATTAACCCAAATGGTAACATTGTGAACTCAGAGCCATGTCGGTGATAAAAGCGGCTTCCATCTGTGCAGCCTCATCTAAGAGAATCTTTCAATAACCTCTACCAAATCAAAAAAGCTGAGATATTTAGCTTTGCTTACGATATCTAGCATATCCTCTATTTTAGACATAGGATAAGCATCAGGTACTGTAATCACACTGAGTTATCTGTAATCAACAAAAAACCTTAGTGATATCTTTCTTAGGGATCAAGACCAAGGTGGTGCCCAAAAGCTGTCAGACTCTTTAATTACTCTCAGGTCTAACATGCTTTGTATTTCTGAACAAATTGGTTCCTGCACCTTGCCAGCAGGCCTGTAGATCTGCTGGGAGGTGGCTGTGGTCTTTCTTTAATGATTTTGAGTCAGTCAAGTGTGTCTGCGTTGGCTTGTTAGAAAATTATGATGTGGTTTTGCAGCATAGACAACAAATCTTCCCTTTCAGCTGGTGTGAACGCACTGCAGAGATCAGTGCTTTCCAGAGTTGAATCAGTTTGGCATTCAGCCTTTAAATCAATGAGGTGGCATGCCTCAGTTTTCCTTTCCACAGAAGTATGACCAATGCAAAATGTTTAAGTGCCTTCCATTCACATATAAACTGCCAACCCCCTCTGGCTCCTCTCCATTTCTCTCTAGCTGTACCTTACTGGGGGGTTGCCTTGGGTTCTGAAGGGCAAGAGGCATACTAATGTCTTCTGATGATGGTTTGCTAGGTATGATGTCAGAGCAGATTTTTAAGCATCAATTTCTTTTCTCTCTCAGACCCAGGGAACCTAACCAGCAACTCTGTTCACTTTTTTTTCCTCCCAGCTGACCTCTGCAGCTTGCCCCTGGACGAGGGAGACTGCAGCAGATTCACACTCAGGTGGTATTATAACCAAAAAGTGGCAGAGTGCCGGCCTTTCGTCTACAGCGGCTGCAGGGGGAACCTTAACCGTTTCTACACCAAGGAGGACTGTGATCTCCAGTGCAGGCACCAGGCAGATTCAGGTAGGTGACCAGCAGTGCCACTTCTCTCCATTGCCAATGGATCTAGGACAGTAAATGTCCCTTTGTGCTGATTCAGCCCAGAATGTAGGTGAAAATGAGGAGGCTGTAACACCAGTCTGTTTAGGTGCTGGGGTGTAGGGGTCTTAAATCCTAGTCGTCTGCTTTTACTGCTCTTTCCTCTTTCTCTGCAGATGCCCAAATTGCTGCTGACAACACATCAGATGGGAAGAGGAATGTGTAAACTGCCCTATTTTAGTGGGGTTTCCCTGTCCAAGGAGGAATTGACCAAAGGGGGAGAAGACCCCACCTGCTCTCTGAGTGAAAGACTCTTACAGGCTCCTACAGAGGAACCTACTCTGGGCCTCCCCCAGGTCCCGGCCACACATGGTGTGTTTGGTCTGAGACTCTCCTTGTTGCCATCTCTGCTCCCTGCAGCGCTGCCCCACATGTCAGATTGCTGGAGCAGAGACTTGGTGCTATTTTGTAATGTGTTTGTGCTGCTCTTGGTTTTACTTTTTTATTATTATTTTTAAATTAAGGTGAAATTTTTATCAAATGGAAAAAAAAGATCTGTAACCTCTTTAAAAAGCCAACAGTTTTGAATTAGAGCTTTTTTAACTTATGTGATGCAGATTAAGAACACACACAAGGCGTTAGCTGGTCCAAACCTGTTCATATGGCCACCTGCTTTATTTCTGGTTCAAAGGCCTGCGGGCCCCTGCTTGTGAAATGGACTAGCCAGCTTGAATGTCTCCTAGCCAAACTGCTCCTGTGGAATTGGTGAACCACTCGCTCAATGAGCAGAGCTGTGAATGGCAGCATAAATGCACAAAGCCCCTGGATTCAATGCCAAAGTTTGCATGATGTTAATTCTCCAAAGGGTAAAATCTTCTTGGTTTCTGCGTGGAAGCTGCGCCACTCCATCCCCCAGGCACTGGAAATGCCCCTTCGTGGCTTGTAACTCTGTGCTTTCTTTTCTCTTGCTGTTTGTCTTTTGGGGGGACTCGTTGGGCTGTTGGCAATTCCACCCAAAAGGCATACAGGCTGCCTTCCTCTCCTGGCATATCCCAGGCATTTGGACTGTATCGGAGAGGAGGAAACACAACCCAGTTGGGCAGCCCTTGAATCTTAGAGAGGTGATCTCATGGCTTGGAAGAGACTGACTAGGTGTCAGTTCTCCTCAGGCCCTCAGCAAGAGCCAGAGCCAGGGACCTTCTCTATAGGCAATTCCACCATTCTCAGCCCAACTCTTCTCTTAGCTCCATGCTCAGAAGCCCTCGCAGACAAGCATGTTGCAAATAGCAAAATATGGTTTACTGTTTGGCAGCGGAGATCAGCCTCTCTCTCTCATGGTCTGTGCATTTTCCTCTGGATCCCCAAGAAATTTGTTCTGCTCCAAAACAGCATTTCCCTCTGGATCCCCAAGAAATCTATTCTGCTCCAGGACAGGATTTGCCAAAGGAAAGGACCTGGTTGGTGTCTCAAATCTCCAGGCTCCGGTAGGACCAGACTGTTTGCACACTCCATTCGCCATCATCTCTGCCTTTTTTTTCAAACCATTTTATAGTAACTAAGGGTGGTGAGTGGGGCTTGTTAAAGGCACTTTCCTGCTGGCCTCCACCAAATCCTGGATGTTAGCTACATCTCCCGTGTGCTGCTCCCCTGCACTGTGTGCTGCTTGATGTCTGCAAACATTCAGCTGGGATAAAACAGCTGCTGGGAAATTCAGTTCACACCTGGCTGGACCTCCAGTGCAATTTTGTGCCCAGGCAAAGGTGATTTTACAGAGGTCACTGGGAATATCCAAGACTTCTGATTAAAGAAAAGAAATCAGGATGTTGTAAAAATTAATTCTGGATTTCAGATAAACTCTAGTCAGGACCATTTGCAAATTTCACACTATGTAGAGACTTGGGATTTGGAAAATCATGATTTTTATTTAATTACTAATTGAATTAACCTCTCAGGTTCCAGGCCGGGGCTTCACAGGGGTTAAGGCTGTAACATCTGTCCTTGTTATGCCACTGGGTGAGGCATAGACAGCTGTGAAAGAGCAACAAATCTATCAAAGGAAACATTCCCCACCTTCTCTAAAATGAATTTCATTTGAAGAAGTTTCACCTTAATCCTGAACAGTAACCAACTTTCTCAAGCAAGAGTGACAGTATTGGAAGAAACCCAAACAAAGGCCAGAGCGTGTTTGTGTACGTGTGTGGATTTGTCTGTATGATGCACATTGATCCACAGCCATTTTAACAATGCTTTTCTTTATCTTAGTGGTGCTGAACCATGTTATGAGAATGATCAGGGAAACACTGAGGATGGTGCTATGCTATTGTAAGTTCCTGCCATCGTACGACATTCTAAAAAGCTTTGTAAAGACTGTTTGCAATCCTGGTTTTATACCATCACCCTTTTTCCCCACCCAAAACGCTGTGCCCCCAGTTGGACAGTCTCGCACTCTTTCAGTTATGTAAAGTGTCAATACAAACCTCCCATCTTTACACAGCTGTTCTGAAAAGGGAAACAAGGGTAACGGTCAGATCTGAAACCATTCCAGTGGGTGGGTGTGTATATGATATCTATATATTGCTGCACTGTGTGTGTATATATGTATACAACGTGTCTGTGTGTCTGAATGCAAGAGAGGTGTCATTTAAAGCTGCAGTAATTGGAATCTGATGCAGTTATTGTAATGATCACTAATGAGGGAACACCCTGGGCTGAAACACAGGCACAGACAGATTTCACTGGGGAACCACAATGTGACTCTTTAAAAGATTGTTTCTGTAGTCATAGGCTCATGTTCATGTGGAGTGGCTTGAAACAGGTGTAGTTGAGGGAAATGTGACTGGTGTTTCAAGTCTAGGTACAAAGTGCCTGGCTTCGTGTGGTGCGGCAGTCTTGCTATTGAAAGACTGCCTGGCTCAACAGTACAGGGTAAGTACTATGCCTGGGAAGACATGCGTATGCAGCACTGTTGTGATCCCAGTGCATTTACTTGGATCTCCATTTTGATTACAGTTCAGATCCTTACTAAAGACTACTACTACTGTGTTTTCTGGTAATGGCCCAATTCTGAGGTCTTGGCTCCTGACACAGTCCTAAGTAACCAACAATATCTTAGAGTTGCTGATGTATCATGTCACCTGCCCAGCTGGCTGGAATTGTGCTGCGATGCTTTCAGCAACCTCCTCTGAATTTGTGCTTAGATCTTTGAAGAATGGGTGTGAGTGAGAAGCCCCCTGTTACAGTAATGGGCACTAAAACATCTGACTCAGTTGAGGACAGACATTCTCTCAGCCTGCATGGATTGGCCACTCCCATGGGATGCCTGGGTCAGTGCCCAGTGCTTTCACAGGGATCCAGCACTGTGTGATGTGCAAGAATGACAATGGAAACAATCTTTCAGCTTTTTCCGTAAAGGTCCCCTGGAAATTGAGAACCATCATCCTCCTTACATCTGGGCCCATGTGACCTTGCTGTAGATCATCAATAAACTTATCAGCATATTCCCTGCATCTTTTTGGGGGAAGTGTTTGTCAGCATCCAGAGATGAGTTTCACTACAGTGTCACCTGGCAACAGCTGTGAAAGAGGCAAAATACCACCTTGCCTGGCAATGACTTTAGGAAGATTTGTCTGGATAGATTCAGAGAAGGGTAACTATGATCCCAGCCTCCCACCCTCTGTTGCTTTTTGTAGCTGCTCGATCTGCTTACCATGGAAGCAAAGCAGGCAGCTCGCAGCACCATCCAGAGTGTGTTACTTTGTGTCACTCCAGTTGCTCAGGTACACACTGTACAAGGCTTGTTACTGCTCCTGGTCTTGAACTGCTCCTACAGAATCTAGAGGCAAGTCATGCTGGGTTGTTTGTTTTTTTCTGTCAAGTGCCTTTCATGACATATAGTGCAAAAACTCAAAATCTGGCAAATAAAAGTTTGTGATACCTCATTTCTGTTGGGCTTACCAGTCTGTCTGTTAATGCTGTGCCTCTCCCTACCCACCACAGAACCTCTTGCTCATCGCTGCCTCAGTGTTTCTACACTCTTCACTTGCTGGAATTTGGGGGCCTTTAGAAATCTCTCTCTCTCTCTCTCTCTCTCTCTCCATCACTTTATCCAGCCCTTTTGCTTTTTGGCCTGTAATAGAGAGGAGCAAGTTGGTGCCAAGACTCACAGCTGCCATTAACGAGCTCCATAGAGAGTGTATGAGGGTTGTTCCCAATTTCATACACAAGTCTGAACTTGCTACTGCGACTGGCTGAAAAGTAACAAGCCACCTGTCTGGGTCAGGAATATACACGTGTCATCAGTCAGCTGCTGTGAAATGACCGACTTAGCCTGTCATCCCTCAGAGTTCAATGGAGTATACCCAGGCCAGGGACTGGGCATTACAGCACCAGAATCAAGTGCCAATTGTCCCTTTTGCTGGTGAGATCCCCATTTTAAGTTAACTAAATGGGAGAGGATCTGCTTTCTTTCAGTGCCTTTCACTAAACCTGAAATAATTATTTTTGAAAGGGTAACTATTGAAGTTCTGTTGGCCCAAAATACGCCTAATCTTTGTTCTTAAGTCAGTTTACAAAGCCCATCTAAATCTTTGTGCTCTGTTTTTATTTCTTTGAAAAACACAAACTTGCATTTGTTTTTTCCTTGTCATATGAAAAGCCATGACTCACGGGTGACCTGAGGATAGCAAACCAACATGAGTGCCTGGTGCTCACATGCAGCTATACTAGGATGATCCAGCTCTTGGCAATTTGCCCTTCAATAACTAACCAGTACATGCAGTCTAGCATCTGGGAGCAACCCTACAATAACAACCCCCTCTCATTTTCTGGTGGTGTCCAGGGTGCAGTCAGTATTGCGACTTGTGCAGTCTTATCTTCTGAGCAAAAGCGGGGTTTTTCCCTCCCACTCCAAGAAGGCTGCACTTGGTAACCACCTCCTTGGTAACCACCTGCCTACACTTTGGCCCCAAGGCTGTAAGGACATGACCCTTGTCCTCTGGGGTTTATTGCTGAGGAATCCAGAGCGAGTGCCCTGCCAACTGAAATTCACCCAGCAAACTGTCAAGTGGATGTGGTCATTTTTGCCCATTTGTTGTGTCTTTACAGTTGCAGCCAGCTAATTACAGAACCTAGCCCACTAAGGTTAATATTCTGCTCTGGCTCCACTCACAGTGCTGCACACCTCACTCACATGACCAAGCGTGTGACTTCTTGGGTGACACTCTGCCCACGTCAGCACCTTAGTCATCAGCAAGGGCTAGGGCATGAGAGCTCCAATGCTTATGTGTTCGGCACCCGCTGTGTCACTGCGACCGTGGCTCTGTATAACATTTCCAATGCTTAATATGAATCTGCGCCTTCAGTCTAATTTCAGCTGCTTTGACGAGCTGGCAGGCAGATTTCACTCAATAAGGAAGGCCTCTGTTCCCTGCATTCTCTTTCTCCTGCCCTCTTCATGGTTTCAGCTAGCAAAGCAGGACAGGCTGTTGGTACATAAATGAACCCAGCCCTCCCTGAAGGCCAACAATGGAAGCCCTCAGACGGTGACAGACCCTATAAGCAACAACACAAGATTCTCCATTACCTGCAAAGATGAGAGGCATCAAGTAGGCACGTTTCTGTGTTGGGCTCAGCACTGAGAATGGGAGGAGAGCTGGAAGGCAGACTGTGCTCTCAGCTCCTTCTGAGCAAAGGATGAAGGAGGGTCCCTAACAGTTCCTGGACACACCAAGGAAGAATCCACCCCTTGCCCTGCGCTTCCAGCAGGGTCTTTAACCCATATGGGAGCAGAGTGAGGTTCTGGTCTCTTACCCTACAGGTCCCGCAGTCCAGCCACTCTTTGGCCTCTGTGCAGTGCTTACTCTATACCCAAATGGCTGAGTCTATAGTAGATGTAATCTTCAGAGCACTTTACAGACATGAACAAATGGCCCCCAACACCCTACTGTGAGGCATCCCCAGGTATCTGCTGTCCCTTGTTATAGAAGAGGAAACCGAGGCATAGAAAGGGAAAGTGACTTGCCCAGAGCCACAGAAGGAGGCAGTATCAGAGCTGGCAGTATAACACAAGAGTTTCTTGCTCCCTGTCCTGTGCTCAGAGCACTTTGCACTTGTTCACCAGTAAAGGGAGACTCCACAGGACCTGAGGCTCGGATCCTGGTGCTTTAGCACCCACTGTACCAAAGGACCTGCCTGTCCTACGCAGCCTCAACTCATTCAAGCAGCCGCCATCTCCCTACTCCGCTCCTGGGCCAGGCACAGCCCCCACTCAACAAAACACAAGTTAAACCAAAAATATCTAAAAATAACCCATCTCTGCCCAGCGTGGCCTAGGGCGTGACTCTGGCTGCTGGAAATCTGAGCCTGGCCTGAGCAAGAGCTGGCACAGCAAGGGGTATCCCAATACATGTGTCATTGCAACCACATCAACTCAACTTCCAGTCAGCCTCTGAGTGGGGAGCCCCGGGGGCCGTTCAGTGGTCCCCTAACACAGACCGAAGCCTTCCAGGCCTAAGCTGCAGAACACGGTTATTAATAGCATCAGACAAAGACCCCCAGTGTGTGTGACAGGAGTAACTGGCCAGGCAAAGCAGATCTATTCACTCACAACTGGCTTTCTCCCATTGTGCGTGAGTGTGACTGTGACTGCTGTCACCAGCCTCATCCCATAATTAGGGCCCTACCAAATTCACGAACCATGAAATCTGGTCTTTTGTGTGCTTTTACCCCATACTATACAGATTTCATGGGGGAGACCAGCATTTCTCAAACTGGAGTCCTGACCCCAAAAAGGATTGAGGGGGGTAACATGGTTATTGTGGGGAGTTATGATATTGCCACCCTTCCTTCTGCCCTGCTTTCACAGCTGGATGGCCGGAGAGTGGTGGCTGCTGGCCAGGCGCTCAGCTCTGAAGGTGGTGCCCCACCAGTAGCAACACAGAATTACCATAGCATGCCATCCTTACACACTGCTGCCTTCAGAGTGGGGTCAGGACCCCCAGTTGTGGGGGGGAGATGTGAATTTCTGCCGGTGGAGTGGACAGTGCTGGCTTGATGGTGAGACTCATTCCCACGTATCAGAAGAACAGCTTATGTGCTTAGGCAGCAGCAGGGCAAGCTCCCCCATCTACCCCACCACTGTCTGTGTGTCTCAGCCTGAACCTCGACAGGGTCCTCTCTAGTGGTGAGAGGGGAGATCAGTCACACTGGCTCTTTGGGCTGAGCCTAACAGAGATGCCAGTTAATGCCAACTTGATGGTGGTGGTTCTGCAACACCAGTCCACACTAGGCTGAAGACCCACCAGCTCATTTCACATAAGAAGCCACGGGCTGGCATCCAGCCACTTTCTATCATTGTCAGACTGTGGTGGTATTCTTTGTAAAGTGCCTTCCTAAAGCTCATACGGTGACTGGCAGGGAGGATCCCAGTTGTTCATTTCTTGCCCCCCCCACACACAGTTCAGCAGTGAAAGAGGCTGATCTGAGCCTGCCTCCTCACTAAAGCTGCCAAAGAGAGCATTTCTTAGGGGGCTAAAGAACTCACCTTGAATTTGGGCTGACCTTGAAGGCTGCCTAGGAAATGCAAGGGCTTCAGCACATAGCCTCCTCCCCACTAGGCATAAGGGCTAGATGAGGGCACATCATGCCCAAACTCTATGATGGCTTCCAAGTCAATTTTGTGTCTGCTCCTGGCCCTTCTCTCTGAAGCCCTGATGGGCTGTACCTTGACTCAGAGACCATCTCTCCCTACATACCCAACTGTGACAGCATTGGTCTCGGGATGATATTTGGCTGACCACATGCAAGTCTCACCTCATGGGAGCTTGCCATTTTTGGTAGAGGACCTTATCTGTGAAACACTGTGTCACCAATAATCAAGCCATGCATGAGTCTTGCAACCTTCACAGACTCATCTCTTTCAGAAGACTTCAGCCCGCCAAATAAGCTGTGGAAGGGCCCAAGCAACACTACTGCTGCAATTAACTGTGCCAACTGAACGGCTCAGGAGCCAGTAGGTGCAATCTGTGGCGAGGGGACAGGTATCTGAATACCCTTCTTGGAGGCCCTGTTGTTGTTCTAAATGTACATAATGGTGATAGGTGTCTTAGAAATGTGCAAATAATTAGAGAAGAGCTAGAAAGTCCTGTTGGGTTATCCAGTCCATCTCCTGCGCAGTGAAGTAATAATTTGACATAATAATTATGAGACCATGGAATTGGGGACTATGACTCCTGAGTCCTTATGCCCCACTCATCAAGCCATGTCACCTCTCTGGGCCTCAGTTTCCTCATCAACAAATGAAGATGATACCCATGTGGGGCATGTTGTGTGGTTAAATTGATTAATGTTTGTAAAGTGCTTTGAGATGCTGTTGTGGAAGGGGCTGTAGCCCTGTGAAGTACTGTTACTTACAAGGGATAAGCACCCAGTGATGTGATATGTATCACTTGCCAGCATATCACAGTAACATCACCCCAGCCAGGAGGAGCCAGGCTGCTGGCTCCAAAGCAGCACATTTAAAAGTCAGAAAACCTTTTACAGCATGATATATTTGATGTCTGAGAATGTCACTCATCCAGAAGTGTCACTGATACTTCCCTGAGGCTTTGGCATGTGTTTTTTTCCCCCTCCTCAGATGGTTAAACAAGGATGACAGGGGCAGGAGTGCTCAATTAAATGGAAAAATCATCTTGATAATCAAACAGGAAATAATTAATACTCCGCTGCATCACATTCCCAGAATATCCTGAAACACTCATTGTGCTGGTGGGGAGCCAGAGAAGGGGGCAAGCATTCCCCCCCTCACCCCTCTGAGATGATCTCATCTGTACTGAGGCAAAATTCTCATTAACACCCACTTCACCCTGTGTCAAACCCAGCCTCAGGGCAGGAGGAGGAGGAGGAGACAGCACTGGGGTGACAATAAGGTGCTGAATGAAGAGACCGTGCTGCCCTTAACTCAGAGGCAGCAGTTGCAAGAGGCTACTAACTCAGCTATTCTCTCTGCTAACTTCAGTGGAGTGTGACTAGTTTGTTGAAGTTGTACAAAGCTGTATTTGAAGGGGTCACGGCTGGCAGAAGGTTCTACTGGGAAAGGTGAGATTTCAAACTTTACCATAAATTAAGGGTCTAATTTAAGTGATAGATCATGATCCTCTGGGAAAGAACATACGGTTTTCATTTGTGTCTCTGGTACCTGGTTCCTGCCATGTATTTAAAATGCTTAAGATTGAATTGAGAGAGAGAGAGATTATAAGTTGGTTTTATACAATCAGCAAATGTGATTTTTACCTCCTTCCCCTGGATCTTGGGCACATGTACCCATGCAACCATACAGAAAATGTAAATCTGAAATCTAGCCACTTGTTCGAACCTGTCCTGAGGATCTAGCAATTCTTAACAGTCGAGGGTCATCTAGCTTCAGTAAAACAGTGCTGGGGCTTGAGTGTCTGACTGAGCAGGATACATTGAGGGAACTCACTCTGCGCAACCAATAATGCAAAATGTGACAGAATTAAAGCTACAAAAATGCCTGCAGGATGACAGTCTAGCACAACGGAAATTATTAATCCCACTGGCCCCTGGTGCTAAAATGAACAATAAGGAACTAGAGTTAAAAGAAGAGTGAATACAACCTGGATATTAGGGAAAGGTCTTGTTGGGAAGGCCAATCTGATAGGAGATCTCTCCCAAATGAGGTGCTTATAAAGCAATCACCTTTTTTTGGAATCTTTCCTGATCCCAGCATTTATGCAATGATGTGTGTGGCCAGAGCAGCGTCCATAGCAGAAGGTCTCTTCAATTCTTTTTCAAACTTGAGGGACTGATACATGAGTTTGGGGATGTGTGGCAACTGAAGTTCTAGGCCAATGATGACAGAAGCTCAAGGTGAGGGTAGCTAGGTTTGTGGAGGATCAATTTAAGCTCCTTCTTGTGGGACACAAGTGACTGACCTGTATGGAGTGGGGTCTGGTGTTTAGAACAGAAGGGGCTGGGCATCAAGACATAGGTTTGATACTTGGCTATACAAAACACTGTGATTTAGTGGTTATAGCAGGTGCCTAGAAGAGTTCTATTCCTGCCACTGACTTGTGTGATTTTTACATAAATTACTTAATCTCTTGTTGCCTTAGTTTACCAGTCTGTTAGCTTGTGCCCCAGAAAACATAGATTCAAGTAAAGTAAAATGTTCTTGCTTCATAGGGAAATGGGTATCAAGAATAGATTGCAGGACAGAAAGGGAGCCTAAAAAAACTTCAGATTTACATTTTTAATTTCCAATTTAATGTTCAAAGGAAAGATCATAAGTTTTAGTCACAGGAAATATTTAATAGGTCATTCAGCTTGTTATTTTGCCAGCCTGAGATAAATTCCCTAAACTGACATGATCCAATCTGAAAAGGTTTTTCGAGTTTATCTATTCCATTACCCAAGGAAATAAAGGGCATGAGATGAAGAGGAAATTAACATTTTAATCGGGGGGAAAAGAATGCAAAAGTACCAAGAAGATCAGCTAACAACATCACAAAGAAAAGTGAAGGTAACTGGAATGTCCCTATCCATTGAAATGTTACCTTACTATCCATTACCTCCCAAACCCATTAATCCCAGAAGTCCTGCTCAGACTAACTACATTCCTCAGAATTTAGGGCCCAAAGGTAAAGTTGTGGCCTACATCTCCCCAACAAACCTTCCAATTTTCCCCTCTCTAATGTCACCAAAAAAAATCAAGCTTCTAACCCTTTTTGGCAAGAAATACCCAGGAAGGTCTCTGTGAAGTTGCTGTTGGGAGGAGATCACAGAGGGCTGGAGGCAGACTGGGCTAAATAGCACCTTGTACGAGAATTACAAATTAAAATGGCAACTGTGGGGGAAGGGGAGAGGATGTTCCCTGGCTGGGGGGAAGGCGGGGTGGGTACAGAGCATTTAGAATAAGGTGGCAGTTTGGAAGTGGGGAGGGATTTCTCTGCCTTTTCCCCTAGAAATAAATCATTGCAAATAACTTCAGGCAAATTCTATGAGGCTGTATAGAAAAAAGACTTTCAAAAGGGCTGTTTAGGGGAGGGGGTGTTCTCTGCTTTTTGGGTTTTGTCAGAAGAGGCAGCATCAGTAATGGGCAAAGGAACTAACTGCCTAAACAACATATGCAAAAACAATAGGGAACTGTCTCCTCCATTTAACCTTTAAAAAGATTGTGGTGAAAATAAAAGTTGTAAAATAAGAGTTAAATGGGCAAAATGCTTGTCCTTTGGAGCTGGGGGAGGTGATGGACTAGTCTCCCCATAAGATTTGTGTTTAAGGGGATAGTCCCAGATTATGTCACTTTTGGCCTAGGCCGTGAACCAACTAAATCCCAGATGTGAGCATACCTGGTATGTTTGCCAGCACAGCAGAAGTGTTTTAGGTGGATTTTCCTGGTACACTGGGCAGGACAGTACGTTTGTTCTACCTGGGACACACCTATCATGTCTGGTAGCAAAGCAGAGGCATTTTGCCTGGATGTACCTAGAACAGTGGTGAGCAACTCCCATGCAGACAGACCTAAGCATTGCTAGCATTCCCACCTGGAAAGGAAGATCAGTGCATTCCCAGTGACATACATTAAACAGAGAGGCTAATTCCTGCCTCCTAGATGGCAGCAAACTGAAAGGGATTTGCCTCCACCCCATCAGTGTCCCTCAAACTCCTTTGAAATGCTAGGCAAGCTTTCGGCAGAGATGAACTCAATCAAACATAATGACTGGTTTCAGAGTAGCAGCTGTGTTAGTCTGTATCCGCAAAAAGAACAAGAGTACTTGTGGCACCTTAGAGACTAACAAATTTATTTCAGCATGAGCTTTCGTGAGCTACAGCTCACTTCTTCAGATGCACAGAATGGAACACACAGACAGGAGATATTTATACATACAGAGAACATGAAAAGATGGAAGTATGCATACCAACAGGAAGAGTCTAATCAATTGAGATGAGCTATCGTCAGAAGGGGAAAAAAAACTTTTGAAGTGATAATTAAGATGACCCATAGAAGGTGTGAGGAGAACTTAACATAGGGAAATAGATTCAATTAGTGTAATGACCCAGCCATTCCCAGTCTCTGTTAAGGCCTGAGTTAATTGTGTCTAATTTGCATATTAATTCGAGTTCAGCAGTCTTTCTTTGGAGTCTGTTTTTGAAGTTTTTTTGTTGCAAAACTGGTACCTTCAAGTCTGTCACTGAGTGGTTAGAGAGGTTGAAGTGTTCTCCCACTGGTTTTTGAATGTTATGATTCCTGATGTCAGATTTGTGTCCATTTATTCTTTGGCCAAACCGGACAGTCTCTTCGCAAATGTACATGGCAGAGGGGCATTGCTGGCACATGATGGCATATATCACGTTGGTAGATGTGCAGGTGAATGAACCCCTGAGGGCGTGGATGATGTGATTAGGTCCTATGATGGTGTCCCTTGAATCGATATGTGGACAGAGCTGGCATCGGGCTTTGTTGCAAGGATAGGTTCCTGGGTTAGTGTTTATGTCGTATGGTGTGCGGCTGCTGGTGAGTATTTGTTTCAGGTTGAGAGGCTGTCTATAAGCAAGGACTGGCCTGTCTCCCAGGATCTGTGAGAGTGAGGGATCATCTTTAAGGATAGGTTGTAGATCTTTGATGATGCGCTGGAGAGGTTTTAGTTGGGGGCTGTAAGTGATGGCTAGTGGCGTTCTGTTATTTTCTTTGTTGGGCTTGTCCTGTACTAGGTGGCTTCTGGCTCTGTCAATCTGGTTTTTTTACTTCAGCAGGTGGGTATTGTAGTTTTAAGAATGCTTGATAGAGATCTTGTAGGTATTTATCTCTGAGGGATTGGAGCAAATACAGGTTGTATCTTAGAGCTTGGCTGTAGACAATGGATCGTGTGGTGTGTCCTGGATGGAAGCTGGAGGCATGTAGGTAAGTATAGCGGTCAGTGGGTTTCCGGTACAGGGTGGTGTTTATGTGACCATCGCTTATTAGCACAGTAGTGTCTAGGAAATGGACCGCTTGTGTGGATTGATCTAGGCTGAGGTTGATGGTGGGATGGAAATTGTTAAAATCACGGTGGAATTCCTCGAGGGCTTCTTTTCCATGAGTCCAGATGATGAAGATGTCATCAATGTAGCGCAAGTAGAGTAGGGGCGTTAGGGAACGAGAGCTAAGGAAGCGTTGTTCTAAGTCAGCCATAAAGATGTTGGCATACTGTGGGGCCATGCGGGTACTCACAGCAGTGCCACTGACTTGAAGGTATATATTGTCCCCAAATGTGAAATAGTTGTGGGTGAGGACAAAGTCACAAAGTTCAGCCACTAGGTTAGCTGTGATGTTATTGGGGATACTATTCTTGATGGCTCGTAATCCATCTTTGTGTGGAATATTGGTGTAGAGGGCTTCCACATCCATAGTGGCCAGGATGGTGTTTTCTGGAAGATCACCAATGGATTGTAGTTTCCTCAGGAAGTCAGTGGTGTCTCGAAGATAGCTGGGAGTGCTGGTAGCATAGGGCCTGAGGAGAGAGTCCACATAGCCAGACAATCCTGCTGTTAAGGTACCAATGCTTGAGATGATGGGGCGTCCAGGATTTCCTAGTTTATGGATTTTGGGTAGAAAATAGAATACACCTGGTCGGGGTTCTAGGCATGTGTCTGCACAGATCTGTTCCTGCGCTTTCTCAGGAAGTTTTTTGAGCAGATGGTGTAGTTTCTTTTGGTAATCCTCAGAGGGATCAGAGGGTAATGGCTTGTAGAATGTGGAGTTAGAGAGCTGCCTAGCAGCCTCTTGTTCATATTCCGACCTATTCATGATGACGACAGCACCTCCTTTGTCAGCCTTCAGCTTCCATCCAGGATACACCACACGATCCATTGTCTACAGCCAAGCTCTAAGATACAACCGCATTTGCTCCAATCCCTCAGACAGAGAGAAACGCCTACAAGATCTCTATCAAGCATTCTTAAAACTACAATACCCACCTGCCATAAACCAATAGTTAAGGGTTAATGTCTCTTTTACCTGTAAAGGGTTAACAAACAGGGACCCAAAAACCTGACCAGAGGACCAATCAGGAGACAAGATACTTTCAGATCTCGTGTGGAGGGAAGCCTTTGTGGGTTTTGGGTTTGGCTTTGTTCTCTCTGGGTCCTGGACGGGGCTAGAGGTGCAACCAGGTTTCTGCCAATCTCCCTGCTACAGTCTCTTATCTATTCAGAATTGTAAGTAAGAAAAGGCGGTCATAGTCTTTTAATTTGTCTTTTTTCATTTGCATATGTGTACTTGCTCAAAGCAGCTTAAATTGTGTTTCTGCTGGAGAAAGTTTCTTTCTATTGTTTATAAGTTGAAAGACCCTGTAACTTTTTACCATCTAAAGTGCAAAGATAAACCTTTTACTTTTTTCTTTCTTTTTTATTAAAAGTTTTGCTTTTCAGACCTGTTTGATTTTTCTCTCCTAGTTAAGGCTCAAAGGAAGTGAGTCTGTATATACCAGGGAATTGGTGGGGACAAGGGAAAGGTAAATTTCCTCTTTGTGTTAGATTCACGGAACTTGAATCTGTATTGCCTCTGGGAGAAGGGGAGAGAGAAACTTGATCTCTCTGTGTTGTGTTTCAAGGAATTGAATCACGGTATCTCCTAGTGTACCCAGGCAGGAAAGATCTGGGAGGAGGTAAAGAGGTGGGAAGGAATGGTTTATTTCCCTTTGTTGTGAGACTCAAGGAATCTGGGTCTTGGGGTCCCCTGGGAAGGATTTGGGGGGACCAGAGGGTATCAGGCCCTAGAAATTCCTGATTGGTGGCAGCGCTACAGAATCTAAGCTGGTAACTAAGCTTAGAGGACTTTATGCTAGTACCCATATTCTGGACGCTAAGGTCCAGATTTGGGAATTATACTATGACATGACCTGCTGAAGTAAAAAAACCAGATTGACAGAGCCAGAAGCCACCTAGTACAGGACAGGCCCAACAAAGAAAATAACAGAACACCACTAGCCATCACCTACAGCCCCCAACTAAAACCTCTCCAGCGCATCATCAAAGATCTACAACGTATCCTTAAAGATGATCCCTCACTCTCACAGATCCTGGGAGACAGGCCAGTCCTTGCTTATAGACAGCCTCCCAACCTGAAACAAATACTCACCAGCAGCCGCACACCATACGACATAAACACTAACCCAGGAACCTATCCTTGCAACAAAGCCCGATGCCAGCTCTGTCCACATATCGATTCAAGGGACACCATCATAGGACCTAATCACATCATCCACGCCCTCAGGGGTTCATTCACCTGCACATCTACCAACGTGATATATGCCATCATGTGCCAGCAATGCCCCTCTGCCATGTACATTTGCGAAGAGACTGTCCGGTTTGGCCAAAGAATAAATGGACACAAATCTGACATCAGGAATCATAACATTCAAAAACCAGTGGGAGAACACTTCAACCTCTCTAACCACTCAGTGACAGACTTGAAGGTACCAGTTTTGCAACAAAAAAACTTCAAAAACAGACTCCAAAGAGAGACTGCTGAACTCGAATTAATATGCAAATTAGACACAATTAACTCAGGCCTTAACAGAGACTAGGAATGGCTGGGTCATTACACTAATTGAATCTATTTCCCTATGTTAAGTTCTCCTCACACCTTCTATGGGTCATCTTAATTATCACTTCAAAAGTTTTTTTTTCCCCTGCTGACGATAGCTCATCTCAATTGATTAGACTCTTCCTGTTGGTATGCATACTTCCATCTTTTCATGTTCTCTGTATGTATAAATATCTCCTGTCTGTGTGTTCCATTCTGTGCATCTGAAGAAGTGAGCTGTAGCTCACGAAAGCTCACGCTGAAATAAATTTGTTAGTCTCTAAGGTGCCACAAGTACTCTTGTTCTTCTTCAATCAAACATCTTGGCTCAAAAATGGCAAATCTTTATTTTCAAGAAAGACTTGAAATAATATATTTTTAAAACCCCCACTTACCTAAAGGCTTCCCTCAAACTCTGAGGATTTGGCACCCATTGATGCAGGGTGCCCAGCACTTCTCAGTGGCTCTAAGGGCTTTGTCATTCCCAAAACGTGATTTTCTGGCCCTCTATATGTCTAAGGTGCTTTTCGCCCCTTTCTCCTTACGAGAAGCAAAGTAATTTGTAGGTAATGGGCCAGATCTTGGCTTCAGCTGCTTTGCACTGGTGAAGCAACACAAAATAGCCATAAAGCTGCCTTGAGGAGCCCCTTCCCACAAGATTTCCCCTAGAACAGAGGAATCCTCAGGTGTAGAGGTGGTGCAGGGGGCTTGTCTCGACCACATCCTCGGCTCTCTATATCTTACTCACCAGCATGATATTTTACATTGCTCTAGTCAGGGCTGGTTCTAGGTTTTTTGCCACCCCAAGCAAAAAAAACCACCCCAAACCCTCCAGGAGCGCAACTAACAGCAAAAACAAAAACAAAGAAGTTGTCCGGAAGTTGTGCTGCCCCAAGCACATGCTTGGTTTGCTAGCGCCTAGAGCCGGCCCTGGCACTAGTGCCTTTATTCCTGAGGTCCCAGAACACTTTACAAAGCGATTATACAAAACACACACAAATCACTTCACTCACCACAGCCAAGTAGGCATTTGTGACGCACATCTAGACAGTATGCACCTGCCACTTGCATGCAGACAGAATGTGATTGCTCTGCTGCTAAACATCTTGGGTGCAGCTGGCAGCAACACAAGTTAATGTCAGTTAAAAGAAAATCCTCCTTTTGCAGACTGTTATGTGGCTGATACAGGACAAGGATTTGTGGCTATAACATGTGTAAAGACCCTTTCTTTCTGTACATAGCCTGTTGATTTTCCATGGAATGGCCCCTGCTCATTACTGAAAGTGCATTGCATGTTCATTTGCAGATTTCCTAGAAGATGCCCTGCTGCAGAATCTTAGTGTTACTGAGCTTCCTGATTCTGTCCTGGGCTCCAGCAAGAGCCTCTAAGAAAATGGAGAGTGAGATGTTTCAAAATATCTATGATGCTGAAGCAAACTTTCACCAAACCGGCCCTGAGAAGGGAAACCCAGTGAGCAGAGAAACCATGCAAAACAGCAAGAGCCTGAACCTTCCAGCTGCTAAGGGCCTCTCAGCAGCAAATGGAAGTCGCCATAGTAGTGATGATGAGGCTGGGTCTAGCCACAAGGAAACACGTTGGGCATTGCTGAAGGAGTCAGCCAAGAGGACGCTTTCCTTGCTGCCTTCGCTCAGCCACAAGAAAGCCATGATCGTCAAAAAGAGCAGCCCTGGGACCAAGTTCTCCCTATCACTTGATGTCCCCACCCATATCCTGAAAATCCTGATAGACCTGGCCAAAGCTAAGCAGATGCGGGCCAAGGCAGCAGCCAACGCAGAACTCATGGCACGAATTGGACGCAAAAAATAAATCTCATTCCAATTCAGAAAAGCTACAGCCATCAGATTCAGCTGAATTTGGAAATCTCTGTAGCACAGATGTGGTCTAGCACATGGATTCTCCAGTTGTGGTCTGTGGTCCACAGAAAGCTGGCTATCCATATGGAGCCAGCTCCACTTCTTTCTGTTCAACCGCTTCTACAGATATCCAGGCTCTTTGTTGCACAGCTTAGCTACCTCTACTAGCAGCCTCCTCCATATAAGAGGAGGAGGAGGAGGAAGATGCAAGGGAATGGGAGTCACTTTCAAGAACTGAAGCCACAAGCAGGACTCTTAAAAATACATAAATACTTCCCTAATTTTACTTGTCCATGCAAGCAATTGCCATTAATTCACTGTGACATTGGTCAAGTCACGTCCCTCTCTGCCTCAGTTCCACATCTGTAATATGGGGTTTAATGATGCTGACCCACTTTTATGGATGAAACTCAGTTTGTAATTGTGTATTATTAATGTGCAAAATACTGAGGCTTTTATTCAGTCCTTGTTCAGGAAAACCCAGTAAAAACTTTGTAAGTGTCTCAGAATTTGACGTATTTGTTATTAATGTAGTGATTGCATTTTGTTGAGCTGAGCGAGTTGGCATCGAAGTTATCTGTATCCAGAGAAAGAATGGTCTGGTTATTGAGGCTCTGCACCAGAATTCGGGAGACCTCGCGTCTATTCCCAGCTGTTCCACAGACTCCCTCCATAGCAACCTTGGAAAAGACCCTTAATCCGTTTGAGTCTCAATTTCAATAATAATACTTCTCCACCTCACAGGGGTGTTGTGAGGATATTATTAATATTTGATGTGTTCAGATGCTACAATGATGGAGGCCTAAGAAAAAGCTAGAAATAAAAAAGTGCAGAACTGGGTCTTTGGAGTAGCTGTTGTTAGTGTTTTATGGAGCATTTTTCAAATCCAAGACCACCTGCAGGTGTTTCTTCTGTGTGATTATCTTGGCTTCTGTCAGAACATGACACATATGGGATGCATCAGTGTTACTGGATGATGCAGAACAGGCAAAGAGGTAACATTAAATAAATAGCATCCCTCTGTCCCTTGTAGTCAACAAAACTATAGTTTCATGAGTTATGAAAAAGATCACTGGCAGGTAGTTTGGTCCCCCTAGCAAAAAAATTATGAATTTCACACAACCTAGTATACACAGAATTTTCCTGATCTCTTCATTTCAATGAGAACAAGTTATTTTTATATGTAAACATTCTCCGCTATAGTTTTGGAAACACAAACTCAAGCCATCCAGGCTAGTGCAGGAGTTTGGAGAAGCAGAAAGTGAAACTGCCCGGGTGAGTTTTACTGTGCCAATCTGAAGTTAGTGAACAGAAACAATGGAATTATTTGTTTTAATAATCTTTGGTGTTATTGGGAGCGGGTGGAGGTGGGGAGTGTTTGTTTTTAAATAGATGGGACCTGATTTTTCTCTTGTCTTTATATAGGTGTGTGTCGCCATTAACTTCAGAGGAGTCACTCCTGATTTACATCAGTGTTAGATCAGAAACAGGCCCATCACTTTTTTTTTCTTTACAATGAACCCTTAAGCTGCAGGTGTAGCATAGTTTCATGTGATTCAGCTACCTCTGGGCTTTTCCAGACAATACAGCAAACTGCTGATACGTTTTAAAGAGAACATCTTCAAGAAATTTGAAATGAAACTTCTTGAATGTATTTTCCTCTCTATTTGTGTCTAGGTTAAAGACAATTTTTTCTTTAAGTAAAGCTTTATTTACCACCCTTAACAATTCCACAGAGAGTGTACAGAAAGACATGTGACATGTAAAATAAAAAGTGGCATTTTCAAATCCTATCTGATTTCTTTTACATCATTTTGGACTATCCTATCACTCTGCATCTCACTATATATTTAATAGACTGGAAGACCCTTACACCCCAAGGGGTCATGCATTTCTATCGTCAGTAAAAGCAAGTCAAATCCTACAAACACAGAACTTCTTACCATGTATAGGACCCTAAGAAAATGAAGTTGCCCCAAGTTCACCCTGAAATCAACCACCTGGAGAGGGAAATGGGCCTTGGTGTTTTAGTGATGGACCAGGGGTGAGAAGAGAGGAAGAAGGGTAGGAGTTGCTAAGTACCCCATGGAGTTTGTTTTCATTCCAGATGGATAAAATGTGCTAAGCCCTTGAACCACTGCTCTCTGGCTGACCCAGGCCCAGCACTGATGGGCTCTAGAAGCAGCTGTGCCCAGCCTTCCTTTACCAGATTCAGGGGTCAGTGTAGGGAAATAAAAATAAAAATGAAAGGCAGGGTAATTAAAAGAGAGGGATCATCTCAAAAATGAGACCACTAAATACTGGTACATTGAAAGAAATGAAGTTATACCAGTCCATCAGCAATGGATCTGACTCGCTGCCTCTGGTATCTTGTCTGGATCCCCTCACCAGCAAGAGATCTAGCAGAATTGCTGGCTTTTACAAGTCATGAATGCAATTGTGTGTAAGTGTGAAGTGTCAGGTTTCCCTGTTGGACCTGACTCCAACTCCTTCAGTGAGGTTTTGAGATAACAGCCAAGAGCTGGGGCTGACACACTGGTACAAAGTACATGGGCCATTTACACAGAACAAGTAAAGGACAGACCAGAATGAGAAGCCGTCCTCAAACTAGCTGGAGTTTACCCCAGACATTACCATGTTCTCTGAGGACTACTTACTCTACAGTAAGTACATTTCTTATTACATATTTTCCCAGCAGGCATTAAAGCAGAGCTACAGTGTCAGGCTACATGCCCTTGAACAGACCTCCTATGCACTTCTTGATTTAGGGGAGCAGGCAGGTGAACAAAACAGTATGCCATTAGCAGGCAACTTTTGGTAAAACACCACTAACTTTGACAACAATAAGATCTGTGGGTAGATTCATAACATACTAGGTTTCTTTTTGCAAGCACTTTGAATCCAAGTTGGGATAACTGCAGAAGATGACTAAGCAATCCACAGCTCAGTACGGGGTGGCTGACCAGCCCATTTGTTAAAAGGGCTAAATGATCCCACCCACCACTGTCTGACTTACAGCCATCTCAAATCTTGACTCTCACAAGTTAAGTAGGGCTGGGCTGGGCTGGATCAGAACTAGTCCTTGATGGCTCACCTGTAAAAGGTAGTGTAGAGTTTCAGTGATTTGGTAACTCATGTCCTTCTCCCTGAGTCAGTACTGAACAAATGTGCCATCATGATGATAGGGGGTGCTGTGCTGTGTGGCTGGAAGTGCCATGTTAGAATGAGATGTAAAATTTGTCATGATTTCATTTGGTCATTAGCGCTCCCATGGGGTTTTTTTTTAACAAGAGCCAGTCTCCTAACCCCAGTGTCTTGGCCAAATTGGACTTGATTAATTCCATTCTGCTTTCCTTAATTTCCCCTGTAGTTTACATAGGATATAGTATGTTTTCTCATATTCCTAAATTGTTTAGTGTTACTGTGCTCTCAACAGCCGTCATGTTGCACCCTAGTGCTGGATGAGAGAATCCCAGTACATAACATATTATCTGTTTTGGGGGAAAGGAGCAACATAAACAAACTGAGATATTACTAGTTATTCCTTGCTTGCCTGAAACAATCCTGATACAATCCAGAAGACTGTTAGAGGCATTCAAGAGGTAGATAAGAGGAGCAAAGTAACCTGTGGGATGCATTACTGCTATTTGGGGGGTGGGCAGTAGATGGGTTCATGATGCCAGGGAACAGCAGTGGTGTTTCTGGGGGCAAGGCAGGAATGGAAAAGCTTTTAGTTGGGGTTGAACTAGAGCCTAGTTTTCAGAAAGACATCCAGTTCTGATTAAAAGATTTCAAATGATGGAGAATCCACCACATCCCCTGATACATTCTTCCAATAGTTAATTACTCTTGCTTTTAAAAATGTGCACTTTATTTCGAGTTTGGAGTGTCTAGCTATGAGCACCACCTTCTGTCTTAGCTAAGTATTCTATTTTTCTATATTATCCTCACTTATAGTTAGTGTAGGCTCTGCGGGACAGGAACGCTTTACTGCTTTGGTGTGGCTCATGCACTGGACTACAACTTTCAACATGAGGGAAGGGATTCATTTTTTTAAAAATACGCATCAACAGTGGGAAACATTTATTTTTCCTCCTTTAAGCTTTGTCTGGGAATGCAAGCTCTAGAGGGGAACTGCACCCCCTGAAAGGATGCCTTTAAATATAACCATGTGAAATCAGCAGCTGGCTTTTAAGCCTAGAATAACATTAGAGTGTATGATTCTAAAGAGCACTCAGGGTGTCCCAACAGCCTATAGAGAAAGAAAATAGGAACTGGCCACAATGGGACTGCAGAAATGACCCCAGCAGCCACCCTGTCCTTAGTGATAGCTCACATGTGGCAGCAGGTGTATTATTGCAGAAAGGACTGTGAGCCAAGACCCCTTCAATAATCCCGTCAGATTATCAAACATCCTGTGATCTTTAATATTCTCCTCCAACAGACCCCTCTAGATATGGTGATAGCTCACATGTGGCAGCAGGTGTATTATTGCAGAAAGGACTGTGAGCCAAGACCCCTTCAATAATCCCATCAGATTATCAAACATCCTGTGATCTTTAATATTCTCCTCCAACAGGCCCCTCTAGATATGGGCAGAAAAGGCTTTTGTGAAATGTTAAACCAAATCCTAGGTTCAATATAAACCTTAAAGGTCTCTCACATTCTTCACTATAGGCTGGAAATGTCACCCACTTTTGAGCCCTGCTGCCAATGGAAGGCCCCAGGAAATTGGTGGGGCAGGGCCACTGTGCAGTAGGTAAAGGAGATGCCTTGGCCCACCCCTATCAATTATCTGTTGCCACATCCCACATCTGGCATGAGTTATTCTCCCTCTAATAACACTGAGCTTCCCCCAGGAAATAGTATTCCTGTGTCCCAATCCCGCTGCAGAGGGGCAGGAAATTAACAAATACAGGATCTGAAATAACCTACATCAGAGAAACTTTTAATTACTCAGGTCATTGCCCCATAGGCTGTGCCCCTACAGTCACTGCCCCCAGGCTCTGGGCCCCCCTCAGTCACTGCCCTGCCCCCCCATCACTGCCTCCAGGCTCTGGGCCCCCCTCAGTCCCTGCCCTGCCCCCCCATCACTGCCCCCAGGCTCTGGGCCCCCCTCAGTCACTGCCCCGCCCCCCATCACTGCCCCCAGGCTCTGGGCCCCCCTCAGTCCCTGCCCCGCCCCCCATCACTGCCCCCAGGCTCTGGGCCCCCCTCAGTCACTGCCTTGCCCCCCATCACTGCCCCACCCCCGCATAGCGCCAGCACCTCCTCCCCTTGTCAGGCTTTGGGCCAGGCAGCCACGTCAGCCCGACCAGCCTCCAGGCCCGAATGCGCGTGCGCGGCGCTGCCGGGCTGAGCTGTCCCAGTGACAGGCTGGCAGGAAGCGGCGCCGCAGCCGGAAGTGGAGGTGCTGGGCTAGACGCGCCCCCAGGCCCCGCGCGCCCCCAGCCCGGGGCAGGATGCTGAAGAAGTTTGATAAGAAGGATGAGGAGGCCGGTGAGTGTGTGACGGGCCCGTCCCGGGGGAATGTGCTGACGTGGGACCCTCTGTCTGCGCCCCCCCCCCCCAGACAGCGCTGCCCGCCTCCCCCTCGCGGCTCCAAGGGTGGGCGCTGCCTGTCAGTGTCTGTTCAGCCCTTTGCCCCGGGTCTCGGCCCCTTCCCGGGTGCCCCCGGCTAGTGACCTTTCCAGGCGTTCTCCTTAACTCTGCCCACAACACCCCCCAGGGCTCTGGCTGCCCATGCCAACCTTGCAGACCCAGCCACTTGACGTTGTGGGGTCCTTTGTTT
This sequence comes from Gopherus flavomarginatus, assembly GCF_025201925.1. NCBI lineage: Eukaryota > Metazoa > Chordata > Testudines > Testudinidae > Gopherus > Gopherus flavomarginatus. The sequence continues at coordinate 24,182,268 of NC_066622.1, read as the reverse complement.
TCTGGGCTGCTCACCTCACCTCGCGCCCCACTGATTTATACAGTCCTTATTTACCCATTGCACATCAGTGATGTCCCAGAGCCAGTTGCATCCTCCTTAATCACCTGCCCTTCACTGTGCACCTGAAATGACTAGAGAAACCCTAACTACCCCCTCCCCTCATGCTCTGCCTCCTCTTGTCTCCCTGCCCCGTCTCCTGGCTCTTTGTCCCCCAAATCAGTCACTGCCCCAGCTGGCATATGTGTGGATAGCTTTAAAAATATATGGCTGATATTCTGATGTTCCAATTGCAAGTTTATAAAGCAGACTTCTTATGTGGTCTGGGTCAAGTGATTTAAGGACATATTTTCAAAAGTGGACTCTAATTTTGGGGGCTCAACTTTAGACATGTAACGGTTCTAAGCACCCCCAACACAAATTGAAGTCAATTGAGACCACACCTGAAAATCAGACCCAAAGCATATCAAGTTGGTCACCCAAAAACAGAGGCCATGTTTGAAAGTGTAGCCCTGAACTTCTCTGTGCCTCAGTTTTCGCCATCTCTAAAATAGAGATAATTGTTTACATCAAAATATGTAAAGTGCTTTGGGATGCTTAGATGAAAGATGCTAGAGAAGAGTGAAGTAATTGATGGGGATTGTTGCTGTTAATTTCAGAATCACAAATGGAGCTCAGAGTGGCTGTCAGGATGCAAAGTTAGTTGTATGTAGTTGCCAAAAAAATTACTAGGAGTGCTTTTTCAAATCCCTCTTTGGAACATGTGCATATGCACACACTGGGATTTTATGTTAACCTACTCACTTCTCATTCTTCTTTTCCCACTCCAACATGTATGTGTCCAAGCTTTGCCCAGCCAGGTACTGTCTTTGTAACTTATTTGGAGCCTAATGGCTGCACCTTACTTGCATAAGAATCAGGAGAATGCAATGCTCCATTATGATCTGGACTTGAAGCATCACAGACTGGCACCAGCAGTCTTTGTAAGAATCATCCCTGTATTAATACATTTTCTGTTACTTTGAGCATTTTGGAGCCCTTGCTGCTGGCAAACACCACAGGAACCTTGTCTTTAGGGATGATTCTTACAAAGACTACTGAGCCCAGCATGTGATGTTTCAAGTCCAGATAATTGCATGTCAGGAGCTTTACTCTTTCCAGGCAGCATTTCTGTATTAAACATGACCTAGCCATAGGCTGCAGTGTGGAGTTCCATGGGCTGTATATAGCCTATGGGCCACGCTGAGGTTAGGCACTAATTAAATTTGCTTATCAAGAGCTATCAGCTTATGAAAGGCTGCAGCTCACTAGTAAACACTTAGGCTACGTCTAGACTACAGGATAAATTCGAATTAGCTTAAACTGATTTTATAAAACAGATATTATAAAGTCGATTGTGTGCGTCCACACTAGGCACATTAATTCGGTGGTGTGTGTCCATGGTCCGAGGCTAGCATCGATTTCTGGAGCGGTGCACTGTGGGTAGCTACTGTAAAATAATGAGGCCAATAACTTCGATTTGCGTCCACACTAACCCTAATCCGATATAGTAATATCGATTTTAGCGTTACTCCTCTCGTTTTGTAGGAGTACAGAAATCGATTTAAAGAGCCCTTTAAATCAATATAAAGAGCAGTGTAGTGTGGACGGGTGCAGCATTAAATCGATTTAACGCTGTTAAAATCGGTTTAACAGCGTAGTGTAGACCAGGCCTTAATGAGGACTAGATACTCATCATAATTGTAGTTCTTGCCTTCTGATCATTCCAGGCCCATTTTTTCCTGGTTTTCACAGAAAGTAGCATGCAGTCTACTAAACGGAATGATTAAATGAACCTTTTCCAGGCTCTCCAGTCCACTGTCTTGTTTTTTCTAATTAGCTGTATATCCAAAAATATAGTTTACTGATGAATTCTCTGGTTGTTTTATAATGCGAAGTATAAAGCACTCCAGATTCGCACAGTCTTGTGTTTAGTGTTTTTTATGGCAGTTGCTACACTGGGTTTAATTTCTGGGCCTGATCATTTGCTCCCATAGCTGGCAGTGCTCTCAGACCTGGAAACTGAAAGTGGGAGCTCTTTATATTCAGCAACCTCCTCTGGCCCATCTAGGAGTAACATTGATTAACTCTGAAGAAAGTCTCATAGTGTTTTCCTTAAGTGATAGATAATTGCTGCAAGGCAGGGAGAATCTATTGGATGCCCTCAATGAGCAGGGGATAAGGTTGACTAATTAGTAATGCCAAGAAAAACATCAACAATCACTTTTTGTTTTTGGAAAATTCTCTGAAAAGTGAGTTCATGTTTAAGCTTTTTAAGATGTAAGTGTAAAAGAGATGATCAAAAGGGAGGCTTTCTAGTGTCTTTTCACACAGCACAGTTCCTGGGATCACTGTTGTTAATTATCTTATTTTACAGGTGGAGGTTCCAATCCATTCCAGCACCTGGAGAAGAGTGCAGTGTTGCAAGAGGTAAATTGTAAAAATCCTATGTCTTTTATGGACATCCTCAGAGGTATAGTCTCCTCTCTGGGGTAGGAAGTTAGAGATCTTTAGAAATTAACTACACTTTGGTCCCAGTCCTGCTGCCATTTCAATAAATAGCAAAGGGGAAGTTCCCATTGATTTTTTTTGGAGGGGGCACAATTGGATCCTGTTTGTATAATAATGAAGAGAGTTAGTAAACTATAAATGTGAGTAAATAGATGTATTTTTGTCTGTAGTAAGAATAGATTTTCCCAGTTTTTCCCAACTCTTCTTACTAGGGGGGATTCTACCTTGGGTGCCCTAAAATTCTGGTAGGACAAGGAAATTGAAAAATAGGATGTGGTTGGCTATTGAACAATCTTTGCCTTTAAAGGGTGATTCTGCTCTGAAAAATTACTTTTTTTTTAAAAAAGTCTTTTTTGTTTTGTTTTGTTTTGGTTCATGGACCTGCTCCTTGAAATTCAGAGTTATATCTGTTCACTTCAGTGACAGAAATAACATTTTTAGTACTGTTTGCTCTTGTTAGCCCTGCAGAAACAGCTCCGCTCTGAGAGAGGGAGCTGGATTCTATTCTGGTTTGTGCATCGTCACCAGAATTGTTCCTCTTACAGTGGGGTTGCATGAGTGTAGCTGAGATTGAAATGTGGCCTGTAGAAACTTTATCACAGTTTGGCTTTCAGATCCCATGGTGAGTTAGTAGAGATGGTTGTTGGGAAGGTATGGATATCTCTTTTGTCTCAAACTGAGCAAGTCTGATCTGAAGTCATTGAGAGAATCCTAAAATATCCAGTCTGTAACTTGCATCAGTGGCTCAGTTCACACAATGTGCTAGATAAACCACAGAGATGGTCTCCTGGGCTCTTCTTCATGCTTTTGTTTGTTTCTAGGCTCGGGTGTTTAATGAGACGCCAATAAACCCTCGGAAATGTGCTCACATCCTCACCAAGATTCTATACCTCATAAACCAGGTAATGGAAAGAACATGAGCTAGGGGTTCTTTTAGATTTTAAATATTTTTCTTTTGTAAACTAGTCTGGTCTGCTAATTTTAGCTAGTGCCTTATGAAATGTTACTTAAACAGCTGTTCCAGTAAGTTACCACTTTCTCCAAGCCCAAAGGGTACTGGAGTGATAGAATGGGCAATTTAAAAAACAAAATGCACAGATTGGTAGCAGCTGGAAGTTATTATCTTTACAGCTGTTTGCTGACCACCTTGGTTCTAAATCCAATTCCTAGTGGTCAGGTATTCACATAGCAGTGGTTACTAAGAGCCAGACTTATAAAGGTATTTAGGCACCTTAAGAAGCAGGTAAGTGCCTAGTGGGATTTTGTAAATCCCACTCAGTGTCTTATGTGCATCTTTAGGTACCTAACTACTTTTAAAAATCTGGACCAAACTGGCCCCTTATTAGCCATCTCAGTTGAGATGGAGTATTGAATGGGCTAAGTAGTCTGAACTCCTCTCTCATCCTTCAGGACATTGGCTTGTCGCTGACAGTTGTCACGCTTCTGGAACAGTGCTGAGTAAGGTTTTCTTCCACCTACGCCAGCAATTAAACCACTTTCAGCGCCACATCAGGGGGTCACGCAGGCCAATTTCTAGTGTCGATGGGTAGGGCCCTACCAAATTTACGGTCCATTTTGGCCAATTTCAGGGTCATAGGATTTTTTAAATCATACATGTCATGATTTCAGATATTTAAATCTGAAAGTTCACAGCATTGTAACTGTGGTGGTCCTGACCCAACTCTGAAGGCAGCAGCGCATAAGGATGGCATGGTATGGTAATGCTGTGCTGCTACTGGTGGGGCGCCGCCATCAGAGCTGAGCGCCTGGCCAGCAACCACCACTCTCTGGCCATCCAGCTCTGAAAGCAGCACAGAAGGAAGAGTGGCAATACTGTGACTCCCCACAATAACCATGCAACCCCCCCAATCCTTTTTTGGGTTGGGACCCCAGTTTGAGAAATGCTGTTTTCCCCCATGAAATCTGTATATTATAGGGTAAAAGCACACAAAAGACCAGATTTCATGGTCCACGATGCATTTTTCACAGCTGTGAATTTGGTAGGGCCCTATCGATGGTCATTGGAGGTGGTTCCTCTCTGCCAGTGTTGAGGCAAACTAGGGGGGAACTCACCTTATCATGACCCAAGCTGTACCTGTTCTTTGGATAAATAGTCTGTTGTCCTGGAACCTTTAACCTGTACAAAAATTGCTTTTTTGTAAATAAGAATTTCTGTCCCCATTTTGCCCATTCTAGGGGGAGCACCTGGGTGTGATGGAAGCTACGGAATCCTTCTTTGCCATGACCAAGCTGTTCCAGTCCAATGATGTAAGTCTTATACTTAGACATTTTGTGTGTACATCTGTCTAGCAGGATGTGATGCTGGTGAGAGCCTCACATTCAGCCCTGAGCTGTCTCTTTATGTGACAAGCTGCTCTCCCCTGGGTAGAATCACTTGATCCATGCCTCCCACATGCACATGATTATTATGAAGTGCATCTGTTTCTAGTTACTGACATCTTAGTAGTGCCTCATTTTTCCCTGTTGGTCTTTGGTGACTTGGGGCTTGTCTACATGAAGACTTTGTATGCGGAAAAAGAGAGTGTGAATCCAGAGCGCGCTAGCTTGCTACACACTCACTGCCCTGTGGACTCTGCTACTGCACATTAAAAGTTCCATAGTGTGCTTTGATTTCCACAAAGTCTGTGTGTAGAGAAGCGCTCTTTGGGAGATTCCTACAGAGAGCGAGAACCTGCACAAAGGTTCTGAAGCTGCATATCAAGGTAGATAGCACTTTAGCTAATGCTAATACAACCTACAGACAAATATACTGAAGGGAAAGGGTGACTCCATTTCCTGGCTGGGAACCTTCCCATTCAAAAATAAAAAGCAACTGAACTTTTTAATGGCTAGTTGTATCACATAAAGTATTCAGAGAGTCACCATGTGCAAATGGCTTTCGTCACCATCACTTCATTCCCAGCTCTTCCAAATGTGTGCTGTCTGCATAACTAAGCCATCTGATAAGACACGCTCATCAGGCTTCACCATCCATCTGGGCTCTTCCGTCTTAAGTGCCTTTATTATTTAACATTTATACTGTGGGAGTCCTTAAAAGTTGCCACCTGCTTGGGCCCCATTGTGCTAAGCACTGTACGAATATGTAATAGATGATGGGCTGCCTTGCTGTGTACCCCATGATAAAGTAACCTTCCTCCCTGCCCACAGCAGTACCTAAAGGAGGCAAAGAACTAGCACCACACCAGTAGTCAACTAGACACGTGGTGCTGCAGTTCTAAGCAGTCCAGCAGCAAACACTCTGTTGGTGCCTCCCTACAGGGTATAATGAGCAGCGGAGTTGCTCATTATGGCTTAAAATTGGCTTAAAAATCTGATGAATTTAAAAAAAAAAGAGAAAACATTCCGGTTCTTGTTATTGGCCTTCTGATGTCTGAGCCTTGAGAGTTCCCTCAGTTCACACTTTCAAGCTTTTCTCTGTAACCATGAGCACGACAAAGCACAGGGTGAAATCCTGCTCCCATTGATGTCAGTGTCAAAATTTCCATTGACTTCAGTGGGGGCAAGTTTTCACCCTTCCTTTTATTTTTATTTTTTAAATGAAAGCTGAGATTCTCACATAGTCACTTGGCTCCAGGAGCTGGGGTTTAAAAGAAAATGACAAATATCAGATTTTCAATAAAATCATGAGAGTTGGCAACTCTGCCCACCCTGCCAGGGTTGGTGTGCTGCCAGCTAATGCTTATGTTGCCTGTCTTCCCTGCCAGCCGACTCTTCGCAGGATGTGTTACCTGACCATCAAAGAGATGTCCTCCATCTCTGAGGATGTCATCATTGTGACCAGTAGGTGAGTCCTTGCTGGGGTGCCCCTTTCTTTTCACCACTATTTTCATGTTCCTTCCAACAAATCTTCTCCGGCCATCTAGAGAGAGCTGTAATCCCTGCAGGGAGGTATGAAGTTGAGGAAATGCTCTTGTTTAAAGGGGGCCATTGAAATATAGGCACTGAAATCCCAACAATATATGGGGACTTACGTTGCAGCATATACCATATGCCAGGCCTTTGTGTGTTTGGTTTGTCTCTCTGGGTTCCCATGCTGCGCCCACACCATGGTATCTCACCACCTTCTTTTGTAAAGGGCTGTTTTTTAACTCTTGCTTTTCTGTGTGAGCACTTCAACGTTTCTCCGGGTCTTGAAGTATTCTCTGGGGGATACATAGCCAAATAGGTAGGCAGGGATTTGGCCGTGTGGCTTCTATTGTTCTAACCTCATTGGGCGCTGCTTAACATACTCCACTACTTGGGCCCATGCAGCATTCAGAAATCAGCCCCCACGTATATGGACTGTCAGTCCCCTTCCCCACATGTACTTTTGCATCAAACACAGTCCATTGCCTTGGGCAAGGGCAGGATGTTCAGGGAAGGAATCCAGGCATTACTCTGTCCTTTAACTCTAAGTAGCTGCATTGGTGTTTTGGTCTCTTGAGGTGATCTGAATGGCATAAGGGCTCCTGTCATTCCTCTTGTGACCAAACTTTCCCTGTTGGAGCAAGACTAGGCTGAAGGCAGCATTGTCGTATCCTCTTACCCTCCTATTGTGGATTTTGGCTGTGAAATCCAGTGCCCACGTGTTGGTATGTGCAATGCTGTTTGTGTGCTTTTTATAGCACTAGTGGGTAAAATACGCAATACTAAAAAACTTCCTTCACATTTATACAGTTTAACCAAAGACATGACTGGGAAGGATGACAATTACCGAGGCCCTGCTGTGAGAGCACTCTGCCAAATCACTGATGTAAGTGCCATCTGCTACTCAGGCAATTGGTCCTGTCTGCCTGCTCCTCCCAACCCTTCCCTTGCATCCCATATCTGGCCTTGCTTTCCTTCCCCCCCTACGCCCCCCCCCCCCGCTCCCATCCCCCTTGCAGTCTTCTCAGCTTTCTTTGTAACTCCTCAAGGGAGTTGGTTCTCATTTTCTCTCTCTGTAGAGTACCATGCTGCAGGCCATTGAGCGCTACATGAAGCAGGCGATTGTGGACAAGGTGCCCAGTGTGTCCAGCTCTGCCCTGGTGTCATCATTGGTACGTATGCACCTGCAGGGACTTGTGTGAGGACCAGTTAAACCAGGAAACAACTATCTATGTTGGGAGCTGAGCAGCATGTTCTCCAGTATTTTCACATGTTAAAATATGACCCATCTTTTCAGTAGAGAAAAATTTTTCTTTAAATATGAAGTATGATTGACTAGGACACACTTGACAACACTGAGTCACATCTTCTGTGGGCCTGCATTGGTCCATTTGGAAAATAGGCATGATAGGGGGAGGAAGCTTACAGGACCTACTCATGCTGGACTAGCTTTTTGACCCATGTTCCTTTGTAATGCTCACATCTCCCATGGACAGCATTTACCCTGAATGTCAGTCTGCAGAATTTGGTCTTGGATTTAAAACTGGACTTGGATCAGAACCCGATGAGAAATAGCATTTGTGCGGGAACAGCCTGGCCGCCAGAAAATCTCCCATTTGTGGTCATTCTGGCAGGAAGCTTACATGGTGCTTTGTGGAGGTGTCATGACATCAGACACAGGGCCTCTCCTCCATTGTGGTGTGTATAATTCTTCCTCTCGTTAATGAGAACTGTGAGACTGGAGCCAGGGGAAAGCAGAAATCCCCTGTGTGTCTGTGTCTGTAAAAGTAGATTTGAAATTGCTTAACTGACACAATGTTGGAATTAGATGGCAAGCTCTTCTGGGCAGGGACTGAGGCTTTGTGTGTGTGTCGGGCGGGGGTGTTGGTCACCCAGCACAGTGAGGCTTCAATCCTGATTGGGGCCTCAGGGAATTACTGGAATGTAAATCCAGATTCTCCGTTTGTCCTCCGTGTAAAGTTGATGAAAGTGCTCACAACACACCTATGAGGTAGGTCTATATCATTCTCTCCAGAACCCAAGATGGAGAAGATGGGGGTTGTTGCTGTTTTTATGATTCACTGATTCATATTAGTTTATCCTGGACCTCGATGGGCTCTTTTCTTATGAGTTATTCTGTGCCCACAGCACCTGCTGAAGACCAGCTTTGACATCGTCAAACGCTGGGTGAACGAAGCGCAGGAGGCAGCTTCCAGTGACAATATCATGGTGCAGGTAAGAAACCCTCAGGCCCATGCAGCAGATCAAAGAGCAAAGCAGGGGTTTTGGTATTCTCCAAGCTCAGTTGTACATCCCTGGGCCATAAATAACATAGCATGTGGTTTGTGAGTCCCTCTCTTTTCTCCTTTGCTGATCTGCGCAGTATCATGCCCTCGGCTTACTCTACCATGTGCGTAAGAATGACCGTCTGGCAGTCAACAAGATGCTCAGCAAGTTCATGCGCCATGGCCTGAAGTCGCCCTTTGCCTACTGCATGATGATCCGAGTGGCCAGCAAATTGCTGGAGGAAGAGGCTGGAAGGTGAGGAAGTTGTTTTGCCACATTGGAAGACTTACAAAGTAGGATCGGAGGAATCTCCTCTTACAGGCTTGTCCTGTTATCAACCTTTAAGAAATAACGTGCAACATGATGCAGCCCCTTTCCTTTTATTAATAGTTAAAACATAGCACAGAAAAAGGGAGTGGGAGGTGATTCCCTGTCGCTTTTATTTTGTAACTGGATAGTCTATGTGAGTCTAATCCAGGTGTTTGGTGATCTGGCACTTTGCTTCCATGTTTATGCTGTCCCCTTGTGTACAGTTCTCACACTTCATTGAAATCTTTCATTTGATTTTCCATATCCTGTTGTAATTAAGTGGATAGTGTGTACGTATCATTGCCCTCTGCTGGAGTGCACCAGAACTGCACCGTTGATTGTCATGAGCCCTATATGTCTAACAGCTAATGGAAATTCTCCTTTACTTCATCAGGGAGAGATCTATGCTTTTGGGGTAGGAGGGTCTCAGTTCTATCCCTGCAATGCAAGTTAGTGCAGCATAGTGACAGCCACAAAGCCTTGACTGAACACACACTGATTACAATCATATTTCTTTTTCATAAAATGCAACTTCCAGTAGCTCTGAGAGCCATTCCTTCTCTGCCAGCCCAGTCTGTCCTTCCAGTGCCTAAGGCTCCTTTTAATTTCTTGACTTTGTCTCCTAGCCATGACAGCCCCTTGTTTGATTTCATTGAGAACTGCTTAAGAAACAAACACGAGATGGTGGTCTATGAAGCTGCTTCTGCCATTGTTAACCTGCCTAGCTGCACCGCCAAAGAGCTGGCACCTGCCGTGTCTGGTACGTCTAGTGCTATTTAAGGGTGTAACGGGGGGATTGTGGGCCGATGACAATTGCATTTGCTGACTACTCTGCGATGTAAGGTCTTTATCAGTACTCAGGCTTGTTGAGATGTCATCATTGCCTATATATGTCTTTGCTGATGCTTGAAGGTATTTCCCTGCTGCTTTCAGTGTGGATTGTTCTAGGGTCTGTCTCTCTACAGTGCAGTCTCATTTTAACTAGCAACAACAACAAAAATCCTTTTGCCTTGTGACCTGCCTTTTGCCTCTGTGAGAGACCTGGTTTCTGAAGCAACCAGGGGGCTCTAGCTTCCCAGACCCATGGAGTTCAGATGCTCACTCATAGACTCATAGGTCAGAAGGGACCAATCTGATCATCTAGTCTGACCTCCTGCACAAGGCAGGCCACAGAACCCCACCCATCCAATTTTATACAACCCCTATCCCAGGACCGAGTTATTGAAATCCTCAAAAATGGTTTGAAGACCTCAAGCTGCAGAGACACCACCAGCAAGCGACCCGTGCCCCACGCTGCAGGGGAAGGCGAAAAACCTCCAGGGCACCTGCCAATCCGCCCTGGAGGAAAATTCCTTCCCGACCCCAAATATGGCGATCAGCTAAACCCTGAGCATGTGGGCAAGAGTCACCAGCCAGCACCCAAGAAGGAGTTCTCCGCAGCAACTCAGTACCCATCGCATGCAACATCTCCCCGCAGACCATTGAGCAGACCCGTCTGGTGGTAATTCAAGATCAATTGCCCAAATTGACGATCCTATCATAACATCCCCTCCATATACTTATCAAGCTTTGTCTTAAAGCCAGGAAAGTCTTTTGCCCCTACTACTTCCCTCGGAAGGCTATTCCAGAACTTCACTCCCCTAATGGTCAGAAACCTTCGTCTAATTTCAAGTCTAAACTTCCTAATATCCAGTTTATACCCATTCGTCCTCGTGGCTACATTAGTACTAAACTTAAATAATTCCTCTCCCTCCCTAACGTTAACCCCCTTGATATATTTATATAGGGCGAGCATATCCCCCCTCAGCCTTCTTTTGGCCAGGCTAAACAAGCCAAGCTCTTTGAGTCTCCTTTCATAAGGCAGTTTTTCCATTCCTCGGATCATCCTCGTAGCCCGTCTCTGAACCTGTTCCAGTTTGAATTCATCCTTCTTGAACATGGGACACCAGAACTGCACACAGTATTCCAGATGAGGTCTCACCAACGCCGTATACAACGGTACTAACACCTCCTTATCCTTGCAGGAAATACCCCGCCTGATGCATCCCAAAATCGCATTTGCTTTTTTAACAGCCGTATCACATTGGCGACTCATAGTCATCCTGCTATCAACCAGTACCCCAAGGTCCTTCTCTTCCTCCGTCGCTTCCAACTGATGCGCCCCCAACGTATATCCGAAATTCTTATTATTAATTCCTAAATGCATGACCTTGCACTTTTCACTATTGTATTTCATCCTATTTCTATTACTCCAGTTTACAAGGTGGTTCAGATCTTCTTGAATAGTATCCCTGTCCTTCTCCGTGTTAGCAATACCCCCCAGCTTCGTGTCATCCGCGAACTTTATTAGCACATTCCCGCTCTTTGTGCCAAGGTCAGTAATAAAAAGGTTAAATAAGATCGGTCCCAAGACCGATCCTTGAGGGACTCCACTGGTGACCTCCTTCCAGTCCGATAGTTCACCTTTCAATACGACCCTCTGGAGTCTCCCCTTTAACCAGTTCCTTATCCACCTTACAACTTTCATATTCACTCCCAGCTTTTCCAATTTAACTAACAGCTCCCCGTGCGGAACCGTACTGAGGTGTTGCATTTGGGCTCTGGGAAAGGTGTGTGTAGGAGACCTCCATCTGCAATAACAATGCTCTCTGTTGGCCAACAACACATGGAATAGAATGGGATTTAAATCGTAACAAGAAAAAATGGGTTTAAGTGGCAGCTGAAATAAAGGTTCGTTGGGAAGATCAACTAGGGGATGGAGATGAGCACCTTTTAGTGATGTTAGGGAAAGGAGGGAGATGGACTCGCTCAGTGGTTTTCAATTTCAAATGGAAATGTGGTCCCCTTTGGAAATCTTAAATATAGTCCATGGACTACACATTGAAAACCACTGTTCTATGGTAACGACAACCTTTCGCAGGTCCCTTAGGTATTGTCTGTGGGCCCCCAGGTGTCCGTGGACCACTTGTTGAAAATCACTGGACTAGCTAACCTTCCATGGGTCCCTATGATTCCGAGAGAGTAAATCCAGAGAGCTTCCAATTATTCCCTGCTCACTGTTGCTCTTACAGTGAATTAGAATCTTTTGTGTGGGGCACTCCTGGTTCATCAATTTCTAAATGTCTGCATTTGTTGCTGTTTCAGTGTTACAGTTGTTCTGCAGCTCCCCAAAAGCAGCTCTTAGATATGCAGCTGTCCGCACCCTCAACAAGGTAAGGCTGTTCTAGGAGTTAGAATAGCTTTCGCCTCCCCTGGATGGTGAGGTCCAGACCCCCTCAGGTCCAGGGGCCAGAGAAGAAAAAGGGGGCCAGGCTATGTAAAGATTTGATTTCTGTCACTCTTACCCTGCTCTCTCCCTGTCCTGCACATGGTTCCCAAGTGTTTAGAAATTAGGAAACCAGAGTTTCTATTTCATTGCTTTCTGTGCAAAATGAGAACATCCAGGAACACATCAGAAAATCACACTGACTAGTGGTCTCTAGTGACAGCGAATCTCAGGGGTTGTGCAGTACTGCATTTCCCTTGATGCCTCCAAGTCTCTTCTTATGATGAAGCAGCTCCTTGTTAAGCGACTGGGACCAAATCCTTTTACTCCTCCTCACCCTATCCCTATAGCAACTTTTGCTCTAGTGCAAGGTGTGGAGCAGCCTTTCATAGCCTTTACTTTGCTCCCTTCAATTCCAAAGGGAAGAGCTACAGAGTCTGTGTAGTGGCTGGTCTGAGCCTGGCTCCAAAGAAACTGCAGAGCTGAGGTCCATGGAGAACAGAAGTTCAGATGCCCCGCAGGGACTTCTGGCTTCCTGTGTGACAGTGGATAGGGCCTGAGCCTTAATAAATGGAGAGCGGGAAAATGGGGACACAGTATTTAAAGGCCAGGTTACCAATGTCTGTCTTTCAGCAGGGGGTATATTTCTTTGGGAGAACAAAGCTGATAACTCACCTGAGGGTAAAGTTATCTGGGACGGCCTCTTAGAACCTGTTATATTTGGTTTGGTAGACAGGCTTGAGTGCTGTATAGGGTCTGTATAGCATTTGGTTCTGTCAACTGGACACTTTCCATGTATTCAGTGAATTCCATTGTTTCTCCTCACTAGGTTGCCATGAAGCACCCATCTGCTGTGACTGCCTGTAACCTGGACCTGGAGAACCTAGTGACAGATTCCAACCGCAGCATCGCTACGCTGGCTATCACCACACTGCTGAAAACTGGTAGTGAGAGCAGCATTGACCGGCTCATGAAGCAGATCTCTTCCTTCATGTCAGAAATCTCAGATGAGTTCAAGGTATGGAAGGTGTCCCCTGGTGAGAACTGTACTGGGCCTTTGTCTTTCTCTGTTTCCACTTGCCTTCTGAAGTCTCGGTCAAGTTACACCACTCTTTCATCTCCAGAGACTGGACTTCAGATCTGCTGGAGACATGAGTGCAAGGGGATGATGGTATTGACCTATCCCCAAAGTATCCCACAGTCTCTATAACTTGCCACCATTAGAAGGCTCTGTTCTGGAGACTACCCATAGTAATGAAATCCCTATTCCAATGAGCCCCACTACCAGCCTTCTCTAGGGACTAACTAGTGCATGGAGAGAGGAGTCCCCTCTCATCCCTCTGGCTGCTTCTCCAGTGCATTATACCCATCTTGTAGGTGAAGGGAGAGCTATAGTCGCCTGGGCTTCTCAGTTCAGCTTAAAATTCATGTGGAGGGGAGAAAAAAAACAAATTGAAATAAGGCAGAATTCTCCTTGTTAAATGCCCTGTTTCTAAACCCGGTCAGGTCGTGGTGGTGCAGGCTATCAGTGCCTTGTGTCAGAAGTACCCACGTAAGCATGCAGTCCTCATGAATTTCCTCTTCACTATGCTCCGGGAAGAGGTAAGGCTACTGGTCAGCTATTTTGTGTTATTGTTATTTATTTGTATTGCAGTAGTACCTACAAGCCCCAGTCAGAATGAGGCCTGTAGTGTTAAGTGCTGTATTATAGCAAGTGCTGTGTAGCAGGTGAAAAGCTTGCAGTCCCAATGTAAGCATGGCTAGTAGAAATGACAAGCTTGATATGTGACAATTGTGTGCAAAGTGACATCAAAAACTATTTATCAGTGTGTTTCCATGATCTGATTTGCAGCATGAGTGGGATTCTGGTGCTGGGCTTTATTAACTTTCAAAGCAAATGCATGTAACAGGAGTTGCACTGGCAATACATGTCTGCAGAACATTGAGCCAGCTTCTGTTGCTGCCCATTGTATTTTGATATTAAATTCTAAAAAGCCTTTTCTTGTGTCAAATATCCATTATCAAGTGACCTAAAACTATTTTAGTTCTGCTCCCTCTGCTGTTGCAATGAGGGGTCATACCTGAAGTCATTCTCTGTATGCCTTCAGATGCAGAATTTCATAAAGGCACTGTTAGAGATTTTCTGAAACCCTTTCTAAATAATCTCCTGTAGCACTCAGGACTCCACATATGCCTGCTACCCAGCTGGCATTAACATTGTCAGTTATGACATCATGTTCTGCCTATTCAAACTTCCCATTTTGGATCATACCAAGACCTCTTGTCTTGTACTTTGAAAGTAGAATATTCCATTTTCACAGATTCTGCCTGGGTGGCTGGTATAATTTTGAAATATGGTTTCAGAGTTCAGACCACTCAATTTTATGGCTCTTTCATTCACTGTAGCTCCTAATATATTCAGAGCACCCAAAATTGTGCACGTATATTATAAGAAGACATCACTCTGTTTAATACCCCATTGTTCAAATGAACATGAGTAAGTAACATCTGAAGGTAATCTTATGTGTATTTAGTAGCCAGTTGCAGGGTATGCCAGGGGAGCTACTGATCTTTCATCTTCCCACTCTAATGTATTGTATTTGATTGGCCCTGCAGTGGTTGATTTGATACCTAATGTGTTGCTTTTGTGATTCATACTTGGATGTCTGGTGTGGGAAGAGGGATTATTTCCCCTCGTATAGCTGTTTTATGTAATGTTTCTACCAGCAGAGTGACTCAAAATGGGGCTTTCTTAAAAGAGATGTAAATCCTTCAGCTGCAGCCCCTTCTTTAAGGCTTGCTTTTTAATCGGTGTGTTTGTAATTGTTCTCTGTTTAGAGCTAGCTGCACAGAGACCTTGAATATTAGCAATTCCTACGTAAGCACAGAAGTAACTCCAAAGTCGCATTGAAAAACTAAGGGTTGTGATGTGCTTCCAATTCCTGTCATGTTTATAAGAGCTGGACCCAGTATGGTTCTGTCAGTGCAATTTTTTTTGAGGTGCAGAACACATATGGAAGTAGCTGAGCAGACTTGACTGAGTGGGGCAGTGTTGCTACCCAAGCGCAGGTTAAAAGTCAGCAATTGCGGATCTCTCTCTTAACTGAATCCCTCCCTGGCTGGTTAACATTCCCAGTTAGAACTTCTGGCCTCCTCTGAATTTTCTCACTGGCCTCTGCTGCATAGGGTGGTTTTGAATACAAGCGAGCCATCGTGGACTGCATCATCAGCATCATTGAGGAAAACTCTGAGAGCAAAGAGACTGGCCTGTCTCACCTGTGCGAGTTCATTGAGGACTGCGAGTTCACTGTTCTGGCCACCCGTATCCTTCATCTGCTGGGGCAGGAAGGGCCCAAGACCAA
The DNA here is from genome assembly GCF_025201925.1 of Gopherus flavomarginatus. NCBI lineage: Eukaryota > Metazoa > Chordata > Testudines > Testudinidae > Gopherus > Gopherus flavomarginatus. The sequence continues at coordinate 24,166,632 of NC_066622.1, read as the reverse complement.
TAACCCTTCAAAATACATTCGCTTCATCTACAACAGGGTCGTCTTGGAGCATGAGGAGGTCCGTGCAGGTAAGGTGCTGGCCTAGAAAGGTGCATGTCCTTCAAGGTTGAGTAAATTCTGTGACTGAACTTCAAGTAAAGGGTTTCTCAGTGGGCTAATCCACTTGCTTTTTACCTTCTGTGGAATGAGTTCAAATACGATTTGGCACTCAGCTTAGTCCCTAACAACCCTTTGTCCATAGTAAGAAAACTCCAACATCCCTTAGCAAGAGTGCTAATCTCCATGTAGAGGAATACACAGTGGGCAGGTTTTGATGTTTTGGTTGAGATGGATGGAGGAAGATTTGCTGGCACTTTGCTGCACTATGCCTGGCCCTGTGTTCTACATAAGAATGGGCACAGTGAGTCAGACCACTGGTCCATCTAGCCCAGTATCCTGTCTTCTGACAGTGGCTCGTGCCAGATGCTTCAGTGAATAGAACAGGGCAGTTTATCGAGTGATCCATCCCAGTCCCAGCTTCTAGTAGTTAGGGGCTTAGGGATCCCCAGAGCATGGGGTTGCATCCCTGAGCATCTTGCCTAATCATTGATATACCTATCCTTCATGAACTTATCTAATTCTTTTTTTAACCCTGTTATACTTTTGGCTTATACAACATCCCCTGGTAACAGTTTGTTTGTGCATTGTGTGACGAAGTACTTCCTTATGTTTGTTAAACCTGCTGCATGTTAATTTCATTAGGTGACCACTGGTTCTTGTGTTACATGAAGGGGTAAATAACACGTCCCTTTTCCCTTTCTCCACACCGTTCATAATTTTATAGACCTCTATCATGTCCCTCCTCAGTCATCTCCTTTAAAAGCTGAACAGTCTTGGTCTTTTTGATCTCTTCTCACAGTCATTTTAGTTGCCCTTCTTTATGCTTTTTCCAATTCTAATGTACATTTTTTTCAATGGATAGACCAGAACTGCATGCAGTATTCAAAGTATGGGCATAGCATGGATTTATATAGTGGCATTATGATATTTTCTCTCTTATGAGCCATTAGGAAAGGGATAGATAATAATATTAGCTTTTTGATGGCTGCTACACACTGAGCAGATGTTTCCAGAGAACTATCCATGATGACTCCAAGATCTTTCCTGAGTGATAACAGCTAATTTAGATCCCATCATTTTGTATGTATAGTTGGTATTATGATTTCCAATGTGCATTACTTTGCATTTATCACCATCGAATTTAATCTGCCATTTTGTTGCCCTCGCCCAGTTTTGTGAGATCCCTTTGTAACCCTTCACAGTCTGCTTTAGACTTAACTAACTTGAGTAATTTGTATTGTCTGATTGGCAGGCTTCCTGTTTCTGATTAACTTGAAAAAACAAATTTGCTGTTAGTTTTGTCTTTTGTCTCTCAAACTGTTGCATTAAAGTAAGATCACAAAACAGAGGGAACTTCCAGCTGCTAACTTTGCCAGCTGATCCTGTTTTCCTGCTGTTGCTACAGGTGCAGTAAGTGCTCTGGCTAAATTTGGAGCCCAGAACGAGGATGTGTTACCCAGCATCTTAGTGTTATTGAAAAGGTGAGCTACATCATCTGCCCTCTGTCCCAGTAGACATTTCAGAGATTCTTCCTGAGAACTTTAAATGTTTGTCACACCTGGGATTTTCTTGACATACCCACCTGGTAGAATATAATGAGACCTCTGGACTTCCACAGTATTTTGGGTGCAGAGTCCTTGTCAGGGTTCCCTCCCCACTCTGAAATCTGGGGTACAGATATGGGGACCTGCATGAAAGACCCCCTAAGCTTATATTCCACCAGTTTAGGTTAAAAACTTCCCCAAGGCACAAATTCCTTTCCTTGTCCTTGGATGGTATTGCTGCCACCACCAAATGATTTAAACAAACATTCAGGGAGGGGCCACTTGGAGCCTTATCTCACCCAAAATATCCCCCAAGCCCCTTCACCCCCTTTCCTCGGGAAGCTTGAGAATAATATACCAACCAATAGGTTAACAAGGTGAGCATAGACCAGACCCTTGGGTTTTTAGGACACTTAAAAGAAGAACTTTATAATAAAGAAAAAAGTAAAAGAAGCACCTCTGTAAAATCAGGATGGAAGGTAATTTTACAGAGTAATAAAAAGATTTAAAACACCGAGAATTCTCCTCTAGGCCCAACTTCAAAGTTACAAAATAGGAATAAACCTCCCTCTTAGCATAGGGAAAATTCACAAGCTAAAACAAAAGATAATCTAATGCATTTCCTTGCTATTACTTACAATTTCTGTCATTTTAGATGCATCATTTCAGTAGGAGCTGGATTACCTGCTTGGTCTCTCTCTTTGTCCCAAGAGAGAACAAACAAAACCTCCCCCCGCCCCCCCCCCCCGATTTGAAAGTATCCTCTTTTTTTATTGGTCCTTTTGGTCAGGTGCCAACCAGGTTATTTGAGTTTCTTAACCCCTTACAGGTAAAGGAGGGATTTGATGCTACCCTTAGCTGTATGTTTATGACAGTCCTAGAGCCACTATTGGGTACACCTCTACCTCGATATAATGCTGTCCTCGGGAGCCAAAAAATCTTACCGTGTTATAGGTGAAACCACATTATATTGAACTTACTTTGATCCACCGGAGTGTGCAGCCCTGCCCCCCAGAGCACTGCTTTACCGCGTTACATCCGAATTCGTATTATATCAGGTCGCATTATATCGGGGTAGAGGTGTATATAGAACACTGCCTCCCATGACAGATTCTAATATTGCTGGTTTCAGAGTGGTAGCCATGTTAGTCTGTATCAGCAAAAAGAACGAGGAGTACTTGTGGCGCCTTAGAGACTAACACATTTATTTGAGCATAAGCTTCCGTGAGCTGTTTTAGCCCATGAAAGCATATGCTCAAATAAAGTTGTTAGTCTTTAAATTGCCACAAGTGCTCCTCATTCAAATTCAGTAGCGTAGATCTAGGGTTTCGTGGGCTAAAACCCACTTCATCGGATACATGCAGTGGAGAATACAGTAGGAAGATACATATACACAGAGAACATGAAAAAATGGGTATTGCCATACTAACTATAATGAGAATAATCATAATAATCATGATAGTGGGCTATCATCAGCAGGAGGAAAAAAAACTTTGTAGTGATAATCAGGATGGCCCATTTCCAACAGTTGACAAGAAGGAAAAAAAATTAGCATGGGGAAATAGTTTTTACTTGTGGAATGACGCATCTGCTCTTAGTCTTTATTCAAGCCTAATTTAATGGTGTCCAGTTTGCAAATTAATTCCAATTCCGCAGTTTCTCATTGGAGTCTGTTTTTGAAGTTTTTTTTGCCCAGAATGGCTGTCAGAAGGAGGCAAACGATTGATTGATTGATTGCCGTATTAGTATGATCACCAGTGCCACAACTTACCCTATTCTACAGCGCATATTTTCAGTTTCTTTAAGCCACCACGAAGTTAAATCAGTCATCTGCATACATTCACAATGCTCACAGCTGGGTTTTGTCTTGCCTTCAGGTGCGTGATGGATGATGATAATGAAGTGAGGGACAGAGCCACGTTCTACCTAAATGTCCTGGAGCAGAAGCAGAAAGCTCTCAATGCTGGCTACATCCTGAATGGTAATGTGGAGGCTTTTCAGAATAAAGCTTCATTTTTTTTACCGAAGATCCCTAGGGAACAGACTGGTTCCTTGAACGTTCTTCAGACTGTCATAAATATGTCAATTGGCCTGTAATTGCATGAATGGTAAGGGCAGGGTAAAGACATTTGGTAGGTTACCTCTTGATGTGAAGGACACATGCATTTCTGCTATCCTTTCCAAATCTGTTCATATGTATGCAGTAGCGTGGCTGACTTCTCAGGCTGCAGTGCAGTGATGGCTGTGCATCAGACACCCAGATTCAGGCCCTGAGGAATGTGGTTACAACAGAATTGTCAAATGCATTCCAAATGTTTGCAGCTTACAGGTTTGCTCTGGGGATGATAATCATTTGCATAAATGTCCTCATAGTATTTTCAGAAATTCTGGATTCAGTATGTCCAGTGCATGAACACTGGGTACATATGCTTTCTACTACACTAGCCAATTAAGAAGAGCAGAGATGGAGATTTCAGTTGGACTCTGACTTAGTGGCTCACAGAGTTGGTGTTTGCTGTGACTTCAGTGATCTCCCTTCTTTCCTCAGGCTTGACAGTGTCCATCCCTGGCCTGGAGAGGGCGCTGCAGCAGTATACCCTGGAACCCTCTGAGAAACCCTTTGACCTGAAATCTGTTCCTTTGGCAACTGCTCCCATCACAGAACAAAGAACAGGTACCCATGAAATAACAGAGGGCACTCCTCTCCAGTATTAAAGCTGATTGCTTTCAACATCCACTCAGGAGATGGAATGGATGGGACCTCATGGGCGTCATTATCTCCAGCTTGTGTGATGCTGTGGATTGTTAAGATCCATCTTGTTTGAATTTTGGGGTGTTTATTTTCTGTAAAATCCATGCTAGTAAATTCAGTTGCTTCCAGATTAGGATTCTGTTGTAATCCTCCTGTTTATAATAGTAATCGCTCATAATCCTCATTGAAGCTACTGTTGTTCCAAAGCTATTTTGGAAGTAATGTTAGGATTTTGAGTACAATAGGATGCATTACTTGGAGTGAGAGTAATAGAGTCTGTAGCAAGACAAAAAATGGGCTTCCTTCATATTTTGAAGGAGTCCCTATCAAGATGTTTTACGTATGTGAGCTAGTGAGCTTGTCAATTAATTTCTCTGGCTTCTGTCCCTGCAGAAAGTATTCCTATCACTGTGGTCAAACAGCCAGAGAAGGTGGCAGCAACAAGGCAAGAAATATTCCAAGGTAAGCAGAATGTGGGGCATCTTTCATTAACCCTGTGTAGGCAGAAGAGGTGCGGACGTAGCGGTCATGTGATTTGTTGGGCCTGCCTAAATCCTGTAGTCTTTCACCATCTGAGTTTGCCCTCATGAAAGGGAAATAGACCGTTGTGCTTCAAGCCAACTTCTAACTAGTGGAGTAATGGTTCGGGGATCTTCTCCTGGGGGCAGGTTATCTCACAAGTGCCCACAGCAGTGTTTCTTGCCTATCTGCTGAAGTTTCTGATATTAGCCACTGATAGAATATGGGGACTAGATGCGCCATTAGACGTAACCAATATGGCAATTCCTATGTTCCTTATCTGGAGGGGATTCCAAACTTGAAGGGCCAACAATGCTTCTGATTTTCAGGTTATATATGCAGCAGGAATGGTGAATGTGTGCACTCAATAACCAATCAATACCAGACCCAGGAGATTGGCTGATCTAAGCCTCTAATTCCTGTATGTGTGTGGTGTTTTGCTTTCTTTCATGTCCCCCCTGCTCAAGCACACCCTGGGACCATGTTTGGGGCCCTTCACTGCTCCTGTCAGTGTGGTCACACTCACCCTGAATCTATCCCTGTGCACAGTGTTGGATCGGTGATTTATTACAGAGATGAGCAGGATTTAATTGAGCTTTGAAATCTCTCTCTGTTCTGGGCACTTTCACTCATGATATTTGGGGCCCAGCTCTACCTTCAGGGCATACTCATGTCTGGCTCCTGCTTAGGTGGATGGCTGGGATGTCCAAAGAAAGAATTTGGTGCTAGATTTTAATGTCCTAATTAATGTATTTAGTTGCTGGTAGCTCTTTGCTAAAACACTTTCAGATGACTTAACAAGTGCTTCTTAGAGCCTCTGAATGAGACCTGCTACCTGATACATGCGAGTTCTGAAAAAGAAACGTTTCTTTCTGTTAACTCTGTTTTAGAGCAACTGGCAGCTATCCCAGAGTTCCGAGGGCTGGGCCCACTCTTCAAGTCCTCTCCAGAGCCTGTGGCTCTTACAGAATCTGAGACTGAGTATGTGATCCGTTGCACCAAGCACACATTTGTCAACCACATGGTGTTCCAGGTGCGTAGGCTGCTGCTACAGGGTTGTAAAAATAATCTCCTAATTGTTAATTACCCACTGGGCTGTTTCTTCCCAGTGGTGTGTCTTGTTTAGTTCACAATATGTAGCAGAGGTGAATGGTATTGAGACCGCTTCTTCCATACTCTGGGCCCAAGTAATTTGAATTTAACCTAAGCATGTGTGCATATTGTACATCTAAAGCATATACACAGTCACTAGGTGGTGCTGTTCTCATTCATAGTGTGTATGTGAGCGGTGCAGAGCTACTTTGTTTATGGGGTTGGACGGAAAGGTTCCTCAACCAGAGGTCTCGGAGTCAAGGTCAAGAAAGGGTGAAGCTTCCTTAATTTGACAGTGTGAGAAGGTTACAATAGAAAGACAGTCCAAGAGGAGAGAAGACTTATACTCATTTAAGCCATGAATAATGTATATACTCCCTCTGTATTACTTGGCTATGCCCCCAGCATGCTCCTACTATGTCTAAAAGACATTCTTTATGATGCATGTGCAACTTTTCACCTGGGCATCTGAAACTCCAAGTGGCCCAGGGCATGAGAAGTTTTGCAGCTAGTTAGTTTATGAAGAGTATGAATATTTTATGCTTACCTAACTCCTTTTACAGAGGCTCTTAAAATTCTTTACAGAGACACACATTCATTATCTACATCCATTTTACACCCAGGTGAACACACACACAGGTGAAGTGACTTGCCTGAGGTCATATAATGAGTCAGTGGCAGAGCCTAAATAGAAGCCAGGTGTCCTGATTCCCTCTTCTCTGCTCTAGCCATTAGAAGGGCCACTCCAACTCAACTCTGAGATACTGCATTTGTATGAAATTGAGGAAGGAAAATGTAGGCTATATATGTGTCAATCTAGCCTTCCTTATATTGAAGATCTTAGAATACTTTCCCTGGGGAAGTAATGGAAAGCTGTCTTTCTGGAGACATTTAAAACTGCCCTGCACAAAGCACTAAGACACAATACTGCACTGAAAGAGAACAACTACCCTCTGATTCCTGTCAGGCAGAAGGCTAAGATCGAGCCACTGGGCCATTGTGTCTTTATTTTAAATTTCTTTTCCTATTAAATATTTACAGAGGTCTCTGCATTAATTGGGGTTTTTAACTTCTCAACTGAAAAAGTATAAATGCCAGCTTATATGTGGTACATGTCTATTTCAGCCTTCTCAGGAAGGTCCTTTGACTACACAAGTTGACATCCAGTAGAACAGAGTTTGTATTTAGGTAGCAGATATTGCAAAAGGGAGTCAGCGTTAAAAATCACACTGAGCAACTCCTCTGCCTGAAACACTATCTCCTATTATGTCCATTATTAATGGCGTCAAGCTGTTGCTTCCCTTTCCTTCCCTGTATAGTTTGATTGTACAAATACACTGAATGATCAGATCCTGGAAAACGTCACAGTACAGATGGAGCCGACAGAGGGGTATGAGGTCATTGGCTACATACCCGCCAAAAGCCTACTGTATAACCAGCCTGGTATCTGCTACACGCTGGTGGCACTGCCTGAAGAGGACCCCACAGCAGGTAAGCAGCTTGTCCTCGTAGATTGCCATTCCCCTCAAATAACCCAAACTGTATTCCCTATACCCTCTGCCCCATGTACAAGCCATTTACTATAGCTGGTAAGTGAACACACCATCCAACAGCACCGAGTACAGTTTCTCTTCACTACTCTGTGGAATATAACCTCTCAAGGCTCCCCTCCTGGAAGAATTCCTCCCGCTTCTCCTAGGTTAACTTGCTTCAGAGCATTTCAGAGTGAGGCTGTGCACAGCCCTTTGTCTCCCTTCTTTTCAGACCCTAGGAAGACTGCTTGGCGTGAATGTAACAATTACTGTGACGCTGGCTACTGATGAGGTCTGTGGGGTGGGCCTGGGAGCTACATTTGGAGGGTCCCACACTACCAGAAGCTAAATTCCTTCTTGCCTAATCTTACCTCTTAAAAGTAGTTGTCTTTCCCCTGCAGCATAGGCCTGAGATACCCATTGCACTGGAAATGCCCTTACCAGTATCCTTAATGGATTTTATGACTGAAAGCTGAGATTGCTCACGCAACTTGTAAAGAAAGGAAGGATGGTCTGGTGGTGAGGGCAGTAGCCTGGGACTCAGAAGACTGGGATTTAGTTCCCTGCTGTGCCACAGATATCACTTAGTCTCTCTGTGCTTCAGTTCTCCATGTGTGAAACTGGGATAATAATACTGCTCTGCCTCCCGAGGATGTTATGAGATGTTTGTAGTGCACTCAGTCACTATGGGAACGGGAGCCATGTAAGTACCTACAGTAGGTGGATAGAAGTTGGAATGCATACTAGAATGGGTACAGCTGAGTCTCCAGCTCACTTATGACCTCACCAATCGGAAAGTGAAATGGGCTTTCTCCATGCTTCAGTCTCATTTGGTTTTCTTTGTAGTAACACAACTGATGACTGCTATACCTCTTTTATTGTTCACTGGGTAATGTCTGCTTCATCTGAGAGAGTTCATCACTGCCTGCCTTAATTTGTAAAGAAGTATTAATCAGCTGCTGTGTTGCAATGCAGAGGTGACATTTCAGTGGTAGTTGAAGTGACTCCTAGATAATATCTTGAGTATCTCGCAGGGGCAGAGAGGCTTATTTAATGAGCATTCCTAACATTATTTGAGATCCTCCCATGAAGAATAATATAACTTAATCTAAGGATCTCAGTGTTTTACAAACAATTCTCACAATCCCCTGTATCTATAATCATTTACTAAATCAAAATAAATAGAATGTACACATTTCACATTTGGGAGACTGAAGCACAGAGGGGGGAAGTGACTTGTCCAAGTTCACACAGCAAGTCAGTGGCAGAACTGAGGATGGAACCCAGGACTCTTCCAGTCCCCTATTTTGAACACTGCACAATGCTCCTAATTTTGAAGAGAAATGCATGTGAGATGGTAACGTGAGCCTTTCCTTTGCCACCCCTCTCCCCAGTGGCCTGTACATTCAGCTGCATGATGAAATTCACTGTCAAGGATTGTGACGTAAACACTGGTGAAACGGACGATGAGGGCTATGAGGATGAGTATGTGGTAAGGATCTGATAACTGGAGCTTCAGTAGGTCCAGGGGCTTTTGTTTCCCTTGTATTTTCTGTGCACCGATAGCCTGTTCCTCTGAAATGTAATCTGGCCACAGAAGCTTTGGGCACTTTCTGTGAAGAGGGGTGTGGGGTTCCTCCCATGGAGAGACAGAAGTTGCTTGTCCTGAGTTTCCCCAGTCTCTGCAGCTTCTCTTCTGATTGTTGGGGCCAGAACACAAATTTAATGAAGCTCTGAGCTTCACAAGCTGTAAAATCTCAGCATGGACAGATGGTTTACTCTGCCTAAGCTGGAGTACCTTCCTGTGAGTACTCTTCATACACATATCTGCCTACACTGGACATCTGCCTTTAGGGAGGCGGTGGTGTCTCCCTCAGATTGGGTTGCCCTGGGTTAGCATGCATTGTCACACATCAGGAATGAAGGGTGTTGGCAAAGCTGTGTGGAAAAGCTGGCATGGTTCCTTCTCACACCTTGGGCAGCATGGGCAGCCCTCCTGTGAACTAGAACTCTCTGTTGGAGGGTAAATAAAGCTCTTTCTGTTCTTGAAAAAGTGCTTTTACTTTAAAAATAACCTGTCGGTGCTCAAAACAGGACAGTGGGCTCCACCAACGCAGCAAAGAATCCTGTGGCACCTTATAGACTAACAGACGTTTTGGAGCATGAATTTTCATGAGTGAATACCCACTTCGTTGGATGCATGACTTTCCACCAACACAGTGTCTGCTTTAATGAATGGATGCTGTTTGGCCAATCCTGTGGCACCTTATAGAATAACAGACGTTTTGGAGCATGAGTTTTCATGAGTGAATACCCACTTCGTCGGATGCATGACTTTCCACCAACACAGTGTCTGCTTTAATGAATGGATGCTGTTTGGCCAGCTCTTGCACTGAATGAGTTTCACTTTATAGGCCAGAGTCTGAGTCTGGTACCAGGAAAATTCCATTGCTGGCCCTTGAGCCTGGAAGGGAACCTTGGCTCCTTCCTCTTGACAGTGAGATAAGGGCTGTATTAGGGTTCTGTGTAAGGGCTTCTGTCTGAGCCCATTGCTATATCCAGACAGAGCTTTTGAGCACAAAACCAATCTTCATGCTGAGGTCTCGGTTGCTCATTGGGAGCGAAAAGTTACCTTGAGCTTAGCCAGCGGCTTTGGTCGCTTCGCACAGGGTGGCTTTGTTTGCCTTTTGGAGTAGATGATGTGATGTGTCTGAACCTTAACCTGTTCTGTTGACTCCTGTATTTCCCTGCCCCTTTCTCACCGGGCACTCATGAGTATCTGACTGTAGAAACTACTTGGCAGTACTAGTCAGCATGAGCTGTAGTAAGAGCCGGTGGAGCTTTGTCCAAGCAGAGGGAATAGAGAGGATTTTCCAAAAGACACTGCGCAGCTAGACCCTTCTCTGTACCAAGTTATACGAGACACTCATCTCTCTCTGCTACGGCACTTGAGCAATTTTAAGTAACAACCATAGTCCATCCATTAATTAAACTAGAATTATGAGGAGATTTTGATCATGATCCTTCAGAGGAGTGTTTCCAGGTGTATATGCACTGGAGAGATGGGCTTATCCAGTGAGGCAGGTTCCACCTCCCATAAATGTGGCCACAACAGCAGCTCAGCTCATTGAACATTCACTGGTGGATGGTATCAGGTATGATACTTCCTGAGAAGGTCTCAAATGTAGGCATATACCCTTCTCCATTATGGACTCCGATGTCAGTCCTTCTTGGACCTGGGGTTCACACTGTACATTATTGATCTCAGAAATGATGAGCTGGGATGCAGAATATAGAGAAGTTTCTCAGTATTCCAGAAATGTAAATCTTGCATTAATCCAAGCCCCTGCCTCTATTTTGTTAAATTTTATTTTTGTGTTGTCCCTTCTTTTGATCTTTCTCAGACATTTTGATCTTTGGCACGTTGAGAGCTGTGCTCGGAATGGGAAATACCGTCATAAAACCCTGGGCATGGAAGAGCTGAAGGCTCTTCCAACTCCTGTACCCAATCAAAACAGATTGTACCAAAATATCATTGCTCAAATAAATCAGAAGGGAGGCAGGAAGCTAATTCTGAGAAAATCCATGATCAAAGTAAATGTCACCATCTTTACTTGATTGCAGTGAGCCAAGTCTATAGCTTTCCCCCGACAATAACTATCTTATTTATGTAAAACTTTTTTTCCCTATCAGCTTGAAGACATTGAGGTGACAGTAGCTGATCACATCCAGAGGGTTCTGAAGCCAAACTTTGGCGCAGCCTGGGACGAGGTTGGTGATGAGTTTGAAAAGGAAGAGACCTTCACTTTATCCACCATTAAAACATTGGAAGGTAAGGACCCCCAGACCCCCACAGAACTCCTCGCATTTCCCTGCTTGCAAGAGGCAGAGTCTGAACTCTGGCCTTTTAGAGTATGTCTGTCTGCACTGCAGCAGGGAGGTGTGATTCCCAGAACAAGTAGACAGACTCGCACTAGCTCAGCTCAAGTTAGCATGCTAAAACTAGCAGTGTGGATGTTGCAGCACTAGTGGCGGCTTGGGCTAGCAGCCCAAGTCCAGGCCCACCTGCCCCCCTGAGTCTGAGCTTGGGAGGCTAGACCAAGCCCTGGCCACTGCTGCAACACCCATACTGCTATTTTTTGCACACTAGCTTGAGCTGAGCTAGTGAAAGTCTGGCTGCCCAGCACATTTCAGGAGCTTCTAACAAAGTAGCTCATGCACTCTCTCGTGAAAGTTTCCTACAATCCAGTAGTTAAAAAGTGTTCTTAAAATATAAAAGTCTGTTAGTTATATACTTAGTGGTATATGTAAAAGTGCATGTGTTGTATTAATCTGTTTATTTTAAAGTTCTAGGAGGAAATCGCCGCCAGTGAGTTTCCCCACTGTCTGCAATTTGGGGGGCGTGTCATAAACAGATAGCTAAGGGTTAATGTTCTTTTACCTGTAAAGGGTTAACAAAGGGAACCAAACACCTGACCAGATGACCAATCAGGAAACAAGACTTTTTCAAATCTGGGTGGAGGGAAGTTTTGGGTGTGAGTTCTTTGTTCTTTGTCTTGGTTCGGTGACCCTCTCGGCTCTGAGAGTGATCTTTCTATCTCCAGGCTTTCTAATCTTCTGTTTCCAAGTTGTAAGTACAAGGATAGTAAGACAATAGGTTTATATTGTTTTTTTGTATTTACATGTGTGTAGTTGCTGGAATGTTTTAAATTGTATTCTTTTTGGATAAGGCTGTTTATTCATTTTTTCTGTTAAGCAATTGATCCTGTATATTGTCACCTTAATACAGAGACCATTTTATGTCTTTTTCTTCCTTTTTATATAAAGCTTTCTTTTTAAGACCTGTAGATTTTTTTTTTAGTGGGGGCTCAAGGGGATTGAGTCTGCAGCTCACCAGGGAATTGGTGGGAGGAAGAAGACAGGGGGGAAGAGAGAATCTCTTTGTGTTAGATTTACTAAGCCTGACTTTGCATACCCTCTGGGTGAGGGGAGAGAGAGATTGAGCTCTCGGTACTTGTGTTTCAAGGACTTGAAGCAAGGAATCTCCTAGAGTACCCAGGGCAGGGAAATCTGGGAGGAGGTAAGGAGGGAGAAGGGAAATGGGTTATTTCCCTTTGTGGTGAGACTCAGGGCATCTGAGTCTTGGGGGTTCCCCAGGGAAGGTTTTGGGGAGACCAGAGTGAGCCAGACACTGGAATTCTGGCTGGTGGCAGCGATATCAGATCCAAGCTGGTAATTAAATTTGGAGGTTTCATGCTAGCTTCTCATGTTCTGAGCTCTAAGGTTCAGATCTGAGTAGGAGAGTTATGACAAGCGTAGATATACCCTTAGAGCTGTGGCTCCCTATGGTCTGCTTGAGGCTCAGTTAAGGTCTACGGTCCAATACAGACCTCTTTTTGAGTAAACTTGTGACGGGCCAAATTCATCTCTGGCGTAGGTTCATAGAATTGGATTTGTCCTGTTGTGCACAGTATTGGCCTTTCATGACAAAAAGCTACTTTTAATTTCAAAAGAAACCATGTTGGTTTGGTCATTGTTGTGATGGAAGCACATCCTAAATTCTGAGTATCCTGAGGGTACTGGGAATGCCGTATGGTGAGGAAGGGAGCACCCCGCAATGGTCTTGAGCAACACCCTTTTCAAGAAGCTGGAACATGGTTCAACCTTAACTCTAGCTGTCCTTGCACAAGAGGAGAGAGGCTGCGTCTTAGGGCCCAACAGTAGGAAGGAGGAGTAAACCGTAGAGGTAATATGAAGCTGGGGAGGAGGGATCCTGAAATGACCTCTCGTTCTCATCCTCACACTCAGTTTATTTTATTTACTTATTTTAATTTTAAAGATTCTATCTTTGCCTCTTCCAGAGCCCACTGAAGTCTGTTGGGGTGACAACTTCTGAGGGTACTTTCATATTGGGCCCTCATCATGCAGTTTGGTGTTGCTCCCTTTAATAGTCACTACCTGATGGGGATTAGTCCTTAGTTTGCTGCCCCTTGTCTCTTCTCTTTGGCTATTTCTGTGCTGTCTTCCATGTCACCTCATGCATGGAATACCCTCCCTGAGCTAGTACTCGAAGCCACAATCCTCTCTTATTTGAAATCCCTCCTGAAGACCTGTGTCTCCTGCAAAGCCTGAAAGAAGCTCATTGTCTCCATCTTCATTTTGTCCACCGTTATCTCCTCAAATAAGTTATACCACTGCTGTGCACTAGCCTTGCTGAATTAGTGTGGAGTCATCTTGATGCTGTCCATGTCCTCCTTCCTGCTCACCTTCATGTTACCCATGCACCCTTGTTGTGTCATGTACAGAATGTATTATTTATGATTTGTATTGCATTAGTCTCCAAAGATCTCTCTCAGAATCAGGGCCCCACTGAGCTGGGCCCTGTACGAACACATATGGAGGCACTCTCTGCTTGAAGAGCTACTTTGTAAGCCCCTTGGGGCAGAGACCACATCTCTTCTCTGTATTGGGAGGAGGGCCTTATTGTACCTTTGAACACTGTTAAAATAATGATATTAAATAAACCCATGAAACTGACCCTCTGTTATTTCTTTTAACAGAGGCAGTCAGTAATATTGTGAAGTTCCTGGGGATGCAGCCGTGCGAGCGTTCGGATAAAGTGCCAGACAACAAGAACTCTCACACGTTGTACCTGGCAGGTAAAGTATTAGGATTCTCTGTTGGGATCTCTGCCTCACCTTATGTGGCACTCTTGGCGACTCTGGGGATTAGTCTGTTTTGAGACTGAACAGTAGTGCTCAGGATGTTAGCCCAACTAGTGCACAGCCTGTCACTCAGTTGCCACAGCCTCAGATAACATTCATTGGCCTGTTCCTCTTGTGCTCCCTATCCCTTCAAATTCAGGGCAGCTGATAATGTTGGGATCAGAAGAATTACTTTGGGATAGGGATTAGGGACAAGCCCAATCTCTGGGATAGTTTGAATTGAGTTCAGAACCGGCCTGCATGATCTTCAGGGAGCTGTTAGCCCAACATTTGTGGGAGTTCCTGGATTTCCAGAATGGGGTGAACTGAAGTATTCTATGGGAGATGCAAGGAGGACTTGAGCAACAACTGAATGTAATTCTAGATGTTAAACTAAGATGCACACTGGATGAGCAACTGATGGTGATATCAGAAATGTCTTGATCTTCTCCCCATTTGAGTCTAAAATATAAATTTAATTTGTGTGTCTGTGGGGTTTTGAAAGATTTATACTAGTGACTAACTCATCTGGGTACCTTAATGTGCTGCTGTGGGGTTTATAACTATCCAGCTGCATTGGGGATTTTTTTGGACTATGTTCAGCTGATGCTTTTTGGAGAGCAGACCTTGCTCCAGTCACATGAGTATCCTTAGAATTTGATGGATGAGCTAGTGGCATTCAAGCACTTTATTCTCTTTCTTCTCCTCGCTGTTCCAGGTGTGTTTCGGGGTGGCCACGATCTCTTGGTTCGTTCTCGTCTCGTCCTGACAGACACTGTAACAATGCAGGTCACAGCCCGCAGTGGAGAAGAGCTTCCTGTGGACATAATCATGGCCTCGGTTGGCTAAACTGTGTTTCTGAGACTGCACTCTGACATAAGGCCCATAAAGGGAGAATGTTCTTGGTTTTCTTGGTTCCCCTCTGTTCTGGACACTGAATTGGAATCACAGTCACTACTGCAGCTTTTTATCATTAGTAAAAACTAGGACAGTTATTTGGGTTTTTCTAAATAAAATTGTGGTGTTTTTTATGCCCTGACAGGAGGTTTTAGGAAGCATTCAGTTTCACTTAAATCTATAAACTCCTCTGAAGAATCAGCCCATTTAATACCAAGTTGCTGAACTCTGCAGTCTGGGGGTCTTGTGTTTCCAATGAAGCCTTATTTAACAATTCATATTATGGTAACACTATCAAACCCATTAAGTGGTCACTTGGAATCTGAAATTAGTGTGCTTTTAATTATCACTAATTTTGCTAGTATTTTTATGTCTTTAAAAGACTCTTAAAAACAGGACATGATAAATAAATAAAATTATAAAATTCCCTGTCCTGCAGGTATAGAACTTGGCTGCCTTCCACTGCTATCTTCATGGAAAATGACAGGCTGATCTCCCAGGGTACTTATCCCTCAACATAGTGGGTTGGGATTGGCTGGCTTGCAATTATATTCAGTCAAAAAATGGAAAATAAGTGCCTAGCTGTAGCTTTGCACAACCCTGTCAGAAGGAAAGAGTCTGTGTAAAGTGCAAATCAATTAACACACTGTGTATAATTGGTTTGGCTGTTCACATTCCCCTAGTTATCAGTAACTGGTTTCTCAGTTGTTGTTAGATCCACCACTGAAAGCCTATTGTATAAGTGGTAGAGGATTATGTGATTTTTTTTGGTGTGTAGTATCCTGAGGAAAAGTGACCAGTTAGATTTTTGAGTATGAAAGAAGCAATATGGTGATGTGTAACATCAGACAGTATGTAATATATCAACCAGAGCTATTGTCATTCCTCTCTGGAGACATCATTTTGGTTAGCTTATGAGTTTATGCCAGATAAGGGGAAAACAGGAGATAAGTCTGTTTCTAGCACCTATAATTGATCTTTGTTCTACTCTGCCTGTATTTTTTTATGCAAAATGTCACCATATAATGTAACATTAAACAAAGTATTAAAAGATTCTGATGGAATTTACATAATTATTTATTATTGGTCTAAAGGTGTAGCTAAAGGCATTGCACCAACTCAGTACTGCAAGACTGACAAGGCATGTATGACTGGTTGGGATATTGTCATAGACAATGCCTGTCTTGCATGCTTTAAACAGAGGGATTATCCAGGGTAGCACCAGTTTTTTGTCATTGCCTCTTCTGTTCACCTTTCTCACCACCCTACTGGGGGTGTTCACCATATCCCGTGCTAATACTCAAGGAGTTCTCCTTACTCATCACCTTCTGCATGAGCCTCCCACTTCAGTTTTCTTCTTTTTGTTTGTTTGTTTGTTTGTTTTAAAGCAAACCTTGTCGCTCCTGGTCCTGTGGCTTTGGCCACTATAGGGAAACAAATGCACCTGTGCAACCCCCTGTGCTAGCCTGAGGCTTCTGCAGCTGTCTGTCAGCTAGGAGAATGAACTCTTGTGTCTCCTCTTACTAGAGTGGTCCTATTTCCCTTCGCTGCATTTGCAGCAGCACTATGAGAATTACAGCAAAACACAAGGCTGAGCAGGCAGCTGACTGCACATCCTGCAGGCACACAAGGGAGGGTTTGGGAAGGTCTTTGGCAGAGATGTGTAGCTGACAGGGAGCCAGGAATGCTCATTCCACCAGCTCAGGCTGGCCCCCACGTTCTGATGAGGTTGATATGGCCTCGCCATCTAGGCCTGACTGAGGGGTTACAAGGTGCAGAGCACTACTGGGGGCAGGTTCATGGGTGACGGGTGCACCTGGGCTGTGCCCAGAGCCCCACAGCAGAGCAGAGCTGGGGGCCTACAGCTCTAGAGAGAGCAGACAGGTTGAGGCACCCAGGACCGGCGCTAGGGGTTTGAGTGCCCTAGGCGCACGGCAATTTCGCCACCCCACGCGCTGGTCCCGCGGTTCCCGTAGAGCTGCCGCAGTGGTGCCTGCGGGAGGTCTACTGGAGCCGCGCGAGGAGCCGTCCGCAGGCACCACTGTGGCAGCGCCACCGGAGCCACCTGCCGCCCCCTCCGGCAAAATGCTGCCCACCAATTATTCTGGCGCCCTAGGCTGCCTAAATGGTAGCGGCAGCCCTGGAGGCATCCCTGCCCCCGCTTTCCCTCCTGGCCCTGGACAGCTCCCAAACATGGCCCTTCCCCCAGCTGTAGGTGACCAGATTTCTCATTTTATAGGGACAGTCGCGATATTTGGGTCTTTTCCCTATTTAGGCTCCAATTACCCTCACCCCCCCGTCCCGATTTTCACATTTGCTGTCTGGTCCCACTGCCCAGCGTGGAGCCCGGCTCTCCCGCGGGGGCTGGGCTGGGACTGCACCGCCCCGGGGCAGGGAGAAGCCTGGCTGCGGCGGGGCGGGAGGAGCTGCCCCCGCGCTCACCCTCGCCAGTCCGCGGGGCCGCGGGCAGAGCCTTGCGGGGCGCTGCACCATCCCCGTCACGTGCCCACCGCTGCCCTCTCACAGGCGGCGGCTCGGACCCGCCCCCGCCGGGCTGTTGGCGGCAGGAGCAGCGGGCGGGCTGAGGTGTCGGTAACGGCCGGGTGAGCGGGACCTACCCTGGGCTGGGCGGCGGGGCGGCCTGTGAGAGATCAGGGCGAGGCGAGCCCCATAGGAACCCACCATGGGGCCAGCGTACCCCCGGACAGGCCCCCCCCGGAGAGCCCCTCCGTGCCTGGGCAGGACCCGCCCCGACCCCCACCGGAGACCCCCTCCGTCCCTGGGCAGAACCCTCCCCGACCCCCACCGGAGAGCCCCTCCGTGCCTGGGCAGGACCCTCCCCGTCCCCCACCGGAGAGCCCCTCCGTGCCTGGGCAGGACCCTCCCCGTCCCCCACCGGAGAGCCCCTCCGTCCCCGGGCAGGAATCCCCCCCCCCCACCGGAGAGCCCCTCCGTCCCTGGGCAGGAATCCCCCCCCCACCGGAGAGCCCCTCCGTCCCTGGGCAGGACCCGCCCCGACCCCCACCGGAGAGCCCCTCCGTCCCTGGGCAGGACCCGCCCCGACCCCCACCGGAGAGCCCCTCCGTCCCCGGGCAGGAATCCCCCCCCCCACCGGAGAGCCCCTCCGTCCCTGGGCAGGACCCGCCCCGACCCCCACCGGAGAGCCCCTCCGTCCCCGGGCAGGAATCCCCCCCCCCACCGGAGAGCCCCTCCGTCCCTGGGCAGGACCCGCCCCGACCCCCACCGGAGACCCCCTCCGTCCCTGGGCAGAACCCTCCCCGACCCCCACCGGAGAGCCCCTCCGTCCCTGGGCAGGACCCGCCCCGACCCCCACCGGAGACCCCCTCCGTCCCTGGGCAGAACCCTCCCCGACCCCCACCGGAGAGCCCCTCCGTGCCTGGGCAGGAATCTCCCCCCCCCCCGGAGACCCCCTCCGTCCCTGGGCAGGAATCTTCCCCCCCCACCGGAGAGCCCCTCCGTCCCTGGGCAAGAACCCCTCCCCACACCGGAGAGCCCCTCCGTCCCTGGGCAGGACCTGCCCCGGTCCCTCCGTCCCTGGGCAGGAATCCCCCCCCCCACCGGAGAGCCCCTCAGTCCCTGGGCAGGACCCGCCCCGACCCTCACCGGAGAGCCCCTCCGTCCCTGGGCAGGAATCCCCCCCCCACCGGAGAGCCCCTCAGTCCCTGGGCAGGACCCGTCCCCGACCCCCACCGGAGACCCCCTCAGTCCCTGGGCAGGACCCGTCCCCGACCCCCACCGGAGAACCCCTCAATCCCTGCGCAGGAACCTCCCCCCCAGCTCTCTGCTCCCCACGAGAAACCCCCTCAGTTGCTGGGCAGGAACTCCCCCCCTCCCCCACCAGAGACCCCCTCAGTCCCTGGGTCGTGAGCCCTGCACCCGCCTCTCCCAGCAGGGAGCTCTCCCAGCTCCTTTCTCCCCCACCAGGAACCCCCTACAATTCCCCCTCCCCCCTATCAGCAGCCCCTCTCAGTCCCCTGACTTTCTCCAAACTCCTCTCTGTCTGAGCAGGGGACCCCTTTTCCATACTCTACCAGGCTGGCCCTCAAAAAACCCAGTCCAATAACCAGTGACCTAGAGTAGCAATTCCCACTCTCCCTTTCCCAGAGCTGTGCTGCTTGGGGCATCCCCTGACTTACTGATTCCTGTAGATTTAAATGTATGGTTAAAGTAAACACAGGGGCACAAAGGGCTCCCCTAGCCTGTGTCCGGAGGTCTGTTTCAGTGGATATGTTAGTGGGCAGCAAAACCAATCCATCTTATTTTTTTTTCAAGGCACCTATTTCTTCTATCTGAGCACCATGTAACAATTAAAGATAGCTTTGAGCATGTGGCCTCCCAGCCCCCCTCTGAATGTTACTCAACTGCAATCCTTAGTTATCCCACTGAAAGAAGTGTTAACATCACAGATGGAGGAGAAGGTTTGGGGGAATTAAGTATTAAAAAGCCCATGGAACTATGTGGTGTGCTTTAAATATGACACTTTAGCCACTCACCACTTGTACTCTCATCTGTTCATTGTATGCTTCCTTAGATTATTAAAGTCTTAGGGTCTTCTTTTTTTTTTTTTTTACAGTATCAGCACACTTTTGGGCTCTGTAAATAATAAACCCCTGACACCTTGCCATAGGCTGAGTCGTAGGGGAAGACATGCATGTAGGAGAAATGTGATCATGCTTTGTCACCTGAAGTCAGATTTTAGGCCGTTGTTCCACAGCATATGTCTTCTTCCTTTAGGAAACTTGTGAAGAATGTGTGGGCGCACGGCCTGTGCTCTGGGAGCAGATCGCATCCGCCGGGCCTGTGTGTACCGTGATAACCATGGTAGAATAAGACAACCTGAATGGAGAGATGCTGATAAATACAGCCCCTCCTACAACAAGAGTCCCCAGTCCAACAGCCCTGTGCTGGTTTCCCGACGACACTTTGAAAAGGTAGCCTTCAAGCAGAACAAATTACTCAGCATGCATTATGGTGCATCATATACAATGAATAGTAGTTTGAAGGGGGGTAACTGCATATTTCACAACTGTACTTGACCAATTTGATATAAATGTCTTTATATTTTGGAGTATCACAGGTTTCAGTCTCTTCAAGCCTTAGTAGTTTAGTTTTAGTTCCGTATCTCCAGACTCTTACTGCTAGTATATGCTTTGCAGGAATTCATACTGACATTTCAGGCTTTTCAGTACACATGCTTGCCATATTAATAGTTCTGTATGTGTTCCCACTTCTACAGTAAAAGGGTGTTTTAAGTTCTGCTGAAATGTCAGGAATTAGTTATTTGTTACAACTGCTTAGATTTGTAGAACCAGAAATGTTTAAAGATTAAATTTAAAAATATTAACACTTTATCATCCTAAACCAATACACCTGTACAGCATTTTAAAACACAGTATTTGAAAACTACTTCCTTTACTGCTTAAATATTATACTTAAAATTCCACAATTCTCCTGCAATAGCTGATGAGATCACAAAGAAGAAAAAGATGGTGCTTGAAACATATGTATTTATTATTTATATTACTGTAGTGCTTAGGAGCCCCATTTATGGACCAGGACCCCATTATGCTAGGCGCTATACAAACAGAGAACAAAAAAGATTGTCCCTGTCTCAAGGAACTTACTATCAGTGTGTAAGACCAGAGACAACAGATGGATGTAGGCAAACTGATGGAGGAGTATAAGGAAACAATGAGATGGTACTGGTCAATGTGATAGTAGTGGTCTCGAGCGTACCAGCAGCCTAACTATTAACACAGGCAAACATCTGATCATCCAGTCATCTTTATTAAACTACTTTCCATGCTTATTCACTATTTGGGGACAGTGTGACACACTTTATTTACAATGTTGAAGCAGAAACAATTGGATTTGTGCTTTTCTTTGCTGCTTTCTGTTCTGCTTGTAGGCCTGAAAGGTTTTTCAAAACTGAAGGCCAATAGAAATGTTTCTGTGTAGTTTTGTTCATTGGGAACTTTTTTTAACAAACCATTTCCCTGTGGTATTAACCACCCAAACATTGCAGCTTTTGGCTAGCACCTGAGAATCAGAAAGTGAATTTGACTAGAAGCAGAAGTGAAACCCACAGTCTGTTTCCATTGTCCAAGCTGAGAAAAAATGCAAAAATGTGAACAGTGAAAGGAAGTTAGACTTTAAAAATGCTCAGATTATTAAAACAAAGTTATTTTTGTAACATTTGTAAGAATTTTTGTAAAAATAAAAAATATAAGGAACCTAACAGTGTCCTTTTATAATTATTCACTGCATTGGGAAAGGCCCTAAGATGACAGTGTTGCTGGGACTTTTTTTAGTAGGGCAGAATGTATAATATGCTTAGAGTGGAAGATCCCTGAATAGTATTAGTTAAGTAAAAATTGCAAATTTACTATTATACGCAAATATTGTATTATATAGTGAATGTTCCTTATAACCACTGGTGTTTATATTTATTTTTTTTAATTGCCTTATTGCATATTGCTGGGTCTGAAAATTAATCCCTTGCATATTTTCAATGACTTTCTCAGAGGAGTAATAATTACTGATTACTTTTGAATCATTTTTCGGTTGCAGTCATGTATCAGCACAGAGTATATTCTCACACGCATACAAAAAAGAAGTGATAGAATTGCAAAGAAAAGTAACTAGCAGAACAGCAACCAAAAGTTTCTTTCTCGTCAGAAAGTAACCTTTCTTCGTAAAATGTAAGATGTTACTTTAATAAGTTATCTGTAAGCTCCTTTTTTCTTGTTAGGCTCTCTGCTACTAGTTGTAGTGAGTGAGTTTGCTGTGATTTGTTTGTAGTTTCCACTATATAATGGAGAAGGCAGAGAGCTATGATATGCTCTGATTACTTTGTAATTTGCTGTCTGCTCCTGTCTTGCATGTACTTGCATTTTATGTGACAGGATGCTGACTCTTCTGAGCGTGTCATTGCGGCTATGCGCTGGGGATTAGTCCCAGCCTGGTTTAGAGAAGATGACCCTTCCAAAATGCAGTATAAAACGTCCAACTGCCGCAGCGATACTATGATGGAGAAACTGTCCTACAAGGTAAGTTTACAATATTATCGCGTTTAATAAGTCTTGAGAGAGAGAGAAGATTTTATAATCATCAGCTCCTAGCAGTGCTACTAATGACTTGTAAACCAGAGATCTAAACCTCTTCCTAACAAGA
Organism: Gopherus flavomarginatus; assembly: GCF_025201925.1. Taxonomy (NCBI): domain Eukaryota; kingdom Metazoa; phylum Chordata; order Testudines; family Testudinidae; genus Gopherus; species Gopherus flavomarginatus. The sequence continues at coordinate 24,144,299 of NC_066622.1, read as the reverse complement.
ATTGGCCACCACCACCCTGTTGCACAGAAAATAAATCCTTCTGAATGACACATTGTAAAACCTTGCATCTCAGTTTCATTGAAATAGAAGTACCCGACAAGTGATAGCTTTTCGCATGCTGTATTTGACCAGGTGGCCTTAAGATAACCCGCTGTTTGGTTCAAGTACAGTTCAGACTGGAGAAAACAAAGGCATTGGCTCTATAAAAAGAAAGCTTTTGGAATAAAATTCTGCTTGAAATTAATAAAAAGCTTGTCTGCTAAGCCTATTGAGCAGCAGCACAAAGAGCTCCATAGGTAGACTTATACTACCCCTCTCAGCTAGAAGGTGGGTATACTGTTTAGTGGGAGTCTATAAAAGGGGTTCTGTCATGCTGTAAATGATGGAAGGTGAGAACATGAAGGATTATTTTATCTTACTGCTCATAACCTTCAGTGAAATAGAGACTTTCAGAATTACCCTGAGTATTACTTGCAGAAGACCTCCAACTTAATTTTGGTGTGGGGTGGGGATTTAGGTGCCTATCTCCCATTGATATTAATGAAAGGGAGTAGACAGAGTGCCAATTACTACAGTGACATATTTTAAACTAAATCAAACTTCTTGAATGGAATAGAATGACTAGATTTTCATCTTGTGCTAGTGTGGAGTTCTCATGCCGCCACCACCATGTATTAATCCATTTTAATTCCTAGGTGGTTAGGGGACACTACCAGATAACTATGTATAAGACACATATACAGTAATTAACTACATAATAAGGCTCTAACTTCCTCAAGAGCTTTTAATAGTGGTATAAACCCTGATAGCAGAGCATAGTTTTATGTGAACAGAACCCCAGTGTGGACCTACAGCTTTTATGTCTATGTATTTGAGGATCAGTTATAAAATACGAAAAGGGTTATAAATAAATGTGTTCCCTATACTTCAGCCATGGCCTTGTCCTCCCCTCCTAACAAACATGTTTCTTTTATTTTAATACTTTCCAAGCTGCCATCTGCTTTGATTTGTGACATGGTCAAATCTTCTCTTCCCAAAGGGACCTCTGATAAAGGGCAAGCGCTGTGTAGTGCTGGCAGATGGATTCTATGAATGGCAGCAGCACAATGGAAAGAAGCAGCCCTATTTCATTTACTTCCCACAGCCCAAGCAAGAAATGGTACTGGATTCCCAGCAACAATGTTGTTTTAATATTCAGCAATGCAATATAGCACTTTTTGGTTTGCAAAGGCTTTAGAAATATTAATCAGTTGTCACTTATCCTGAAGAAAAACATATTTATTTTGTAAATTCCTGCTCGCTCCAGCTGTGTTTGTGATTGAGGTTCAGGCATAGGATATTGGAGACAGTGCAGCTTGAATGTGTGGTGAGGCCTAACTTCCAGGCAGGTGGAAAGAGGGCTTTGGCAGTGATGGAAGATGTCCTGCAGTCATGTAGTCATCCCCTATATATTAAAGTCCTGAAATGCAGAAAGATTAACTTCTCTTATGTTTGGAACTGTTGCTGTAATATGTGTTGGTACACCCAATGCTGCAGTCTGTGCATGGCCTTTTGATCTATAGTGTGCTTCCCTTCACTGTTCTAATGTAGGGCTTGATCCTGAGAAGTGCTGAGCGCAAAGTGCTCCCGTTGAAGTCAATGGTCCTTGCTAAAATTTCACAGAGCAGAGTTCTGAATAATCTCAGAAACTCTTCTCTGTCTGTTGTGCTTTCTCCCCTCATTATTTATTTTTTCATGGAAATGTAATCTGTTACATGGAATATCTTCTCTGCTACTGTTTCTTATCCTTTCTCCTTTTCTGTGACTTCACAATAATTTCCAAAGTAACAGATTACGATGCACAGGTGGAGGATATTGACTTTGAGAGGTTGAAAAGTATCAATGTAAGATGATGCTCCTAATAAAGTTTTTGTGTAAACATCCCTAGAAATAGAGAAGAGTAATTAAAATAGCAAATGAGTCATGGGTAGCTGAACTACACTGGTTTTCAGTGTTTTCTGTGAGGTATCAGATAGCCTTTAAATATCTTTGTATTGAAATTACCTAGCACAGGAAGGAGGTTAGGAAAGATTGTGATCATTCTGTATCTTTTTTTTCCAGGCAGATGGGAAAGATGATGATGAAGAGTGGAAAGGCTGGAGGTTACTCACCATGGCTGGGATTTTTGATTGCTGGGAACCTCCTGATGGAGGGGATGCATTGTACACCTACACCATCATCACAGTAGATGCGTCTAAAGGCTTAAGTGCTATCCATAACAGGCAAGTGAGAATGACTGGCTGTGACTGGTAGAGTTTAGGCTGGCAGAGATTAGTGGGGAGTGTGTGGCAGAAAACCTTCCTTTTACCTCTGTGGAGCAGGTAGTGTGACTGTACATACATAGCCTTGGTGGCCAAGAACACACAGGCCAGAAATTCTTCCATGCTCTTTCTGCCTGATCCCCTTAGAGAAGTACATTAGAACATTACTGACTTGTTTCAGGTCACTGAATTTTGCTCTTGCCATAAATCACTGTTTTTGGCCCCTTGCTGGTAGCAATAAGAATTGAATTGCTCATAAGGCTGCCTAATGATTGACAGACCCTTTGCCTCCTCTGGGGAAGCAGGCTGCTTTGGTGAAGTTAGCACACTGTTTGCCTCACAGAAAAACATTGCATTGCTCAGTCCTTTCCCCACGGCTTCAGAAATGAGGTCTGTATGCCTTTTAGCCTTTTCTTAACATGATAAGAGTTATTGCCAACACAGTTAATCCCCAGATAACATGATCCAGATTCCAGCTAATTCTGGATCTTAATTTGGCTTTCACCCAAATCACCCAGTCCTGCCACATGGCGGATAAGTTGTGTTTCTCTATGTGGTCTTAAGATTTCTGCATCTCCTCCCATGTTTAGGATGCCAGCTATCCTGGATGGGGATGAGGCCATCAGGAAATGGTTGGACTTTACAGAGGTATCAACACAGGAAGCCCTTAGGCTCATCCACTCCACAGAGAACATTGCTTTCCACCCGGTTTCCACTATAGTAAACAACTCCAGAAACAATACACCAGAATGCCTCGTTCCCACTGGGCTGGGACCAAAGACGGTGAGATCTGGTGGTTGACACAAATCAGACTTCCCTACCATAATACAGTTTAATAATAATAAATATAATTGTACTTTGTCCTTTGTCTAAGTGGGGGTTCTGCTGCTCTTTCCAAATGTTAATGAATTAATCCTGCCTGTCAGGTCGATAATTTATACCCATTTTCATAGATGCATAGATTGTTCAGGCTGGAAGGGCCTTTTACAGAGGAGAAAATGAAGGGCTGGATTTAGGGGCAGGTGACTGCCTGGAGTGCCAGGCTTAAGGGTCACCAGGCTCGGGGTGTGTGTGTGCTGTTTTCGTTAATAGTGACAAAAGGGAAAATAGAATGTTTGAAGTAAAATATAAATACAGATTGCAGATCCTAGCGTGCAAATTTATCATCTTATATGACAGAATAAATAATGCATCAAAGTTGTGTAATGGGCTAAAAATGCAATAAAAAATAAGGTATTCAAAAATTTTACTCATGGGGGGAGGCCACGCCATAGAATATAAGAGAATAAATCACATGTTTTGGTAGATGTTCATTAGGGGCTGGGAGCTCACTCAGCGCTTGAGGATGAGAGGTAGATTATGCCATGTAAGATTCTTGAGCTACTCCTTCTAACTGATTCAGGATGGCTCTGAGAAACTCCCAAATCAGGAAGTGTTATTTACTCCTTCTCATAACACAAGAACTAGGGGTCACCAAATGAAATTAACAGGCAGAAGGTTTAGAACAAACAAAAGGAAGTATTTTTTCACACAACACACAGTCAACCTGTGGAACTCCTTGCCAGAGGACGTTGTGAAGGCCAAGTCTATAACAGGGTTCAAAAAAGATCTAGGTAAGTTCATGGAGGACAGGTCCATCAATGGCTATTAGCCAGGATGGATAGGGATGGTGTCCCTAGCCTCTGTTTGTTAGAAGCTGGGAATGGGTGACAGGGGATGGATCACTTGGTGATTACCTGTTCTGTTCATTCCCTTGAGGGCACTTGGTATTGGCCACTGTTGGAAGACAGGATACTGGGATAGATGGACCTTTGGTCTGACCCAGTATGGCTGTTTTTATGTTCCCAAAGGCAGCCATCCATCCTCAGTTGGAGAGAGAGTCACTGCAGTGAAGGCCCCTCAAGGATTCCCATTCCTTTTCCTGCTCTTCCAGAAATAAACCATGTTGTGAAGTGTTGGAATCACTCTGCTTAGTACAGTATATTCTTTCCTGAATGGCATTTAGGATTAATCTGACTGGGACTTCCATGGGGACCTTCTGCAAGGCTGTGTAACTGTAGGGAGTGATGTTGCTGCTGCACCTTCCCCATTCTGAAAATGGACCCAGCTCATTGACTTGGTACCCATGTGGGCATTTTCTGATGTGCCTTGCATATATGACCAGCTATTTCTGTGGTTCTTGTTTTTCTTATTGTAATTTGTCCTGCCAGGAAACCAAAGTCAGCACTAGCAGCAAAATGATGTTGGATTGGATGAAAAACAAATCTCCCAAGAAAGAGGAAGATGATTTGCCGAGATGGTCCAGCCAGTTCATCCAAATCGCTGCACCCAAGAGAACCAGTGCAGCCTTAATGCACCAGTGGCTGAAGAAGGAAGAAGGGGATCCTTGTGCAAAGAAGCCCAAAACTCAATGAACTGAATTTCAGTTCTGTGTTCCTAAGTAGATGCAGCATGTTAGCCTGTTAGATCCTGCAGACTGGTACTGAGATTCCTGTGACCTTGTTGCATTGAGCATTTAACCATGATCTCTAGCACTCATGTGATTTCTGTAGCTTGTTTCCCTTCTTGTGCTGATTATTTACTGATTCAAGAGAGCAGTGTTTGGTTTTTAAAATTTTCTTTGTTGTCTTCCCTTAGCAGGGACATAGATTTAATGTGAAATGCTCACCTCCCACCAACTTTTTCACTGTAGCCCAGTGGTTGGCACTGACCTGCCTTGGGAACATTTATGGATTAGATACATGTGTGAGAGGCACTTAAACCCAGTCCATGCTCTTCCCATTGGATGAGGAACAGAAAAACTGCATGGAATTCTTTCCTGCAGTGGTATTCAACTGGTTCTCCTTTGTGTTAATTCTCCTATATAGTGTCTGTTCTATATAGGTTATTTTGGACACTTTTGATGCTTGAGAACTTCTGCAGCTGAAAAATGAACAAAATAACCTATGTTAAATTGGTATTTAAATCAGAGACAGAGCCCCATTTCCCAAGGTCAGGAAATTCTGGGGTAACCTGCCTTGCTTTGTGTCAGCACAGCAACATGTATGGGCCTCTGCATACGGGTTCCAGAACAGTGGAATCCTGATGTCATATGTGGAAAGGAGGATGTTCAGGATCCTGGAAGCAAGTGCTATGGGTACAGGTCCCTTTTAAAACTGAGGAAGCATTCTGCTGTGGAAATGGGGAGGGCTGTGTGTGTTTGTGTGTGTGTGTAAGAATAAGAGAGAAATGCCTTAAGTCAGTTTTGCTGGTGAAAGTAAAAAGTGGCCTTACCTTTAAGTCCTTTTCCATGCGCATTGTCTGTCCCATTTCTGACAGGCTGACCTGTCTTTAAGGAGTCTGTGTGCTATTGTCAAGGGCTGCTTTGAAAACCATTCCCCAGTGGTGATATAATATGGAAGCCACTAGAAGTATCCCCTCAAATTTCCCACTGTTGCTACCACTGGTGGCAGCAATGGAAGTTATAATGTAGGCCCTGAGTCAGTATTTTAACCAGTTTTGTCTAACCATGCTCTGAGCAGGGTTAGATGACACAGTGGTAAAATGGCAGCATATTGTCTACACCAGATCTCACATTGACAGTAGCAACACTGGTAAATTTAAACAGAAAAAAGTTCTGATGTTCAGAAGTGCTGAATGCCCACAGCTCCAAGTGAAGTCAATAGAAGCTGCAGGTACTCAGTACCACTGAAAAACAAGCTTTAATGCGTTGGCATGACCTTAGAGAGTAGGTTCCTGAGAATTACTGGGTTTAATCTGTCTCCTGTGGCAGCCATAACTCCTAGCTTTATTATTTTTTGGGGGGAGTAGTGTGGGAAAACTTGTCTTGGCCATAATGTTTGTGCAATCTTTTTATTAATAGGATTTTAAGATTTAGAGAGTATTTTCTGAATTCTTGATACAGAGAGGGAACAATCACTCTGTTGAGTAGGTAGATCACTGGACTGTCACTAAAGTATATTTTTTTGTCTTTGGTCTGGGACCTGAACAAACAGTGAGAGTCAAATGTTAGAGCAAAGCCCTTAGCATGTGGGAGTTCTCTGGAGAGCATCACTTATTTGTATTTGAAGTAGTAGTTTGTAGAAAATAAAAATCGATCAGTTGGCTTGTTGTGATGTGTCCGTGTGTGAGTCTGTCTCTCTGTACTTGTTATCAATCCATAATCATCCATTCCACAAGCAATGGGAATAATGTGTCTTCCTCACTCTTGGGAAAAGAGAGAATTCGTAGAGTATAGTGAGCTGTAAGACTTTTGGTTGGATAAAGTTCTTGGAGAGGTAAGAGTTTATTTACAAATTAAAATATTCTCAGAAGGCAGATTGATGGCTCCACTCAGAACTGCTTTGTTCTAAGGGAGCTCCACAGATGCTTAGCTGCTGTGGAGAGTCTTGGGGGATGGGCGGTTGAGCAGCAGCCCTTGGAGTGTCAAACAGGAGTATGGTGAGATACCATTAAATGGGGGAGAACCAAATCCATGCTGCAAGGAAGTGAGTTATTTTAAAAGTATCAAACTGTATCCAAGATATATGAGAATCTGACCATAACTTGCTACATTACATTCATTGGGAAATGCTCCATTGAGCCTCATTTCTGACATCTTTGAGGAGCTAGGGAATGTCTCCTGCTAGCTCATCAGTAGTTTGGGTGGATGTAGGGTTTCCCCTAGTCTATGGTTAATGTAAACTAGCCAGAAACAGTTTTGCAGTCTATTTCCCTATCATTTCCATCATTAATCTCTCAAGACAAAATAATTTATCTAATTTCAGTCCTATTCCAGACTGGAAGAATCAGAGGGCTTGATTTGTGGTCCCTGAAACTTTTGCCTCAACATCATCTATGTGCTTCAGCAAGCAACATGCAGAAAATGAGAAATAGTTTTCTTCCTCTGCCAAGTAATTTCTTCTCTAGACAGAATGATTTTGCTGTCTTTCTTCAGTGCATTGGCTGTAAACAGCAACCATTACAGAACAGACTCTACAAAAAGTAACAAGCATGCATTTAATAATTGTTTTAAAACTCCGTGTTGCTACTAATGGAGGGAGGCATGAGGTGAATACAGACCTGGCAATCAGGAATACCTGAATTCTAATCCTCCTAATATTCCTTTATTGCCTTGATCCACTCATAATCCCTCTCTGCCTCAATTTTCCCATCTGTAAATGGGGAATAATCCTTCTCCCTAACACTCATAAGAGCTAATTATGTGTAGAGCATTTTGCAGGTAGAAAGCACCAGAAGTGTTATCACTAAATAACTATATTTATAACTGTCATTTCTAAACACCTTTAAACTTACGTCTATTTCCAAATCAAATGTGTCTCCATTCAGAAACTGTTAATTTTTTTTTAATGAACATACTTGGTGCCATAATCTCATCCTGAAGCTCATATACTTGCTTCAAATAAAGCCCTTCTGTTGAAAGCCAAATGCCAGTTCTGCCAGCAGCTGTGTCAGTAACCTTAGAAAACAATTTTTTATTTTTTTTTAGTGTTGATCTCTCAGGAATGAGGAATTGTCTTTTACATGCGAGTATAAAACCTAGCCCCTAAAACCAGGGGCTTGCAAACCCATTGCCACTAGCCAGAGAAGTTTATTAGTTTTGGGAAAGGAAAAAGCCCATCCTGTTAAGGTAGCAGGAGACTGAAATTAAATGAGATTTTCTTTAGGTGTTTGCAAAGTGAGATAATAGACCTTTTTCTAGACCAAACCATTATCGGTTTGATCAAAGACGGACAGTGTGGACATGTCTACGTTAGCCTTTTTTCTGAAAAGTTTCACACTCCCTCACTGATGGTAGCAAAATGGAAGCCCTAATATAGAAAAAGTTGGTGGAAGCAGCAGCAACTAGGGTTTTAACCGCTGTGTCGTGTAGATTTATATGACGATGCAGCTGCTGTACACTAGGGCTCCCAGTGATGGAACTACTCCAGTATTAGAAATGGTAGGATTTATTTGCTGAAAAAAGGCTGTGTTTACATTAGCCAAGATAGCAGATCTGCCCTACCAAAATTGGGATCTACAAGAGAGCTGGGATCCCCTGTATTTTGCTGATTGTCCTTGATTTTATTGAGAAGATGAGAGACTGCTTGCTCCTCCATGGTACTCCCCTAGGGGAAATACAGCTTGGTCAAGTAGGGAGAGAGTGATCTACTGGCTGCTCTTCTGTTTGTGGTCTACAGTGTCACTATGTTGGCGCACCTTTTAAAAAAACCTCTTCATTTCAGAGTCCTGCTGTTTTGTAGACAAAAGCTGTCCATCTTCCCAGCAGGACCAGGACAGGTACCAGTGGTGGTACTTACAGCTGTTAAAACTGATAATCTGCACACTCCTCTTTTTACTTTAATATAGGAGCCTGGTGGCCGGTTGCTTCCCCTTCCATTGGGTGTGCTTCAACCCACGTTAGCACTTAAGTATTGCTCATGAGCATAAGCCTGGAGTTTGGAGCTACCCAAAATTCATGATGGGTCAAAATAGAGGGTTGAACAGGAGGGGCACAGTCTGGATCATACAGCCAGGTTTGTGTCTAATGTTTATTCCTACTAGAGCATTTAACACTGATACAGCCCTTCCAAATGTTTTATAAACATTTATTCAAGTTTAAGTGGTCCACATGTATATACTTCATAGCAGTCCTGGGGAAAGTCTTAAAGCTGTGGAAGCTGATATTCAAGAGAGGTTAAGTGGTGCCAAAGGCTAGAGTGAGGCGTCCTCCTTCTTAGTTTCCTGCTTACAAAGCTAGGGTGCCCTGTTCTGAAAGACAGGAGCAGTAGTCATTTGCCCTGGCACAAAATCTACCTGCCCACATTGTTCTTAACAATAGAGGGGGAAAATATATTTTTTTTCTTGCCTGTGACGACTCTCTCCCTCCCCCTCAATCCAATACTAAAGTGATTTGGCCCATACATGGGCAAGAAGAGAGGGGAATATTGTACACAAAAAGAGAGAGGCTTAGCCGGGAGCCCCAGAGCTACTGGGGCACAGTGCAGTGCAAGGAACTGGTGTTTATAGCGGGACTAGAAGGTGAACTCAAGCGTGGAAGGTTTTCTCCGAGCCTGATAGGAAGCAGATCAGACGCCAAAGACGCCTACCGTGACTACTTAAAGCACTATAGCCGAAGCAGGGGAAGAAATCTCCTTTCCCTAGTGCATCGCTTTGTGAGGCAGCCAAAGATTCCCGTCTCCTTACAGCTGCTGTTGCTGCACATTAATATGCTTCACCACCAGCCCTCTTTGCAGGCCGCCTAGCCAGCGTCTCGACTGCCACTCCAGCCCCATCCGAAGCCGAGTACAGGGCGTTGCGAGCCCTATGCAAATCAGGGATCGGAATACCCGCCAATGGGAGCCTGGTTGGCTCGCACTGCCGCCAATGGGAAGCGGCCGGCGGCCTGGGTTTGGATTTATATCCGCTAGCGGCTGTAAGTATTATTGTCATTGCAGCTGCGGGCGTCTAGCAGAGCAGATCGTGCTGAGTGCGGTGGTGAGGGCCAGGGCTGTGCCTGGGGGTTTAGTCCCTGTAGGGTTTATTTTAATTGCATGCGCACCGCTGTGCGGTGTGGCTCGCTGCAGGCGGGGGCATGTAACCGGTTGGGCTGGGTGCAGGTCGCTGGGCCTCTCGGCGCTGCAGCCCGTTGTAGCCCTGGCGAGTGGCTCCTGGTGCGGCCTCTAGGAGCGGGTCGTGGCCCGCGGGGCTGGCTGCCCGCTGCGCGTTATAACAGTGTTGTGTCCCCCTCCCTAGGCCCCGGGACCGGCTCGGTGCCTCTTCTCGCTGCCGGCATCGGCCTCTGCTTGCCGCGTCACCCCCGCCATGTCCGGCCGAGGGAAATCCGGCGGCAAAGCGAGAGCCAAAGCCAAGTCGCGCTCCTCCCGGGCTGGTCTCCAGTTCCCGGTGGGCCGCGTGCACCGGCTCCTGAGGAAGGGCAACTACGCGGAGCGGGTCGGGGCCGGGGCACCCGTCTACCTGGCCGCCGTGCTCGAGTACCTGTCGGCGGAAATCCTGGAGCTGGCCGGTAACGCCGCCCGGGACAACAAGAAGACGCGGATCATCCCCCGGCACCTGCAGCTCGCCATCCGCAACGACGAGGAGCTCAACAAGCTGCTGGGCGGGGTGACCATCGCCCAGGGTGGCGTCTTGCCCAACATCCAGGCCGTGCTGCTGCCCAAGAAAACCCAGAGCTCCAAGAAGTGAGCCCCGAGCCACCCGCATTCCCAGAAAGTCAATCGGTCCGCGATGCGGTGCAGCCAGCATTGGCGTTCCCCTCGTATGCTGTCCGTGTGCCCACTCTCCCCCGCGACCCCCACATTCCCTCCACTGCTGCCGTGGGGCACTACCCTCCTGACCCCCATGTGCTAGCTTTGCAGTCCTGCAGCAGGGGAGGATGTAGCTCTTATTACAGAATGATTATGAGCCTGTGATTCTTTCCCTTTCTCTCCAGCCCCCAGCAAGGAGGGAGGGAGGCAAGCAAGCAATCTGAATTTGAAATAATAATTATAAAAAAGCCCTTTCCTGAGTGCCAGCACCCTGCCTGGTGCTCCTAGATTGCTTTCTGGACTGTTAGGCTGCAAAGCTATCCTTCCAGGGTTGCTGGTCAACAACTCTGTTCTCAGAGCAGCATCTGTAGGGTTGGTGGCTTGTTTTTCTGGACCTGCTTACATTCGGTTGGAAGAAGCAGTTGGGAGAAGGAAGAGTTGGTTGGTTCTCTCTCTTTCCCTCCCACTCCGGAGGGTGTAACTAACTGCAAGGGAAAATATTTTGCGCAGTGAAAACTCCAGCCTGGAGCAGGAAGACTGGGCTCGATCAATACACTTTTTATTTATGTTGTGTTTTGTGGATGTAATCGAAGATACCATGCCTTTCCTTTGTATTGTACCTGGATATTATTTGGGGGGGGGGGTGGGAGAATCATGGAGGGTGATCTCTCCCTATTGCTTAACTTTTGCACGAATGATCTACTTTACTTTCTCACCTTGCTCCATGCAGGAGGTAGGGAAGTTCAGGAGGGTGATAATTTTACCTGTTGTTGCTGCACATCCCCAGAAATGTGATCACAAATGGACTTAGTAAGTACAAGGAGGGTGGGAGGCCAGGAGACTTTCCAAATGTGAAAAAGTAGTATCTGTTTCTGGGAGGAACTGGTCATTCAGATACCACATCTTGTTTTGTCCAGTGGTATGAGCTAAGATGTCATCAACTGTAAAAGAGCTCTAACTTGGGTCTCCTGTTAAGTTTTGAATCCCTTACTGTAGCTGTCTGGCTGAGTTCATGCACTCAGTGGACTAGTAGGATTTAGTTAGTTCTCATTAGTTGGTGTGGGTCCTGTATGGTTTGGGGGGGAAAGGGTGCACTTGAAAATACTCTAAAAGAGCATTACAAGGTCATGAGTTTACCATTGGCAGGGAATGGAAGCTGCCATTGGTTTTTCCTTTTTTGGTCAGATTAATAGCCTTATGTTGCAGAACCTCTTACTTTTATTGAGAATTTAGCACTTGTACCCTAATTGCACTTTAGAATGACATGCAGTGTTTTTGTTCATCACTACTTCTGGGTCTTAAAATGAAGTACTAATTATACATCTGTTAACAGTAATCCTCCTTAATGGATTAATGTTTCTCTCTTAAAAAACCTATAATTTACATAAAGCAAATATATAGTTAATGTGGTGGTTATTAAATGGCTATTTGGATAATGTATGAGCATGAAAGTCAGCCTAGCAGTCCCTGTGACACACAGTAGCTGTGATCTGATAGAAATTGTATAAAGAGCAGCCTTGTTCCTTATTGTGAGGGCAGCTTGTTTATGTGGAAGGTTGATAGAATCATGTGCATGCAGCAGTGTCCAGGCTGTTGGATAGCAGAACTTCATAATCTTCTTAAAGTGCAATGGACAACTGTGTCTGTGCTGTAAGTAGCATGTGTTCCACCTGTCAAATCAGTTCTTAATTTTGTAGATGAAATAACTTGCTCTCATTCAATTATATTATCTAGAGTAGATGAATTTGGATGCCTGTAAGTGGTTTTATGAAGGGATTTTTCACTCCATTGTAGAATGTGGAAAAGGTATATTACTAGAATACTGATTAGTAATAATGGAGAAGTAAACTTGATATGGCGTGGCTACAGGGAATTCTGTGGTTTCACCCCTCCTCAGCGCTGGCCTGGGGGAAACTATCTTGTTTCTGGGCAGCTGCATCTTACTGCTGTTGCATGGGACCCAATTGGGTTTTTCCTTCTGTAAACTGAGCATTATGTCATACTGGGGTGGATGCGGGAGGCAATTAGGAATTTTTCTTTATATACAAACCATTGTTTAGAGAATGGAGATTCTAAAATGTCTCTGTATCTTAGTGTCTTGTGTTCTTCTGTTCCTCTAGGACCAGCATTCTATGTGACTCAAAGGAGATTGCTTTGTATTTCTTAGAAAATGCAGAACTTGTGATACTGAAAAAAAGAACAATGCAAACCCAAAATCTGATTAAACTGGTTCAGTATTGAATGTATGTCAAACTTGCTGTCTGTTATCACCACGTCACCTAACTCTTGCTTGCACTGGAATTGTCATATCTGAGGAAACAGGCTTATATTTTTATGTCAGTAACTTTGTATTTGGATTCAGTCTTCCTGGGAGCGATGGGGGGAGATACCTGATTTAGTTCAGCAATCCCAGTTGCCATGGGTGGTATATTTACTTTTCACCCCACCTTGTTCACACAGATAGGTGAGGGGGATTAAACATAAGTCATCCTCCCAAATTTTTCTCCCCGCTGCTGGCAATGTAGAGTCGCTTGATGATCCAGCCAGTGAGGCAAATTTGAATCTCCCTCAGAAGGTGTGACCTGCAAGGAAAAGCAAAGATGGACTGGAACACTTACTCAGTTGGCTGATAAGAAGCTTGAGATTCTACACTAGAAATTCAGTTCCTGTGTAGACTTTTTTTTTTTTAACAAACATCTAGTATTTATTAATAAATTAGTACACTGGAAGGCAATTTTTCCATGTCAGAACCTCCCCTCCCCTCAACCTCACCCCATCCCAAGGTAGCAAATGCCATCCTCATATTATAGTTCTTCAAACTGAGCTTATTACAGACTGTTCATTATGGGAGCATAACACTTGCAAATATAAATCAGACCATTCTTACAATATAGCCTTTCTAGTTTTTAAGTTTCATATACCCTTTTCCACTTGTACTTAGGTGGAGAGCTCACAATATATGTGCCAGGAGCCATCTAGGATGTCAATCTGCAAAGCCAGGAATGGCAAGACTAAGACTGTAATCCTGACTTTCTCTTCCATGGGCGGGGAGGCAATTGAAAGAAAACAGGGTGAGGTGGAGAAGGGTGCAGGGCGAGAGGACCATAGGTGCTGGACCCCCTGGCTTGAAGTGGTTTCCATTCTATCCAGGGTTTACAGTTTGGTTCAATGGCTCTCAGCACCCCCATTGTACAAATTGTTCCAGCGCCCCTGGAGAGGATGCAGGCAAGCTTGGAAAGAAAAAAAAAAATGCTGGTTGTCTTTTAAAGAGCCTGTAAATAGAAGCTATTGAGCAACTTAATTATTTGTATGCCAATAGCACCAGTAAGGATTGGGGCCCCTTCGCTCTGGGCACTAAACAAACACAACTGAGGCTGTCCCAGTTGTGAAGAGCTTACAGTTTAGGGGTGTGTGTGTGTGTGTGTGTGTGTGTGTGTGTGTGTGTGTGTGTGTGTGTGAGAGAGAGACAGACAAACTGTTGAAGGAATGGGGGTTGGAAACTTGGCAGTGGAGGAAGGGGGTAATAATGAAAACATTACCTGCCACTGGGCCTTCTGCCTGTTAAATTCTAGGTAAGTGTCAGAAGTGCCTGACTAACCACCTATTTGGCTCTTTCAATTTAGGAAAGCATTTTGGTTTCTCTTGTGCTCTGCATCCAGTGGAAGGCAGGTTGATGTGTTCTTAACAGATACAGTTGATAAAAGCAGGTGATTTATTTTTTTATTAGCTGGGGTTTGGCTTTAGCACAGGTAAGTGCTACACTTTACTTGTGGGTATTTAAACTCTATCCCAGTCCGCACTAGTCAAATAACAATACTGTGCAATTTTGGATTCCAAACCTACTTTAAAAACTTGTATTTTTTTTAACTGTCAGCTTTTTATAGTATTGAGACTTCAGCTGGTAGCCTGCCATGAGATTTTCTTTATTGCTCAAAGAGGGAAGAAAATGTTTTCCTCAATTTCCTTTAGTCTGCCCTGTGCATTTGGCAGCATTTTATGCACAGTTACCCACAAATACATGCAGGAAGCTATTTTACATAGCAATGCAGGAGAAGAAAAGTTCCATTAACAGAAAAAACCCCAGTGATCAGAAGAGTATTGGACAAGTCTGGCAACTGAAACTGCTTCTAACTCTTCTAAAACTGATTAGATTTCAAATTAATAACATCCTTTAAATTCTACAAAAATGTGTGTTGTCATCTGGGCCCAGATTAGGGTTGGGCAAGTCAAATATTTGAAAGCACTGATTTCTTAAAACAGTAACTAAGAGTAAGACTTTATGGTCTCCAATAGACTTACCCTTAAATAGTTAAGCCTAGTAAGTTAACTGAGTTATTTTAACTCAGAAAAATGCAAAACAGTCAAAAAGGTAGGCTCCTGCCTACATCAGGTCATTCTTTCTGGAATACTTGACCGTATTTGACCATAGTCAAATAATTGGTGGCCTGTTGACTGTCTGGTTTAGATCCTTAATGGTATTAGGTACCTAGCTCCCACTGTGTTTGGGCACCCAACTGCCACTGTAATCCTTTGAGGATTTGGGCCCTAGTGACTAAGGAAACTACCCCAGACTTGCTTCTAAATGTGTTCCTTTTATAGCACCACAATAACCTTGGCAGATGGTAATAGTGAAAATTGCATTAGGACAATGCACTGAAGTGACTGACATAACCTAGCAAATCTCTTGTTTTAACTTCTCTGCGATTGCAGGTTTATATCCCCCAGCTGTGCAACTCCACCTGGGATTTGAAAATCAAGCTATGTTCTTCTGCATGTCAATTACAAAGATTCTGTAATCAAACTTAGCTGATAGAATAGAATTCACCCCTCCCCGTTCTGTATAGTTGTATAACAAGGAGCACAAGTTGTGGCAGTAAATCAGAGGGCTCTGATGTAAAGGAAGGACCATTTCCATCTAGTCATTTACTTTGCTTCTGTGCTGTGATGGTGTAGTAGACTGCAGTCCTGTCTGCCCACAGATTGTATACACCAAGGCCAGTGACAGTGCAAGTCTTGTATTGTTTCTTTGTGCTCCGTGTCTGCCTCTGGCTGCCATCTCTTGTCTTTATACAGTAAACTCTTTGTTCTCTTGGTACAGGGCCTAGCACAATGGAGTCCTGGTCCATTACTTGGGTTTCCATGTGTAATTGCAGTAACTGTCTTCTCCATGCTGTCCTATCAATGGGCCTGCCCTGGTCTGCAGGAACCATTGCTGCAGGTGACGGGGGGAGTGCTCTTGTGAGGTAAGCTCCTAGGGCTTTACCCAGAGCTTGCTGATGCCCAGGGGTGGGTGGGTGTGTGTGTGTGTGTGTGTGTGTTGGATTTCTGTATGGATTTAATCAGGGGCCCTTATTAATTATAACATTAGGGAAACTGGCAGGGTCATCAAGTGAAGGAGAAACTGGAATGGAATCATGCTGTAAGTCCAGCGAGCTCTGCTTTTCTGTTGGCTACCCAGATTTTCATGTCTTTTTTTAGATTGGAAGTTCTTTGGAGCAAGGGTGTGTGTGCATGCGCGCACACTAACATCACCTAGAACTTGTGGGAGGTGGTTCCAGTCAGGAACGCAAATAATTTAAACTATGAACTGGACTGAAAGTACTAATTCTCAGACTGATGAGCCCCTGGAAATAAGCTCACTCAGAGGACTCTTTTTCTACAACTACTGCTAACCTGGGCTAGATTTAAAGCAGTGATGATGAGATGAGCACCTAGTCAGGAAGCCATCCAGTCCTTTTTATGACACACTTGCCTGCTAGGGCTTTCGGGCAGAAAAGAGTGATGACTAAGTTCACTTAAAGATCAGTCACAAAGGTTTGGTTTTTTTGTTTTTTTTTTTTTTTTAAACTGGGTTTGTATTGCCTCTTTGGCTTTTTGTTTCTCTATACTCTACAGGAAAGGCCCAACAGGTGGGCTGGGTGGGGAGTTGGGGTGGCTTGTTTTTTAAATTGTTGCTGGTTTGTTTTTTTTTGGGGTGGTTTTCTAGGTGTACATGGGGAAGCTGTAGCAGCATAACCTAATATGTGAATTTAAAGCAGTGCAGATTCCTCTGTAGCCAAGCTTATTTTGATGTAAGTGGCTTCTTTTGATTTTTAATAAGTCTGTTGGGAATGGAGTTAAGTTTAAAGTGCAATAAGTTACACTCGAACCAAACTTAAGTGAACATGTAGAGGTTTGCATTGGCTTAATTACGCTGGTTGAAAATGTTTAAAGTTAAACTGGTGCAACTTCCCCTGTAGACTAGCCCGTAAATATCAGGAATATCTCATCTGGTTCCCCTGTTTTTGAGGAAAAACATCTTGGATGGATATCCTGAGCTCCCTACCTCTTACATGACCAGGAATAGGGTTGTTGAATCTTTTAACATTTGATCAACATTTTGGAGAAAACCTAAGAGTTAAACAGGCTTAAATAAAAAAGTGAACTCAAATCACAGAACTTTCAATGGCCTACCTAAAAATCCCTCTTGTTCTCTTGACTCTTGTAATGTTGCTAGGCCTCTGGTCACTATAGTCTTCAATGTTAGAAAAGAGATGAATTTCTAATGAAAAATTTTCTGCCTTTATCACTCAGTAGCACACCCTTCTTTTGCTTCTAATTTCCAGGAACATTTGGCTGCAGGAGCTGGCCTCTGAAGATTTTTATCCCACAGTCTTTCCAAAACCAGATTTTAGTAGGACCCTTAGATCCTGAAAGCTTGTTACTCTCAAACAAGTTCTGATTACTGACACGAACACAGTACTTTCCTTCACCTAATGATTACTAAAAGCAGCAGTGTGTCCTGGGGCATCTTATAGACTAACAGACGTATTGGAGCATGAGCTTTCGTGGGTGAATACCCACTTCGTCGGATGCATGTCGTGGGTGAATACCCACTTCGTCGGATGCATGTCGTGGGTGAATATCCACTTCATCGGCTGCACCACAACATGCATCTGACAAAGTCAGTATTCACCCACAAAAGCTCATACTGCAATACATGTTAGTCTATAAGATGCCCCAGGACTCTGTCTGGATCTGTAAAATCAGCAAACACGGATACCCCTCTGACTAATGATTACTGGCTTCCTTTTTGCCTGGAGTTTATAGCTAGGGAAGATGCTTATTTACAGGAGACCATAGATACCTGTAGCACTTCAAATGAGTAAGAGACTTTCCTTCTGCTAGCCACACTACTCAGCTTCTTCATTTTTGCTTTCTCACATTCCTTTCCTAGATGAGTCCTGACTAGAGCCTACTTTATATACAAAAGTATATTCTACTGTAATAGTCCACAGCTGTCCATCTTACAGCATGCAACATGGTTGCTTGTTGCAGTATACTCTTGATGTGGCAGAGGTCATGTAACCCCAAGTCTTATGAGAGTTGGACATAGGATTTGAGAGCTAGGTGTCCTGCACTCATCTTTTCTATTTCCTAGATATCTGCTACCCACTCTTTATTTTTTTTCTGCATTTTATTACAGCTTCTGTAGACTGCTTCCCAGAAAGGATCTTGGATAAAAAGGCTGGAATGAAATCTTGCCGAGTGCCATGATTAAAAACCTAAGCAGATAGGAGAAGGGAGTGCTATAGCAAGAGATGAGTGCATTTCTTCCTGGGCATCAATTCTTCTGCCTTGTTATAGTATAGGAAGGGAAATGCTTAAAGCTTGCTGCTTATGCTCTAGCTTTCCCTTTTTAGGTGCTCTGGCTCTGCTCTTGAAGGGTGAGGTTGAAGCAATTGGCTTATATCTCTGAAAACGTCACATTTTAGCAACCTTACTGGTGTTGGCTGTAAATGGGCAGCCGTAGACTAAATATCCTGCTCATACCCTTCCAAAAAAACAATGCATAGAAAAACCATTCTGTGTTATTCCTGGGCTCCAAACTAAGGAAAGTTCTGCATGGATGTCTTTCATGTTTTATTAGGAATGATGAGTCTGTTACACTGAACCACTAATCAGTGAAGTGCAAAAGTGCTGAGAGTAAGATGCATGGGCAAAGGCTTAAAACCTAGCCTGTGAAGACAAAACTCTATAGCGAGTGAAGTTGAGCTATAATCAATTTCACTCAATTTGATGGGGACCATGTAGGCAAATAGTGTACTGAGTGGGGGTGTATGTGTAAGGTAGTGTTAGAGGACAAATCTACTGTTCCAATTGTAAAGTCCTGCTTACAAGTAACAAGGAAAGGGCATCAGTCCTCACCTTACGGCTAGCTGAACTCTTTACAATAAGTTATGATTACTGTGACCTCTGCTAAGCCCAGAGGCAGGCTATGATGATGCTGCTGTGGGAAGGGAGCATGGGTGTGAATCTAAGCCCTAGTTTCTTAAAGATTATTCCCAGGTATACAAAGCTGTGCTTAGAATGTGAGGGCATTCAATTTACTAACTACCACACACCAAGAAAGCATGCTCAGTAGAGCAAGCTGAAGCTAGTAGTAGTGGGGCTGCTGCATTATCCAGCAGTCACGTCCTCTTGGGCTTTACCTCTTTAATTCAATTAAAGGTGAATGTGAACAGCAGTCTGTAGTAGCCTTTGTTTTGGTGAGGCGGGGCGGGGGAAGTCTGATGGGGTTGGCAATGGGGGGACATTCTCTTCCTCACTGTCCCACCTGGCAGCAGAGCTGCAAGAACTACTCTAAACTGTCATTAAACTTGACCTAATCCCCTTTCAGGAAATGGTGTCATCCTACTTTACAGTGAGTGAAGGGCTGGAAGCATTTGCACTCTTTGTAACCAGTGTGCCTAGGACCGCTTTTCAATAGCTTGTAGTTGACATAAATGTGCTGCAAGTAAGGGCATAACACTCTGTGCTGTACAGGCACCTATGCTAAAGAGCAGCTCTGCCTCGGACCCAGCCATCTTTCTGAGGCTCTGTAACAGCAGTTCTCAAACTGGAGTCTGAGGGTAATCTAGGAGGTTTGAGAGTCATACCTGGGACCTCTGGCACTGCTGCTCAACTCCTCCCCCTCCCTCCTGCAGCCTTGGAATTGCTGTTCAGCTGGGTGCAGGGGGGGATGTACTGTACTGGGAGTGGGCAGCAAAAAGCTTGGGGGGGGGGGGGGGAAGGGTGTAGCGTTGGCTTTAGAGAGCTGGCAAACACCCTTGCCCTGCTTCACTCACTCCCCACACCCTCACTCACTTTCACTGGGCTGAGGCAGGGGTGGGGGAAGAGGTGCAGGCTCTGGACAGGGACCTAGGGGTTTGGAGTGCGGGAGGGGGCTCCAGGCTGAGCCTGATGCAAGAGGGGGTGTGTATGGCAAGCTCTGGGAGGGGACTCAGGGCTGGGGCAGGGGATTGAGGTGCAGGCTCTGGCTGAACAGTGCTTACCTTGGTTGGCTCCCTCTTGGTGAGGCAGCAGGGCTAAGGCAGGCTCCCTGCCTGCCCTACCCCACACCACTCCCAGAAGTTGCCCCTTCTCCCAGCTGGACAATTAGAAGATCATAATCTAAGTCAGGGCCCTGCTCTTACCCTCCCTGAGAGCAAACAGCCCAAATGACACAGGTGTGGGTGGAAAGCTGCACCCACACCCAGGCCCACAGCAAGGAGCTCACAGCCCACGTGGGTTTCTGACAAGGGGCTGCCCCCGGGATACAAAAGCCCCTGGCGCCAGGCAGCAGCTCCCCAGCTGGACACGGCAGGGGGCTAGGGCAGGGTCACCGGTTTCTATCAGAATGGGTGGCTCGGTCCTGGGCGGGAGATGAGGGGAGAGGACCAGACCCAGGGGAAGAAATGGCCCCGCTGTCGCTCTAGCCCGGAGCCGCTTTGATGCGCCAGTCCCCGCCACGCTGGCTCGGCAGAGGTTTAAACCGGTTCCCACCAGCCTCGAGCTAGCCGGGACGGGACACTCAAGCATAAGGCGGGGTGGGGGGGAGAAGCTCGCCCCCCGGGAGACGGGGGCAGGAGATGGGGAAAGGTCGAACCTGCGCCGCGACACACACAGCCCCAGCCCCCCCTTCCGCGCAGGGACAGAACATAGGGAGGGGCATGGCCCAAAGCCCCCCGCCCGAGGCTGCTGCCCCCGAACACGCAGCCGCTTTCTCCCCACCCCTCACCGACCGTCTCCGCTGGGGCGCGCCAAGCGCAGCGACCCGCCCCGCCAACTCTCCCCGAGCCCATCCCCCCGCTAAGCGCCGGTCCGCTCCGAGCCCATCCCCCCGCTAAGCGCCGGTCCGCTCCGAGCCCATTCCCCCGCGCCCCAGGAAAGCGCCTGTCCACTCCCCGAGTCCGTTACCCACCCCCCAAGCGCCGGTCCACCATCCGCTCCCATTCTTCTCCCCGCCCCGCCCCGCTAAGCGCCGGTCCGCTCCCCGAGCCCATCCCCCCGCGCACACGGAGAAAACGAGTCAAAGGTTTAAACAATTTATTGACCAACAACAAAAAAGGCCATTGACTCTGAACCCTGAACACGTGGTACAAGCGTTCCGGCGGCGGAGGGGCCGCAATGGGCAGGGCCGCCGCCCCCCCAGGACGCGCACAACCAGCGTCACCCCGCAGTAGGGGTACAAGACTCGCAAGGCTGCGGCAGCCCCGCTGCTGCTAACGACGAGCGGTCCCGCACACAGCCCCCAGGCACTGCCCGCCTGCCGTGCCGCGGCTCACCGAACTGGGGGAGGTGCCCTTTAAGAGGTACCCAGGCGCCATCAGCACGAACTGGCGCCGAACTGGCCGTTTCCATGGCGCCAGGGCGAGAACCAATAGAGGGCGTGGCCACTGTTCGAAAAATTCTAAAGTAGGCCAAAAACCCACCCCATCCCCCGCTACAGCGAACCAGCGCCGGGACCTGTGGGACCCACGTGGCATCGCTCCCTACCGGGGGTGGAGCAGGGAAAATAGAAGCGAAGAGGCTTATGAAAAATAGCTACTATGGAAACTAGGCGGGGGGCGGGCCCTAGCCCTGTAAATCTGGGGCTGCGGCGGGGGCGGACAGAAACCTTCACGGGTGGGGCTCGGGGGCTGCCAAGTAAGAAAACAAGAGCGATGGGCCGCGAGGCTGGGGCAGCCCTAACCCCCATTTCCCTGCCCGCGGCGACGGCTACAGAGCGAGGCCAGCAATACAAATACAACGCGGATAACCTGGGTCTGTCCTCAGAGCAGAGTCTGTCTTAGGGCTCCAAGCCCTGGGGAGCTGGAGTGGGGGGAAGGGTGGGGAAATGTTCTCTCTCCCCGCCCCAGCGTGGTGGGGCGATGGGGGCGCCCTGCCCCCTCCCCCCCTCATGCCTTCCTGCTCTTCAGCGCCTTGGGCTTTGCAGACTTCTTGACCTTTTTGCCCCCCGGGGAGGCGGCTTTCTTGGTCGCCTTCTTGGCTTTGCCCTTGTCTTTCCTGGCGGCTGCGGCGCTGGCTCCTTTCTTGTGCGATTTCTTCTCGGGCTTCTTGCTCTTGGAGGCCGGTTTCTTGTCCGCCCGCCGGGAGGTGGAGGCTGCAGCCTTCTTGTGGGACTTCGGGGCGCTGCTGCCAGCGCTCCCCTCGCTGCCCCCTTCCAGCTTCTTCCTGTTGAGCTTGAAGGAGCCGTTGGCGCCGGTGCCCTTGACCTGGAGCAGGGTGTCGTTCTGCACCAGCGCCTTGATGGAGTATTTCAGGTAGGTCCGCCCGTTCTGCTGGTCGAACCAGGACACCTTCTTGGCCTCATTGTAGATCTTGGCTAGCGAGGAGCCGTTGCGCTCGCCCAGCTTCCGGATCGTCTCCACCACCAGCTGGCTGTACTTGCCCGGCTGGTTCTTCTTCTTGTTGTTTTTCTTCTTTTTGGAGGGAGACAGGGACGAGCCCCCGCCCTTAGCTTTTTTGGCGCCCCCTTTCTTCTCCGGGGCTAGGGGCGCTTCCTCCGCCTCAGTCAGAGGCAGGTCGGCTTCTTCCAACTCCACCGACATGCTGGCCGGGACTGCGCACACTGCAGGGGAAAGAGGCCGATCGATGCCGCGGCAAACCGGTGCACAGAGCTGGGGCTGTCCCGGGCTGGCTTGCGGGCGCCGGCGTCAGGGGAAGCTCTGTTCTCAGAGATGCAATCCGCCTGCCTGCCTGGGCGGGCTCCGAGGCAACCCTTTATATGCACAATGGGCGGACCACGTTGAGAACAACAACAGCCTGGGCCAGGGCCAGCTCCAACTTGTGCTTCTTGGAGCCCCTTTGCGGGGCTCTTGCTCCCAGGTCCGACACCCCAGTGCTGAGGCGGCCCCCCAAAACCCTGCTCCTGACGGTGCCTGACCCCACTGCCCTGCAGCCGGGGCTCTCTGGGCCCGAGAAAGGTCCCAGAGAAGCGATTTAAACAGCACACCCTATGCTGCGGCGAGACAGAGGAGGGGGGCGCCTCGAATAGGGGGGTCTGAGCCTCCCAGGCGGACTTATCCGGCCGCACAATCCCAGAGGCCGGGTAGCGAAGAGGGGGGTCTTGGGCTGGGTCCCCTCTGCGGGTGCCGGGGGTCCACGGCGGCTTTGCTGTCCTGGGGATAATTTGTTGTAACTAACACACTGGACGCCCTCACGTGGTCGGCTGCAGCAGCACGGAGCAAGAAAGACGCTTCCAGGGGGGTCCCCGCCCGATATGGAGGGGCCGAGATTCTGAGAAGCCGGGGTCTCCGCGGCAGGGACCCCGCTCCTAGAAGGACCCCACCGGGCGGTTGAGCGGCGTCACCCAGTTTGGGTCCGGGGTGGTTAGAGTTCTGCCCCACCCTCCCCTCAGGCGCTGCTTGTACCTATATTAAAATACAGGGGTTCGGGAGGGGGCAGGAGCCCTAGATCATCGCTATAGGGCGCGGTGCGTGTGCATGGCTGCAGGCTGCGTCCCAGAGAATGTAGGGGGGAGGGGTACAGCGAAGGGGTTGCAGCGTTTGGGGCTTGCGGAAAGAGGAGGCGCCCTCAGGCGTGTCGCTCTGGAAAGAGGGGTTAATCCCCCCCCCATACACACATCGTGCCCCTTGCACGGGTGTCTGGGCACTGCTGCCCAGTGTGCACTGGAAGGTGCGACAGACAAGGCTCCCCCCGCCCTGCCAGCTCCCTTCCCGGCACAGAGCGTGTCTGCGGGCTCCCCTATGGTGCTGCAGTGGCAAGGGGGATACCGCACGAAAGATCGGGTGCCCCCTCCAAATATGTCCAAATCTCCTCTCCAGATCGCTGCTGCCTTGGCACCGTGGGAGGGTGCCACGCCCCCTCGTCTGTCCTGGGGATCAGGGCACTGACCCTGCGTCTCCAGCACGAGCCAGTCCCCAGCCGGGGGGATCAAGCCCTGGTGCACCTCTGCCTGGGGCCAGGGGGGCGCGGGGCCGGGTGATGTAGAGGGCTAGGGCCGTGGGAGGGCAGTACATCACTGGCACTGGCCGCCGCCTCCTCCGCAGAAAGGGGCGCGTGTGCAGCGCGGCGGGCGGCTCTTTGCAGGCGGCCGCCCGCCGCCCGAGCCCGACCCCGAGCCACCTGGGGGCAGGGGACGAGGCGGTGACCAGAGACCGGAGCGCGCCGCTGAGCGATGCCACGAGGGGAGCGCGGGGGAGGGGCTGCCGCTGAGGTCCCCGACCGCTAGCTCCGCCCGCCGCCCCGACAGGGGCACAGAACAGAGTGTGGGGAAAGCGGCGATTCCCCTCCGCCAAAATGGAGGGGGAGGGCCCGAGAGAACGCCAGTCCTGTCAGCCCCGCTTCGGGGCCAAGGGAAACCTGCTTCCCTCGCTCCTCAGCTGCCCCCCCCCCCGCCGATCCCCTGCACATGGGTGGAGGGGGAGCAACGTCCAGTCCCCCCAAAGCCCGCCATTCACTCCGGCGGCGGGACAAATCCTGAGAATCCCTGCAGCCCCTCGCCCCGCTCCCTGTCTAGCCCCCACACCACCGCCCCACTCCCTTCCCGTCTAGCCCCTGTACTGCCTCCCTTCCGTGCCCTTCCTGTTTGCCCCAACATGTCCCATTCCCGGCTGCCCCTCTACTTTGCCCCCCCCCCCTCAGGGTGACCAGATGTCCCGATTTCATAGGAACAGTACCCATTTTTGGGTCTTTTTCTTATATAGGCTCCTATTAAACCCCCCCCCCCCAAATCCCATCCCAATTTTTCACATTTGCTGTCTAGTCACCCTGCTTCCTCGCTCCCTCCAGTCTCCCTTCCTGTCTGCCCCACCACCTCCCTTCCGCCCCACTTCCCATCTGCCCCACTGCCTTCCCCATTCCCTTCCCAACTGCCTCTACATCGCTTCTCTTACCATCTATGCCACTACCTCCTCCACTCCCTTGCCCCTTCCCATCTGCCCCCACATCCTCTTCCTTTTAACCCCCCTTCCTGTCAGCGCCTCACACTGCCTCTCCCACTCCCTTATACCTCCATCATGTTTGCCCCACCAACCATTCCCATCTGCCCCACTGCCTTCCCCACTCCCTCCCGCTGCCTTCCCATCTGCTCTGCCTGCCCCCCACCCCTGTCCCTTGCCACCCCATCTGCCCCACCACCGATCTCTGCTGTCAGGGGACAGCCACCCACCACTCCTTTCTGTGCACAGAAACACCACCCCCCCCCCCGCCGCCTCCATCTTTTCCTTTACACCCATCCTTCTTTCCTGTAGTTCCCATTGCACTTTTCCTCACTCTCTTTCCAAAGCAAATTCTAATTCTCTGATGGCCTCAGCTCTCTCAGGGCTTAGGCTGCTGTAGGTGCTGCTGTCCTGTCTTTGGTCACTCCGTTACTGAATGTAGCACATTACTGTATGATGCATCAGGTCTCAGATGATACCCTATCATACGCAGAATGGTACTGTCCCAAAGTGAAGCAGGCAAGCAGCCAGGCCCAGCCTCTGCTGGCTGCCCTCCCTCCTCTCCTTACATGTCTCCGGATAAATCAAATTTTTGTTGAGCCCTGCATCCCACAACAGTTTAGGGGTAAATGGATCTGTGCTTAATCTGACAAAGCTTGTGGGGGGACAGCCTGTGAGTTTGTGTGAGAGAGCTGCAGTCCCTTTCTCCCCATGTCGGAGATGTGTATGCCCGCCGGGCAGGGGCATTAGAGAAGGGCTACGTCACAGCCTGTGCCCCTTGGCACCAGGTCTTCTTAGGCCCCCCCCACCCCCCTTCTCAGCTATGGCTGAAGAAATATGAGGACAAAAAGGCAAAAGTAAGCTAGTTGGAAATGTCCCTAAGATATCTGTTGCTGGGCTAATAATGCTCAATACATGCTCTAGCCAATCAGTGCGGGAGCTCTTCCGTTACAAACACTAATAAATTAAGCCTGGTAACACCCCCCCCCCCCGCCCCCGGGAACTGGTGAGCATCAATAAAGCTCTTGTATATCAAGTTCCATCTCTGACAAAGTTTATCTAGCTGAGTCATAGCCCTCTGAAAAGTACAGGGTCAACACGTACAGGCCAACATTTCAAAGCAGCCTTTGAGTGCCTTGATTTCTAGGTACTCAACTTGAAGCTGCAGCTGCTATTGACTCCATTTGGAGCTGTGGTGCTCACCAGCTCTGCAAATCTGCGCCTTACCCTCCATGCCTCGGTTTCCCCATTTGTACACTACAGATTAAAAATAATTCATTGGTGGTTGAAATCATACATACGTGGACGGCAGTGTGGCTAGCACATGGAGCTAGGCTTCAGAACACCTCTGCCACTAGTTTGTTGGCTGACCATGGTCAAGCCATTTCACCTCCTTTTGCCTTAGTTTCCCTATCTTTAAAATAGGGATAAGGATGTAAAGCACTTGGCGCTCTACTCTTGAAAACTGCTATGTAGGAGTTAACTAGTATTATTATTATTACGTCCATAACATACTTTGACAGTTTCTAGTCGGGGGGGGCACTAAAGAAAAGCAAAGCATTACTAATAACTCAGCTCTAATAACTAACATAGCTTATCAGAATGTTGTGACCTTGCAATCACAGAGCAAATAGACCTCACTGCAAAGCTGGGAGAAATGACATTTCCTGTGAGCTAGGACCCAATCTCCAACTCCTGACAATCCAGGGGGAGGTCACATCTGATTGTTCCGACATTTGACATGGCTATTTTCACCCTCATCCTGTGTGAAAGCACTCTGCTCTTCTTAGTCACTGTCCCCCAGTCCTGCCTGCATTGAAGTAAATGGGCTCTGCTTCTTGCAGGATTGGGTGCATTATCTGTTACTGTGGCAGAAACCAAGGTTCTACAGCAAACAGCATCTCTGTCTGAATGTCTTGCATGTATGACGATCACTTCTTTTGGAGAGACCAGGAAAATGGGTCGTGAAGTACCAAGCCCCTGCAATTTCCCATCCCAGAGTCTAGTGCTACCGCTGACTCAACCTCCTGAGCTGTCAATCTGTTTCTTTCATGTATGGTGAAACTGTGCATTTAATAAGCTCTCCTCCACCACAGCCCAGCAGCCATGGAGCTGCTTAAAAATGGGCATGTGCCAAAACCACAATTATCAGCTGACGGCAGCACAGCTGTAGCCTATATATACACCCAGACCTCTCTACCAGGCCACACCACACCAGTCCCCTCAGCTACCCTTTGATCCCAGCTAGAAAGTGTGAAAGAAATGCTTTATCAGTCAGTAAATCCATCTCCCACTTCAATGCTCCCAAACAGCTCTTAGCACAACCTCTCAATAACAATTGACTTGACTATGGGGAATCTTAGCAAGTCAATTTAGATTTGTCCTTAATTATGGGGTTAGCCAGGAGCAGCGCCAGGGTTTTTGGCGCCCTAGGCACAGGGCTGGCTCGCCAGTCCCACGGCTCCTCCGGTGGACCTGCCATAGTCATGCCTGTAGATGCTCCACCAGAGCCGTGGGACCATCCGCAGGGACGCCTGCTGGAGGTCCACTGAAGCAGTCTGCCGCCCTTCCAAATCCTGGTGCCCTAGGCGACCGCCTAGGTCGCCTAAATGGAAGTGCCAGCCCTGGGGTTATCCAAGTGAAGAGACAGCCCCAGGCATCTGTGGCCCACATGGCCTGGCTGAACAGTATTTATCATCCTATACCCTGTGCTGGTGAGAGAACATGGAAGTAAACATGCCAGAGGCTGGTCTCTGCTAACACTGCCCACTGTTCACGGCAATAGCAGTAGGGATAGAGAAGAAAAAGGGGGCCAATCCTGTACTGCTATGCTTTGCTAAGAGCCATTCTGTATGGGCACTAGGAACTTGAGATGGGTGCCAGAACTGAAATTAGCAGAACCTCGCTTACTCTGTCCTTATTGCATCAACACCAATAAATAATCAATGGCCTCAAGAGAAGAATGATGGTTTTGTAGTTAAGGCTTTAGACTGAGACTCAGATCTAGGTTCAGTTGCTGACTCTGCCACCGACCTGCTGAATGCAAGTTAGTTAGGTCCAGATCCACAAAGGGACATAGGTGCCTAAGTCCCCATTTTAGACATGACTGCACCCCACAAACCCCCACATGGCCGATACCTACCCCTAGAGGCACCTACCTTTCCACTGTAAATGTTCACTCGGCATGTATCTTGCTGCATCTGGGGCTGTGCACTGCTGCCTCCCTCTAGGGATCTGGATCTCTAGCTCCTCCTACCTTAGGGCCACAAACGGGGGAAGAGTGTCAGAGGCACACCTAGCTTGCCTGTAGGGCCTAAGCCACCAGTAGGCATGCTAAGAGGCCACCTCACTCCACACAGCCATGTGTGTGGGGAGATGAGGCAATGATCTCCCTTTTAACTTGTGCACCAGCAGTTTGGGCACTCGCCCAGTTTGTAAGAGACACGGAGTTCAAGTCCCACTCTGCCAGATGAGAAGAGATTTGAATGGGGCTATGCCAGATTTCAGGTGAGTGCCCTGGGCTATGGAATATAGTTTGATGTTTGTCTCCCCCTATCTCTACAATTGCAGTTGTTCCATGCTAATTAATTGAAAAATTAAATTTGAATTGCACCAGAGAAAGCATGAGAATCCCTCCATAGCCCAGTGCACTCACCTGAGAGGTGGGAGATCCATGCTCATCAGCGGGATCCGAACTGAGGGTTTCCCACCTCGCATGTGAGTACCCTAATCACTGAGATAAAAGTTGTAAGGATGAGCCTCCTCCCCCTGCCACTTTGTGTGGCGTGAGACCACGGGTACTGGAACAATGTGTACAGTGGGGATGCTGAGAACCATTGAATCAAACTGTAACCCTGTGTATGATAGAAACCATGTCAACCTGTAAACCCTGCATATGATTGAAACCACTTCAAGCCAGGGGGTGCAGCAGCATCCACCCCAGTTTCAGCACCTATGAATGACGGAGATGCCTCACTCATTCTTGCAAAGAATGGCTAAGCTACCGAAGCCCTCTGATGCCAGGAGAGCCTTTCTCTGTGTGTGTGTGTGTGCTGGTGGGACAGTACCCTAAACAATATCAGTGTGGCGGCAGCTCAAGCATCTGCGTCATGCCAAAAAAAAGGGCTGGAGGAGAAAAGCTAATTGGGAGGGGCTGGCTGGAAGGTTTACATCAAAGTCCCAGCCTGAAAGAGTTACACTAGATTCCATCAGGCTGAACCCAGGCATGGTGTTTGAGTCCCACAGACATAGCAATAGGATGCCGCCTGCAAGAAAAGCCTGCAGTCCTGGTGCACAGGATGGAAATATGTGAGTCTCTGTCAGCCCTGCACTCTCGGAATGGGTGCCTAGCGCTCTTTTGAGCTGGCTATTTCACCAGGAGGCAGACCCCTTCCTGGTACAGCTACTCAGGTGATGGAGTTCAGGAGCACTAGCTTCCAAGCCCTGCACCACTGATGTTGCGATGCAGGTTGAGAGTTGAGTTCACTGTGAACTTCTTGGGATTCATTCACCCACAGTATCAAACGGTAGCACTCAGAGGAAGAGGTGCAGGCCATCATCACATGGGCTAGTTAGAA
Organism: Gopherus flavomarginatus; assembly: GCF_025201925.1. Taxonomy (NCBI): domain Eukaryota; kingdom Metazoa; phylum Chordata; order Testudines; family Testudinidae; genus Gopherus; species Gopherus flavomarginatus. The sequence goes on along the minus strand of NC_066622.1, from coordinate 24,114,972 downwards.
CAGGGGCCTGGGAAGCAGGACTGGTCAGTTTGAGCTCTGCTGCTGACTAACTCTGCATGGGCAAGTCACTCAACTTCTCTGTGCCTCAAGTTCCCAATCTGGAAAATGGGGCTATGATATTTACCCACCTCCTAGGAGGCCAAGAGACTTAAAAAGCCGTTTGAAAATCCCTTTGAGCCGGTATAAATATCATCTAGTGCTCTCCCTACAGATTAACATAACCAGCAAAAGCTATTCATCTCAGGCGGGATTCTCCCTTCCGCCCTGGGAGATCCTAAATATTCCTTTCTCCAGATACCCAGTTGCTGAGTTGCTCTGAGTCAGTCACTGTGTTGAGCTGGGGAATAGCCCTGTGGCTGCGCCCAGATCCATCAGGGGGTTCCCGTGCCCCTACGCTGACACTGACGAGGCTGCAATGTTGTGCATTGGCCACCTGGGGCTCCAGGCATTGTGACGTCACCGTCTCCATGGAGGTAGAACACGTTACTCGTGACTATGCATGAGGCGGTACGGGAGTCTCAAAGCAGAGAACCGAGGGGAGCCACAGCAGCAAGGATGGGAACGTGTCAGGTCACCACAGTGGGCTGAGGGTGCATAAAGGGCATGATGTCTGCCCCATGGCAGCAGAGCACCACGCTCGGACTCCACTGGCTCAGTGGGAAGCTGGAGAGACTCTTCTCTGGAGCTGCGAAGGGCAGATAGGGCCCATGCTAGGACTACGATCCGGCATCGGGTCACCCATCTATCTCCAGAGCAGCCCTGGGCAGTGCCATAATAAGGGCGAGCACTTGCCTCAGGCATGCAAAGCAGAGGGGCGCAGCTCTACCGCGATCGGTGGCGCTTCTGAGAGGGACTCAGGGACCTGCTGCCAAATTGCTGCCGAAGAACGAATTAAGTGGCAGCAGCAATTCGGCGGCAGGTCCTTCCCTTTGACAGGGACTCAGGGACCCGCTGCTGTATTAGTGCTGAAGAGCCTGGAGCTGGCCCTTGCCCTGGGTGCAAAAATTCCTTGTTCCGGCTCTGGCCTGGAGCCCCTGCCCTCATCCCCTTAGGGGAGCAAATTTACGCGAGGGGTGGGGTGGAGTTTTATAGTTAAAGGATCAAGCTGCAATTCCTGCCCCTGCCCTTCCCTTGCGGGCCCAGAAACAGCCACTCTGGTTCCCTCCCCCAGAGCTGACTCAATGTTTGTGTCTTTAGAGGACTAGGACAGGGCATGTTCAGCCACCTTGGGGGACACCACAATACGATAGCGAAGGGTCAGCACTGCCCAGCCACACACAAGCCTTGGCTACATTGGTGCTTTACAGTGCTGCAAATTTCTCGCTCAGGGGTGTGAAAAAAACACCCCCCTGAGCGCTGCAAGATACAGCGCTGTAAAGCGCCAGTGTAAACAGTGCCGCAGCGCTGGGAGTGCGGTTCCCAGCGCTGCAAGCTAAACCCCATGAGGATGTGGAGTACGTGCAGCGCTGGGAGAGCTCTCTCCCAGCGCTGGTGCTGCGACCACACTCCCACTTCAAAGCGCTGCCAAGTTTCAAGTGTAGCCATACCCACAGAGATTTAAAGGTGTGGTGCTAGATCCTGTTATCCAGCTCAGTCTAAGGACCACCCTCTACAGCCCTGTCTGGCCTAGGAAATAAATTGTGTGTTTTTGTTTTCCAATAGAGTTAGCTCAACTGAGCTAGCTTAACTCTACTGAAAACCTCCCTCAATACCAGTGCGGCAAACACACTGGCCCTCCCCCCGGGCACAATGCTCACCACAGTGGGCTGAGGGTGCTGAAAGGGCAGGAATGCCTACCCCCATAGTGCCATCGCCAGCTCACTCAGCCACTGGGATACACTTGAGTCACATTTCCAGGCTTACCCTCACAACCACGAGGGTTAGAAACATGGAATTTCAGTGTAAGAGACTCTCACGTTAATTGCATCACTCTGGACCTAAGGCTTTAAGAAAAAGCTCTATTGCAAGACTTTTGTAAAAATCACAAGAATGGCAGCCCCGGCAGCAAACACCAACAGAGTAAGATTTACAGAGTTGCTCTTTTATAAGCAAAGGATGCTCAGAGAGTTAGGGACCAAATGCAACTCATTCAGCCCATCAGCTGGTCACATTCTCCACCTGGCATACTCATGGGCAGTGAACAGTACAACGTCTGGCATACACAAACCCTCAGGCTAGGCCTACACTGCCGTGAGAAGTGAGCCTCCCAGCCCTGGTACACAGACTTGCAGGAGCTCAGCTTGCGTTATCACACTAGAAATAACAGGATGGATGTTGTGGTTAAGGCAGCAGCTCAGGCTTGCTGGCCTGTCTGACCCCATCGGTTGAAGCTCAGGTGGCTAACCCAAGTCTCTGCTGGAGCCTGTTGACATGGGCTGGGAGGCTTACTTCCAGCTGCAGTGTAAACATATCCTTATAGGCCCTGTCCTCAGCAGCCAGCCAAACTGGATTAAAACTCAGTGCCTTGCATGGTGTCAAGTATCAGGGGGTAGTCGTGTTAGTCTATCCACAAAAAACAACGAGGAGAAGAATCTGAAGTGGGTTTTTTTTACCCACAAAAGCTTATTCCCAAATAAATCTGTTAGTCTTTAAGGTGCCACCGGACTCCTTGTTGTTTTTGTGGATTAAAACTGTATTGCTAGTCAGTTCCACATCCTATTTCATTGGCTGTTTGTAGATTGGCACTTTAGGATTCACACTAGAGCTGAAAATCTCTTAATAACAGATAGCTGGCACAGCTTCACTAACCTTTGTTGTCCTGAACGGTGTTTAAAGCATAACACAGCTATACTACAGAAACAGTGCTAGATGGCTGCTAACAACAGCTGGTCTTACAAAACATTGGGGCTAGCACAGACACAACCCTAGTGTGGACAGCAGCTTAATGGAGAGTTAGTAACTTTGTACCCCATATTAGAGCTGAGATCAGAATCATTTTCCTCCTTACCAATCCTCTTCTTCAGAAAACCTAATTACTTGTACCTATACTCAAACCAAACTTGCCCCACTCCCCAAACTCAGAAGCATCCCTTCCTTTTAGGCTGACACACATGGGTGATGATCCCTAGAAATTCTCTCATATATTTGTTGGACGTTGGAGCTTTCCACATAGTCTGATTCTTTTCGGTGTTGGTTTCTAACTCAAGGCCAACAGCAAATCACAGCAGCACTGGGCAAATAGAGATTTTTGCTGCAGATCTATAAATCATTCACTTCACCTAATGTATGTTGTGCTGGTTGCTCACAAATGAAGCAGCCCTGGGAAGTCTGGCTATTGATCAACTCCCCCACCCATGATCCAACATTTAAGAGTGCATCCCCATCCAAACAACATGGTACTAAATCAAATGTTAAACTGCACATGGCGAAATAGGTGTCCTGAGTGCACACCTGAACTTGGTTTACTGAGGCATCAGGAAACAGAATAGAGGAAAGTGGTGGTTTCGGTGTGCCAATTGCTGCCCTTTTCTCCACACTAGCTGAACTGCAGAAGAGGCTTGTTTCTTTAGACTAGAAGCAATATCAAATACTATTCAAGTGCATGAGAGGGGCTGAATGAGCTTGCTCCCATGCTGCTCAGGACAGGGATTAAGTCTTCCTATATTTGTACAGCACCTTGTACAATGAAACCCTGCTCCTAAGAGGCTGGCAGATGCTGTTACAATACAGATAATAAATCAAACAGAGAAGCATTACTGAAAGCTCTCTTTGGTGCCTTCTGGACTTAAAATCTATGACCAACCACAGTGTACAACGAAGTTCAGGGAGGTTAAAATCCCCTTGCCATTTAAATGAGACAATAGAATGTAATTTGAGACTAAGGAGAGACCCACATAAGGGGGCTCCTGAGTTATTTGAAAAATAACTTGATCAAGGTGGTTTTAACTTCAGTGTAATCTATTAGTAACTGGAAGGACATGCTGCTACTTATTCCAAGCAAGCCTTACCACTTGCATTCTAGAGTTGTTTTAAATTTGAAACAGCAAAGGAACTCCTTTCTCCAGGCCTAGCCCAGGATTGGAGATCATGGCCCAACAGCAATTCTGCTACTGGTGTGTATGAACGGCTGCACATGACCTTCCCTTTGCTGATCAGAAATTGCATTTCGATGGACTAGGTAAGTCTCTAACATTGTATTGCAGGAAGCCAGCAGCCCCATGAGTATTCAAAAACATTTTATTTGCTGGGCTACATAACATACTGAGCACATCATTGTTACACTCCCACTCATGGGGCAAAAAGTCTTGCTTTTTTTGGGAAGAGAAATTAATTAGCCTAGACAGGAGGTGATTTATCTGGCACCCACTGTAAGTCTAGATTGTGCAAAGCAGTGTAAAGATGAGACCCTAAATTAAAGCAAAGGTGTTACTGAGAGGAAAGAAATTAAGAGATGACTTGAAGTGGGATTTGGAGAGATGCAGGAAGGCTGGGCCTAGCAGTAGAATGTGCCTGAGACTAGGGAAGATTTTAGAAAGGAACATGTGGCAGACAGCAGACATAAGGACTATTTAATAGTTACTTTGATTTATGAACAGCAGCAGCTCCTGCCCAGGAAGGGCCTGTGTTTTCGAAGCCATCAGACCTGCCTAAAGCCTTTGCAATGTGTATTTGTGTTGTGGAACACTGGGTTACTGCCATCAGCCAGGCCATAAGGTGCTGAGACAAGAGACTAAAGCTTCATTCTTATGCCTTTTGACTCTGCTATGGAACAAGAAGTTGCACACTGAGCCCAGGACACCTTGGCCTAAGTCCACCTGAAGGCTCTGCAAGCCGTCTTGCATTCCATGTTGTGCCTTTAGCACAAAAGGTGCCTGCTATAGGGGAAAGAACAGACGGCCCTTTGATATAGCCAGTGCAGTCTACACTACCCAGTATCGTATCAGAGGGGTAGCTGTGCCACTGTATTTCCACCTGCATCTGTAATTTTCACTCCATGCATCTTAAGTGGATTTTTTACCCATGAAAGCTTATGTCTAAATAAATCTGTTAGTCTAACGTGCCACCGGACTCCTCATTGTTCTACCAAGGGGCTCCCAGTGCTGCAGTGGCAGCACACACCACTATGGGAAAGAGCAGCAGGAGAACACACTGCACAAGCACAGCCTCTCAGGGATCTACGTACTGCTTTAGTGGATTAAAAGCAACAGTGGAGTGGCCTGTAGCACTGTAGGGCCAGACAGAGTTCTGAAGCAGTCCCTCAGTCTCCAGTTGTGTCTGCTAGGGGATGCTTTCCTCACTGGGGAGAGAAGTTGGCTATAGCGGTAAGAGGCTTCCTACACTAGAAGCAAGCTCCAGCCCAGAGCTTTGCTTTAAATGCTGATAGCCACAGGAGCAGGCCTGCTCCGGTCTGTTTATGATTAACTAAGAATGCTTTGGCACTGGCCTCCCTCTCCACAAACAAACTGAGTTACTCAGTCCAGACTCTAAAGCAGGGGAAAAGGGATATATCCTTCCTCTTCAGAAGGGTTCTTCCACCCCACTACATTTGCTTGCTGTGTTAAGCTGCAAAGGCAGGACTATAGTTTAAGTAGCATGAGCAGCTGCTAAAGCTTAGAAGAGGGGTCGGCGACCTTTCAGAAGTGGTGTGTTAAGTCTTCATTTATTCACTCTAATTTAAGGTTTTGTGTGCCAGTAATACCAGGGTTCTCAAAATGGGGGTCAGGAGCCCTCAGAGGGTCACAAGCTGTCAGCCTCCACCCCAAACACCACTTTGCCTCTAGCATTTATAATGGTGTTATAAATTAAAAACACTTTTTTATACATTTAAGTGTGGAGGGGGGGAATTGCACTCAGGCCTGGTCTACATTACATGTTTAAACTGATTTTAGCAGTGTTAAACCGATTTAACGCTGTACCCATCCACACTACGAGGCCCTTTATATCGATATAAAGGGCTCTTTAAATCGGTTTCTGTACTCCTCCCCGACGAGAGGAGTAGCGCTAAAATCGGTATTACCATATTGGATTGGGGTTAGTGTGGCCGCAAATCAACGGTATTGGCCTTCGGGCGGTATCCCACAGTACACCACTGTGACCGCTCTGGACAGCAATCTGAACTCAGATGCAGTGGCCAGGTAAACAGGAAAAGCCCTGCGAAATTTTGATTTTCATTTCCTGTTTGCCCAGTGTGGAGCTCCAATCAGCATGGGTGGCAATGCAGTCCCAAATCCAAAAAGAGCTCCAGCATGGACCGTACAGGAGATACTGGATCTGATCGCTGTATGGGGAGACAAATCTGTTCTATCAGAGCTCCATTACAGAAGACGAAATGCCAAAGAGTTTGAAAAAAAATCTGCAGGCTACACAGTGCTCCGTGACAAGCATAACGGGAAGCCAGAGACTCAAATGCACACTCATGGAGGGAGGGGGTACCAAGGACTCCAGCCATCCCACAGTCCCCAGCAGTCTCCGAAAAGTAGTTGCATTCTTGGCTGAGCTCCCAATGCCTGTAGGTTCAAACACATTGTCCAGCGTGGTTCAGGATATAGCTTGTCAATTTACTCCCTCCTCCCACCATGTGAAAGAAAAGGGAAAGAAATAGTTTGACTTTTTTCAATGTCACCCTATGTCTACTGAATGCTGGTAGTAGATGCGATGCTGCAGCAGTGAAGAGTAGTATCTGCTCTTCTCCCTTCCCCGGTGGTAGACAGTACAATATGACTGCTATCCGTCGTCACCATCAGCCCATGCTTGATAATTGCTGAATACCCCGGCTGGCCTCAGGGGCGCCTGGGTAAAAATAAGAATGATTCTTGGTCATTCCCAGTAGATGGGACAGAACAGCTGTTAACCATCCTCATCATAGCAATGGGGGGCTGAGCTCCATCAACCCCCTCCATTTCCTGTGTAAAGAAAAGATTCTGTACTGCGTGGACTATCATAGCAGCAGCATGCTGGGCTCTCTCCTCCGCACCACTTAATGTCCTGCCTGGACTGTCATAGCACCAGGAGGCTGCCTCTCCCTCATTTTATCCCACTAGCAACTCACTGTTTGTTATTCCTGCGTTCTTTATAACTTCATGACAAATGGGGGGGGGAGGGGGATATTGCCACAGTAGCCCAGGAAGGTTGGGGGAGGAGGGAAGCAATGGGTGGAGTTGTTGCAGGGGCACTCCCCATGAATGGCATGTAGCTCATTTCTGCAGGATCTGACATGGAGCAGCTGTGCTCTCTGATACACTGGTTCTCTAGTACACTTGCCCCATATTCTAGGCAGGACTATTTTTAGAAACCATAAAGGAAGGATTGACTCGGGGAGTCATTCCCAGTTTTGCTTTTGTGCCCCCGGCCGATCTCAGCCAGGGGCACCCATGATAGCAGCAGACAGCACAGAAGGACAGATAACCATCATCTCATTGCCAAATTACATTGGCAGCAGATGGTACAGAACGACTGGTAACCATCTCTGCTATCATGCAAAAGCAAATGAATGCTGCTGAATAGTGCTGGAGTATCGCCTCTGTCTGTGGCATCCAGTACACATACGGTGACTGTAAAAAAAAAAAAAAAAAAAAAAAAAAAAGGGCTGAATGGGCTCCACAGTTGCTATGCTATGGCATCTGCTAGGGCAATCCAGGGAAAAAGGGTGCAAAATGATTGTCTGCTGTTGCTTTCCTGGAGGAAGGAATGATTGATGACATTTACCCAGAACCACCCGTGACAATGATTTTTGCCCCATCAGCCACCGGGCTCTCAACCCAGAATTCTAAGGGGCAGGGGAGACTGGGAACTATGGGATAGCTACCCACAGTGCAATGCTCCAGAAATCGATGCTAGCCTCGGACCATGGATGCACACCGCTGAATTAATGTGCTTAGTGCGGCCGCGTGCTCTTGACTTTATACAATCTGTTTTATAAAACCAGTTTATGTAAAATTGGAATTATCCTGTAGTGCAGATGTACTCTCAGACTTGCTATGTGAAAGGGGTCACCAGTAAAAGAGTAGGAAAGCCCCTGCAGTAGTACATTTTAATGTTTTTAGGTCTCTTTTGGAAAGTCTAGTATATATAACTAAACTATTTTAAGTAAAGTAAATAAGGTTTTTAAAGTGTTAAAGAAGGCTAATTAAAGTGCAAGGGCCCCTGAACTGGTAGCCAGCACCTGGGCAGTGAGTGGCACTGAAGAAAAAAGAGAGAGAGAGAGAGAGAGAGAGAGAGAGAGAGAGAGAGAGAAGTCAAGGAGACTCCACAGCACTGAAGTGTAGTGCAACACTTCTTCCTGCAGAAGGAAGAGTGCCTGGGTGTAGCAGTTAGACACCACCAGCAGGCAGGGAATGCACATCAGCCAATCACATTATGTTAATGTGAACATTATTTTACAGGAACTGCCTAGGACTCCAAGAGGCTGAGATATCAGGGTACAATGAAGCCAACTGTCCACTTGTTGTACAGCAGATGATGCAATTAGAGCTTTAACAGCCCCATAACCTGTTGCATCATCTGCTGGAGTCTCTAGAAACAGCTTCCCTCAAGCCTTTTCTATGAGTTTTATCAAGCTGTTAAAAGGCTTGCTCATTTCCATTAGTCAAGAGTTTAAAGCTACAGAGATCAGATTTTTCTCTAGAAAATAGCAATTAATAGAAAGGGTGGTAGACAAGGCCCTTCATTTAGGAAGGGCTCACTGTAATTTAGTTCCAAGAGTTCCCATTACAGAGGGTCAGGGACAGTTTAGTAATAGGGAAGATAATGAGAAACAGGAGGGCAAACCAAGTTCATTCTCATTAAGTTTATTGGCATCATGTTTGTCTTTACAGAACTGCTCAGCCTACGTACTAGAATGTAGACTTCTGGAAAACAGGTAGAAGTGTCCCATTGAAGCAAGCTACAAATGCAAGAACAAGGACTAGGGAAGAGGAGGAAAGGGAGGGGACAACCAAGTTTTTCCCATACCAAAAATTCCAGATTAGTGGTCAGCAAGAAGGGAGAGAAGATTTATAATCCAAGTCATTTGTCAAGGGATGACCACCTCAACCCAGAAAACGGGAAAGATGAGCTCCATCCACGAAAGGTGGGAAGTCACTGGAACACCTCAGACTCTTTGCATTCTTTGCAGAACATTTAAAGGTAAGTGGGCAGGGAAGGCGAACAAACAAGATGAGCATTTGACAGTTGTATTTAGTTTTTGGAATCCAATAATCCAGTATGCATATCCTCCTCTGAAAGTTTAACTACAAGGAAGCCAGACAAATTTTCCAGGAGATGAAGCTTTTTTCAGCTCTCAAAGTCAATAAAAAGACTTACATAATTCTTGCTTCTACTGTACAGAATACTGCCTCTATCTGGACTTCATTGCTAGCACGCTGCATTTCAGCGTCGTCCTCACTTTCTAGCCAATCTGTGTTTCAGTACTTAAACATGTAATTCAAGAATTTTACACTAATTTATACATTTTAATTGGTTGCATATATTAACATGTACTATAAGATTTTTCCTAAAGAAGCATTACATAATACATGGATACTGTAAAAAGATCTGATTAGTTAAAAGTAACAAGCATTAACAGAGATACATACAAAACTCAACCTAATTGGACTGAGTGCTGAGCTTGCAATGAACTATGGGTAATCAGCCTTTCCAGTTGCAGCCTTCACAGGGGAACACAAGACAGTTAAAAATGTATGTCACTTGTTACACAGATTACCTGTAAACAGTTTCTTTCCATTGGACACCTGAAATTAGCTTACGTTCCAAACATACATAAGAATTTCCATTTTAAACTAAGAGAAAGGCCTGTTACCATGAAGTGATGTGGAAGGATGTAGGGGCATGGATGAGTTGTGTGTAGAAGAATGGGCTTACAGTTGCTCATGGTAAATGGGAGGATTTTGGCAGCTGGAGATGGAAGTTTATTTTGTTTTTACATAGAAGAGGGGCTGTGTGTTTGAAGGCCTAAGTGTGATCTGTTTGTGAAGGACTGTGCTCAACCCCTCCATCTCAGCAGCTGCAGGACTCTGCAGTGGCCTTTGCTCGGTCATTCTTGTCTAGTTTGATGGGTTCAGGGAATTCGTTGTAGAGCTCCACCTCTGTTTCCTAAGGAGAGAAGAGTCACCAGTTACAGATTTTACTCCTTATTCTCAGCTACTGAAGTGAAAGAGGTAATGTGGAGCGTTACAGATGGCTGTTGGGGAAGAAGGCTTTCTGCTGGGAAGAGGGAGTAGGGAATGCTCTCTTTGGTGTCTTTCAGACTGAATGTGCCAAGTCAGCACTGACACCGTCTTTGGGAAGGGTTAGATACTGATGCAGGGAAGTCAAATTCAGCATGTCTCTTGCTAGTGGCATTAGCTTAAATGCAACATGAATTGCTTAGATTCTGCATGCAGAGTTGTCATTGGACAGCCACTAGAGGGCACTAGATATTTCTTCATATCATACCTGTTTAAGTGCATTCCGTGCAATTGTCTGGAAAGCTTGTTCCACATTAATGGCCTCCTTGGCACTAGTTTCGAAGTAAGGGATGTTATTTTTGCTGTAGCACCAAGCCTGTGCTCGTTTTGTGGTAACCTGTATGAGGAACAGGGAAGAATCACCACCTTCATCTATGCAAAGGGCACTCAGTGCCAGTATTGGTTGCCAAGTGGAGATTTTAATTGAGAAAATACCTACCACACCTATGGACAGAAAGCTAGCATCCAGTTGATCAGCCAAAGCTGCTGCCTTAGGTAGAAGGCCAATACAGTATTGTTTAAATCCTAATTGCAGTAAGATTTTGCTACAGCTGTAGCAAATGTTAGATACTTTGTCTAGAATGCAGCTAGTTTAAACACCACTACCAAGCATTTTGGTATCAGTTCTCCAAGAACTATGGAGTCATCTGCATGGTTAAACTCTCCCCAGCCTTTGAGGGGCAGGGGGGAAATACAAAAGGGTCAGGTGTACACTGGATGTTACAATGTACTTCCTCACTTTCTCTTGCATGTTGCCCATGTTGTGAGAGTCTTTAGCAGACCCAGTCAGTTTGAGAACAGCTGGGATTTTAGGACAGAGATTGAACCTTTGCTTGAGGGTATCCTGAAGGATGTTCACCCACCCCCTCCTGCCCCTGATTCCTGAGAGAAAGCCTCCCCTTTATGTATGTTGCAAACCCTACTGTCACAATGGATACCCCCTCTCCTCCATACAGCATGCAAGACAGACCAGCAACATTTTCTCCAAGCCAGAGGTGACCAGGAACTGTATGGAGTAAGATAGTCTTTTAGATGGCTTGGAGCTGCTAAATAAGACTCAACTAACATCTGTGCTGCACATCCTGAACCACTGCCTCATGTTTCCTCTAATGTTATGCCCCTTCTCTGCACAGGAATGTAGGCCTCTGTAGAGGCCAGATGGGTAGCTCTCTTCACAAGGACCCAGGTTGAAGAGTGTTAGCTGTGACTCTTTATAAACCACCCTGATGCTCTGGGCTAGACTAAGCTGCCTCTTAGGATTGTCCTGACAAGCTCTCCAATTCAATAGCTTTAGAGAAAGGCCACTGTGACTTACTTGTCTGTTTTCTAGGTCAATCTTGTTTCCCAACACAACAAAAGGGAAGTTCTCAGGATCTCTTGGACTGGCCTGAATGAGAAACTCGTCCCTCCAGCTGTCTAGGGTTTTAAATGTATTTGGAGCCGTCACATCGAATACCAGTACACAGCAGTCTGCTCCTCTGTAGAAGGCCACACCCAGAGACTGAAACCGTTCCTGTCCTGCTGTATCCCATATCTATAGAAAAAGCAGAGGAACAGAGTTAGTAGAGAAGTTATTTACTAGCCAGGCGTGGGTCTTGGGGCAGCTCTAGCGCTGCTCGAACTGTGGGTAGAGACCCCTCACAGGGGGTCACCATGTTATTACATGGGGGGTTGCAAGCTGTCAGTGTCCACCCCAAACCCTGCTTTGCCTCCAGCATTTATAATGGTGTTAAATATATTTGTGTTTTTAACGTATGGGGACGTGTGTCACACTCAGAGGCTTGCTGTGTGAAAGGGGTCACTGGTACAAAAGTCTGAGAACTCCTGCTCTAGTGCCATTGTTCAAATTGAGCGATCTAGCAGGTTTGCTCATTCAGTGCTCCTTGGAATTCTGCAGTCTTCAACCAGCCTCATGGCAGTGTTGAGAGAAGTTTAGGGACTTCTCCTTACATCTCCTGCACATACATGTTATAAAAAATGCATGTGTCCAAGAAGTCACTATAAGCTGAACAAAAATGGCTCCCTGTAAGAGGCAAGACTACCATAGTTTCAGAGTTGTATCAAAATTCAGAATCCTGTCTCAGTTTAGAGCAGTTCATCAAGAGGTTTTTAAAATAAGTGACTTTGCTTTTGTAAGCCAACTGTGTATAGTCTTGACAATCAAATCCCAAAGTATGTTGCATTGTTACAAAAGATACAGAGTAGGCAGCCACAGGGAGCCTAGACTAGATCCGAGCAACATCGAGTCACATTTGGAAGTTAAGTTTCCCCTTGAGCTTTTCAGACAGATCTGAGAATTCAGTAGTGCTTTCATATGTTTGTGTATCTCTTTTACAAGTTTCACTATGTACCTCAACCCACCAATAGCCAAGTAACCAACAGAAACAAGCTAAGACAACTCTACAAGCAAGTTGTTTCCCTACAAGCCAATGTGATTTGGTCAGGAATTCTATGCACTAATATTCTACCATGCAATTCCTTCCCCCTGCTCCCAGACTCAATCCATTTCTTCTTCCACAAGACAGCTAGAATTCCTGCCTGCAGCTGGTTTGAGTTTAATTGCAAGCTGGAAATTCAACAGCAGGTTCTGTTAAAGTGACTCCTGGGAAGTCTCTTCCCTGCCTTGTCTCACTCCCTTTTGTTTAAGGAACAGAGCAAAATCTGCAGCAGGGTTGGGAAAAGTCAAGTATGATGGCAGTTGTGTTTTAGCTCATTTGAAGTTGGGTGGACAGACTGTCCACTGCAGAGTATCCACACTAGAGCGCTACCCCCTGAAATACTTCTGGAAACTCTTGTGTTCCATAGTAGACATTTCCCTTCTATAGCTTTTTATATCTGAAGAGATTAGGATTTGAGAAGACTGATTTTGCTAATGAGAGCACCAGAATAGGAAGTTGAGGGATACAAGTCTTCATGCTTCAGAGGGTAAGCCAGCCATTACTTGACATGCCAGGGAAGGGCTTCCCTCAGCCGCCTATTTCATAACCTTTCAATGCGGGGGGGGGGCGGGGGGGGAAGGGAAGGGGGGGGAAGGGATTTACTGAATCTTCCTAAAGAGGAGCCGTTTAGTTACTAGTACTAGAGACTAGACTAGTGACCTGGCAGTTCTGTTACCTACTGATCAGGAATATTGACATTTGGTATGGGAAGAAAAGAGTTAAGCCAGTTGGGTGAACTGTCTTCAATCAGGGTGATATGTTCTATTCTAGGTTTGACTATCATACTGTACACTCCCTCTTAGCCCCCACTCCCTGCCAGGGGCAGGCCTCCTTAGGGAGGTGTGGAGAAATGTTTGGGAGGCAGGGAGCAAGGCCTGGGCCAGCCTCCACAGTAGTGTTCTAGCCTAGAACATTCAGGGTCTACATACACTACAAGTCTAGACATGCTATTGTACTCTTGGGGCATCCTTGTATTAGTGTGTTTAAAGAACCAAGTCTGATAGTGTTCCAGCCTGGGACCTGGTGGGAATACTACCCAGCAGCTCTGTAAGTGTCCCATATACAAATAAAGCAGTGTTAGAACACCAAAACAACTAAGCACTGGTGTTATTAGGTTGCATGGAGTCCTGTTTACACTGCTCCTCCACATAGGATGGGAAGCTATTTTGGCTGGAACTGTTGGTAAACAAGTCTCCTCCAACTTACTGTCTAGGCCACTGTACACAGGGCCTTACAAGCAGGTGGTTAGATTTATGTACATGACTAACCTGCGGTCTGCTAGAGAGAAAGGAGCAATTCTTATAAAAGGCCTTTCATGGGTGCCTGGCTCCAACTACTCTGCTTTCTCCTCCCACCCATGTGGGGAAGATTTATTCAGTTGATAAGGCAAGGATACTTCCCACTTATCCAGTTAAGAAAGTTGGGACTGTATTGAACTAAAGTTCTTGGATCTTAGCCCAGTATACAGTCTTCCTTATGCCACCTTTGTAGTCTGATTGGTTGCTATAAGGCCTTCTGTTTTGACTGGTTACAGCCAGCCTTCAGAACGCCCCACCATGTGATGGTTTCACTTTGAGGCCTTCCCCTGATCTCTACCTCCTGCTCCTTGAGAAAGGCTTCTCCCGCCTTCCCTTAAATGGAACTGAGGAGCTGCATTTAGTATCTGAGAGGGTTAGAAATTGATGGCCAAATGGAGAAGAGTAGCTAAGGAATGCAAAAGATCCAAGGAGCCAGCAGAGATATTTGGAGAATTATGGCTATGAGTCACCTGCAGTTAATCCAATCCTGAGCCAACATGCAGGGAATATTACTATGAATGAGCACAGAAATGCTGACCTCACTCTGCTGCCTACCTTTGGCATGAATGTGTACTTCTGCCCAATCCTGAGCACTCTACATCAGAGCTGTGAAAACCTCTTAAAAATAGGCAAACAAACAGATGAGCTAGCAGCTCAGTCACTACCATTACCTGCATTGTGACTAATCTATCATCCACCATCACCTCCTTTGTCAGGAAGTCTGCTCCTATTGTTGCTTTGTATTGGTTACTAAATTTCTTGTTCACATACTGGTTCATGAGTGATGTCTTCCCCACCCTGTAGGAAGAAACAAAACAAGGCAAGACTAATCAAGTAGTTTCTGCAGACAGCATTTTGATACCCACAGCAGATTCAGTTCAAGTGTTTTTGCTTTATTTAATAGCATGACTGAGGTACCAGGACCTTCACTCTGAAGAAGTGTGTTGACCAAATGCCCGAGCCCAGTGAGCTGGACATTAAGACACTCGCATCATCCTGGACAGGAGAAGTGACTATGAATCTCCTTGAGCAAGAGAGATGTTCAGATTGCATAATACAGTTAGTTTTGGGGGCTGTGTAAGCTCAACCAGCCTATTTGGTTCTGACCAGGAAAGGGAGTAATGGCAAAACACTTTTGGAAGTGTTGCTTTAGTACAGACATTCCCAAACTTTCCCAGGGATAGAAAGACACTGGGGGACTGGGTAGCTCATGCCTGGAGCAGCAGCAGGGCTTGGCTGGAGCCCATCCCCAAAGACCTACTTAGTGCAGACCAGGGCTCTTTGCGCTCCCTCCCCAGCATAGGGCCAGTCACTCCTGCAAGCTCTGGAGGGAAATATTCAGAGCTGTGGCCAGTCAGGTGTCTGGGCTAGGGCAGCAGCAGGGTGTGTAGAGTGTGCAGGGAGTCTAGCAGACTGCAATTGGAGCAGGGCAGCTCTCCCCATCCCTGACCACTGGGGACTCCTGTGCACTCTGCTGCCCTGGCCCAGACAGCCCTATGCCACCCCTCCGCCACCATAGGCTTGTGGCATGTCTCCCCTGGCCTGGAAGGGTGTGCCAGTTTGAAGACACTGCTTTAGAAGATTCTAGTCCTCAAAGGATGAGGAGATAGTACCCAGTGCAAAGGGACCCCCCCCCCCCCCCAAACTTGATTTTAGGCCTTCAGATAAGCGACAGGAACTGGCTTCCAATAGAAAATTAGCTATTGCTCTCACACCTCAAGTTCCTTCAGGTTAAAGTGATCCTTGCCCCAGGTAGTGAAAACAGCTAATGGAATCTAACACTATGAATAAGACAGTTTTAATGGTATTGCTACAGTAGCCAAACAGCTCCTTTATGTCCTGTGGAGACAGACCTTAACATACTTGCTTAGTGAAGTAGCCTAGGGAGTGGAGATTCTCCCAGAGATACCAGCATAGAGGTTATATCCACTCCCTCAAGGCAGCCAAGTATTCTCTGTTTAACAGCTTGTTGGATGTGGTGGTGGGACAGATTTGACCCTGAATCTCATCAGATAAACAAATTACTGTTTGTGCAGCAAATCCAGGAACAAAAAGCAAGTGCCTGCTTCACTGATGAACAGGAACCTGAAGTTTTACATCTTTGCTCAAAGTATCACTGAAGCGTATTATTCAGTACTCCCAGATCACAACAACATTTAAGCCAAGCGAGTGGCTAGCACAGTGTGTTGTTTGAAGACCCCATTCCTCATTGCCCAATGTGAAGGTAAAAGCTTTAGGAGATCTGAAGTCTTATTCCTGGGAGGTTTCTAATGCAGATTTAGAAGATTTACCACAGAAGCTTTGGCAATACTGTAGATTTCAGTATTTAGAAGTACTGGCATTGGGGACAAACACTGGGAAGAAGGGATAGTCAAGTGTTCTTAAAACCATAAAGGCAGCATAGTAGCTACTTTCCACAGCCCAAATATCCAATACTTCACTGGTCCTAACTAGGGCAGAACACAAGCATTTGCAAGCCACATTACAGGATACTTGAGCTGGATACAAGTCATTTACATTACGTTAATAAAGGCTCTGCCACTTACCCAGAGTCTCCAAGGATGATGACTTTCAGTAACACTTTCTTCCTAGAAGTCATCTTTCAAACTAAAAGGAAAGAGATAAGTTCCCATCACTCATGAGGAAGTGACTGCACACTGTTTTCACAAAAAGTGAGGCAGTTAACATGGAATTGAAACAGCTCATAGAAGTCCTGTGGCTCTTCTAGCTAAAATGTTAGAGGGAACCCATCCTGTATACCTGAAAGTTTTAAATGCAACCAGAGACTTCTGGAGCTTTACAATACAATTAGTAACTTGGTGAGCCAAGTACTAATTAGTGGTTGCTTATTGTTTTATGCTTTGATTGCCATAAACTTGGCATAAATGGTGTGAGGCATAGAGGTGGGCAGTCTGCTACTGTAGCCTGAGCTACAGCCCTCCACTACATTTTATAAGGCTGTCCAGTTTGGCTTCTTCTGGACATGCTGGCCCAAACTGACTCACCTGGTAGTGCTGAGCTTAACTAGTGTAGCCTAATGGCACCAGTTAGAGGTGGACTTCTTGTCCCTATCAAGTCTCCTTGTGAGAACACAGACAGTATAGATCAGAGTTCTATTTCTAGGCAAGTCATGCTAAGAGGGAAGTATTAGGTGTTCCAGAGTAAGGTTAGAGGATACATGCAATAGCAAGAGAACCAGGATGGGGAGCTTTACTAGTACCATTTCTATAAGAGTTTGTCACGTGTTTTCAACTGGAGACTAGATCACTATGGTACGTGCAGGGGCACTGGGCAATGGCACCCAAGAGCAGCCTATGTTAACACTAGAAAAAGGGGTTCCAACTGCTCTGCAAAAAAAAAACCCCCTCATCCCCAATGAGGCTCTACTGCAATTAAAACCAAAATCCCTGCATGCAAGAATTAAACATTTAAAATGAGACAAAGTCTTAGCAAAAATGGTGCTAAAGGTCTGTCAATTTTCTGAAAGGAACTTCCCAAGGTAAGCTTCTTAGGCCATGTCTACATCTAAAATTTTGCAGCGCTGGTTGTTACAGCTGTATTAGTACAGCTGTATAGGGCCAGCGCTGCAGAGTGGCCACACTTACAGCAACCAGCGCTGCAAGTGGTGTTAGATGTGGCCACACTGCAGCGCTGTTGGGCGGCTTCAAGGGAGGTTCGGGGAACGCGAGAGCAAACCACGGGGAAGCTGGTCTCCTTTCCCGGTTTGCTCTCGCGTTCCCCGAACCCCCGAGCAAGCAGGTCTCCTTCCCTGCGGTTTGCAGGGTGGTTCGGCGAACGCGAGAGCAAACGGCGGCGAAGCTGGTCTCCTTCCCCGGTTTGCTCTCGCGTTCGCCGAACCACCCAGCAAACCGCAGGGAAGGAGACCTGCTTGTTCGGGGAACGCGAGAGCAAACCGGGAAAGGAGACCAGCTTCGCCGCGGTTTGCTCTCGCGTTCCCGGAAGCCCCCTGCAAACTGCAGGGAAGGAGACCTGCTTGCTCGGGGTTCGGGGAACGCGAGAGCAAACCAGGGAAGGAGACCAGCTTGATTACCAGAGGCTTCCTCAGGTATGCTGGGATACCT
Organism: Gopherus flavomarginatus; assembly: GCF_025201925.1. Taxonomy (NCBI): domain Eukaryota; kingdom Metazoa; phylum Chordata; order Testudines; family Testudinidae; genus Gopherus; species Gopherus flavomarginatus. Next base: position 24,096,991 of record NC_066622.1, on the reverse strand, counting down.
GCTTATTCCACGGAGGTCAAGAAAAGCGCTGGTAAGTGTCTATACTTGATTACCAGCGCTGGATCACCAGCGCTGGATCCTCTACACCCGAGACAAAACGGGAGTACGGCCAGCGCTGCAAACAGGGAGTTGCAGCGCTGGTGGTGCCCTGCAGATGTGTACACCTCCTAAGTTGCAGCGCTGTAACTCCCTCACCAGCGCTGCAACTTTCTGATGTAGACAAGCCCTAAGAAGAGTCAGCTGTGGCATCAGTAGGTTTTGAAGACACTATTGTGTACTTGGAGTAGTTGACTGGAGCTGAACAGTACATAGAATTTCTGCTTCTGAGGTCCTCGTCACTAGGCTAGAAGTTTGAGGACCCAAATTTAGATACTCCTCTAGCGCCACCAGTTTCTAAAGCACGTGGTTGGCCAGCATAGATGGGATTGTACTACGTTTAGCTTAGGACCCTTAAGGGCATTTTTAATGTTTCTCTCATCACAGCACAGATGGGAGCACACTCTGTTGCCATTTTGAGCTTATCTACATACCTTAGTTTCCTTGTACTTCCTATCTGTCTATATCCATCTTAGATTATAGACTTAGTAGGGCCTAGTACAAAGGAGCACCAGCCCTCACCTAGGACCCACAGGCACTAGCACAATAAGTCTGTGTTAAACCAGTGTAAAATCCTTTAGGAACACTTAAACCAGTACTGAATCACAGTGTTTACACAAAGTCTAACTGCTGCAGAACAAAGCCAGAATGCACCTCAATTCACCAGTTTAGCATTCTGCTGAGACCTACACATTTCTCAATCTGTTTTCTAGAGAGAAAAAGGGAGTATTTTAAGATAAATTTGAAAGTGTTACTCATCTTCATGTTTCATCCAGTTTTACAGAGCTCCTTTCCCCCATCCAACTACCCCCTTTTCAGAGCAAAGATGCTCTGCTGGGGTTAACTGCTTGCATTGAATCATTCTAGTAGGTGTCTCAGCAGATTCTGATCTAATCTTACCTAATCAGACAGTTCTCCATGTAGGAAACAAACAGTAATGGTATAATTTCTTTGAGGCAGACAGAAGCGGGATTGACTTGAGATTTGGACTCACTCCTGACAACTGATGGAGTGTGCGGGGAGAGTGATTTTGAGAGTTTATTTGGAAGAAGAGTTTGAAGAGCATTCACTGATACCATTTGCCATCGACCAGCATAGTCAACTGCTTTATACTCTTAGCAAGAGAAGGGTACACAGAAGTTTACTCTCATTGACACCACTCAGTAGTACTATAAGCAGACTTATGCCTTATAATCAAGCCCATGGAGTAACAATTCCATTTTCTTGCAGTCAATGAATGTTAGCCCCAATATTGTCATTTCCCCCCAGCAAGAAGACTGAAGCAGGCATCTCTGCTTCCACCTCCCCACTGAGGCCCCAGCTACTCGTGGGCAGGAGTGGGAGAACAGAAGGAGTGAGCCAGTCATGTAGTTGGCTGGTCCAGTCCTGGGGCAAAAAGGACAGCAGGCCAGGAGTTGCTGCCCCCATCCCTGGTCACATCCAGGAAGACACCACCACAACAGCTGGCAAGGAGCTAAGATCAGGATCCATCCCCCACTTTGATCCCATCACAGGGGCAAGGACCCCCATACTCATGTTACGAGTGGTAGTGACACTTGCTATTGTGCTGACTAGTAACAATGGAGCTGTCTCAGCTCCTGTGGTGTCTTGTTTGGGTCTGATGGGTGCTGCTGTGGGGCACCATTCCCATCCTACTCCCCTGCTGGCTTGACAAACAGCAGCAGCCTGGGCTGGAGCTAGCTGAGCATGGAGCGAGCCAGGTCTCGATTCCTTCCCCAAGCCAGGGGAGACAAGTCAGAGCTGTGAGATGAAACAGCACTGCTCCACTTCAAGGATAGGACCAGTTCACTAGCTGCTGTGTCCCCTCAAGCATCCACAGCTGAAGCTAGGATGCTGGCTTCCACCTCCCTGTGTTGCAAAAACTGCAGCAGTTGTCAGTCATGCGAAATCTGAGCTTTCACTCATGCTACTGCTATGATTTTTTTTAAATTGATTTTCTAAGCCTTACAGTCCACACTACCTTCACCTCAGAAGGGTGACAGTACCCTGAAGTAGCAGCTTGCAGCAAACTAACTGCATGGCACAGTTTAGACAAACTAACTTTGGTTTATAAAACTACTTTAATCTCTAAAGATCCATGATGTACAAAGTAGTCTCACTGGCGTGCCCTCGATTACTGAGGAGTCATTTCTCTGGCAAAAGAGTTTTCAAAAGAATTGAAAGTAAATTCTATATGTAAACAAGTTACTACAGTTTCAGTTTTACTCCTACCAGAAATATTTTAGTACTACTGCCAATACACTTTTTCCTGGCATTCAGAGGCAGCTTGTGCCATTTCAGATGTATTGGTGTAAAGTAAATGGAAGTGGTGTTTGTGGAGTTCCTAGTAACTTAGAAAGTTACATATACTCTAGCTGTAGAGTGACTTGACTTACTGCTCCATTGGGAGCCCTGTAGTTCTGATACTGAACCTCTTAATTTTATGAATCACTTTAGACAACATGGGAATCGCTAGGCTGACACTTTACCCTTAGAAATTAAATACCAGTCATTGGCATTACAGCCTTTCAGGAGGCTGGCTGTACTGCTCAAAAGGGTGATGTGAAGTTCTGATGCATCAGAGTGTTTTAATATCAACAGCCAAACTGAAATTATGGCATTTTAAGGGACTGACCCATCTAGAATTCTATAGACTAAAGAGGGTATCAAGTTTAGTTGCATGTTCTTTCCCCATTCAGACTCCATCTACACCAGGCTGAAGTAACTGCTGAGTATTACACCTCTGGTGCCCAGGAAGGTAGCAAGCTCTATGGAACAGCGAGGGTAGAAAACTGGAGCACTGAGTTCTACAGCTGACAGACCCTTCTTGCTAGAAAGAAATTAAGATGTGTGTCATCTTTCTAAGAACTGTGTCTTATTTATTGAGCATGCACCATCTTACTACATTCTGACCAGGACATTAAGCCAGTGTCCATTCTTTGGAGACTGTAGCCATTAGTGCTTGTGCATGAACAGCTGGGTCCCTTATTTGTAAACATGAATTTACAGCTTTAAAAGCTATAGCTAAGTCATACAGAACTCATCCAAGTTCAGATGTAGTCAGTGACCTGTGCACTGGAGCCTCTCTGGCCAGGTTTGGTGGTGTTCAATACATTACTGCCATCACTACAAGCAGGCCATGAGAGCATGAAGTCACACTTCTGTACCCATTACATTGATGATCAAAATTCCTGTTCTCCATTTGTTGTTCATGGCAGGTATAGCCATCTGTTACTTATTTGGGTTACACCAGATAAGCTTTGCAGGTTTCTACAGAATGACTGGTGGAGCTGCCCTGGTGTACAATTAGAAATTTTAAACAAGGGTACAGATGAGCCTGACATCTCCTCCAACTGTGGTTTCTTCCTTAATCTGTTTCTCCTCTTGCTTGGGCCATAGCCTGATGGGAATACAATTCCCTTGGATCAGGCAACAGTCTATGCCCAAGGCTGAAGAGGCTTAACTTCTAGAAATTTCACCCTTCTGCAGCTTAGGAGGGGGTTCTCTTGTCTTTGGGGATACCTGTGTGATTTACTGAGGCCATGTCTACATCTAAAATTTTGCAGCGCTGGTTGTTACAGCTGTATTAGTACAGCTGTATAGGGCCAGCGCTGCAGAGTGGCCACACTTACAGCAACCAGCGCTGCAAGTGGTGTTAGATGTGGCCACACTGCAGCGCTGTTGGGCGGCTTCAAGGGAGGTTCGGGGAACGCGAGAGCAAACCGCGGCGAAGCTGGTCTCCTTTCCTGGTTTGCTCTCTCGTTCCCCGAACCCCCGAACAAGCAGGTCTCCTTCCCTGCGGTTTGCTGGGTGGTTCGGGGAACGCGAGAGCAAACCCGGGAAAGGAGACCAGCTTCGCCGCGGTTTGCTCTCGCGTTCCCCGAACAAGCAGGTCTCCTTCCCTGCGGTTTGCAGGGTGGTTCCGGGAAACGCGAGAGCAAACCGCGGCGAAGCTGGTCTCCTTTCCCGGTTTGCTCTCGCGTTCCCGGAACCACCCAGCAAACCTCAGGGAAGGAGACCTGCTTGTTCGGGGGTTCGGGGAACGTGAGAGCAAACCGGGGAAGGAGACCAGCTTGATTACCAGAGGCTTCCTCAGGTATGCTGGGATACCTGCTTATTCCACGGAGGTCAAGAAAAGCGCTGGTAAGTGTCTATATTTGATTACCAGCGCTGGATCACCAGCGCTGGATCCTCTACACCCGAGAGGAAACGGGAGTACGGCCAGCGCTGCAAACAGGGAGTTGCAGCGCTGGTGGTGCCCTGCAGATGTGTACACCTCCTAAGTTGCAGCGCTGTAACTCCCTCACCAGCGCTGCAACTTTCTGATGTAGACAAGCCCTGAGTTTCAGTAACATGGCAAGGCATTGTCATACAGAAGGAATTGCATGCTTAAGCAGGTTCTCATACACCAGTGCTGTAGTGTGTTATGGAAAGCCTTCCATGGGACATTCATTCTTCCAATAGGTTTGAGAGATTTTTCAAAGGCTATTCCAAGCCAAGTTTGATATTGTGGCTTTAGTATCAACATAAGGGATTTAGGACATTTGTGTTGTCTTAAAGTCAGTGGTGGATGATTGAAGATGCAGCTACCTCCACTTTAGTGAAACTTGCATTGAACAGATTTTCACTGTCATTAATCTACTCTAAGCCATGGAGACGGCCTCAGAACCAAGGCTGTTTTGTTAATGCACTTCAAGCAGCAAAGTGCCACCCCCTCTTCTCCCCTTGGTTGGGGGTGGGGTGGGCAGGGGAGTGCGGTATCTCCTCCCCGACCCCCCAGCTATGTCTACACTACACAGCTTTTAGCAACACAGCCGTGTGCTAAAAATTGGGCTGTGCAGCTCCTATCTGGCCTCTGCTGACAAAAAGCTTCCACACCCAACAAGTGTTTGTCGTCAGCAGGAAAGCACTCCCGCCAACAATGCGCTGTTCACAGTGGCACTTATTGCCAAATTTGGGGTGGGGGGGAAGAAGAGGTTTAATACCTCTGAAAGACAAAGTTGTGTTGTTCAATTGCCAATATATAGACACAAGCTGCTTGGAGATGGATAATGTTCCTGCATTTAAGACAAATCTGAGGGAACTGTCAACAGCATGTCCATTTGGAGAGTAGTTTTATGAACTTGCTCTAGTTCAGGCCTTGTCTAGGCTTAGTTTTGCTGGTCTAGCACATGCAGTGTTGGGAGAGGAAGAGATAGGGGGGAGAAGAGAGATACTAGTGAAGAGCCATCCCTCACTGATATAGCTGTGCCGGGAAGAGCCCCGATGGGGATGCAGTTTACTAGCATAAGCACTCTTGCTGGTATAAGCTTGTGTTGTTCAGGGAACTGGTGTAAGCTATACCACTGAAAGCCAGCATAAGCTACATCTGCACAAGGAGGGAGTGCCAGTTCAGCTACAGTGGCAAATCCTTAGGGTTCTCTTCCTCTCCAGACTATCAGGGCCTGTGCTCTGTGTTTGTCAGTTGAGTTACATGAATCTGGTTTAGTTCAGTCAAAGCAAAGGTAAGCATGGTATGACCGGGTCCCTTTACTGAAGGGATCCTGTTGTGCCTAATGTGAACTGGTTTAAGTTTTACCAAGCTTATATAAAATCAAACAAATCAGTGGTATTGAGTTCCTGGAACCTCTTACTTTAGAGAACTAGAGCATGCAAGACAGTTTGCCACATGTTTACAGTAGAAATGGAAGATCAATTGCTATTCTAAAGCAGCTTCCTGAAACCTTTGTTTGCAAGTTTTGTTCTCTAAAAAGACTGTATGGCTACATTTGGAATTTCAAAGCGCTGCCCCGGCAGCGCTTTGAAGTGTGAGTAGTCAGAGCAGCAGCGCTGGGAGAGAGCTCTCCCAGCGCTGCATGTAAACCACATCCCTTACGGGTGTAGCGTGCAGTGCTGGGAGCCGCGCTCCCAGCGCTGCTGCCCTGATTACACTGATGCTTTACAGCACTGTATCTTGCAGCGCTCAGGGGGGTGTTTTTTCACACCCCAGTTGCAGCACTGTAAAGTGTGAGTTTAGCCAAGGCCTGTGCTGGCCTGGATAAGCAAGTTAGTTATCAGAATAGCTATGCAGGCCCAAAGAAGAGATTTACATTGGATAAATAGTCCAATTGCCCAGTCTAGATCACTTACACAACTACCAGACTAGAAATGTTGAGCTAAAATACTAGTTGTTTTATACCAAGTGTGTAGACCCTCCTAGTGAGGAATTTGACTTTGTTCTAATGGAGTCATTCAGATCTGATGGTGCCATCTTGTAGGAGAGCATATTCACATTTCTTGCACTACTGGCTCCAGCTAGCATTCTTGGAGACCATCTGAAAACTCCTGTCAGTCACTAAGCCAGTCAGCAGCATTCCTTTCTGCTGGCTTCATCATCGCTTGGGGAACTAGGTAGTCTCTAAACAAGAAAGAGTCCTTTGCTGTATTCTTGACTTAAAAATTCTCCCTCTCAAGAGCACAGGTTGATCCAGCAGCCTTGGAAGCTAAATCTAAAAGCCATACTGAAGTGTGCATAACCCAGACATCTACATTCTCAAAAATATAAACCCATAGCTCGAATCTGCTAGCCAGGCAAGGAGCAGAGCTCTGTCTTTACTAATTCTGATTTTGGATAGCCAGATGAGCATCATAGCTAAAACTGTTGGGATAGTTCAAGAAGAGTCAGCAGTTACCTAGGAAGATGTGTTCCCCCAACTCCACTTGGTATACTCCAGAATGGTGTAATGGTCATTAGAGAAAATAAGTGCTTATGTAAAGTGCAACTTATCAGAAATTCTTCTGCAATTGTCAAGAGGCAGCATGAGATGATACCACTGTGACCGTGCCCTTTTGTTTTCTGTTCCCAAGGAGAGGAACAGCTGTTTAAACATGTATCTCTACATCAAGAGAAAAGGATGCCCTAGAGATGCTCACAGAAGTGTTAGAGTGAAAGTCTGAGGCTAAGTTATTTGATAATCAACTGGATGGATGCACAAGCTGAGACAGGCCAGTGTCCCAAAACATCCATATCTCTGTTACCTTTACAGTAGTCTGCTGTCTAATGGGTGTAGTGCACATTGATGTGTGAGGAGTCTGCCTTGTACTACTGTGAGGAGTCTGTTTCCCAGAACAGTGGTTCTCATCCAGAGGTATACGTACCCTTGGGTAAGCAGAGCTCTTCCAGATGGTACATCAACTCATCTAGTTATTTGCCTAGTTTTACAACAGGCTACTTAAAGCACTAACGAAGTCAGTGCAAACTAAAATTTCCTGAGACATTGACTTTTTATACTGCTCATATACACACACACTCTACACTAAATGCAAATACAATATAGAATCAACTTGAATATAAATGATAAATGAGAACGCAATTTCAGTAATAGTGTGCTGTAACACTTTTGTAAGCAACTAGTTTAAGTGAAGCAAAGCTTGGGGTATGCAAGACGGACTCCTGAAAGGGGTTCAGTAGCCTGGAAAGGTTGAGAGCTTCAGACCTAGAACATGAAGGGGGCTTGAAAAGTTTGTTTTCAGGGTGAGGAATAAGCACTCTCCTGGGAAAGCCATCAGCACCTGCCAAGTTTAAGCTTTCAATTGAGACCTGTGTAAGTAATGCATTGCTGTTGTCTTAAGGTCCGAAGAGAGTCCCAGTGATTTTGTTGCTTGTAGCATTGCCAAGCTGCAAAGTTACCAGTTTGTCAGTTTTCCACTCCAAGCAGTGGAAGCATGGAGAAACTGACAAATACTGCCAAGAACAGACCAAAAATGGAGGCAGAGTAGCAGGGACATTCACGACAATAGCTAGGAAGCTCTGAGGTTGAAAGTGGAACAGTGCTTTTCCCTTCCGCAGAGTGGGAAGAGAGAGCCTTGGGCACTACTGGTAGGGACACTCATACAAGGGTTAGAACCAGAGCAATTTGAACCCTTACCTCCTCCCCTTGTCAGCCAACAGAGGGAAGGCAGTTGCTTCCCACCTGTATCTTCAGCGGTGGCAGAGAGCATTTAAGCCATCTGACTATGAATCTGATAAATTTTAAGTTCTAGGTGAGTGGCTAAGATGCACAAAATAGTGGGTGAGCAAGTGTTAAACAGCAGAGGAAAAAGGACCATCACTGAATGCATGGGGCAGCTAGAATAATACAGCATAACTGTTCTCTTTGGTGCCTCCATACGAGTAAAAGGATGGATGGCGTTAAGGAAGAGGAAACAAACTAGGCAGTATTTATTTTACACATAACTCTGTTATGTCTTTAACATGTAGGAAGCACAGTGGTATTGTTATTCTTCCTGGCTGGGGTAGCCAGGACAGCATGGCAAACTTCTGCTCTCGTAGAGCAATACCATGGGATCTTTGACCAAGCAGGCACCTCAGTAGCAGAGTAACTGAAAGTCATTCCAGGTTATTTGAAGTTAGCATTTCAGTAAGTGATGCATGTGAAGTTTTGTTGTAACTGCTTGCAGTCAAGGCTTATACTGTGACTCCTCCACTCCAGGGCTAGTGTAGGGAAAACTAAGACATTTCTCCTATCATGCTAAGTTACTGATAAGTTGAGCTAAACATCCAGGAGGATGGTGATATTTCTATTATCCGCTAGTCAAGACATTTTGCATGAGGGAAAGTTGTTTAAGAGACATTAAAGTGGAAAGACTGTTTGGACTTTAACAATACAGAATAAAAGATATACTAAGTTAAGTGGACACCCATGGTCCTGAATCATTCTTCCAGCTTGCAATGTGACTGAATTTCCCACTTCCAGGATGGAGTAGTGAGAAGATTCAAGGGAGGTGACCAGGCCTCTGGGTACCTCCCATGAAAGAGGTCTATTTACAATATACTTTGCAAGAGAACAGCCTAACTTTGCTGTTAGCAGCTGAGAAAGAAATCTCAGGAATTTAATACAGTACTTCAACTTGATGGGTTAACTGAAGTGCCTTTTTCTATTCTGACTTGTGCTGTCAGAAGTAAAGTCCACCATGGGTTCAACATATATCAATGCAAGTTGTGACCTTTTGGTGAATAAAATTACATCTGAAGTTTAGATGCTCATTTGACACTGGATATCAGAAGTAGACTTGATGGTAGCTGTTCAGTCAAAGTACAATCTTGATCACCACACATGTTGTAGCAGGATTCAGCCACATTAGGTGATTAGTGTGACCTAAACCAGGGACGGTTTAGAGATGATGCAAATGTAGCAATTGAATTAGTTAACTGGCTGCTTGTTAAAACAGCTGTGTTAACAGCTAGTCTGACCCATGTGTTTAGAGGTTTTGGGCAGGATGTGATATCCATTGACCAATCCAGTTTTCATGCCATTAAGTAGAGAGGCCAATACAACAAAACTAACTGAATGAGCAGATCCATGTGACGTGATTTGATTCATTAAGTGATGCAGTTGAGTGGCAACCCAGAATGGCATGTCACAGTTAGGCATTAGGTACACCCTTGCTTATTCTGTTAAGACTCAGACAGATCTCTGGCCAGGCAAACATTCCTTGACCCAATTGAGTCACTGTGCATACAGAGTACTTTTAAATGGATAATAAGCTACCTGGAGAACATTGTCCAGAGGTCCACAGAGCAAAATACTTCTTGCTGGCATGTTAAGGAAGTACCCTTCAGGCACCATTTACAACAGTTAGACTTAACTTGTTCCATAAGGGAAACTATGGAATTAGAATTACACAGCTACTGTAACTAAAGCCAGAAGATGAAGATTTCTTTAGGAGGCTCTTGAGTTATTTACATTGAAGTCAGTTAACAGCTACTGTTTGGATGAACTGCTCCTTAAACTCAAATACAATTTGCCTGTAATTATTATTAGTGTGCGCGTGCTGTATTATGGTTACACAAAAACCACCTCACTTTAAGCTTTTCTCCAAACACTTAAGTATCTAGTGAGATCCTTGAGGAACTCACTATGCTTGTACAGCACCTCAGATGGTGCCTGTACATTCAAATGCATCTGTATAGTAGCAGCAACAGATGGCAGCTTCCTGTCAGATGTATGAGAAAGTAATTAAATCTCCCAAATTACAGGAAGTGCTATGGTATTTTAACTGGACTGTGTTTCTTTAGAATTTAGTATTCTCTTGTCAATTAGGACTTCAAAGAGACCTCTTGATGAGCAGTAGCACAAAAATATGAAATCAAGCATGTTCTGAGAAAGTTGATAATTTGAGAAACTTCACCAACTTGGGTTTAAGGTTTGATATGGCCACATTTTAGTTCAGTGTTTCATAGGCTACCGCCCCTCTCAAATCATATTACTACCTACCTGTTTTGTTCCCTTTACTGTGCTCTTCCCCCCCCAACCCCCACCCCCACCTGTAGCTGGCAACTCCAGTCCCAAAAGAGGAAATAGCCACACTAAGGAACAGATGGCTGGCTGCTCTTTGTTTCCATTCTCTTTGCAGATTAGACACCCATAGATTCAGCTGAAAAATGAGCAGCTACCACCACGTGATGAGTTAGCAACAAGTGATCAGTGGACTTGTTTTGGGAGAAAATGTTCAAACTAATTACTGCAATCTTCAGTTAGTCTAGAGCCTCAGTTTCCAATCAGCTTTTGAAATACTGGTGGCAAGACATGCTGCTGGAGTGCTTTGTTTTACAGAGGGTACTACATCCTGCAGGGTTCCACCAACTAAGTTTCAGAAGCCAATATTCAGAAAAGATGCAGTCATCGTAACTTATGATTCAGTCACACTGTTTTAAATGATGCCTGAAGTCAATCCAGTGGCTAGTTTCTTGGACATTTAAAGGTACCTCATCTTAGACAAGGTGGGTAAACTGATACTTCTGTGGGTGGAAGGGGAAGTTTTCAAATGCGGCTGCAACATTACTTTAAGATGTTATTTCTCAGTATGTTATATGCTGAAGAGGACATAGAGTCCAGTAGCTAGAGGACAGGATGGGAGGCAGGACTAGGATTTTCACTTTGGACAACTACTTGTGTCTCAGTTTGTCTGTACATCATGGATAAGGCATGCTAAAGAGTAGCTTTTTCAAGGGTCCCAAAAGAATTACTTGCAAGTATCTAGTAAGTTCCTTGAGGCAAGGAGTCTTATCTAGTACTCAATACATTTAACTTTAAATTTCCTGCTTTACTAGGAAGAGAGACTTCATTCTCTACTCTGTTTTGAAAGTTATTTGGTATATGGCAAACAGCAAGTATTGATGTTGGCATATAAGTTAGTATACGTAGCAGTTCCACCTAATACCAATATACAAATATTACTCATAAAGTTACATATTTAGACTTTCCCATACAAATATTAAACTAGCTTAATAGGGAAAGGGGCATAGGGTGACCAGATGTCCCAATTTTTAGGTCTTATATTGTCTATTACCCTCCACCTGTCCAGATTTTTCCACACTTGCTGTCTGGTCACCCTAAGGGGGTGGGACAGAGGACTAATAGGAAAAAAAGCAAGCATGACAACAAAATAGTGATAGAAAAGCAACTTACACTGGTGGAAACTACAGGACAATGGCTTACTTCCAGGCTCCAGTCAGAAATTGCAAGGCTGCTTTGCCAGGCTGGGAGACTAGAGATCAACAGGACAAAGCAGTTGAAAAATCCATCTCAGGAGTAGACAGATGCCATAGGTTGTTGTGAGAGAGAGACTTGACTTTAGACTGTTGGACTATCAGACAATCAAGGAGATGGTAAGCAGTAAGTAGATGAAGTAGCCCTGCATACAGGCTGACTTAAGAGCCACTTTCTCCAAAATGCTTTGCTTCTAAATACTATGCTTTAAGAAGTAGGTTGTTACTAAACACCACTGTCACAGGGGGAAGAGAATCCTAAGTCCTGGACACAGGTCAGACCTGCCAAGATAAAAATAATTGATGCACAGGAGGGGACTGCAGCCACAGCCTGGTGTGGAAATCAGGTGACTGCATATCAAAAGAAACTTCAGTGTAAGGCCCAAGGGGGATGCACCTGAAGAAACCAGAAGGGAAATCAGAGGTGCAGTTAACCCTGTAACTGACACCCAGGATTTCAAGTTTACAGAATTCTTGAGGACACAGCACCTGTGAGTAGTCTGTCTCAAAGCTGGGAAAGATTTAGAATCAAAATTATACCATGGCTCAATTATACCTTCTGCTGCCCTCCAAATACAGCGTGGGTGGGAGTCAACATTAGCTGCACACAAAAAAGTGTGTCTAAGTTATTTTTTTCTAAACTACAATATAGAACTGTACTATAGAGCAACAAGTTTGTTAAAATTGTTAAGGATATTATGTCAGAGGTCATGGAGGTCTCTGAAAGACAGACAATCCATGACAATTTCCATGCCCAGCCACAGTGTGTGGTAGGTGCTGGAACACCCTCCTCCTCCACAAGGCTCGTTCTCACTCCCTACTCCTCCTGCTTGTGCTTTAGTCATTCCCCCCTACATCAGCCATGCTTCTCCCCATTATTTTTAGTAAAAAAAAGTTAGACAGCAGACAGATCATGGGCTTCTGTAAACTTTTGGTTATTGCCTGTTACCTGCCTGACTTACTAAAAGTAACTGACAAAATTAGAACCTTATGGATTATGGACAAGTGTAAAAGTGGAAACTTGAATTAAGTATTTGGCAGTTTTGAGGGACAAAGCGAAAATTGAGCCTAAAGGTTTGAGTGCTTGCAATCCAGAAAAAACCCTAGAGATACTGTAAGTCTCAACATTGAACCTGGAAGTGAAATTGACTAGACAGATTTGTCCAACCTAAAAAAATAAGTAGTGAGACATTAGATTTTAAAAAGCCACTGTGTTAAACAGGCACATCTGCTGGTTTACAGGATATGTAGGTTGATGTCCCTTTGTCAGGAGGTTTGTTTCTGTATAGGCTGAGGCCATGTCTACATCTAAAATTTTGCAGCGCTGGTTGTTACAGCTGTATAGGGCCAGCGCTGCAGAGTGGCCACACTTACAGCAACCAGCGCTGCAAGTGGTGTTAGATGTGGCCACACTGCAGCGCTGTTGGGCGGCTTCAAGGGAGGTTCGGGGAACGCGAGAGCAAACCGCAGCGAAGCTGGTCTCCTTTCCCGGTTTGCTCTCGCGTTCCCGGAACCACCCAGCAAACCTCAGGGAAGGAGACCTGCTTGTTCGGGGAACGCGAGAGCAAACCGCGGCGAAGCTGGTCTCCTTTCCCGGTTTGCTCTCGCGTTCCTGGAACCACCCAGCAAACCTCAGGGAAGGAGACCTGCTTGCTCGGGGTTCGGGGAACGCGAGAGCAAACCGGGGAAGGAGACCAGCTTGATTACCAGAGGCTTCCTCAGGTATGCTGGGATACCTGCTTATTCCACGGAGGTCAAGAAAAGCGCTGGTAAGTGTCTATATTTGATTACCAGCGCTGGATCACCAGCGCTGGATCCTCTACACCCGAGACAAAACGGGAGTACGGCCAGCGCTGCAAACAGGGAGTTGCAGCGCTGGTGGTGCCCTGCAGATGTGTACACCTCCTAAGTTGCAGCGCTGTAACTCCCTCACCAGCGCTGCAACTTTCTGATGTAGACAAGCCCTGAGTTAGATTGCCAACTACATTTTTATTTCCTCCTGGCCTTGTGTTTTCTCCTACTGCCACTGCTCCCTCCCTTTGGTGTCCATAGGAACAGTACTTGGCTCACTCTGCTGCACAGCCTGAGATTACAGCATCATGTGTAGGCTCAGCATGTTTAATCACCTGAAACTCCCTCACTGTGAAAGCAAGTGCAGTAAGTCAGCCTTGCCTGACAGCCAAAAGAAAATGTACAACTGCTGTCCTTAGGTTTGTTTTTAATACCAATAAAATTACTCCATTTTGAACACATCATGTAAGACATCTCTTGAAGAAAATCAGATCAGCACAACTTTTACAGGGGGTTTTCAAGCAAGATTTCAAAAGAGGTCTCAGTCAGTGAGATGGAATATGGCAGAGGCAAAAAGATAGAGTACTTCTACACTGCAGTAAGAGACCCATTGCCCAGATCAGCTGACTCAAAACTTCCAGGGCTAAACATTGCAGTGTAGAGGTTTGGACTTGGTCTGAGATCCAGACCCCACAAGGGGAAGGGCCTCAAGCCTGGCTCCAGCCGGAGCCCAAGTGTTCACACTGCAATTTTTAGCCTGCAGCCTTAGCCCAAGCCAGTTCATCTGGACTCCAAGCTTCAGTGCTGTGGGTTTTTTAGTTGCAGCATAGACATACCCTTGTAAGATTCTTCTCCCATCAGGGAGAGGGGAAGTCCTTGCAATTTTCAGCGGCACTCACACTGCCTGGGTCCTGGCCACTGGACCAGGGGGCTTTGCATTTTAATTAAATTTTAAATTAAGCTTCTTAAACATTTTAAAAACCTTAACTAAACTATTGTAAGTATATACATTAGACTTATAGAAAGACTTCCTAAAAATATTAAAATGTATTATGGCATGTGAAACCTTAGAGTGAATAAATGAAGACTTGGCACACTACTTCTGACAGGTTGCTGACCCCTGGTTTAAATTCACACCTTAGCTTATTCTAGTATCACTTGCCTAGATGGACAAGCCTTAAGGAAGGCTGAATCAGGACTAAAACACAAGTGACTTCTGAGACTGAGCCCTTATCCATCCTTAAGGCTGGATTACTGTTGTCCTCAGAGCATCATTAGAGTCTTGCCTATACCAGTAGGTATTACTACCATGGAAAACAGGATATCCCCTATCCCTTTCTAGATTAGACAAGGCTGCAGGAGTGCACCAGGTTTTAACCCTCATGTCCATTTAGTCAGGGTTAGCCAATAGAGTGCTCAACACCGCCTGCCATTTTTAAGCTGTCAACACTAGTTTACCCACTAGAAGAGAGATTAACTGGTAGCAACAGTGGGAAAGTTTTATGGAGTTGAAGACTGACTTTACAGAGACAGAATTAAAGTTGCTTAGATGTTTAACATGTGTTTATCTATTGTAAAGGAATTGGATTTCTTCCAAGTTTAGACTCTAGATTTCTTGGGTTTCTAACACTGCATAGTACCTTAAGAGTGGAAGTATGACAAGAAATTTCTATTTAACCACTAGGGCCTCCTTTGTAGCATAGAGGGTCTTAAAACTGTGCCGGCTTACCTACCAAATGACATGCATAGGTTGTCTACCCCTATCTTAAGGCTAAAATCCAACTATGGATGACTGGAGAACTAAAGTAGTGAAACCTGACTGAGGGCTTGGGGGGTGGGGGTTCAAGTGAAGAGAAAGAAGAAGTGATTCTTTCAGTTAATGACTCTGGCCTTTGAGTTATGCAAGCTATTGTTAGCAAAGGCATAATCCAATGAGTCTTTGGAGGGCTGAAAGAGCTACAAATACATATCTAAGTTTTCCCAGAAAGCCTCAAAAATTAGTATTACAAGACACGGAGGTTTCTAATGGTAGAAGCTAATCATCACGAACATTGTTTCCAAAGCAAATAAGGTGCTCAGATCCAGTGATGAGCATGGTACACCTAGACAGAAGTGAGGACACTGATTCTTCCTCATCACCTTTAAGTTACTCACGGTTCTTCCTCCTGTAATTGAGAGGAGAGAAATTTGCCTGGGAAAAAGCAGTAGTGGTTCTTTTCCCTTTACTTGGGTGTCTTACTCCAGACTGGTAGAATAAGAGGTAGATACCGCATCCTGATATTAAATTGTCTATACTTGCTGCATTGTGTATGTTCTAGGGAAGTCCTGCTCTGGGTCACTTGAACCAGGGGAGTTACTGCAGTATGAAGCCACAGAGGAACACTAGGACACTACATTTATTCCAGAAGAGTAATCTTGCATCCTTCAAGGGATCTGGAGGTCAGTTATACAAAACTGAACCTGCAGCTGCACCAGAAGAGTTCACGGAGCAGAACATTGTTTCAGGACTAGTTACTATGTTGACAGTTAAAGTTATTTTTCCTAAAAGCTTTTAGGTTTGGAGCAAGCCAAGGCAACTTCATGTGAAATGGTCACGTGGCATAAGATTAACAGCTCAAAACAAAGGACAATTGTAACTTCTTACTGAAGCGACATCTTTAGCTGCTTAGTCATTTATTTGGTCCATAAGTGTAGCTACATAAAATGTTGAATTAGTCACAAAGGAACTTCTGCATGGAGACTTGTGGATACTCTAAGGCCACTGAGCTGACTAAGCTCTGGTTCAAAAACGTTTGCAAGAAGGACTTGAAACTGTCAAACAGCAATACCATAATGGGCAGATGCCACTAGCAGGCTACAAGGAGGGCTGCACTCCATTAGGGAGTCCAAGAGGCTGAAGATAGGTAGTGTGTGCGTGCACATGAGCAAAGTGCAGTGCTAGTGTGCCAGTTTCATCTTCTGGCCCTGTGCCTCCATTATCTTTGGTGAGGCCTGTTACTTGAAAATTTGACTTTTTAGCTACTCACAATGCTGCAGTGTGACAGTAACAACTGCTTTGATGCTTACACCATTGTCTTTGAGGCAAACTGTTGCCATAGAGAGGTAATCAATGTAAAAACCAGCTTTTGTTGTAAGTGTACAGGCAAAAAAACCAAACAAAACAGAACACTCATTTACCATCCCCAAATAGTTTGTAGGAAGGATTTATGTTGTAGTTTTGTACAAGATTTACTTTAACCTTGTCTCACTGAAAGCTGAATGTACGAAGTTTATTATACTAAGAATAGCTAGTGCTCCCTAAGAAAAGGTTCCCCAGTGACAAGACCCAAGGTCATGAGATTAGCTATAAACTGATGTTTGTGGCCTTGACAAATCTTGCTTTCCTCACCATCACTGCAAGTATGCATTAGCAAAAGGCAAGCTGTTTGCTTGTTTCATGCATGGAACTTCTCATTCCTGGCTGTAGAAGCAACGGAGCAGTCTCACAGGAACACTGGAGTAAAACAGCAACAATGACATCACTGAGACAGATCTGTACTGAGCAGAAAACGTGCGTGCACATGAGAGCTGCTTGCTCAAGAAAGGAGCACAAGATCAGCACGGATATATGAATTAGGGAACATCAAGGAAGAAAATCCAACATGTGACAAAAACATCCTGTCTGTATTTTCTAAGCAGCATATTGAGTTACTGTGTTTGTACCTTGGCCAAAAAAACCTAGTCAAGACAAAGTTTAGAAATTTACTTGTTCCTCTGTGCTTCCAAGAAGTCATGCTTCCAACTGTTTAAAAATGCCCTATCAGGGCTGCCCGGGGGGAGGGGGGTGCGCAAGTTTTCAGCAGCACTTCAGCAGCAGGCCCTTCAGTGCAGGGGAAGACTCGGAGTGAGTGAAGGACCTGCAGCTGAAGTGCTGCTGAAGCCTGTGTGCGCTGCCAAGTACAAGTGCTGTTGCAAGCAGCAGGAAAAAAAAAGCCACGATCAGCAGCAGCTCTACTGCTGCCACTTGATTCTTTGGTGGCAATTAAATGGCAGGTCCTTCCCTCTGACCCGAACCCTGCCTCGGGCCCCCATGAATCCTCTGAGCAGCCCTGTGCCCTATTCCAGCATTTAGCTGCAGGACAGTAGTATTTTATCAACTGTGTCAGTGTTAACTACACAGTCAACAGGACCAGATAAGGACATGGTCTTTAAGTTGACCAGGTTAATTTAAAATTGTTTGTGAGCCCTATTCTCTAGAGAGGGAAAAATTAAGTTTAGCCTTGACAGAGGCAGACTGCTAAGAGATCATTTTAGAAGACCACACAGATGAAAAGCAAGCTGATATTAATAGTGGACAGTGATTACCAATACAATGTTGTGTTAGAATAGAAATAGCATATTCCTCATATGTGAAGTGCCTGTTCCTCACAAAGCTTTGCCTTCAGACAGCTATATTAGGGCACAGTTTTTAACTGTAAAGTCAACATTTGAGGACTAATATCACTGAAATGCATGCTATGTTGTCATGCCAATTCAGAGTCTTGTACCTAAAGTGCAACTGCTCCAGTGTTCGTCTGCACCATGTTTTCTTCAGTACAGAATACTGAACTTAAGCTCCACTTGATGCTTCCTACTTAGGCTGCATAATGAAAGCAAGCTTTTTAGGGAGAGGTGGGAAGAGGGTTACTTTCTGCAAGTCACGGCCCTGAGATTTTTTTGACACTAGGAAAGACAATTCTACCACTGGTAATGTGACCCAGTGATAAAACACCAAGTTTTTGCAGAAAAGCCTGAAGTAGTCAGTCTTAGCTAGAACAGAATCTATAGTGTACATTTATACTATAAGGTATGTCTGCACTACAGAGTCTATGCCAGCATAGCTATGCTGCCATAATATAGACAGTTTATCTATGCTGATTGAAGGGTTCTCTCTGGTCAGTATAAAACCACCATCCTTAAGCAAAAGGTAGTTAGATCAGTGGAGGCACTCTTATCTGTGTCTACCCTGGAGGTTAGATCAGTACAGCTCTATCAGCTAGGGGTATATTCCCCCCACCCAGTCATGACTAGCATAGCTATGTGGACTTCAAAATTAAGTGTAGACTAATCCTGTTCTCTAGGTTTGTCTAGAAAAACTGCACCATTTTAACAAAATGAATTAAAAAATGGCATAATTAAAACTGGGGCACATTTTGTATAGATTAGTCTATAGTCAGAAAGCCCAAATTCTTTGGCATCCTGCTCCATAGCAATCCACAACCATTTTAGAGGATCAGTAGTTTCTTCATGGCATCCTTTGCCCTATTAATCTTTAGTTTTAGGCCAGGCTTTGTAGGCCACTCACATCAAAATAATTTGCATCTGTCAGAACAACTGCCTCCAATGGCAGTGAAGTAGGCAGTCTTGTGTACACCCTACTTAACGGCATTTTATACTAGTCCAAAGACAAGACACTAAAGTTTCACAGCATGACATTATGAACACTCGCAAACATTCTGCAACAACTGTTATTTTAGGAAGAGCCTTTCTCCTTTTCCCCAGAAGAGATGCAGAGTTTAACACAGGTTAGAAATTGAAAGCTATCTATAATTTCATAGAACAATGGGCTCTCCCCAAAGAGAAGTTTTGACCATAAATTTGTTCCCCAGACAGGTAAATCACATAAGCTGCCCACACAGATGTAATCTTACAGCATGAAACTTAATAAAACCTGCCACTGAAGTTCAGAGTCCAAAGGCAATCTTGTCCTTGGGCAAGAGAGTATGGTCCAAAAGCAAATAGACATTAAGCTAGAAGCCACTCTGACTTTAAAAAAAAAAAAAAGCAACTATGGAGAAGCTAGTTAGGTTTGTATTTCAGAGCTGTTCAGTGTGACCAGTAACATTAAAGTTTGAGTGTTTTAAGCCATGCTTCACAATATCTACTGTTCTGCCTGAAGCATCTTTGTAGAGTAGTACTCTAGCAAGAACAATTTGTTATATTGTACTTTAAGAGCCTGAGAAGTGTTTGACCTTATTAATTGATTACAACTTCTGAAGATCTTCATATATTAGGTTCTGCAGTTGCAGTAGATTACTTGTTGACAAAGTCAAAGGCTGTTGTTGTATGGCTTCATGGCTTAACCCAATCTTGTACCTTTCTGCACTAGAAGTCTGGAATCGCATTAGAATATAACAGTGCATGTAGAAGAGAGGTTTGGGATTACATTTTACATGCCTAAGCATTACTTTCTTACACTAGGAAAACAAGATACTTCGCATTCTGAACTTGATCCACCAAATCTAGACAAAGTATTAGTTTGTGGATAACAAGTCATGTGTTTTGTCAGCTGCTGAAGTCACAAGGAAGAGACAGAGTGTGTGTTCTTCCTGACTATGAGGGCAAGGCATAGAACTACTCATTCAGACAGTGAATACATAGTAGTTTACCTACCTTAACCAAACTTCACTCCAACAGACTATTATAAACAAGAGTCAGTGCACTCCAGGCAGCCATGCTTAAACAGAGGCCAAGCTGAGATATAAAGCATTTGTTTACAGCCAAGACAGCTACTATTTGATAAGAGATCTAAGTTATTTAAAGCCATAACCTGACAAATTAATTCAGATACTCCAGAAGAGTGGGCTGGGTTATGTATGTCTTTATCATCTCATCTATGTTTCTTTATCAGGTGCAAAATGTTGCCTTTCAATTTGCATAGCACAGAAGAGGTGGGTAGCATTTGGTAACAGTTCACTACTAGACATGTTATTGCAGTAGCATTGTTAGTGACATGAAAAATTATTTTAGTCTTAAGTCTTTAACCCTTATAATTCTTGTACAAAAGTAAGCTTCCCTCTTGTTTGAGAGGAGTTTGTGCCACCTTGTTTTCAGTTTACATGCAGTTCCTTATGTTATAGCAGCTTTGTTCCACCAGGAAAAGTGTTTGAAAAATTATGTAAGGGAAAAAGTTACACACGTTGACTTTTGTTTTATGTTTTAACAAGGCACTTCAAGACTTAAAGAGCTTTAGAATTAGTGTTTTTACACACAGCTCCAACTAGCCAGCCTTGAGCTAAAAAGCTTGTAACAGGTCAGTATGATCAGAACTTGTTTTAAGATACAGCTAAACCAATACACTACCTATGCCAGTAGTTAAATATGAATATCAAGTACTTAAGTCCCTCATTAACTTAGCTTCTATATATTTTAAAAAGTTAAACATTGCTATCATGCTTAGTTTACCCCATAAGATACTATCACAGCCTACAGCACTCTAGCATCTAGTTTAATCGACTCAGTCCTTCCACATGCAAAGCAGTTACTTGCACAATAACTGCCAGTCTTCTCAGCTGCCTGTGTTGTCCTGTTAATTGACTAAGGGCAGTGTGCTAGTAAGATAATTATGTCCACTGATTACACCGAGTAATATTTCAAGCAAATATTATAAGTATCTATTTCTGAAGAACACTTAAGGATATTCCTAGCCTCTAGTTGCCTTCCCCCCACCCTCAATCATCTCTATCGAGAGTCTTTGCAGGAATCTGAGCACAAAATATGGCAGCTATGTGTGACCAAAAAAATGGGGGGGGGGGGAGAACTCTTTCCTACCATAAATTTCTTCCTCAGTCCTTCATCAGCTCTTACTGGTTTTCATGTAGACCACAATGCATCTGAACAATACAGACAGCTAGAAATGCTGAAGGGATAGCCTCTTCCCCCAAAAAAGAACTACATTTAGCTACAACATCCACATTGTTTTGAATATAAACCTTCTGTGATCAGTTTTCTTATTAATGATTCCAAGGCATTAAGAAAGCTTCACTGTTACACAGGAGGGCTGAGAGAAAAAGAAATCCTTAAGCTTGTCTCAGGCCTTATACATGCCACCTCTGTCAGCCCCACAATGCCTAGCTCAGCGAGTTCTCAATCATGCAAATCCCACTATTAGGAAAGAGCCTCTTTCTCTGGCACAGCATGAGACACAAAGGAACAAGCTTCCGGGTCTATCAACCCCCCTCAGTGCCTGCAGCTGGGAAGAGAAGCCCCCTCCCCCTCACAGGCCCGCTCCCCCCTCCTACTCCAAACAAGGGAGGAGCCCCGCTGCCACCTCCTCCCGGAGCCCCTCCTCTCGCTTTAGTCCTAGATATCGGGATCTACTGCCTCCCCCTCCTGAGAGAGGGTAGGGTGGAGCCGGCTGCCTTCCCCCCAGCCTCAGAAGACTTAGCGAGAGAAGGGAGCAGCTGCTGCCCCCGCTCCGAGTCGGGAGAGCGAGCTCCGCTACCTCCTACGTTCCCGGCCCAAGCGAAACACGGCCCCCACACAAACCCTGGCGAGAGCCCGCTGCCTCTGCCCAGCCACAGCCCCCCCCCGGACCGCTCCCAAGAGGAGAACCTCCCCACCACCCCCAAGGGGAGGGAGGGGGAGCAGAGAATAGGCCACGGCCCTCGGCCCACCTCTCTGCCCGGAAAGAAGAGAGCCCCACGGCGCCGACCCCGCCAGCTCGGCTACTCACCGCGCTCGGTATCCCCACGGCACCTGCTCCAAGCCTCGCTACCTCCTCTGCTCCCGTCGGCTCCGCTTTAATGGGGCCAAACAGCCTCCCCGCTTTCACTTCCGCCTCTCCCTCGCCAGCTTCCGGTCACGGGACCATCCGGCGCTGCGACGTCAGCACGCACGGGATAGGCCCTGGGGCAGTCTCCAGCTGGACCGGCGTCACATGTACAAGCACGGTCGCTCTGGCGTCACCAGGGTGGCCATCTTGGATTCCAGACCCTGGTGTGGAGCGTTCGAGTCAGCCCTGCTCTCGCCCCATTGTTGTGTCCCGTGCACATGCTGGGGTCTGGGCCCTCGGCGTGAGGCACGTGGCGTGGCCCGCTGTGGCAGCCCCGCAGGGTTCCTCGGCCCTCCTGGAAGAGCAGACAGAGCCGCTTTTGCAAGTGCCTCAGGGAAATTGAGGGCACAGCTACAGGAGTGCAGTTACACCACCATAGCTGTAGTGATATTCCTGCCCATGTGCTGTACCCCAAAATGTATCCATCGGGGGGAATTACACTGCATAACTTGGGCAGTACCAGCATGCTGATGAATTTCCCCATATTGCCACACTTTTAGTCATTATGGTTAAGGGCACACTAGAAACACCATGTCAGGGTGACCAGATACCATGATTTTATAGGGATAGTCACGGTTTTTGGGTCTTTTTCTGATATAGATTCCTGTTACCCCAAACCCCGTCCTGATTTTTTCACACTGGCTGTCCGGTCACCCTACCATGGATAGATGAGTGACTAGGCAGATAAGGGGGATAGAAAAGATGGATAAGGACAGATACAATGGATAAAATAGATAAATCCACACTAGTGGTAATTACTTAATCACTTGCTTTTCATTACATCCCATCTCTCATAATTTGTATGTAGTTCTCTATATAGGTTCAGATCTAGGTTTATGTGTGAATGGGATCTTACAGACTGACCTAGCCCACTGCAGTTTATACAAGACTTCATGTTGACTGCAATAGCAGCTGGATCAGCTTTTTAGAGCAGAGGATGGGGAGGCAGGACAGTAGTTTTGATCCCTGACATGTGCGATTGCACAAGATCTTCTACCTCCTCTGTGCCTCAATTACTCCATCTATTGAATGGTGTTAATTATACCAACCCTTCTCACAGAGATATTGTGTTTTTTAATTTATTAATGGTTATAACGTGCTTTCAGATTGTTGGATGGAAAGTGCTGGACAAAGTGTTAATTATTATGATGATACTTCATTGAACAAAAGAAGAAAGACTTAGGGAAAAGCTCAAGAACAGAACTCATGAAGGTTCATCACTGCTTTGGCCATGTTGCTAATACCATCCTCTCTGTGCAGCTTAATTACCACAGGGTCCAGACATGCAGTGGCTACAGCATCAAACCGGGGCACAGCATTCAACTTCTCCACCTGTATGTTTCTTGAAAAAAGACCATTAAATGCTGGGTGGGCAAAGAACAGACATTACTGACAGGCTATAAGGTGCTGCTCTTCCCATTTCTAAAAGTTCCTTTTTCTGTACAGTACTTAGAGGAGCCAGTTTCAGAGTTTGAAAATTCTGCCTTCTGTGGAGCATCGGGGTTCTGGCAAAAGTGCAACATGTTTATT
The DNA here is from genome assembly GCF_025201925.1 of Gopherus flavomarginatus. NCBI lineage: Eukaryota > Metazoa > Chordata > Testudines > Testudinidae > Gopherus > Gopherus flavomarginatus. Next base: position 24,073,472 of record NC_066622.1, on the reverse strand, counting down.
TTAAATGGGATATTTTTCGTATGCATTGTTAGAGAAGACCTAACACAAGGTTGGGATGTTACTTTATTTCTTCCTTTGCACAACCAGCAGCTGTGCCATGCAATATTTTCTCACCGTGGCTTGATAATCCCTGCAGGTAATGCTTTCTCTCATCAGACTAACATGGCCCAATCCTGTTCCCATTGAAGTGAACGGGAATTTTGTCATTGAGCAAGATATGGAGCTGTATATGTAAGGGCCACAGCTTGTTGCAAATATTATAGTTAAATTGAAAGATAGAATAATCATGAGGCTTCAATCCATATCTGCATCTCTTTATAGTTACATCTTTCTTCTTTGATTTTTCTATCTGCATCATATTGACACACCTATCAATGAAATGAAAACAAGCGTAGGCTAAAATAAAAAGTGTAATGCAGTGGAAACCCTGATAAGGTGATTGGCCAGCATAAATAGTTTTCATTGCCTATTAGGAAGTCATTGTTTCTTGACAGACCAGTTTGGTTGAGAATAAACAAAATCAAAACCTTAAAAATTGGATCATTTTGAAACCAAATGTCAGTTGTTTCCACGTAAAAATATTACTGGGGAAATCAGTAGTCTCACAGGTGTTAGGGGATTTGTGTCCCTTTTCATAATTGCCTGACTTCTGGCTGTCAGTTTCACCAAAGTAATACACATCAACACACTCCATACACTAATCCCTCCACATTAGGAAATAAGAATCCCCCCATCCTTGTCCTGTTCCTCGTGTGACAAACAATCCAACCTGCCTACTCCAACTAAATACAGTAGTATGTGAGATACCTTGTAATGCCTCCTTCCATTGCTTTTGTTTCAACATGGCCCCTCCTTTTTCCTGTTATACAAGATAGTTCATTCTCTCCATTGTATCAATGCAAATAAAAGTAAATGTATCAATACAATCCTATTTATGTAAACCATACAATGTAGACAATGTGCTATTTTTTTCTTGGATGAACGCAAGCGTGACGGAATGCACCCCTGTATTCATACCTTGCACACTAATCTTTGTATAAAATGTGCCTTGAAAAGTATCATTTCAAAACCAATAACTTGCTGGTCAATAATATGGCAAAATGTATGTAACAACATTATATGTAAAATTATGAACATAAGATGAAATCACAACTGAAGTGTGTTTACCAGACAAGTCTGGGAAGTAGGTAAACCTGTTTTTCAAAGACAAAGGACAAGTTTGTCTAGTCAGGTGTCATCAAAGCTTATGGGCGGTCACCTACCAAGTGGCCATTTTTTGGCATTGAAGGGAGGTAAGGCAAGAGACAAACAGATCTGCAGCTTAGCAAACAGAGGTGAACAGCAACAACTTAACATCTCTTCTCCCCCCAGACTCCTTATCTCCTTGGTCTCAGCTGAAAATAATTTTATCTAGGGGTCACTCTCAGGAAAATGCATTTCAGAGGATGACTGAACTATAAAAGTGAGGGGCAAAAACACCCTGAGTTATCTCTCCCTGTCCATTTCTCTTTTTGCAACTAAGATGACAAAAGAAACAGCCATTGGACCTTTGGAGTAGATCCAGACCTTAAATTTGGTCATGAATGCTACTGAAAAACTTGTGGTAAGAATTTCACCCTGACCCAAGTCTAGTTGGTTAAGTTTAGTAACAGGAAGTATTTTATCTTTAATTTTTCTTGTAACCATTTCTGACCACGAAGCCTCATTACTTGTACTCACTTAAAATCTTATCTTCTTTTGTTAAATACACTTGTTTTATTCTTTAATCAAAACAATCCCAGTGTTGTGAACGGTGTGGGTAAGTTCATTTAAAAGGAGCAAGTTGTATCTTCATCCCTGTAGGGGGGCAAGAGACAGAATATATATGGTCTGTCCACCACAGGTCTGGACAGTACAGAACATATGTTTTTTGGGGAAAATCCAGGACTAGGTGTTTGTTGGGATTATCCTGCAGGTGGTAACCAAGACTGGTGGAAGCCAGAGTGTGACTGACACGTATTGACAGGCTGCAGCTATAGACAGACACTCAGGGTGTTACCTGCCTGCTGGCAGGCTGTTTATGAGCTACCCAGGTGGGATCTACAGCAGTAAAGCATTGTGAGGCACCACAGGTTGCAGGGGAGATGGTGACAGCCCCTCAATGGTCTGGATTGCGCCCTGGAATGTCATAGCATATTAGAACATATTCAACATTTTAATAGATGAATCAGCAGAAAAGTCCATCTAAATCTAATCTTATTTCAATATAATGGATCTAGTCCCTGTTGTATCTTTAATTCCAACTCATGACATTGTTTTGGACCTTCAGTTGGGGCTTTTGGCTGTAAATCTCTCAAATTCTCAATGGTGCCTGCATTTATAATGCACTTTTCATCTTAATATTCACTTTACAAATACTAAATAACTATTGTTTGTATAAATTGTTTATTAACTTTAAAATAAATCTCTACAAAAAACTACAACTAGATATTCAGGCAATGCTAGATAGCATGAAGCTACAGTTTAGGGGCATTCCACAGTTAACCTGCACTCCCTGTTTAGGGCCAGATCTTAAGGATCCAATTCTGGACCCTAGTTCTATAACACAGTCTGAATGTTCAAAGTTCAGAGGATTACAAAGATGCTGGCCTACAGTTAGCCCATGTCTGGGCACATGCTACATATTTTATCAAAAGACTGGACTAATTCTGTTCATTTTCATTCTTTTTTCTCCAGAGCACATTAATCCACCCCCTACAAATGGCTGCAATCCTTTGCTCCAGTACATCACTGAATAGCTCCTCAAGAACTTCCCTGGGTGTTTAGCTTGACCTACCGAGAAGGAAGAGACAGACTTGTGGATTGTGAATGTTGGGAATATTCAGCACCAGCTATAAAAAGATTTAACTGTTCTCAATGAAACCTCATTCCCCTCCTCCAAATCCCTCCTTAAGACTCACTTATCTTGACTAGCTTTCCAATGCTAATCTCAATTCCATCACCTCTACCCTCTGACTGACTTCCTCAAACTAACATTATATTTTAACTTACTGAAAAAAAAAAAAAAAAGAGGAAGCAACAAGATGTGAACACAAGATTTTTGTAACTCTGGAGTAGTCTAGTTTTCTCCCGACACAACACTTTATTTGTCATTCTTTGATTCATTTTGGCTAATCGAAGCTGTGACCTCACTGGCATATTTCTTTAAAATCTTCCATTGTTGCATTACCACTTATGCAATTCCGCCAGTGGAAGCTACTGTAGGTTGATCACCTGCCTTTTCACCACCGTATTGTCTAACCCCTGCTCGCAGTATGAATGCTGAGCTATTGATCAGCACTAGTGCTTTCACTGTAGCTACCATCAATGGATCTACACTGGTACTACAACAATGGCAGATTTAAGTGAAATGCCTGCGTACACAAGGCTTTAGGGTCTGGGCTAGCGTGGTTTTGAGTACTTATTGCAAGGTGTACAATGTCCTCAATTCCAATTGACTTCTATAGCAGTGAGAGTTCTGAGTATCTCACAGGGGCTGCTTACAACCTGTACATCTCAGTTTCTGTCTTCTCAATTTGTCTGAAAAATTCATGACCATCTATCCTGCTGTACAGATACTAATAACAACAGCATATCCTCCCTTCTGCTCTCAGTTTGATGCTTGTTACATTTCTCATTGCAGTCTTTATTGCTTGTGTCATATGTTCTGTATTCATGGAAGCTCTCTGGATTTGTTCACAGGTATCTGACCACTTGTCATAAGTATATACTCTTTTTAAATTCCTCACTCACTTAATATTTTTTTCATCCTAACCCTTAATGTTTCCCTATCAGAAATGAATTACTGCTGGGTGATGGCTACTTTGGAGAGTATCTTCTTCAAAGGATTGAAAATTTGGCGTATCAGACGTTCTCAGTTTAGTTTCTTCATCTAGGAAATGTCCTAACAGTAAGAACTTAAGAAGTGAGTTTTGGGGATATTAAATTGTTTTCCAAAGGCATTACAATGACAAAGTCTGAAATCCTAAGATCTTTCCACTGTCTAAAAAAAAATTCCCTGGAAAATTTGAGAAAATTGTATTATATTCTTAATAATGATTAGTGCTTGAGCACTTGACACCAAATACTGACAGCAGTTCTTATTCATGTTTCTGTTAATGTAGAGGGAGTGTGATAGAGTGAGGAAGGGATTATTAGCTGATAGAAAGGGGAAAGAGTATACTTTCCTAAGGGGAGCTGCTGGCTGCTCAGTGTATCAAAATCGGGCCACTTATTCAGGAGCCTAAATATGGACTTAGAAACCTAAATTTGGCTCCTCCTCTTGAAGCTCTTGCCTGTCAACTCTAAATTTCTCTAAGCAAACCAAATACCCAAACATTTATACTTACCTGACACCCATCTCAGTGGCATTTACACAGAAGAGTCACCACTGACTGGAATAACTGATTTTAAGGAGTCTGTGTAGTATCTAAAAGAGAGCATTTAACATATAGGAGTCTGTAATCAGCATATAGTGAAATTATGAAGTTTAGATTTCCCAGTGCAACACATTCTGTGATGATTTCCTGTCTTACACTCTCTTGTGTGCCACAGGTTTTAGTAATACAGCAAATTAGACTGAAAGAATTACACCCTTCCTTTACACCTCATGCTGAATATTTGATAATTAATCTTTACAAGTGCCTAGGAGCTGCTTTACAAATGAGGAAACAGGGACACAGAGAGGTGAAGTAACTTGTCTGAGGTCACACATTGAGTCAGTGGCAAAGTCAGAATTAGAATCTTGGAATTGCTAGACCACATCTATCTAAACATAGACACTATGAAAAACTGTATGTAAATACCAGAAGTCATCCAGATAAGTACACAGGGATGTATTTGATATGGTGTATTGGTAGAGGTTATTACAAAATGTGTATGCAATAAACATGTATGTAGGTGATGCTTTTATAAACATAGTAAGGGGCATTCTTTTTCAGTAAAGTGTTTGCTTTTGCAGCAGGTAACCTATGTAGTAGATTCTGCCTGTTATTGTTATATAACACTGTAAGCAGATGTGATCTTTACATGGTACATATTTGTTCAAAGTCTACATGATGGGTACCAGATAAGTAGATAGATAACACAGAGATAATGTGCCAAATCCTTGCCGCAAAGAACTTACAGTCCAACAGCTCAAATGGGTACAAGGCAGTCCAAGGTAATAAGGTCAGATAGTACATACTGGAAAACAGAAAAGCATGTGGCCACTGTAACTGAAATGCTTTGTGAGATGGGTGGATTGTGTCATGTTGCTATTGCACCCAACACGTTTTGTGTGGCAGGTGGAATAGTCGCATCACCACTCTTAACTGGAATGTTTCCTGAACCAGGTGGATTGTGTCATGGTGCTCTTGCTTCATGTGACAGCTGCATTGTGCTATGTGACCACTGTAAATTGAATCTTTCATGGGACAAGTGTACTGTGTCATGTTGCTATTCCTTAATAACAGTATTTATTTTGTCATGTGAGATCACAGTCTCAGTGCTGAAAGGCATCCTTTCAGAGACTACTAGCTGAAAAAAAGTAACTTGGAGATTCCCATAGGTGGACTATATGGGCATATGATACCAACTGTCAACAAGGACTAATAGTCACACTTTTCAAGATCTGTTGGTCCCAGTTTTTAAATCTGTACACTTAGGAACAAACTCTGTCCTTAGATCAGAGGTCGGCAACCTTTCAGAAGTGGTGTGCCGAGTCTTGGTTTATTCATTCTAATTTAAGGTTTTGCATGCCAGTAATACATTTTAACGTTTTTGGAAGGTCTCTTTCTATAATATATAACTAAACTATTGTTGTATGTAAAGTAAATAAGGCTTTTAAAATGTTTAAGAAGCTTAATTTAAAATGAAATTAAAATGCAGAGCCCCCTGGACTGGTGGCCAGGACCTGGGCAATGTGAGTGCCACTGAAAATCAGCTCACGTGCCACCCTTCGGCACCCATGCCATAAGTTGCCTACCTCTGCCTTGGATACACACATGTAATCCCTGTTGAAGTCAGTGGGAATTGCTAGCATATCTGAAGGCACAATTTAACCTCCCATACTCAAAATACCTTTCCAGTAGGTTCAGCAAGGAGAGAGAGGCTGCAATTACATGCCATTTGGCCATGCATAGGTGCCCAATACCTATCTGCCACTGCTATACTCCAATGTTTCTCAACCTTTTCGGGTTGCTGACCACTTATACAAAGTCAAAAATGTTCACAACCCCCTTACATTTGCTATAAAAGTAAGAGCAAATAAGGTGTCAGTAATGATAGTGATAAGCTTGTGTCATTTATTTGTGTGTGTGTTTCAAAATGTTGAAAGAGATTACTTGGTCTTAAAGGGAACTCAATATTGAACGTAACTCAAGAGTGTGCGGGGACTGCGGGGGTAGGGGTGAGATTTTCTTTGCTTTAGTTTGTAATATATTTTCAGTGCCTTATTCCTCCCTGATTGTTTTTATATCCTCCCTTGAGGTCATGACCCACTGCTTCAGAAACACTGATCTACCAAGTTGAAGTGATGCTCTTTGAAAAGCTGCTGACTTATTTAAAAGATCTGTTAAAGATGATCTGTAAAGCTTCAGTTACTACATGTCAAAACTGTAGTTTATGGTTCCAAATTGCTGACAAAATCAATGTGTACATTGAAAATTATACTTCTTTGTTCTCCTTGTTTGTTTGGGTGGAGAGATATCCCCTAGGACAGTGGTTCCCAAATTTGTTCCGCTGCTTGTGCAGGGAAAGCCCCTGGCGGGCTGGACTGGTTTGTGTACCTGCCGTGTCCGCAGGTTCAGCCAATCCCAGCTCCCAGTGGCCGCGGTTCACTGCTCCGGGTCAATGGGAGCTGCTGGAAGCGACACGGGCCAAGGGACATACTGGTTGCCATTTGCAGCAGCTCCCATTGGCCAGGAGCAGCGACCAGCGGCCACTGGGAGCCGTGACTGGCCGAACCTGCGGACGTGGCAGATACAAACAGGCCCAGCCTGCCAGGGGCTTTCCCTACACAAGTGGCGGAACAAGTTTGGGAACCACTGCCCTAGGATTTTCTCCTTGTTTTCCTTGCCTTTCCTGCAATCAATCCAAGAGCAATTAGGCTCTAATAAGTGCCACATCCAGCCCACATCAGCCCAAAGGACAGATGGAGGGGCTCAGAATGCAGAATATGGGGAACATGCCACATGGGACTCCCATCTGCTCTGGAGTCCTGCCTTCTGTCACATTATTGCAAACAATGGGGTTATCCTAACAGCCCTTATGCTATCTTGGATCAGTCCATTGACCAATACCAAATGCTTCAGAAAAGGACAACACAAACTTCACAAAATACATCCATCATCAATTTGGCAGTGGTATAGGTGAGTTATTCATGATGATTTCCACACCTGCAAAGAAAAAAAAAAGACCTTTTTCTGGCACTCCGTTTTGATTTTCACAGCCGATCAACAGTTTCTGTAATCAGGAAATGGTATACGACACCCTGCCAGTGCCAGACAACACTGAAGGGTGGCTTGTGTACACAGAGAGTTAATGCTCTCCTGTTTGATAGTCTCTATGGAATCCTTATCAGACATTTGACATGACACAGGCAAATCTCCCCCAGGAGATAGGTTATTGCAGATCACGAAGGACAAACATATTGATAGGACCATGACGAGGTCTTCCTGGCAAATAGCCAGGCTCAGTCCAGAGGTTTTAATTGTATACCTTCATAGGAACTAGGTCTCCCTTTCCTAGCAAAAAATAAATAATTTGAATGGTACCATCTAATCAAATCCATTGCTTGTTGCTTCCAAATAACAAACAACACACTACTTAATAATCTGGCATGAATTTCACATTATCTCAGTCAGACTGAAAACAGTACAGCCACAATTTTCCTTAATGAGATGCAAAGCAAGTCAATAACTGTAAGCCAGTTAACTACACCCTGTAAAGAAACCCGCAACTTTCCATGCAGTCCAGAGTAGGTTTTGCAAGCTTGAGCATCCCTTACAACATTCTGGTTAGGCACAGTCCTTGCCAACAACTATAGCCTACTGTAATGCATTAACAGCACAGGATTGCCACATTCTTTATATCAGAGGTTCTCAAACTGGGAGTCGGGACCCCTCAGGGGGTCGCAATGTTATTACATCGGGGGTCACCGTGTTGTCAGCCTCCATTCCAAACCCCGCTTTGCCTCCAGTATTTATAATGGTGTTAAATATATAAAAAAGTGTTTTTAATTTATAAGGGGTGGTCATACTCAGAGGCTTGCTGTGTGAAAGAGATCATCAGTACAAAACTTGGAGAACCACTGCTTTATATGCATATGCATATGCATATCCAAGGTAAATACAACAGCAACCTCTTGTCCTTCCAAAAATATACAACTATGACAGATGAGAGTTGTTCTCTCAATGAAAAAGATTCCATTAGAAAATGGAAACTCACATATTCCACAGAAAAACAGAATCGTGTAGCAATTGTTCCACAGGCTTTACTAACAAGGAAGGGCTGCACCAGCTCTGAATTGTGATCTGGCATCCTAATTTGCAGGGTGTTAAAGGATCAGAAAATAACCAATTTGAGCCATCAAGCAAAATAAACACAGCAATGTTTTGTCGCACCATATTCTTACATTAAGTTTTCATGTTCTTATACAGGAGTTTGTCTTGTCAAGCAGGGAAAAGTGGCAACCCTTGTTACTTCTTCCCTTGATAGAGCTGTTTTCACTCTGCCCTTTCTCTAAAAAACAAGGGCCCAAATCCTTAAAAGATATTTGACCATCTAATTTGATTGATTTCAGTGGAAGTTAGGAGCCTAATATCTCTGAGGATCTGAGCCAAAATGTTTCCCTTGCAATGTTGTAACACAATGACATTGACTCTAACCTGAGTCACATTGGGCGCTCCAAATATCCTGAAAGTCTGGCTGTTCTGAAGAACCGTGAAATCAGTACTGCCCTGGAAACTTCAGAATGGTGTACCTGGGACCCAAAATTTGAAGCATTGAATAAGCAAAGGGTGTGCATTTAGGAAGTAAATAGTTCCCCTGCCCAGCCCAATTTCCTGCTCCTGTTTTGCATGTGTAGTGGGAAGTTGTGTATGTTTAGAACCAGATTGTCTATGTCTATATACATATTATAATTTACAAGTGAATTCACTGAAAACTGATAATTCACATGCCACTTGTTTAGAACAAAATAAATGCAGTTCTCCTCAACTTTTCAAAAGCACAATAATAATTAGTGTTTAGTTGGAAACAGGATATCAGAAAGACAAAGCAGGTGAGGTAATACTTTTTTTGGACCAACTTCTGTTGGTGGAAAGGACAAGCTTTCAAGCTTCACAGAGCTCTTCTTCAGGTCTGGGGAAGGTAGGTAACTACGAACCAGAGTGTCTAAGCTAACTACAAGCATAAAGGGTTCAAGCATGCTATAGGAAACCACTTAAAAATGAAGTATCAGAGGGGTAGCCGTGTTAGTCTGGATCTGTAAAAGCAGCAAAGAGTCCTGTGGCACCTTATAGACTAACAGACGTATTGGAGCATGAGCTTTTGTGGGTGAATACCCACTTCATCGGATGCATGGCAACTGAGGGTTAGATTGTATTGACATTTGTAAACCATAAGGATTGGGAGGAGCGAAAGGCGGGGAATCAACTTTATCAGACTAAGGGCTGGTCTACACTGGAAACTTACATCCCCCTGGTGTAGACAGCGCTAGGTCAACAGAAAAATTATTCTGTCAGCCTAGCTACCTACTCTCGAGGAGGTGGATTACCTATGCCAATGAGAGAACCCCTCCCGTCGGCACAGGTAGTGTCTACACTGAAGCACTACAGTGCTGCAGCAATGCAACTAGGCGACTGTAGTGGTTTAAGTGTGACTTCTGTTGGCTTAAAAAGACTTTAGTTTCATTTCTAATGACAGAAGGCGTAGAACAGCTTACTCTTCAGCACCAGACCTGAAGAAGAGCTTTGTGTAGCTCGAAAGCGTCTCTCTTTCACCAACAGAAGTTGGTCCAATAAAAGGACATGGTGGTGATGGGGGACCTCCAGTACCCAGACATCCAGGGCTTTGGAGCTGTGCTCTGGCTCCCTCCAGCTCCAGGCAAAAACCTGCAGCTCCACTGCTCTGGAGCTACTCCGCACTCCAGCTCCGGGCTTCGCTCTAAAGCCCTGCAGACATCTGTTGGGAAAATGATACGGCAGGGCACAAATTGTCCAACAAGCCTATGTGCCAACTTTTAGTTTTCCCAGGGGGTGCTCCCCTCCACTCCACTCTGAGGCCCCGCCCCCACTCCACCCCTCCCCCAATGCCCTGCACTTGCTCCACCTCTTCCTGCCCATGCTCCACCCTTGAGGTCCCACCCTCACTCTACCTCTTCCTGCCCCTGCTCCACTCCCTCCCCGAGATCCCCGCCTGCTCACTGCCCTCTGCCCTCCCGCAAAGCCCTTCCCAAGCCACCCATCAGCTGTTTGGCAGTGTCGCTGAAGAGCTGTTTGGCAGTGCCCCCGATTAGCTGGTTGGGCGTGGCACCAAACAGCTGTGGCTGGTAGGTTCTGAACATCCACTGCTTTTTTCCATTGGTGCTCCAGCCTTGGAGCACTCATAGAATCGACACCTCTGCCAACAAGTTCTTGAAATGTGTTGGAGACATTTTTTTATGTCAGAAAGTGGAAAGCGACTAGGGGAGAGGCTTTTCTAGATTTGATTGTGACAAATAGGGAATAACTGGTTGAGAATTTGAAAGTGCAAGGCAGCTTTGGTGAAAGTGATCTTGAAATGGTAGAGTTCATAATTCTAAGGAATAGTGGAAGGGAAAACAGCACAATAAAGTTAACAGATTTCAAGAAGGCAGACTTTAGCAAACGTTGGGAGTTGGTAGGTAAGATCCCATGGGAAGCAAGTCTAAAGGGAAAAACAGTTCAAGAGAGTTGGCAGTTTTTCAAAGATACATTATTAAGGGCACAAGACCAAACTATCCCACCGCGTAGAAAGATAGAAAGTTTGGCAAGAGACCACCCTGGCTTAACCAGGAGATTTTCAATTATCTGAAACTCAAAAAAGAGTCATACAAAAAGTGGAAACTAGGTCAAATTATAAAGGATAAATATAAACAAATAACACAAGCATGTAGGGACAAAATTAGAAAGGCCAAGACACAAAACTGGATTAAACTAGCTAGAGACATAAAAGGTAACAACATTCTACAACTACATTAGAAGCAAGAGGAAAACCAAGGACAGGGTAGGTCCGTTACTCAATGAGGGGGGAAAACAAATGTGGAAATGGCAGAAGTGATAAATGATCTTTTTATTTAGTTTTTCACCAAAAAGTTTAGTAGCAATTGGACGTCTAACATAGTGACTGCCAGTGGAAATGAGGTAGGATCAGTGGCTAAAATAGGGAACGAACAAGTTAAAAATTACCTAGATAAGTTAGATGTCTTTGTCACCAGGGCCTAGTGAAATACATCCTAAAATACTCAGCTGACTGAGGAGATAGCTGAGCCATTAGCAATTCTCTTCAAAAAGTCATTGGAAGACAGGAGAGATTAAGAGGACTGGAAAGGGAGAAATATAGTACCAATCTATCAAAAGGGAAATAAGGACAACCCAGGGAATTACAGACCAATCATCTTAACTTCAGCACCTGAAAAGATAATGAAGCAAATAATTAACCAATCAATTTGCAAACATCTAGAAGATAACAAGGTGATAAGTAACAGTCACCATGGATTTGTCAAGAACAAATTACATTGAACCAACTTAATAGCTTTCTTTGAGAGAATAACAAGCCTTGTGGATAGAGGGAAGCAGTAGATCTTGACTTTAGTAAGGCTTTTGATACTGTCTCACATGACCTTCTCATAAATAAACTAGGGAAATGCAACCTAGATGGAGCTACTATGGATGCATGACTAGTTGGAAAACCATTCCCAGAGAATAGTTATCAGTGGTTCACAGTCATGCTGGAAGGGCATAACGAATGGGGTCCCGCAGGGATCAGTTCTGGATCCAGTTCTGTTCAATAACTGCATCAATGATTTAGATAATGGCATAAAGAGTACACTTACAAAGTTTACAGATGATACCAAGCTGGAATGGGGTTGCAAGTGCTCTGGAGATAGGATTAAAATTCAAAATGATCTGTACAAACTGGGGAAATGATCTGAAGTAAATAGGATGAAATTCAATAAGGACAAATGCAAAGTACTCTACTTAGGAAGGAACAAACAGTTGCACACATACAACATGGGATATGACTGCTTAGGAAGGAGTATTGTGGAAAGGGATCTGGGGGTCACAGTGGATCACAAGCTAAATATGAGTCAACAGTGTAACACTGTTGCAAAAAAAACAATCATCATTCTGGGATGTATTAGCAGGAATGTAGTAAGCAAGACATGAGAAGTAATTCTTCCGCTCTACTCCATGCTGATTAGACTTCAACTGGAATATTGTATCCAGTTCTGGGCATCACATTTCAGGAAAGATGTGGACAAACTGGAGAAAGTCCAGAGAAGAGCAACAAAAATGATTAAAGATCTAGAAAACATGACCTGTGAGGGAAGATTGAAAACATTGGGTTTGTTTAATCTGGAGAAGAGAAGACTGAGAGGGGACATGATAACAGTTTTCAAGTACATAAAAGGTTGTTACAAGGAGGAAGGAGAAAAATTGTTCTTCTTAACCTTTGAGGATAGGACAAGAAGCAATGGGCTTAAATTGCAGCAAGGGTGGGTTAGGTTAGACATTAGGAAAATCTTCCTACCTGTCAAAATAGTTAATCGCTGGAATAAATTTCCTAGGGAGGTTTTGGAATCTCCATCACTGGAGATTTTTAAGCGCAGATTAGACAAACACCTGTCAGGGATGGTCTAATACTTAGTCCTGCCACGTGTGCAGGGGACTGGACTAGATGACATCTCAAGTCCCTTCCAGTCCTAAGATTCTAAGAAGATATTAACTCACCCGCCTTGTCCATCTTCAGCACCTGATATTTATAGATCTGACAAAAAGAGGATGAGATTGAAGCCAGATATTAGAAGTGAACCATGATGAATCATTTCTCTTTTTTGCATGAATTTATAAAAGCGAAGGACTAAATAGCAGTGGACTGGCCTGGTACAGAGCAAGCTTTTCCTACCCTCAGCACAATCCTGATGTGTATCACCTCTGATTATTCCTCTACTAGACCCCAGCTCAGCCAGTGCACCTGAGGCCAGACCTGCAGCACTCCTGCTATGCCAGTCTTGGAACCCGCATTCAGTTCTGTGGCTGCCCCTTTACCCTGACCTGCAGGCCCCGAGCTAGCCCAGTCCAGGGCTACCCATGAAGTGTTTAGCAATGCATCCCTGACAAATTTTCACGTACAGGTTGAGTGAGGATTTGAGCTTCAGAGGAGCCCAAACTGAAACTCAGTTCTGAACTCAAATCACAGGAACTGGCTCTAAAGCCAGCCCCAGCCTGGAGTGCAGAGGGCTTGTCACAGAGATGAGTTTGCCGGGCCAACTTGGATCAAGAGTTTGAGTTTGGTCCCCTGGCAAATTGGACCCTGACCTCCAGCTGAGGTGGGGCTGGTGCCCTGGCCCCCAGGGCTTGTTATCCCACAGGAGCAGGGGTGAGTTCCTGCTTAGCATAATTGGGAATGGGGGGTACAGCACCAGAGTCAGCCAGAGTGTCCTTGCCTAGGGCAGGGGAACCAGCCTGGGGCCACCGAATTCCTGGCAGGGAGGTGGTCCAAGAGGCTGGTATACGCCGGGGTCCACTATCTGGCATCACATCTTCTCTCTGTCCTCCTGGGCTAGGGGCTGAGCCGGTACGGCAGCTGCCGGCCTGGCTGCGAGGGGGCATTGCTGCCCCTGGTGGTGGCGCTTGGCAGCTAGCAGTCCAGAGGGCAGAGGTGCATGGCACAGACATCTGTGGGTGACACACGTGAGCCCCATGGGCAGGGTACATGGGTCTGTGCTGGGCGGGCTGAGCACTTGGGAGCCAGGCATGCTCCTGCTCCAGCCCTAATCCTGTGTGCTTTGGGCAAGGCTCTGCAGCAGGGCCAGAGAGGGGTGGAAATGTAGGTGGGCCCCAACTTATGGTGAAAGGGCAATGATCTGTCTGTGGATGTGGTAGAGACCGAACAACTCCTGCATGAGGTGGTGCATCTTGGTCGGGAGGGAAATGGGATGGGCACAGGGAAGGGACATATTCTGGGCGGCATTGCTGTTTCTGGAGAAGGCTTGGAAGTGTCTATTCCAGGGTAAATCTCTGCTCTGTTCCTGGATGGCAGCTTGGGCAGCCTCATCCTCAGTACAAACCCGCTCAGACCCCCTGGTACATACTCAGGTGGCTAGCCCGAACTGCTGCCCACGCTACCCTTGGGCAGGCTAGCTCAGAGCTGTGTCTGTCTCCCTAAGCTTGGGAAGCACTCCCAGGTGCAGTGTAGACATGCCCTTGGGTATGTTCCACTTGAGCTGCAAGAGTGTGATCCCCTGCTTGTGTAGACACACCCATGCTAGTTCTGCTCAAGCTGGTGCCTAAAATCAGAAGAGTTGCCACAGCAGCATGAGCAGCAGGACGGACTAGCTGCTCTGAGTACGTACCTAGTGTCCTTGCTGGGCATGCACTCAAGGTGGTTAGCCCCTCCCATCATGGGCACTGCCAGGGTCACATTTTATTTTTAGCAAGCTATCATCTTTCTGACATACCCTCTGGCTAGTCTATAGGTGGCTATGCCCCTGCTCTGCATCTCTCGCTGCTTCAGTTTCTCCTTCTATAAAGTGGAATGTGTGATTTGACAGTGATTGTTTGCAGAGTATTTTCAGGTGTGAAAGTGCCAGTAATAATCACAGCATCCTTCCTTCACCTACGCTATTCACACTACATGAGAGTGGGGTGGCCAAAGATTTGACCCCCCCCATACCTGACACTCCTCTTCCCCTCTCAGGCACTCCCCAACACACACATATTAGCAGACTGACACACACACATACAGCCCATGAGCCCCTACACCTATCCTCTCCAAATCTGAGTGGTAATGCAACCTGGTGCACAGCATTGCCACACAACTCTCGTTTGGCCCAGCCAAAAAGTGGTCCCACCACGCTCCCTTCCTCACTCCTCAGCTCTGCAGCTTATTGTAATCCCCTGACACAATCAGAACTCTATTTGGTCCCCTCTACCTAGCAAAAATGAACTTTGGCCTGATTCTACAGTTGGATCCCTCCTAGCTTTAACTGAAGTGGGGCTCTTTGCACGCACAATACTATGCAGATAAAATTGCAGGATTGAGGCCAGTGTTTTAACTGTATTATATATATAATGCCGTTTCCAACAGCAACATCCCAGGCAATGTCTGTCTAGAGCTCTTCCCACTGCATAAATGGCAGTTCCCGGAGCTCTAGTCTATACAGTGAGTTAAAAGGATATTGTCTACCTAAACCCCACACTTCTTGCTGTAAGTTTTTACCTACCATTGTTCTAGTCCCTGTAAAATATTGTTTGTGCCTAGTACTGTGACTAAAAAAGATTACAGAAAAATCATTTCTTTGTTTTTTTTTCCCAGTTTGGATCTTTCACAAAGCAACAGAGGAAGGAAAAACATCTTTAAACACTCCAGAAAAATGTGCTTTTAAAACTACAAAAATTGTCAGGGACACTCAGGGATAGGTATCTGAATCAACTTTACCTTTTTGTTTTGTTTTGAAACTGACTAGATCTCAAGTTGATGATGTCCCTTTAACAATATCCTTGTGTGATTTCAGCCGGAATTTTCAGGATACAGAAAAAAGTACTGTGTATGAAATCCTGAACAATCACACTCCTCGCCTGCCACTCCTATGCATTTCTCATGAAAATCAGTGACTGAACCATACCAAAAAAACCACATGATGTTTTGATTGGCTAAGACTCGACAACTGGATTTGCTGGCTCGCTGAAAACTTGGGCTGTGAAAATGCTGAAACTCAGGGACTGGAGTTTTCAGCAGCTTTTCAAGAATCTTGTCTTCCTGTTGATTTTCAGTGAGTTACCAAACAAACTGCCATTGGTTGACCAAGTCGTACCTACATTCTCATTGGTGCATATTTCAAAACCTCAGAAGGCCTTAATATAGGCTAAAAGCAAGGAGGTGTTTATTGCCAGCTGCTACTGACAGATCTCAAAGGCTGCTTAGATTATTGCAATATAACATTGTACATACTGTAAACTATTAAAGTCTAAAGTGGACTAGATTAGCAGCTCAGAGAGCAACACACTTACTAGTATAGCCAACATCACACAATGAAAAAATATTTCAAAGTGCCATTCACAAGTAGCAAACCAATAGCAACACTTCCAATGACGACTTAGGTGTAGGACTGGGCCCAGTTTTAAAATCTTTATCACCACTGATCCAGTATATTGTGCTACAGTTTAGTGTGTGCTCCTTACCGAGACTGTTCAAAGAACAAAACATTATGCAATGAGCCATGGGTATTTCTGGTGTAACTTCACTGCAGTCAGTGAGCTTACAGCAGGGACAAATTTGATCCCGGTATGTTTAATATTTGTGAACTTTAACACAGTCTTCTAGTTTTTGAGCCATCTCTCCTAAAAGGGTAAAGGGCACAGATACCCTGGAGTACAGTAAGATTTTGGTTCTTTAATATTTTGGATGGGGTAGTACTTAGTCCAATTTAATCACCAACAGGATTATTTGTTGCCAACAGGAAAAAAAATGAGGCCCAGGATGATGCTAAATCCATAAATTCATTTTTTTACTCAGCATATCACAGCACCTGTGCCCCAGCACCCAGGATTATTAATCACATGCCACAATTAAGAGATGTTATCACTTAGATGGGAGATTTCCAAGGATAGACTAGGGGTATTGTGAAGTAATATGGGTAACACAGTAGGCCGTGCTTTTCCATCTCTGTAAGAAACTAATGCCCTAGCCTGGTGTGACGGACTGCTGTGTTGCTAGATTGGTCATCCCCTATTCAAATACGATATGAAAGAGAAGCCAGGCCACTTATTCTCTACATCCTCTCTCTCTCTCTCTCACAGGGGTGTTGGGAGAATCAATGAGCTAATGCTTGTACTGACTTTTGAAGCTTAAAAATGTCAAGCTCTCATGTTACTTTGCACCAAAATATGGGTGTTAACTATAGAGAAGCTACATGAATACAGGAACTGCCATGCTCAATCACACCCATGGCCCATCTAATCCAGGAACCTGTCTCTGACAATAGGCAGCATCAGAGTCTTCAGAGGAAGTTGCAAGAAACTCCATCATAGGCAGATGAGGGGTTTCTGACCCCAGCAAGGTCTCAACCTAATCCCTAATAGTCTGACTGAAGTCCTGAAAGAAGAGGTTTTATCTGCCTGCTGCTATTTTATTAGCATTAACTGTTATAACTCTGAGTATCCAAGGGTCTAATCCTGGCTGCCACTCACCTCCTGTGTTACCTTGGGCAAGTTGCTGCATCTCTTCAAAACAGATTCTGTAAAATAAGGGATCCGACCTACCGCAGAAACGCATTGTGAGAATTTGTTTATGCAGCTGTAAAATGTTACTTATCTCAAAATGCTAAGGAGCAGTTGTATTATTATGCATCCTAATCATACTCCATCTCAGGTAATTACTATGGGCTGATCAAAATTCCCCCTGCAGTTTCATCTGAATACAGGATTCTTATTCACTTCCTGTCCAATACCTTTGTAGCACTCTTGTATGACTGTTAAACAAGTGCCTTATTCTACCCTAGGGTTGCCTTTATTTCAACAGCATGTGTACCTACTGGCTCTTCTGTGGTGTTGTCAAGTATAGTTACTGCAAACAGTTTGAAAGCCTTGGCTAAAAGGTGTCAGAAAAGGGCAGAGTATTAGCATCTTCGCTACGTTGTCATCAGTGTTGGGGTTTTTGGACAAGATATTTCTAACGCATTGAATTGTTTTTACAAAATCCAGCTCCTATTTTGAATGAAACAGGAGTTTAAAAACAATGAACTGACATCATTCCAGGACAGGTGGGAAATCCAGAGTGATCCAGGCTATGCACACACCTGGAGATGAGAGGGACAGAGCACTCAATATTCAGCATTTAAGGGATAGTGATGCCTTGCCACTGGGCATTTGTCTGGCCAAAGAAAGGCCAGTCAGGGGCTCAAGGGGGATTAGGATGTGACACCCACAACAATGTGATAGCTTCTTGTCCCCAATTCTGATGTGTGGACTCTGAAGTCATTTGCTAAACTTTGGCACTCTTCTGGCTGTATGCAGGATTTATAATTCTGGCCACGGGCCACTTGTAGCACACAGGCTTCTGAAAGACTCCCTCGTGACAGCAGGGTACATCTGCTGTCTCTAGTCCATGAATAAAATTGGAATTTTTGCTATGGTAACATGAAAGAGATTTATTCTCAGGGATTAATCCTGCTTCCATTCAAGTCCCTTGGGGGGAGACTTGGGTCCTAGGATCACTCAGAAGTACAGTCAAAACCCCCTTATTAAGCAAATATCGCTCAGAGAGGGCAGCACTGATGATGCAGGCCTGCACCTGGCCTTTCTGTAATGCTTTGTCACCAGACATCTGATTTTCAAAGCTCTTTTAACAAGCAACTAACCACCCACTCAGTGCATTATTATCAGCACATCTGCTGGGACTCTTTTCTTTGCTCCTTGGCTTTATTTCATAAATATTAATCCAAAACAGATGATTTTAAGGTGACTCCCATGGTGATGATGTATGTCCATCATTGTTGATGAAGACCTTGACATCTCATTCATTCGATGACTGGGCTGTGTGTGTCCGAAGATGATTGATCAGTCCGATTCGGGCGTGGAACATCCTGTCACACGTCAGGCAGACGTGATGGCACTGTCGATGATGTGCAGGCAGCTCTGGACTTGCACAGCTCACTCCCATGGTACAAGAAAGAAAGAGGGAGAAGCATGGCAGGGTCTGGTCAGGGATAGTAGGGCTGAGAAATGTGCAACGATGCAAACATGCTCTAGCAATTATCTGATGCACTATTCGATAAGTGACCTATAATATTTTTTATTTTTAAAAACCAGCCTCTCTCTTCCTGTGCAAGTGCAGTATGTAAACTACTCACAGACACAGTGAGTAAATGGGGGTGGGGGGCGGCATTTTCTGATGCCCTGCACCTTGTGTATTAATTTACATCTGTGCAAGAGATTGCAATGCCAGAAGGGTTTCAGGTGTACAGGTGTAAATGACTACACAAAGTGCAGGACAACGGTGAATTGGGCCTACAGGGCCAAACTGATCCTGGATGCAAGATCCCTGAAAACAACACAGTCACACTAAGAATGAATTAGGCCCATATTGGCAAGATTTAAATCTTTTAAATTTGCATCGGAGGCAGCATTAATACTAATATTAAAGTGTGACTTGGTGATTTAAATTAGAGATGGGCCAAAGGCCTGGATCTGAACAATAGAGTCAGATCTGAGTTGCACCTTGAAGCTATGGTATGTAACATCCGATTCTGAACACATCAGACTTCGGGGGAGTTCAAATTTGGATTCAGAATTTGAATCTCCAAATTCAATAGATGAGGAGCCTGGTGGCACCTTAAAGACTAACAGATTTATTTGGGCAAGAAGTGGGTTTTTTACCTACGAAAGCTTATGCCCAAATAAATCTGTTAGTTTTTAAAGTGCCACCAGACTCCTCATTGTTTCTGTGGTACAGACTAACACCATTACCCCTCTGATACAAATTCAGTAGATAGGTTTTAGAGTGGTAGCCATGTTAGTCTGTTTCAGCAAAAAGAACGAGGAGCACTTGTGGCACTTTAGAGACTAGCAAATTGATTTGAGCATAAGCTTTTGTGGGCTGTTTTAGCCCATGAAAACTTATGCTCAAATAAATTTGTTAGTCTCTAAATTGCCACAAGTACTCCTCGTTCAAATTCAGTAGAGTAGATCTGGGGTTTGGATTTTGCCCATTCAAGAGAGAGAACTTTGGCTCTGGAACCAAATATTAAAGATGGGGTTTTGTTTGGGCCCATCCACCTCTAATATACACAGAAATGTTCATTTGCTTTTGTGGCAGTGAAGGTCCTATGCTGGAAGGATTAATTATTTCTGGGAAGCCAGATGGGATAGTGACTGGAGCTGGGTGTGTGAAGAGTCACTGAAGCCACAGTTAAGAGCGGATTTATTTCTGTTGAAATGGAGGCAAAAAACAAAGATTCGAGCTGAGGGCCAGAAAGGTGAAACGAGAATCTTGAGCAGATTAACTTTTCGAGGAAAATAAACTGCACACATACAATACCACCATAAATCAGCCACAACTCCCGAGAACATCAGCCAGGCTGACAGGTCTTAAATTAGACCCAGCAGCAACTTTGTTTTGGATCCCATACATCACATTTCCACACCCCATGATCTGCCTGCTCTGTTCTCGCTCTCTCAAAACAGGAAAAATGTTCCCATTTACAAAATTACTGCTCTCGGATGGCTCTGGAGAACAGGGGCATGGTAAGCACAACTCATCTGAACTGTTTAGGGAACCTTGTGTATTTCCTTATCTTGCCTGCTCCAAGAGCACAGGAGGGGAGCCTTAGACTGCACATGAGACCAACCCAAATTATGTCACATTTTTGTTGCTGGTATTGTCCAGAAATGTCACCACAGACACAGTGAGGGAGGTGCAGGCTGTCCAGGCTGCCTGTCTGAGGCACATTGGCAGGACTGGGTGAGGGAAGCTGGCCCATCCTATACTTGTTCTGGTGTTCAATGTATTCAGTATCCAAAGCTGTTAATCTTACAAGTTTCAACAGCACTAATATTAAAATAAAGTAAAAATACTGAGGTAGCATGTTTGGCAAGAAGGGAGGAGGCAGAGAATTAAAAAAGGCTCTCCCTCCTATTCTGTACTAGAAAAGGCCTCACCTGGAATCCTGGATCTGATCTAATCTCCCCCAAACTTTGGGAGAGTTTGCCTTTAGATCCAAACGTTGCAGTTTAGGACTATCTTTTAGCTAACACCCTTCTCATATTTTGCAGTCTCAGCTCAGACAAATTAGGATTTATTATTTGTATTATGGTAGCACGTATGGGCCCCATTGTGTTCGTGCTGTACAAATAGTATAAAAAGATGATTGTTGCTCCAAAGAAATTGCAGTCTAAGGCCTCAATCCTGCAATCACAGTAAAAAATGCCAAATTCTAGCCATTTCCTATTTTAGGTGCTTATTATATAAGGTGCCAGTCACCCCAGTGCACTATCATCTGTTAAAGCAGTAAAACTTTTACTGTTAGAACTTCTCTTTGCCTGGGTTAGGTCAGTTGTGGTTACTATGTCTTTGGCTGTCTTGGATGCTTCAAACTTCAGCTTTATTTCACCATTAATTAAGTTATTGGCTTCTTTTTTAAGCACTAGGTGATTGTGCTCCCTTTAAAGAACATCATATTTTGATTCAGTTTAAACTTTCCTTTGTTACTCTCCTTCTCTCGGATAAACAAAACGTCAGATGCCAAACAACAAGGCAACCCTCAACATATACAGCTCATAAATTCAGAATGGAAGAGACAATGAAACGAGCACTAGAACTCCATGTAAAGAGCATCATAATCATATCCACACCCAACAACTAAAATCCCTACTCAGGGCCCTCAAAACACACCTTCAACACCCCTCTCCATTCCCTGCCCTCCCTGACAGCCATAGGACACAACACCTGATTTCCTGCACCAGCTCCAAAACACATCTTCCCTGACTCCTGGAAAACACAGCAGCCCATTTCCCCCTTCAGTCCCAAAACACAATGCTTATGGCTTCATGGCTGGTTTAGGGTCAAATCTCTGTGGACCGTTTCCAGCCAAAATCTGGCAAAGGCCCTTGAGTTGTCTTGGCTCTCCAGCTGGGCTCATCAGTCTGTGATAAGGTACTCTATTTTAGCTTTTTGTCACCTTATTACAAGGTCTGCATTATTTGGTGCTTTTCATAAAGCCCCAGCTCCTGGAATCCTACATGAGAATCTCAGTTCTCTTTTTGTTCTTGTTCTTCTAAGTTTCTAGCTTCCATGATCATAGAGAAAAAAACTTGAAAACATGACCCAGTGGCATCCAAAATAGCTCAGAAAGAAAAAAATATATTTTAAAAATCTCATTATTTTAGAGCCAATCTTATTATTTTTGGGCCCAACTAATTAACAAGAAGCTAAGGGTTACTGATATCGACAGCAGCATTATCATTTCTTATGAGTTGATCATGCTTCTTATGATATTTGGTGGCTTTCTTAAAGCCCCAGCTCTTGGAGTCATGATGACAGGCTCGTCTTTCAATTTAAAAAAAATCTCTAGCCCTCATGGTTGAAAAGCTTGACCCCAATGCACCCTAAAGGTGGCTCAGAAACTAGATGGTAAAGGGGGAAATACCCACATTTATTGTTTGAATGAACTCTCATGATACTGGAGCCTGTTCTGTGGTTTCTGAGGGTTGGCCTCACTATAAACTTCATAGCCAGGCTCTGCCTAGATCTATCCAGGTTCCAGGAGGAAGCTATGAAGAACAGACTCAGTATCCATCCCTGGCACAATATATGGACAATCTCTACTCTCTGCAATGAGGTCTGAGCTCTCACTAACTTAGGATTTTTCTGGTCCTACAGGAGTATTGACATGCTCAGCGCCCTCCTTAGCCATAGGATTTTCAGTTAGGCATCCGCGTAGCCCCCTTGGTCGTAGAGACTGACGGGGTCCTTGCGGTTATGCGCGCCGCCATCTTCTGCCCCGGTCCATTGGTGGGCGCCGCCATCTTGTCCCTCCCTCGACCTGGGCGCTGCCATCTTGCGCCCTCCCCGATGGATGAGGGCCCCCGCCGCTAACTGTGTGAGTCCATCCGGTTTCATCCGCTGCCTGGCCGGCCATGGAGGGCCTCGCCTGCCGCCTGCTTCTCTGCCTGGGCTGCGCCCTGGCGGCCCCGGAGCTGCTCAATGAGGAGGTGAAGCGGACGGTGGATCTCAGCACCCACCTGGCCAAGGTGACGGCCGAGCTGAGCCTGGCCCACCCGGCGGGGGGCTCCGGGGGCGCGAGCTCCTTCCTGCTGGCGCTGGACCCCGGCCTGGAGAGCCGCCTGGCCTACCTCGGGGTGCAGGTGAGTGCGCTCCCCGGCCCGCGTGGCAGCTGCGCCCGCTCCTCCGCAGGGGCTCGTCCCCGTCCCCCCAGTGACCCTCGGCCTGGCCCGTTCTGCGGCGCGGCCTCCGCGTGGCGGGGCCCCCTGCTGCCCCTGTGGCGGGGGGCGGCCCCAACCCCTGCACGGGCCCCCCTCGTGTGTGAGCGGTGCGGTGCTGGGGAACCCGGAGGTCGCTCATTGCAGGCACGGACACCTCCACCTCCGGGGCGTGCAAGCGGCCTTGCGGGCCGCCCTGCCAAGCTGCGGCAGCGCCTGGGCAGAGCCGGCTGCCGGGCAGCCCCAGCCACGTGCTTATTTCTTTCCCCTCTGGTGGCCGTGGGTTTTCCTCCTGCCTTTGATTCTGGGCTGATGGTGCAGTGACAGCCACTTCCCTGCCTGGCAGAGACTGACACGTAAGCACAAGTGCCTCCGCCGTTGCAGTGCAACCACTAACCACACCGTGGGGGGAGATGGAGAAATCCAAGAGGTGTCTTAGTAAAAACCTCCACATTGTGTTCCCTAAGGCATAATGCTCGCTGCTGCAGGCCATTTGCTGAGATCTAGTCAGCTTCTTAAACATTATTATTTCTTGGCACTTTCTAGATGCCTTTAGTAGTAGGGACCCCACCTGCTCTTATAGTGTAGATTTAAGTTTTTATTTTTGGTGTGGGCAAAGGGTGGTTTTGTTATGCCATGGGTAGGTGGGTTAGTGATTTGACAGTTAACATTCATATCCTTGCAGTTATTTAGATTCAGCTTGGTGTGGCTTGAAGTTTAGAAGGAGATCCATATAAATGGGAGAGTGAAAGATGTAAATACAAGCTGGGCCCTGAGTCTGAATGGGCAACTGTCAGATGGCTGCCTGACTCTTTCATCCACTAATAACCTTCTTCAAGCACTTGAACGACTTACAGTATTTAGTGGTGAGTGATTCTGAAAAGCATCTGTTAGTTCAAGGAGCTGGGAGATAGGATTTTTGGGCTTTGATTCCAGCTTTGCAACTGACTTACTGTATCACCCTGGGCAAAGTCACTTCACCACTCTGCCTCATTTTCCCCTACCACAAAGGATAAATAATGCTGCCCTACCTCAGAGCTTGAGATGTAAGTCTTAAGCCTTTGACATTTCCTGCTGTATCCTATAAAAGGGCAACATATTAGAATAATAGCCTAATGCTTTAAAAATACAGTTGGGATTTAAAGTAGTAGTAGAGGTTATAAATAGAACTCCACTGAAACACAAAGGATCAAGTTCTGCTTTGATCTAAATTTTGCTTTCAGGTTCTTGAGCTGTACACACGTAAACAGCGACTGCTTCTGCGCATAGAGCTTAACACACTTTAGGCACCATTGCAGTACGAAGAATAAATCGTTATCCTATGCCAGTATAAATCTGGATCAACTTCAGAAGAGTTACTCCAGGCTTATGCTGGTGTAGCAGAGCAGACGTTGGTCCATGTTGTGTTAATGTGGTCCCGAAACAAAGGCTTTTGCATGCGTATTCTGTGTGCTGCTTTTGATAGCACTCAGGTGGCTTGGTGGTAGGATACAGAGACTTTCACTTCTAGGTCCCCTGTTCAAAGCCAGCTCAGTTTGGTGGTGACTGAGAGTTGTCGCCATCAGATGTCTGTAAAGTTCCTAGCATGCTGCTGGTGCTCTAAAAATAATTAGGCTACTAAAAGGCCATTATTATGACTGTGAAACAAGGAGGCTGGGTAACCTTTCTTACAGTGTCTCAAAAGGGAATGAGACATGGAGAATGATGCTGATCTGTGTGTTTCATTTACCACCTCTAAATGTGGTCTTTCCAGAGCAGTATGGATACATGTTGGGGCAGGATCCAGAGATGCATGGGGAAAGCTTTCGTCTTTCAGGTTGCATTTGTCCTGTGGATGCTTAGCAGACCTGAGTCTCCAATTCTAGGGCTATCAATCCAGCACTCTTTTCCTCAAGAAGTTTGAGAGAGTAGCTGTGCAGGTGCTGCTTTCTGATAACAGTGAGACGGTTGTGCCAGTCTTTGCGTTTTTCATTTGGTGGCCACTCTCCTAGGAGCTCCAGTGAGAGAAGCTCGGTAAAAGGACCTGCTGGAGGAGTAGGGTCAGCTATTGACAGACTCAGTTCCATGCCTTTGCTAGCTTGGGAATCAGCCTAGGACACTGGCAAAAACTTCAACAGGAGCCTCCAGTTTCTAGGATACAGACCACAATTTGTTGAGTTTGCCAGTACTAATGATTGTGATGCTAATAGATATTGGGTCTTTAATAAACAATTTTTTTTGTCAACTAGTATGCGTTGTGTGTCCTCCAATAAGAAATGAATAGGAATTGTGTAGTATTTGATCTGATAAATTCAGCTGCTTCACCTGGAAAGCCTCAAGGGTGACATGGTGATCAGGATGTAATGTTCTGTTTTTGGAACAGGTGAAAGGTGAGGAAGAGGAGGAGAACACCCTGGAGGTGCGGGAGACTAAGGTGAAAGGTAAAAGGTGAGTCTTACCTTGTAATGCCAAATAAAAAGGAGCAGTTCTGTTAGGGACCAGTATTTGTAACTTACTCATTCAAATGGGAGCTCCCCAGTCGAGTAACAGCAGAATCACGAGAGATGTTAGTCTAAGGAGCAAGTCCAGGACTTAAATATTTCATCTCACAGCCCCTACAACAATCTTGATGGTGGTTGGGTGTCCTTTATTCTTTCCGAGGCCCATCTTATGTTTCACACCACAGCCTGACCCATCTTACCTTTCACACTACAGCCTGTAGCACAATTTGGGAATACAGGTAACACATAATGGCAGAACCTCAGTTCCAGTGCCCACCGCAAGCTCCAGAAGCCCCTCTGCTTAAACGAAACAAAAAATCCCCTCTTCCTCTGGGAGGTCCTGCATGTAATTTTAGATCTCTGTGCTAGCTATTCAAACGAACCAGATAGCCTACAGTGTAGAACCTGATTCCCAGGTCAGCAAAAGTAGATGCCCTCAGTTTCCTGGGGAAATGAAGAAGTCTGTCTGGCAGCTTCTTCCCCTAGAGACTGCTCTCTCTTTATAAGTTTCTCTATTAGGGATGCAGTACAGGTGTCTTCCTCAGCTCCCCTGTGCTATGTAGGGAACTCCCCCTGGATCCTAACATCTTATGAAACTCTCCTGTCAGAACATCTGTTGCCACTTCCCTGTATTAGGGAAACTGGGATGGAGATGCATTAGAACCACATGGGCCCCTAAAGGGTCTGTACTGCCCATCACATAGAGTTACAAATCTGGTTTGGCTCTGTTTACGCTGCAATACTGAACTGTATTTTTGCTGCAGGGTGTTAGATTCTGCAGCTTAAAATGGGCCTGTAGCCCGTAGCCCATAACCCAGAGATAGCACACTCTTTCTAGCCAGAGGCTCCACATCTGCCACACTTGGGGAAGTATCACATATTTGCAGCATGCTTGGGAGAGCAGAAATTTGTAGTGCAAGGCTCTTTCAGAGGCTGTGCGTGTTAGCTATTAAATAAAGTGAGCTTTTTAAACTGGTTCAGCACTAGCTGCTGGTGATCTCAAGAGGTTGGTAGCTATGGAGTGAAACACTGAATTATCAAGGCAACACAGTGCCCACTTCATAGCTATGACTGGCTGATGGTGCCCCAACTAATCCAGGTGGAGGGCTGCATCACAAGTGAGTTAGAGACTGCTCCCTTCCTGCAACTGCCAAGGTCCATCCAGTGGGGCTGTTAGCTACTCTCCTTCCATTGTCTGGGCAGCAGCTCTTGTTAGGTGCTGTGAAGGTCTGTTTCTTTGAAGGCTGCAAGAGAACTCTGCTGTGGATTAGGTGAAAAGTTGTTTTCTGTAGTCCCACACCTCCAAAATTCACTGTCTGCAGGATACTCCTGCTGGATCCCTGGCCATGGACATCCTTATTAGGGTGACCAGATGTCCCGATTTTTGGGTCTTTTTCTTATACAGGCTCCTGTTACCCCTCACCCCCTAGTCCTGATTTTTCACATTTGCTGTCTGGTCACCCTAATCCTTATTCAGCTTCAGTCCAGTGGGAGAACAAGTAGTGCTGACTTGAGAGGTTACAGACTCCTAGGAACAGGAATTTAGGATGTTTATTTTCCTGTCAGATTATTGCCCACGGTCCATTTTAGATTATTCTCTCCACCTGGAGAATAATGGAAAATCCACAGTGAAGTGCAGCTGTAGAGAAATGGTGAAAGGAACACACCAGTATCTCTATCCAAAAACATCACACAGGTGGTATGTTGGCTTGATTCCTTTTGAGTATCCATTCAGGCCTGTGCCAAATGATATCCAATTATAGACTGCTCCGTCACCATTTATATGTAAATGTACCCACACAGTATAACAGAAATTTCCTCATGAGGAACAAGCACCAGGCTACTGGCAGAAATCTACTTTAGGCCTGATCCTGCAGTGCCCTTTGTACAGCGCTCCCAGTTTTGCAGGAGGGAGCTCTTTAAGAGCAAATAGAAAACTTCCAGGTTCCCCTTTGCACCAGTGTGTGTTGCAGGGGCTTAAGAGTGGAGATCTTGGTATTTATAGCTTTCCTGCTGTTCTTCATTTCAGTGGCAAATTCTTCACCGTGAAGTTGCCATCGCCTCTGGCGCCAGGTACCAAGATCCGTTTATCTATCGAAACAGTTTTCACCCATGTCCTGCAGCCGTACCCCACGCACATCACACAGGCAGAGAAACAGTTTGTGGTCTTTGAAGGGAATCATTATTTCTACTCACCCTACCCAACGAAGACCCAAACTACGCGTGTGAAACTGGCCTCCAGGAACATAGAGAACTACACCAAGCTGGGCAATCCAACCCGGTCAGAGGACATGATTGAATATGGGCCCTTCAAGGACATCCCACCATATAGCCAGGTAAACTCTTGTGGCTAGTGAAACCTTGTCTGAAAGGCTCTTGAAAATAAATTGTAGGCCGTTGTCCTGCAAAGTGCACCACATAAATATGTCAATTATGGCTCAAGAAGTTGAATGAGATATAGAGGCATTTGCCCCAAGTCACAGATTAGGATAGTGGCAAGTGTCCGAAAACTGGTGGCTTATGAGAATTCAGTTGGTATTTCTCAGTCCTGTTCCTAATGGGTAAGTGTCAGTATCACAGAGCCACCACAGTTGGCATTAGTTGCCTCTGGACTTGGCCTCTCTGCTGAGACGGCCAATGAGAAATCCTTGGAGAGAGGGGTCTCTCTCCAGGGCATGGATGTCATGGGGTGGTAGGGGGAAGAGTTTGAACTGCAGCTGCTTTTGCTATACCTGCTCTGAGTACACAGAGAGGACTTGATTCAGCAACACTAAATTCACTTCAAAAAAATTAAAAGGAAATAGTTGTAGTGACATGCTGAGGGGCAAACACCTGCTACGCTGAGTGTATAATATTTAAGGAAGCTCATGGGATAGTATGGAGAAGAGACTCTGTTGATATACAGCCTAGTTACTTTGTACATATTGTCCTTAATATGCAGTATCCGCATTCTCGCTGCAAGATTCAGAGTTTGATTTAGCACCACTTAAGTGTTAAGCCAATCACCTGAACATCTGGCTGTTTTTCCTGTCAAGTTTCACCCACCCATCACCAGTTGTTCCAGTGGGATTCATGTGAGGAACTCAGTTATTCTCATGATGGTATGGGCTCAAAGGAATGGCACCTTGGAACATATGGGTCAGATGGTCTTGTTTATCTTGGGGTGCTGATAGGAGATATCCCCCTGTCCAAGTTGTCTAATTGTTACTGGTCTGTATGAGATAACAACTTTGCTCTGGGATCCTGATTCTCTCTAGTCCAAAGCATCCATCAGTTAGCTCAGTGAATCCTGCTACCTGCAGTCAGCTGTATTAATGGCAGGGAACATCTCAGTATCTAGGCGCTTCCTATCTGCCCATGTTAACTTCCCTTGTGAGCAGTCACTTGTGAAACGTAGCATATCCATTCAGCTGCTTTCACTTGAGCAGTTAAAACAGCCGGAACAGATGCTGAAATTTTGCTAAAGTGCTTTAATTGATATCTCCAAAGTATTAGAGCTGAACTTCAGCTTAGGTGTGTTAGTTTTGAGCTGGGTGCATTTTACACCCTGTATTGTATGACCAGCTGTTATAAATCAAAAAAAGGAGTCCAGGGATGGCTGTCACTATGGGCTTGGCTACACTTGCAGGTGTGCAGCGCTGGGAGTTACAGCTGTCTTCGAACAGCTGTGTAGGGAAAGCGCTGGAGTGTGGCCACACTGACAGCTACCAGTGCTGCAGTGTGGCCACATTTGCAGCATTTGCAGCGCTGTTGGGAGTGGTGCATTATGGGCAGCTATCCCAGCATTCAAGTGGCTACAACTTGCTTTTCAAAAGAGGGGGGTGGGGTGGAGTGTGACAGGGAGCGTGGGGGAGAGAGAGAGAGAGTGGATTTTTGGAGCAGACACTGTGACAGCTCCCTGCCTTGCAAATTCCAGCCATTTCCCCCACCCCTCTCTCAATCACTCTTAAATGCAAAAAGGCTTCAGACCAGAGAAGGAGCTTCTCTGAGGGACTCCCTCCCCCTACCCCCCTCGTGCTGTTTCTCTCCTCAAGCAAACACTAGCAGCTGTAGACATTCCCTGCCTGCCTCTGCTTGAGCAGACAAGCACTCCACACCTGGCTGAGCAAACAAGAAGGGGATTTTTAAAATTCCCGGGGCATTTAAAGGGTGGGTCACCTGAGGCCAGGGCAGTAGAGTTCAAACTGATGAGCAGAGTGGCTGAGCAGGCATTCTGGGATACCTCCGAATAACTCTGGAGGCCAACAGCAGCGCTTTTGGTGGCCACACTTGACGAGCAGCGCTGCATCACCAGCGCTGCAATCGTTATACCCCAAGCAGACCAGGTGTACAGCCAGCGCTGCAGCCAGGGAGTTGCAGCATTGGATGTGCCTAGCAGGTGTGGACGGTTACTAAGTTGCAGTGCTGTAAACCCACCACCAGCGCTGCAACTCTCCAGTGTAGCCAAGCCCTATAATGGAATGATTCACTCTGGGATTTGATGGAGTAGGAATCCTTCCCTCCCTGACTCTCTCTGGGTTTGTTACTTCCTTGTCTGGGGTTTATCTCTTCTTTTCTTTCCTTCTCAGGACATCCTTAAGGTACACTATGAAAATAACAACCCATTCCTGACCATCACCAGTATGATACGGGTCATTGAAGTGTCTCACTGGGGAAATATTGCTGTAGAAGAGACTGTTGACTTAAAGCACACAGGAGCTGTGCTCAAAGGGCCTTTCTCCAGATATGACTACCAAAGGCAGCCAGACAGTGGAATATCTTCTGTCAAATCTTTTAAGGTTTGCATTTTGTGCCTTCTTTCTTACCACCTTCCTATAGAAAATCCTATTGCCCTTTCTTTTGTCTCTTATTTGGCAACAGTGCACAAGGGATAAGGGAGAAACATAAAAAGCTTTCAAATATTTACAAGATGTCATTACCAAAGAGGAATTACTCAAGGTAGTACAGGAGGGTATAACTGGGGAGCGGGGGAGATGTCACACACTTTGTTGCTTCTGTAGTCTTATTGCATAAACCAAGTGTTCTGTGCATCCTACATTCTCCTCACAAGCTGCCTGTGTACTACTTGTCAGAGATCCAGTTGAACGTCCCTTCTTGGGCACACACTAAACTGCTGTGAAGGGATCCAAATTCTGAATTGCTGTGTGCTTTACGCCTCCAGAGTCTGAACAGTCATTCACTGCCTCTAGCTTGGGGTCTCTAGGCACACTTTTGGGGTGCCAATCCTCCGTCTAGTACCCCTCCTGAAAGCTGTAAGCCTGTGGTCCAACTACCCTTCCCCCAGACTCTCCTGTAGCTTGAATATACCCTCTCCCAGAACTCCTGCCACATTCTGGGTTAATGCTTCAGGGACACACTATAGGTGTGTCACATAACATACACAGACTGCACAGAATTGTAAAATACCATTGCTCTTTACTTGATAGCACAAAAAATACACAAATGTATACACAAATAATAAACATTACATGCACTTCCTTGCCTCAGTTTCCTTGCCACTCTGGAGCATTCTTTGGGCTGAGGTCAAGGTCTTGTGCGGTGTCCAGGATCCTCTGCTGCAGCTTATGGCATAATTTCTGAACCATGGAGCCCCTCTCTGGGATAGGTCAGCTTGCTTTCTCTGACCTTGGTTGATCGGACTGCTAAACTCACCCATCCCTTCTTCACTTTGAGTCCTTCTAAACTCCTGGTTTGCCTTGTCTGCTCTCTCTGTGTTGTATAGGAATTTTCCACTCTCCAAACACCTTGTTGAGGTGTTGGAGAAAACTAGTTCTCCTAACCTTAGCCAACCCATTGTCCTTCAGATATTTCCATCTGAATAAGCAGCAACTGAAGGTCTAGTGACCAACCATTTTCTGGAGATGTGTTTTCAGCCCTGTCAGCAATGGCAGATTCCACATTTACATAGAGGCACTCAGTGATACAGCAGTTTTTATAGGAACAACTTCATATCCTCATCAACCAGAACTCAAATTGTACAGACAGATTCTCCAAATCATCACACCACCCTCCCACCTCCTATTTCAGGGACTCCCGGTAACCTCCCTCATGAAAGGGGTTCTCTGTGCCACCCTGCCACACCCCCTTTTACCCCCCATGGCGGGGCTCCACCATCCTCCTCCTCCCATACTATTATTCCCATTGTTATGCTGGAACGTGTTAATGGTTGCCATCAACAAGTT
Organism: Gopherus flavomarginatus; assembly: GCF_025201925.1. NCBI lineage: Eukaryota > Metazoa > Chordata > Testudines > Testudinidae > Gopherus > Gopherus flavomarginatus. The sequence goes on along the minus strand of NC_066622.1, from coordinate 24,041,630 downwards.
CTTTGATTTGTTGACAATTACAGAGCTGGTTGAAGCAGCTTGTTTTGCTGATTACATGCTAGAAGCTGTGTCCCCCATTTCCCCTTCTGGTTTTCTGATTTTTTTCACCAGAATCTGGGGGGTTCTGCCCATTGATGCCTAGAATATTCCCTGACATTTTGGAATTGATTGCATGCAGTGTTAAATTGTCACATGACATCAAGACTCAGAAATGTTACTGAGTTGAGTGTGTGAATTCACAAGCTCAGCCCACTAGGAGCAATGGGATGGAATGAAATGAGAATTTAGGCTGATCAGATAGGATGTGAAATAGAATCTTGAAGGAAGTGGTAGAGCATCACATCCAGGACATTGTGATAGGCATGTCCCTCACTGCTTGGGAAACTGGACTGGATAAAGTACCACTGACACTGTTCTGTAGGGAACAGTGTTACATTGACTTCAAGACCATAGACCGAAGATCCAATAGGGCTTTGTCATTTATAACTTCTTTGAATATGGGCAATAGCTTTTGCTGAGCACATTGTGGCTGATCACTTACATTGACACCATTTTGCCACATGCTGCCGCCAAGAAGTCATTTTGTTGCTTCTTGTGGAAAGTGGTGCTATTCCTGACTGAAGCTGAACCAAGTATCATCAGTGGCTGCTTTGCCTATTCTAGTTGAAATTCTCTTTCTCTAGCAAATGCACTGAGTGCTGCTCTTTCTCCCATGCAGACTATTCTTCCTGCTGCGGCTCAGGATGTATATTACCGAGATGAAATTGGAAACATCTCTACCAGCCACCTTCTCATCTTGGATGACTCTGTGGAGATGGAGATCCGCCCCCGCTTCCCGCTCTTTGGGGGTTGGAAGACCCATTACATCATTGGCTACAACCTGCCTAGCTATGAATATCTCTATAACCTTGGTGGGTGTCACAGAATTGGAGTAGCAAAAGACCAGACTAACTATGTTAGAAATCTGACATTGGTACAGTATGGGGCCCTTGTAACCTTTTAGCGTTTATTGCTAGCTGTTACTTCTGTAACTAACAAGCCAGTCACCAGCTTGTGTGTGCCTCTTCCTGTATCCTTACACCTCTTGTTAAAAACTGCCATTTTCAGGGGAGCCAAATGATCCACTGCTGAGGAGTGCATACAGCCCCAGTCCTTCAGCATCCTGAGATTCACAGACATTGGGAAAACCTTCCCATGGAAGCCTGTTTTGTTTAACTACCTGGAATTTTTTCTGTCCTTTCTGCTTTCTCTCAGGTGACCAGTATGCCCTGAAGATGAGGTTCATTGACCATGTGTTTGATGAGCAAGTTGCAGACTCTCTGACCGTAAAGATAATCCTGCCAGAAGGTGCCAAGTAAGTGACGCTGCTCTTGTGCTGTTACTGCTGAAAATGCTTTACCTGTGCATTGATGGCCAAGTCTCCTGTCTGCTCTTGGGGACAGAGCACCATGAAAACACAATGGTTGACGTGAGCACAGAAGACACCTTGGAGCACAGTCTGTCACATATTATAAATTGCTTCTTAAACTGCAGTGAACTTGTTTTCAATGTGCAATTGAGTAGTGTGCATTGGGCCACAACTGGCCAATCAAATCTTAAACCATCCCATCTCAGACATGTTAGAATCATGTGGGAGTGTCTGTTTATTCCTGCAGGAATATTCACGTGGACAGCCCATATGAAATCAATCGAGCCACTGACGAGCTCCACTACACCTACCTGGACACATTTGGACGCCCGGTTATTGTAGCGCACAAGAACAACCTGGTAGAGCAGCACATCCAGGACATTGTGGTAGGCTTGGTCCCTTTGTTTGAATAACTTAAATGAGTAGCCATGCCTCTTCCACGCTCACCTTTGTAGTCATAACAATATCTGGTCTGGGGCTGAGGCGTTCCTGGAAAATGACATGCAAATTGTGTGGCTTTGCTTTTCTGTTACTATGTGAAGTTCTCTGTGCTGGTAGATGTGTCTGCGTTACAGACTCTCACTGGGTTGCAGCCCTTAAGGAAAGCCAGTATAGCCAACGCACAGCCCAATTGGGGAAGCTTGTTGCTCAAGGGATAAAGAAAACCAGCAATGTGTCTGGGTTCTTGACTACACAGTTTGCATTATCTGAGCTGGATCCATTCTGTGTGCCATAACTATTCTTCCTTGATTTTTAGGAACATTCAGGTGCTTGAAGTTTCTCCCTTGACTGATGGTAAGTCATTGATCACATTCTCTGAATCCTGTTTTGCAGGTGCACTACACCTTCAACAAGATCCTGATGCTGCAGGAGCCGCTGTTGGTGGTTGGAGCCTTTTACATCTTGTTCTTCACAGTGATCTTCTATGTCAGGCTTGATTTCTCTATCACCAAGGTACTGTATGGCAAGTTGCAGCCTTGTGACTGAGGAGGAAGTTTTATTCCCCTGGTGGTTGGAGTTGCCTGTAGAAATAGTTCCCCTCACTAAATGTTTTTTCCATTGGAATATTCCTATTTAGGTACTTACATGGTCCCTTATCACTATAGTGTCTGAGCACCTCGAGACCTATTGGTTTTGTCTTGTGATGGATACTCCATCTTTAGCTTCCATGTAAAATATTCCAGCCCTGGGACAGCAAGCCCATCTGAATCTAACTGGTTTGTGATTCTCCTGTGGGAGTGTCTTCCTCCATGTTTTCCCTTGGTTTTTATTAACCCACAGCTAGGCTGGTTGATTAGAGACAGCTAGAGGCTTCTATGATCTGACCAAGCTAATTTTGGCATTCTTTTGACAGCTGTTGGTTTTAAATTGTAAAGCATAAGATCTGTGATGCTTTTGCATAGCACGTGTGGCAAAAAGGCATTGCCTCAATTTAATTTTTTGGTATGTGCTTGTCTGTGTACCTTATCACCCCTTATAGGATCCAGCTGCTGAAGCTAGGATGAAGGTGGCTTGCATAACAGAGCAAGTTCTCACCTTGGTGAACAAGAGACTGGGCCTGTACCGCCACTTCGATGAAGCGGTGAATAAGTACAAGCAGTCACGGGACATCTCCACCCTAAACAGTGGCAAGAAGACCTTGGAGACAGAGCATAAGGCCCTGACCAATGAAGTAGCCTCTCTGCAGTCCAAACTGAAGACAGAAGGCTCTGACATGTGTGATAAGGTAAGAGCTGTCTCTTGTCTTAGCTGTGCTCTGTTGCAAGCCTTATAAGCTACTCTGCCTCCATTCTAGATGTCTTCTGAAGCTTAGCTTAACTGCTGCCTCCTGTTCTCTCTTTCATCCACTCAAATTACTTGCTTCTTGTCAGAAAGATGTAGGGGATGGAGTTCATTGTTTTTTTTGTTTTGCTTTTTTTGCTCTGCTGTAGTTTTACTCTTGCTTTTATTGCTCTACAAAATGTGTGGAGATAAAAAGTAGCTTGCCACTAGCACTCACTGTCTCCAAAAGATCCCCTACCAGCTGCATGGGCACATTATTAATGCAGTTGTAATGTACAATCCTGCTTCTGTCTTATCATTACACTCCTAGTAATGGCAAATGGAATGAGAATGTGGATCTTCTAAGTTGAAAAATACTAACAGATTGTGTATTATCAAACTATCCAAGCCAATAACACAAGTTATTTTGGGGTCCTGGGCTATTTCTGGGTTTGTTGCCAGAATCCACATGGGAAGCTGTTGCTTCATATTACATGGCTTCTTTGGAATAACGAGAACAGCACTTACAGGTGTTCAGCTACTCCAGTTGCTGTCTTGACTGACTATGTCTGGGACTCTGATTTTTGCATAGAAAGTACCTCATCTCATTGCTTCACTGGTTTCATTGTAAAATGAAACCAAGAGTGTTGAAAACATTTACTTGTTAATCTTTTATTTTTGTGCACGTGTGAGTTTCACACTGGTGGAAGATGCTGCCTTCACAGCCCAGTAGACTGAATTCCTTTCTCTGCAACAACATGGCAGCACAAGAACACACACTACCATTCCCAACCTTTATGCCTCAGCTCTGACCTGAAGCAGCTACCCATCTTGAGGTGTGGGGAGATCAGTTTTTCTGCTGTGGGTATGATCCCATTGTGAACTGGATTGAGATCCACCAAACTCACTTCACCCTAGCAACCACAATAATTACCGGAAAACTACTACTTTTGGCCAGCTCAGTCCTGAATTGGATTTGTGGTGACCTAGCTTTGAAAGTCTCTAACTTGTCATTAAACATCACTGAAAATAAGAATTACACCTATCTCAATTCTAGTATCTGGCTTCTGAGGTTCTATTTAAATCTGCTCTGCCCATTTAGCCTCTGCCCCCCACCCTGAGGAACCCTCCAAATGCCATGTTCACTTATAGCCATGCCAGTGGGAGAGGGTGTTCTATATCCTGTGCTGTGCCTTCCTTGGTCCCAGCTCTACCTTTTCTGCTTAGCCATGTCATTGGGCTATTTGTGTTCAGTCCTCTTTAATATTCGTTTATTCTGAACTCCCACAAGGTAAGCGAGATTCAGAAGCTCGACAGTCAAGTCAAGGAGCTGGTTCTGAAATCGTCTGTTGAGGCAGAGCGGTTGGTGGCTGGCAAGCTTAAGAAGGACACGTACATTGAGAATGAAAAGCTGCATTCCAACAAGCGCCAGGAGCTGGTCACCAAAATTGACAACATCCTCGATGCACTATAACTTCAGTTAAAGTGGTGGGAGGGGGGAAGAAACGTGAGTTGAGATTAAAGGCTGTTGAGTAGACATGCTCTGAGCCAAACCAGTGATGCTCTTTGGTCAGCAAAATCGGGGAAGGGAGAAAATTTGAAATGGAAAATGCCTGCAAATAACTTTTTTTGGCGTAGTCTTTTTTAGGGCTTGTTTGCCTATCAGCATCTGCCGTGGAAGGGACCATGGTATAACAAGGTTTGGATTTAGTTGTAACAGGGTTCCTTCCACACAGGCAAGGCAAGACAGGTTATAAAGCAGTCTCCACTCTGTATTTTGCTGTGTAAGAGGGCCCTTACTGTCCCTGTACAACTAGCCAGACAGCCTGGGTGCAGACATGCTCATGGCAGATCTGAACGTTGGGATCAGAGAGAATAAAGGCATCTTTGTTCTTCTGAAGGCTTTAAAATAAATCCATTCCCCCTTGAATGTATACTTTTATATTTTGGGGAATAAGGAACTCGAGCAAAGGAGTTTTGTACTGATTTTTGTCACAAAAATGAGGTTTTTCAAACTGGCAATGTTCTGAGCCTGTTTAAAATAAAGTAGTGGCTGGAGCCCAGTGCAGCTGAGAGGGTTTCATCCCCTGAAAGCCTGTGCTTGTTCCTGTTGGTTTTTTTGGTTTTAATATGTAAGCAAGTCCCAATTGAAATAAACAAGGGAGGATGGATGTTCAGCGCTTTCTCTCTATTTCTGAAGGACCTTGCTGACTCCTGCAGTAACCTAGGGGACTGCCAAGCTAATATACAGATTGTTTTTTCTTATGCAGCCTTTTCTTGTGTCCCATGCCTCAGGACGCTAGAGTGACTCAGTGATTGAATGAGGTAGGCTCAAGAGAAAGAGCCTTTGTGTGCAGGAGAGGTTAACGGGCAGGAGAGGAAAGATTAATAAGACTGGGATTTTTCAGCTTGAAAAATAAATGTCTAAGGGGGATATTATTGAGGTCTATAAAATCATGATGAGTGTGAAGAAAGTAAATAAAGAAGTGTTATTTACTCCTCATAACACAAGAAGTAGGGGTCACCAAATGAAATTAATAGGCAGCAGCTTTAAAACAAACAAAAGGAAGTATTTCTTCACACAACACATAATCAGCCTGTGGAACTCTTTGCCAGAGGATATTGTGAAGGCCAAGATTATAACAGTTCAAAACAGAGCTAGATAAATTCATGGAGGACAGGTCCATCACTGGCTATTAACCAAGATGGCAGGGTTTATGGCCCTAGCCTCTGTTTGCCAGAGGCTGGGAGTGGGCGACAGGGGATGGATCACTTGGTGAATGCCCGTTCTGTTCATTCCCTCTAGGGCATCTGGCATTGGCCACTCTCGGAAGACAGGATACTGGGCTAGATGGACCTTAAGTCTGACCCAGTATGGGTGTTCTTAAATTCTTAACAGCGGTGGGAGTAAATCTAGCTCCATTCTGGGGTAAAGACGGTTCCTCTGGGGCAGCCCATCCTCTTCCCACCACTGGCCAATAGGGAACTAAACTCAGCCCTGGCCATGTTCCAGCTCCTAACTTGGCCCCCTTAAACTTTTCTGCTGCCCCGTTAGGCTCAGGTATAGTCAGTCTTACCTTCCTCACCCAGAACTGCTCTGCAGTGGCTTCTCTTCTCAGGGGAACAGTTTGAGCCAGGACTAACCTGCAGGGGAGTGTCAAGGGTCTAGGTCCCTTGGTTTTATTGTCACACCCCCCATCCCCAGGGTGGGGTGAGTAGGTGTGACTCAGTTTGTCCACCAGAGGGTGTTGCTGTTATACCTCAGGCCCACAGCATGTATGCAGGGCTCTGAGTTGCGGAGGAGGGGGGAGTGCCTGTGAAAGGGGTGGGCTGGGAGATTGGGGTGTGAACAGATGGGGCAGCCCCACACACCCTGGTTCCATTCTACACTTGTGGTGCCATTGTTTTGGTTCAAACACTAACTCAACTTGCCTAGGCCCCCAGGGCAGTCATGCAGAGGGCCCAGGCCCACCCACAGCTCACCACTCCAGGCTCTCCAACCTGCCCAGAATCAACATTGGGTGTGTTTCAGCTGGAACAGTGAGCCTAGCTGCCTGGTCTGTTAATTCTAACACACTAGCACCCGAAGGCAGGTTCCTGCCCTCCAGAGCCTCCCTCCAGTTTGTTCTTTTCCAGGTCAACTGCCTCACCTCGCACCAGCACCCAGACTGTCTTTGCAAAGATATATTCTATAAAAGCATGATGTTTCCTGTCAGCCTTTAGGTTCCCTCACCAGTCACATGCTTTCCCTTATGAAAGAATACAGGCAGTGTGTGTGTGTGAGAGAGAGAGAGAGAGAGAATTGCCTGAGGCCCCCTTGAACATATTCTCTCCCCCCCCGCCCCCCCTGGCCTGCTTCTGTAGATGGAAAACATGTCCTGTGCACCTTACACACGCCCCAGCTCTGGTCCCACTTTCTAGGTCTCTCCCTTCTGCAGGCATTGCTCATAAGTTGCACCCTGAGACCCTATTGTGTGCAATTTCCTCTGTTCCAGACAACAAGCCAGCAGTGGAAGCCACCTAAGTGTGGGCTGCAGACAATTTGCTGGGCAGTACTGTACTAAAGTGCTCAAGGTTGGTGCCACACTGTCTGCACACACACTGAAAGCCCCAGGAGGCAGAGAGTTCTATTCATTTCCAATACTGAATGATTGGATATGTGTTTGTGCAGTCATTTGTTCACTTTTTAAAGTCAGGGGCATAGAAACCTTGCTACATATTTATAAAACAACAGGACTGACAAATGCCCCTTTCCTCTCTAGACTAACCCATCACCAGCCATTGCAGATCAGTTGTGATCCATCATAGAAAACACAGGACTGGAAGGGCCCTTGATAGGTCATTTAGTCTAGTCCCCTGCACTGAGGCACGACTAAGTATTATGTAGACCATCCCTGATAGGTGTTTGTCGAGCCTGTTCTTAAAAACCTCCAGTGACAGAGATTCTACAACCTCCCCAGGTAATTTGTTCCACCGCTTAACTACCCCTTACCGTTAGGACGTTTTTCCTAATGTCTAACCTAAATCTTCCTTGCTGCAAATTAAGGATGCTGCAAAAAATCCTCTATAAAGTCTTGTATTCTGCATTGTTCCGCTAGGCCCTCTTTCCTGCATGGGGGCTCAGTGCAGTTGCCCCTGGAGTCTTTCACCATTGCTCTGTAGATCTCCCATATGGGGAGCTAGACAGCACTGTGTAAAGGGAAAACCTCTGTCACTCCAGAGCCAGCCTCTGCTGCCCCAAAAGCTGGATTTTTGCCCTCCACACTGCTCCCTGTTCTCCTGGGCCAGGGAGTGAGGTGATCAAGAGGGAATCCAAATCCAAGTTTAACAGTGATAAATGCTTAAAGGTATTTGAAGATTTAATCCAAGCTCTTACTGAAATTAGCTTTTAAACAGGTTCCCTGTTAGGGAGGGAAGGAGTGAATGAGTGACAGCAGCTTTGGTAAAAGAGCTATGTCCAGTTTGAATTTTTTGATTAATAGATTAGAAGGCCAGAAGGGACCACTGTGATGCTCTGTGACCTTTTCCTCCCATCAAATGCAAGGGAGCAATCAACTGCTGATGGATCTTCAAGGTGTCTACCGCAGAAGCCCAGAGTATATTATATCCTTACAGGAGTTCTGGTGTGGTCTCCAGCTGTGTGCTGCAATTCTATCAGTACTCCCAAGCTAAGTGGATGAAGAGTGGTCAGGCAGTACATGGATGGGAGAGTTCTAAAGAAAACCCTGTGGGTAAGGATGGTCTCGACTCAGCTGGCATTCAGTACCAACTCAGAAGGAAGAAAGGTGGAACATAAAACTAAGGTCCAAGTCAATAAAGATGCTGTGGCATTACAGTAAATACCCCAGTGACCTAGTCCATTCAGCCTACCTAGAATTCCTTGGCAGCTGTAGTTGAGAGATTTCTACACTTCTGATCCTAAAATATAGCATGCTATAAAATAGTTGCTGTGTTCCAGCCTAGAGGTGGCTGTAGCAAACCCTATACATTCCTTATCTACTTTACAGACATATGGTGAGGCTTTATTTTATTTAAAAAAAAACAAAACAAAAAAACTTTGAGATTCTCAGAAAGGGTCTGAGAAGGGCAGAGGGTTAGTATTTTCATAGAAAGTGTATTATTCACCCCTCTATCTTCTCTAAAATCCCTCCCACTCTGCTGTCTTGGAAGCCGGTGATATTGCAACTGTGGACCAAAGGAAGGCTGTCTTAGACCAGGAGCTTTCTTCTGAGGAGGGGAGCCATTCTCTAGCATACGCCCTTCCCTGAAATGTGCCCTAACATATCCCAGCCTCCTGCAGGTGGAAGGGACAGTTAGCATTCAGAAGAAGAGCTGGGCTGCTGTTTTGAAAATGCATAAGAGCTTCTGGATTTAGAATGAGAGAAGGAAACTGTCCTTTTCTGTCCCTCTCCGCTGTAGGCCTCCCAAGGCTATGCTCTCCTCTGTCTTTTTGCCCTCTTTGTTCTCCCTCAGGGATTTCTCCTAACTGCACCAGGAACAGACGGTGTGGTGCTAGGGCTTCCTAGTTCTGATGGCACTGCCACCCTCTCTCTGCCTGAAGGGTTATCATTTACTTAAGCCAGCTGGCTTTTCAAGGTGCCAGTGCCCTCACCAATGGGCAGAGGGGGGTTGTAGGGCAGAGTTGAGGAAGCCAGCCCTGCAGCACCACCTTCTATCCAGAGCCCCCACACAGCCCCATTACCCCTCACTTTGAAGTCCTTGTGAATATACTGTAATTACAGAGATGATGAACATCTCATGGAGTCTAATCTCACAAATAACCCTGCCTTGTGTTGCCACAACTTGTTTGGTATCCCAAACTGGGACTCTACAGTATCCAACCCCCCCTGGACAAACAGACTGCACAGCAGCCAGCTCATGGATTGTCAGATCTCTTCTCTGGAGCTTGACCCCAACCTGCACAGAGGGAAGCTGCAGACCCTGTGCTATAGGAGGCCCCCTTGGCTCAGTATAAAGAGGGCATTGGCAAGGCATCTGAATCACTTTTGCATTGTTTCTCCAGTCTCTATTGCAGGTGTAGGCAACCTATGGCACAGGTGCTGAAAGTGGCATGCAAGATGATTTTCAGTGGCACTCACACTGTCCGGGTCCTGGCCACCAGCCCAGGGGGCTCTGCATTTTAATTTAATTTTAAATGAAGCTTCTTAAACATTTAAAAAACCTTATTTACTTTACATACAACAGTTTAGTTATATATTATAGATCTATAGAAAGATTTAATAACAGATTTAATGTTTCTAAAAACGTTAAAATGTATTACTGGCACGCAAAACCTTAAATTAGAGTGAATAAATGAAGACTCAGCACAGCATTTCTGAAAGGTTGCCAACCCCTGCTCTATTGTTTATAATCCCCGGAGAGCCTGTCCCTAGCTTTTTCCACAGTTCTCTCTTTTCCTCTAGCAGGCAGGCTGGTTTATGAGCACCCTTCCTCAGGGTTTTCTGTGGCACTCATCATCAGGGCATGTTAATACTGATGGGCCAAACCATCTGCTATTCCAGCCCTAGGACTCCACACACATTAACACACCTCAGTTCTGACCAGCAGCACCCCGGCCCCGCCAGCTGCTAGTCCCATCCTCACCTTCCCACAGGGCTCTGCCAGTGCATCTCAGTCCTGACCTACAGCCCCGCAACAGCTATTCCACTCCTGGGACCCAACACAACAGCCCCTATTCTCGGATTCCTTGATTTTGGTCAGGGCTCCGCTCGCTCACCCAGTGCCAATGACGGGCGCACTCTTCAGGCTGCATGGCAAGCAGAGTGATGTGCAAATCACTGCCTCTCCCAGACAGGTAAAGGGAGGGGGGAAATAGACTTACAGCTCAGCCCCTCCTCACAGCCAGACTCCTGGATAGGGGAGGGGTGGACAGACTGCTAGCTTAGGCCACATTCCAGGCCCATCTGTCAGAAGGATCTGCAGTGCCACCTCCCCTCCCAGTCAATTCAACCTCCAGGCAAGGGTGTAAAATACAGCAGCCTGCTCTGAGTTGGACCTCCTGCCATGCTGCCCATCTGCAACACAGTGTGTGTGGTGGGGGGGCGGTATTTCTAGCCCCTAGCAGAGGGAATCAGGCCAGCTAACATGGAGCTCGATTTCAAAAAGAAAGATGCCCATGAGAAGCCCCTGCCCTTACCCACCCTGTTAGCTGGGCTCTGTCTGAGAAATAGGAGAGCCTTTATGTTCCAGCCAGGACCTGAGAATGCAGAATCCCCCACGGGAAGGAAAACAATATTTCAGACTCAATCAAGTGCTTTTTCCCATCATAATACAAGCTGGTGACCCCATAAATAAGAGTGTGATGGTCCCTTATTGCTTCTGTGCAAAAAATGACACAATAATACCTTGATCTTTACAAAAATTCCTCACAGACCCTGGAAGGCAGGTAGTTTGCCTCCTCTTGCAGAGAGGGGACAGACACAGGGTTGGGAAGCTGCGTTTGTAACCCAGGAGATGCCTGGCTCCCAGGCCAGTACAAAAACCTTGAGTTCACATTAACTCATCTCACAAGGACTGACTTCCTTCCTATACCTGCTAGTCCTTGAGCGGGAGAGTGAGCAACCCTCCTCCTCTACTCCCATATAAGCTCCTGACCTCAATGAGTCAAGTTTAAATGCTATTATTAGGAGCCTCTGTTGAAAAATTCCACACTGGACAGTTAAAAAAAAAAATACTAGTATAGAATTCTGTATCCAACACCCCCAGGCAACCAGGGTTTGAAGGAAAGCAGAGTGATAGGGCATATTCTGTGCCAAATTTTGAGGGGCACTGGGTAGGAGAGTGAAAGGGACTGGATTGGAGGGGCATCCAATGCCAGTATGCGGGGTCTGAACTCTCCCCTGTAATACAATGCAGGCAGGTCCTGAGATGGAGAAAGCTGCCCTCCTCAGGCACAGGGTCTGTAATGCTGCTCCCTGGAGATGTTGCCCTGTCTCTTGGGCTTCTGGCAGATCGACTTTGTGCTGCCTCTATACTGACTAGCCCGACTGGCTACCCCTAAAGGGACTCCATGGCCCCCTGACTTTGCACTGGGCTTTTCCCCCAAGCTGTCTTAGATCCTTCTCAGGAGGGAACTGTTTTTGTACAGTGGAGCTCTCAGTGTCCAAAAGATCAAAGCTGTGCAGAAGGGACAGTGCATCGTGTGTCGTTCCCGCTCCAGCCCAAGGGCTTACTGTTCAGCCCTTAGATTCTGCTCATTAGTGGAGGGCTTGGCTGCAAACAGGCAGCTATAAATAGGAGCAGAACTGCAGGCAGCCAGGCATGGCTTCTGCTGCAGCAGAGTAGCAAGCTGATTGCAGGGTGGTGGCGCTAACTAACAGTCCCCTGGGGGGAGCTGACTCATTTCCACAGACTACTGATTAAAGCAACTACAGCAGGACCCTCTTCCCTTCCTACCACCCAAATCACTCCCCAGTCAGGATGTAAACAAATCCCAGTACACTTTATAAACTAAGCCACATCACCCACCCAAAATACAGCCACCTGCAGAGTGGAGCACAGCACATTACTGGGGAGAGGGGAAATCATTGGTTAGGCAGGTCAGAGAAATCCCAACTCTTAAGAAAAGTGCTCTTGGGTGCTCTGAGCCCACACAGAGCAGAAAGGAACCTTTACAGCTCCATCTGGTGCTCTTGGCCCCAGCTCTGGGGAGGAATCAGACTGACTCACTGCTAATGCAGTTTTAAGTTCAGGTATAACATAGACTATAGACACATACTGATCCATAGCCTCACAGAGTGGGTCTCGTCCAGAGCAGTGACCCTTTGGCTTTCTTTATATCCAGGCTCAAGGTAGACAGAGCTGGACACAGTAGGCCTGTGACTCTCAAAGTTCAGGGAGGCTATGACAAGCAAGAGGAAAGGGCCTTGAATGATCCTCAAGGCTCAGTGCCCTCTCTGCTAAGCCCCAAGGAAAAGCAGTCGCTGGGCTCTATTGACAATAGTCCATGACTATAAAGACTTCACAATACACCAGAGACCTATACAGCTCTTGGCTCCTACCAAATCTATTTGTAAGAAATGAGGAGAGGAAAACAAACCTACCCAGAGTTCAGGATCCTCACCAGCTGGAAGACAGGGATGCAGCAAACAGCCTCCAGTTGTAAAAGGGCTCCTTTAGGGTTGCAGCTGTCTGTCACTGCCAAATTTAAAGGGCCAGCCACAGAAAGGAATGCTGGGGGTGGAGGGAAGGGGAAATTGTATAAGGCAGCCCTTGCCTGGGGGAAGGGTAGTAAGGACTGGGAAGGCACCAAAGAAGTTGGGCTTGCAGAAGGGTTGTGTACCTTACTGTCTCTCAGAGCTGGAAAAGCCTTGGCCATAGTGTGGGAAAGTTCTCAGAACTGTATTCTCTAAGGTATCTCCTCCTTGAAATAATTTAAGCAACAGAGTTTCCACCATTTCCCTTGACCACGGAGTCCAGCAGGTCTCAGTGATAGGAACTTTCCCTGATAGCTCTGACATTTCCCTTTGACCAGTTTGATCCCATTCTCCCAATTTCCCAACACAGCAATTCCTTTCCCCTAGGAGTTTGCATGCCCTAGCTATAGGTGCCATTTAAAAGCTGACTAGCCTCGTTTTCATCTTTCCTTCTTGAACAAATACTTCTGATTAGTAATCTTATTGGTCAGAATATACTATGTGCCCTAGTTGATCCCACTGATCATCCCACTGTACCATCCCCCGTGGTACTTCTCATTGAGGTTGGCTGCTAGACAGGAGTTGAACGACCAGCTGGCCCGATAGTATGTGCTGCAGTTGCGTAGGCGGGTAGTTGTCACTGTTGCTGTCCCAGGTGATGAAACACTTGTGGGTGTAGCTGCGACTGTAGCTCAGGGTGTTGCCAACCTTCTCTTGGCATTCCCAGGCCATCAGCTGTACTTGTTGGCCTCTCTGGCCACCCTGAACTTGTGGTAGGTGGCATGGCATTGGATGCCGTACCACTCCTCCAGCTCTATGCACAGGGCATGCTGAGCCAGCCAGGTCAGGCTGCACAGTTGCTTGTTGCCCCTGCAGGCTACCAAATCCCAGCCTGTACTCTTGCCAGGTGCGGTTAAAGTCCAGGGAGCCAGCCTGCTGGCACTGGAACACAGTCCAGCCATCTCCATCGGTCACCATGTCACAGTACGCCTTTAGTGGCAGGTTATGCAGCCGCAGCAGGAGCCCAATACCTTCCTATCATAGGCAGACAGGGAAGCACTTCCCCTGGGATCTCTACCTCTCCACAGAGGCACCAGGACACAATGAGATCCCTTTCAGGCCAAGGCTGGCAGGAGGCAGCTCACTTCCGTGAGTGCTGCTCCTAACCTGGGTTCACTCTCTCCACAGAGCAGGCTGTATCCCTGTCACAACATTTCTTCCCAGATCTGGACCTTAGCGTCCAAAATATGGGTGTTAGCATGAAAACCTCCAAGCTTAGTTACCAGCTTGGACCTGGTATTGCTGCCACCAGCTAGGGATTATACAGTGCCTAGCTCACTGTGGTTTCCCCAAAACCTTCCCTGGGGGACCCCCAGACTCAGATGCCTTGAGTCTTACAACAAAGGGAAATAACCCCCTCCCCTTGTTTCCTTGTTACCTCCTCCCAAGCTCCCCTCCCTGGACGACTCTAGGAGATTCCCTGCTTCCAGTCCTGGAAACACTCTCTTCCCCCTCACCCAGAGGGTATGCAAAGTCAGGCTTAGTAAATCTAACACAAAGAGATTTTCCCCCTGACTTCTTTCTCCCACCAATTCCCTGGTGAGCTGCAGACTCAATTCCCTGGAGTTCCCACTAAAGAAAAACTTCAACAGGTTTTAAAAAGAAAGCTTTATATAAAAAAGACAGAAAAAGACATTAAAAATAGTCTTTGTATAAAGGTGACAATATACAGGGTTAATTGCTTGAAAGAAAAAAATGAATAAACAGCCTTATCCAAAAAGAATACAATTTAACACATTCCAGCAACTACACACATGTAAATACAAAAGAAAACAATATAAACCTATTGTCTTACTATCCTTGTACTTACAACTTGGAAACAGAAGATTAGAAAGCCAGGAGATAGAAAGATCACTCTCAGAGCCGAGAGGGTCACCGAACCAAGACAAAGAACAAAGAACTCACACCCAAAACTTCCCTCCACCCAGATTTGAAAAAGTCTAGTTTCCTGATTGATTCTCTGGTCAGGTGTTGTTTGTTATCCCTTTCCAGGTGAAAGAGACATTAACCCTTAGCTATCTGTTTATGACAATCCCCAAACTCCTTCCCTCAGGAACAGACCTCGCTGCTGCCTCAGTGCTGCTCCCTGTCTGGGAAGCTCGGAAGGGCAAAGCTGTCAGGTGTCCCGGCACAGGCCTCATTTAATGAAATACAATTCAACATAAAGTGTGAGACGCCACAAAGATAGAGCAGAGGGTGCAGGATTCCAGCTCAGGGCAAAGGACCAAATACTCCCAGAAGAAGAGGCGGGGAGGGTTGTGAGTATGGAGCATCCCTGTGCACAGGATCCATCCTGTGCCCTGTGAGCCTGGTGCTTTTAAGCACCTGGCACAGCCTGGGTGCATAGCACTATTGCAATAATCCAGTGAGACCCAACCTAGCCCAGCAGCTGGCGCTCTTACCTCGAAAGGATGCTGGAGTGAGATGGGTTGGATGGTGTAGATCCCACTGTCCCAGATCCTTTGCTTGTGGATCTCATCACAATCCGAAGGGAACATCTGCTCTGACTTCTTAGAGAATTCCAGTAGGAGCAGCCGACATAGAGACCAATAACTCACAAAGCCTGGCAGTGAACAGGCTAAACCGCTGAAGTGTCTGATGCGTTACATTTTTGGTAGAGCCCTTCTGTGTTTTTCCGGGGATCCTGTGAGGAGCCAGGGTGAGGGAGGTCTGGAAACATGGCTTTATCATGTCTCTATTCAGTCATGGTGCCAGGGAGCAGAAAGGGACAGAGCCCCCAGAGCCAGCATGGAGGCACAGCTGGAGCCACTCTGCAGGCGCTGAGGGCAGACACACATGACTGGATGATGTGGGAGTAACTCCACAAGAGGAACCTTATGGAGATTTCCTCCCTACAGCCCCTCCCCCTTAGTGAGTTCTGCAGCAAACGGTGACGAGGTCCACAAGGCTCTGTAAGTATTAACTAATTTACCCTCACACACCCTGAAATGCACAAAAATATTATCACCCCACTTTATAAACGGGAAACTGGCACGGAGAGGGGAAGTGACTTGCCTAAGGTTGCAAAGTGAGGCAGTGTCAAAGCTGAGAGTGGAACCCACAAGTTCCTGGTTTCAGTTCTGTGCTCAAATCACCAGACCTGGCCGCTGCTCTACTCAATTCAGACTGAAGCCATAGGGGGTAGTTTCTGGGTTTAAATGCTCCCAGATCTGACATGTGCTGTGAGGGGGTCACCTACTCCACTCAACACAAGGCGGAGAGACAAAGTGGCTGGCCCTATATTTACCCAGAGGTGTTGGTGGCTCCTCAGCCTTGCGTTCTCTTCCTAAATCTGCAAAAGCAGCAGCAATTGGACTCATCGACATTACTGTAAATCCCCACTGTTGACACCCCTTGGTTCTTTCTCCCTTCCTCTCTCTTCTGGCTTGTGAAAGCTCCTAAATTCCCTCCTGGCCACTTTAGTGACTGAGCTATTCCAGTCCTGGGAGCAAGCACAGTGCCGCTGATGCACTTCACTCCTGGACTGCATCTCTCTTTGCTGTTCCGGTCTTGGGACCTCCCACAGCTCTGCCAATGCATCTTGATTCCAGTCCACAGCTTCCCCAGCTCTTCCAGTGCATGGCCTGCTCCTTCAGAGACACTAAGAGTTGGGCCACATGGGTTTTGTATTGTAGACAAATGGGGACTAGGACAAGCCTCTCCAAACTCAGTTTAATTTATGGCCTGAACTAGTATTTGCACTGGTGTCACTACACCCATTGATTCACCTCCCACCCTGACTGGACTGGGTGCATGGAGTATCCGGGGAGGGAGATTGTCTTCTTTGCCCAGACTAAAGTCTCCATGAACTGCTGGGCCCATTGGTTTAGCAATGGGGAGCTGAACTATCTCCTGGGGGATAAAAGGAAAGGTTTACATAGCAACATCTCTGGCTGTATCGCTCCACCTTGCCCAGGAAAGAAAGGTTTCAGTAATGCTAATTAATATGATACACTTTATCCCAAAGGACCGTACACACACAGGAATGCAGCCACCTCTGGAGTGTAATGAGGCAGCTGATTAACAGCACACAGGAACACTGCACAGTGGTTTATGGCAGGAAGCAAAGGATGTCATAGCTAACTGGTATTATGGGGGGTAGTTTAGGTAGGCAGTGTAGTTCCCAGAGTCCCTGTGGGGCTTATTTTGCACATCATCTCCTTACCTTGGACTCCCACTGCCTCATCCCTTTCAGTGCTAACTGTGGCTGTTCCTTTGTCTGGGTACCCTGAGGTGGATGGGCCTCTGCAATCTGGAACTAGAGTTCACTCTCTGACCATGATCAATGCCCCCGCTGGCCTCCCCTGGGGCTGCCAATGAATGCCAATTGGGACGGTGGTTTGGGGGGTAAGGACTCCTGCCCATTACTGGACTGCGACACCCCTGCCCCAACTCGCTTCACATGAAGCATTAAGGGCCAGATTTTCAAGAACTCTGCTCCCATTTAGGCACCTAATGAAGTGACCAGATCTGCTCCCATTATTTGCAAGGAGGAAGATGAAGTGGGAGGTGATGGTTGGGGGAAACCTCCATTGTGCTCAATAGGGATGGGCTGATGAGCACTTCTAAAAATCTGGCTACACGTGTGTTGCGAGCTCCTTCAAGCAGGACACAGAGGCCTAGGTTGTCATAAGCCCAGCCTTGCTGTACGTCTTAGTTCTCCCTAGAAGTTGAGGATTTGTGGTTAACATCAATGGTTAAACACTACACCAGCGAGTTGCCTCATGTCATTATCACTCTGGGCCTGAACTGGAACCTATCCATGCCTGTGACCTAGAGCTGAAAAACTCCATAATTTATCCCCAGATCTCCATACCATCCAGCTCCCACTGATCTCTGATAGCCCTCAACTACCTCCCAGCTTACAGCCTTATCCTGCTTTTGTAAAAAACCTGCTGTCCAAGGATGAGGCTTGCCATTTAAACCATCCCTTAGTGGAAATCATCTGAGCACTTGGCATGGTATAAGCACCTAGAGAGAGGTTCATTTTCCATACCCCCCAGATGTAACCAAACTATACCCAAGGGCTGGCCACACTTAACTAGCTTAACATGGGCAAATGGCAACTACTCATCTTTAGTGAAAAGGTGCAGCCTGCAGAGATGACACACATCCCAGCATGCTGTATTCCAGCTGGAGTGGAAGGAAATGGACAGCATTCGTTGTATGAAGAACCTCACATCTTTTAGTGGTTTATATTTTTGATTTGTGCATTTTAAGCATGTGTCGCAGGAAAAGCTATCCCCTGGCACCAAACCAGTCTGATGATTTACATGAGGGATGAAGAGGTGTCTGTGTAATATACATAGAGAATGGCTGCAAATCTGTGTCTAGCGAGAGACACACACATCTGCCTCTGCAAAGAATCTGAGAAATGACTCATGGTGGAAAAGCCCTAGTAGGTCCCAAGGGCCAATGCAGAATCCTCTGTGGTACATTTTTCAGGCCCACAAGCAGTCTAGTTTTAAATGTCTCCAGGGAAGGAGCTTCCACCACTTCCCTTGGAAGACCATTCCACAACCTAGTAGATTTTGTCAGGAGGTCATTTCCCCCATATTCAACCTAAATTTTCCTTTGCTGAATTGCATCCCATTTCCTGCCAGGTATAACTTTGTGGCCCATCCTAAACAATTCCTCTTCGTTCTTGGGTTTAACTCCTTCAAATACCAGCTGCCAGTTACGTTCCACTCCCTGCCCTGGTTGTCACTTAGCCAAACCAGTCATATTCAGCCTATTTTATCTTTCCTCACAAGTGACCCTGTCCAGCCCCAGAATCCTTCCTGGAACCCCTTCAAACTCCTCTCTGACACCTTTGAGCTTCTTGAAAATGTATTTGTGACCAGCACTGGCAGTAGGTGCCATGCATTTCCAGATACCTGGCTGACAAGAGACTACAGTACTTCTAAAGGCTTCTAGCTGCTTCTAAATGCTTTCTTCTGGGTTTACCAGCATTTGCTCAGAACAATTCCTGAAGTAAAAGTCTAGTTCCTCCTGGGCAGCTAGCTCATTGCTCATAGTACCATCTCACCTTTATCCTCTTCCCCTCTCTCTGTCCCTCTCTCTGTCTCTTCTTTGCTCTGGGTTAATAAAAAGCGAGGAAGTCTGCTAAGAGGACAGAGCTGAGGAAATGCAGAACAGCGGGGAGATTGTGCTAGGGGCTTAGAGAGAGAGAGAGAGAGAACTGTTCCTTTTACATAATGAGAAAACCTGGTCACTATAAATGTCAGTAGTGAACCTCTCAGATATTTGTCTTCATGAAGGCCTCTGACTACCTGGAATTCTTCCAGGGACATGAACTAATGGAATGTCAGGACATCAAAGGAGAAAGAAGTGCAAAATGTCATGCAAAAAAATAAAATAGATAGATAGATAGATAGATAGATAGATAGATAGATAGATAGATAGATAGATAGATAGATAGATAGGGAAGGGGGAGTGAAGGGAAAAATAAAGATGAAGAAAGAAAGACAAGGCAAAAGTGAACACAGATAATAGGTCTGCCTGGCCCAGTGCCTCCTGCTTAGACTGCCTGTGGATGCCGAAGAAGGAGTCTGAAGTCCCAATAGCTTCTTCTTCAGCCATTCTGCCCTGATGTGATCATTGATTTGAGGTGTAGTGCTGGGTTAGTGTCTGTATGTGTGAAAGAGACCGGTGGCCAGAGGTGGGAGATTTTCACAATGAGACTAGACCACTGGCCCTTGACATAAGACAGTAGATAAAACTCTATGTTGCTCTTGAGTGACCCTCTCTGTCCAACACTCAGGATGGCATTCATAGTCTCTAGAAGAAGCTGTGTCCAAACATGGAGGGAGGATCTCTATGGGTCGATTATTTCTGTATATTTGCTGCAAAACTCTTTGTTGCATTAAAAACCCTCAATGCGGCTCTTGCTACAATTCAACTGTCTGAAATCCAGCCACCCTCCTATAGTTGGACTTCATGCGCGTAGGGCCAAAATGTTATAGGCTGCTGACACGTTTAGGTTTGATGTCAATATTCCTGCCTCCTCAAGCCATAGCCACATTCTTTCTTCCCTTTTCTGGCCCCTACAAATCCCATTTGCGAGGGCACCCTGGGCAGCTGAGCAATGTGCTGGGATACCACAAGGACCGCTCATCACCAACCAAACTATTTGTGAGTGGAGGGCTGGGCAGGAGGCCTCATGCCCTGTTCAGCTGCAGTGAGAAGTCACTGGAGATGCTTTGGAGAGAGATGGACCGAAGAAGGAATCAATTATCCAGCCCTTCCGTTTTCCTGATCCTTGGTGGACTTGGAGAAATAGGACTTGGATTTGAATTACCACGATTGGGTTTTGCAGAATCCAAACCAAACCAATGAGGTTTTGTAGAATCAGACCCAAAAGTGCCTGTATCTTTGCTCTCCCAGCACTGGCTGAATGGAACAGAAGCTTAGTCATACCACTGGTTGTTATTCGCACAAGAGAAGCTCAAATGCACTCACCTTGGATAGACATCTTCAGGACAGAGTCGCTTCAGGACAGAGTCGCTGCAGGACAGCTTACAGCCAGACAGAATGCCCAGTAGCAGGAGCACCAAGGAATTGAGTCTCTCCTCCAGGCGGCTCAGGTTGAGCCTGCTCTCCTCCTGCAACCTCGGCAGCCTTGACACCATGGACACCACACTGGCTTCCACCAAGGTTCCATCAGGTTCCTAGCCCTGGATGAGCTTGGTTTGCTTCCGGACCTGTATGAACTCCATCTGCTGCTCCCCTGGGACATCCTGTACTTCTTCCGGGGCTGGCTGCTCATCAAGCACAAGGTAGTAGAGCCTATAGCTCCCCAGTCCATCACTTCTTGAGAAGGAGAAAGTATGGCCACCAGAGATTGCAAGCGTGAGGGGTCTTCTTTCCTTTGGCTGCACTGGGGCTGTCGGAGCTCAGTCTGCCGGGCTCTAGCAACAGCAGCAGGAGGAAGCCCAGCTGTATGCACTTGCTGGAGGGGAAAGAGATTTCCATCCTGCTGCTTCTGCCTCCAGAAACACACAACCTGCAAGACAGGAGCAGGAGCTGCAACAGGGCTCCCTCTGTCTCTGCTTCTCTGCACACAAGCTGTTGTAGACTGGGAATTCCTCTTACAGGCTGGTTCAAAGAAATTGCATGAAGAGGCTGAGAGGAGTTGGGAGGCATCCACCAGGGGAATTGCAGAGTGGCAGAAGGAAACGGGGAGGGTTAGGAAAGGCTTAGATAAAAGAGCACTTGAGACCCTCCAGCAGATTAGCATCTCATAGGCAATTAGAGCCAAGCCCCAGTGGGACACTATGATTAGTGTTTCTCTAGTGCAGACTTTGCTACCACAAGGGCTGTAATTTGCCTCAAAGGTAAAGAAAAAAGGAAAGCACCCAAATGCAGGAGTCCCTGCCTGAGTGCGAGCAGCAGTGATCTTTCAGTGAACTCTGGCCCCAGGCTCAGCACAGCCACCCACACTACCAGGAGCAAGGCTTCCATCCCACCAGCCGTGCAGCCACCACTCCCACTCCATCCCACATGGAGCACAGCCGCCATTCCCGTCAGCAGCTGCTTCTGTCCTGTGCAGTGAATGGGGCTGCTGCTTCTGTGCCAGCCGCTGCTTCTGCCTAGTGCGTAGTAGGGATACCCCCATGCCAGCCGCTGCTCCCACACCTTGCAAAGCGCAGCTGCCATTTTCATGCCTAGCACCGTGATGACTGTGGCTTCTGCGCACATACCCAAACTTGCCCTTTATCCTACATGCCCAAAGCAATCTCCTCCCCCCCACTGAACTCAGCTGCTGGCCCCAAGCCAAATGTGGTCACCTCCATGCCTAGGTCCTGCCACAGTGCAGGGAATGGACTAGGTGACCTCTTGAGGTCCCTTCCCACCCTACATTGCTATAATTTTATGTCCCCATCATCCTTGGGCCAAGAGCATCTCCAACAAAGGCTGGTGTCCAACAGGCTCAGGGCTGGGAGGCTGACATCAGGAGCCATCCTCATCCAGCTCTGAAACCAGTCAGAGATCAAAAGACTGCAAACTCTTTGCGGGCAGGAACTCTCTTTCCATTATGTATCTGAGCAGCACCCAACCCAGCGTGGCCCTGGAGATATCACTCAGTCAAAGAAATAGCAGCTCAAACACGGTCACCAGAACCAGGGGTGAGGGAGCCCTCACCACACTGCTGTGCATACTGGTCACGTCATGGGGGGTGTGGGCGGCCCCAGCTGTGCTGCCAAGTGCACTGGGCAGACAAAGGGATGAACAAGTGAGAGGCTTGGCCTCCCACCAAGATGGCAAAGCTCTAGTTTTGCTGAACATGTCTTGGGGCAGCTTTTGTGTTTGCTCAGGCTCCCCTAACCTTCCTTCCCCCCTCCCGCCCCCGCCAGAGATGGGCCCAAGCACCAGTTCATTCATTGGAGAGACTCCGCTGAGTGGCTCTCTCACATTTTGTTTTAAGAGTGACTTACTGTAAGAGTTGCAACAGCCTTTACTCTGGAGGCAGCCTCTTATCAGCAAGTGAGGGAAGGTGAGGCCTATCCTGAGTCAGAGCAGCCGGGCACGCTGCTGCCAGGCCACCCCCAGCAGCTCTTCATGGGCTCCTCCTCCTCACTAAGCCTGAGCCAGGAGGAACATAAACCTAGGAAGCTTTTCTCTCTGGGCAGATCCCTCATTCCACATGCACCTCACCAGAGAGCAGGCGAATTTGTCATGTTAACGCTTCTGGGTATAGTCTGGGAGGTTCTAACACTTCTCTGGTGCCTTTCATCTGAGACTCCGTTGGGAGCATGGGCTGGGGGTCTGGAGGCTCAGGTTCTGTTCCTTGCTTTGGGAGGAAGTGAAGGTTAGCAACTAGAGCAGGAGCCTGCGTTTGATTCCCAGCTCAATCACTGGGTGACTTGGGCAAGTTCCCTCCTCTCTCTCTGCCTGTATCCCCATCTGTGAAGTGGTGATTATGACACTTTCCTCACTCCTGGGGGAGGATGCATTCTGAGACAGTCTTGAATTGCATGATCACCTACTATCTTTCCCACAGGACCGCTGCCTCATTCAGTCCACAGGATGGACCGTGTTCTGGGGATGAGTGAGGAGGCTGTTGTCTGTAGGACCCCTTCCTTATTTCTTGCAAAGGTTGGAAGGCGTGCAGTGAATGAGGTAGGGTACAGCAGGAACAGATGGAAGTGTCTTGTGGCTAAGACAGTTAAATGTCATCCTGGAAAACTGGAGTCTATCCTTTCCTCTGCCACAGAGTTCCTATGTGATACTGGGCAAGTCACTTAAATCAAACTTTTCCTAGGTGGCCACTAATTTTGGTGTGCCTCATTTTCAGAGTGTCTGACTTGATATCCTGTGTTCAGATCTGCAGAAGTGCTGAGCTGAACTTTGAACATATAAAGGGCTATCTAATGCGAAGTTCTCTGACAAATCAAGTCACAAATTAGGCACCCCAATTCTGCAACTTCAATAATGTTCTTCTAATGCCCTTTTTCTCCCCTTGGTAATATCTATATAGGTATGAGGATCACTTCCTTTATCCCTATATGCAGCCACCTCTGCTACAGAATATTTAGGAGCAGGTGTTAGAGAGACTGTCTGTCCCGAGATCATCGGCAGCATTCCAGATCTGGCCAGCCCTGCTACCAGCATGACCTTCTCCCTCCCTCTCACGTAAGATGCTCATGATGGCTATGCAGGGCCCTAGTGCCTTTGTGGTTTGAGACTCGCCAGCTCCTCCCACTGAGTTCCCTTTCCAGTCATGAATTGTAAAGAACAGTTCTATGGCACCATCTAGTGGCCAGAAAATGACTGATTTGTAAATACATTGGGTGGTGGATAATTCTTCGGGTTCCCTCTCCAGGACTAAGAGGATTCTTGTATGTAATGTGGATACAGAGAGAGAAATTTCAGTAGCATTAATTAGTGCCGTTCTTGACAAAAAGTAAGTAAATGCAGCCATAGCAGCGACATGAAGAGCAGCTCCATTTTCCAACTTCACAGATCCGATGGCTTTTAGAAGCGAAGCTGGTACCTGGCATGACATTGCTAGCTGTTAGAAGACAGGGGACCAATATTCCCCGTGACTCCCTTTACAGACCTGGTGAGACTGTCTAACTTTTGTCACATAATATTTCACACTTGTAGAGCCATTCTTAGGAAATGTTCCACGAGATGTTTAATGACCACAAATGGTTAGGGCCTTAGTATAACAACTCTGAAATATGGCAAACCCCTCCCCCACTGTGCCCTGCTAGTGACTCAGACCTCCACCTCCTGAAACATCAGGATCACTTACTACAGCACCTGCAGAAGAGGTTCCCTCCAGACCCACCCAGCTCAGCTTGTCAGATCTGACAGGTTCTCAGTACAAGGCGGAATGGCTGGGAAGGGAAAGAGTGGGGGAGGTTTCAGTATTTTAGAAAATCCTGCCAGTGCCACCTAATCCTGTCACTCACTCTGACCTTCCTCCAACCAATTGGATGTAAGAGAGACATCTGCTGAAGGAGATGCCCTTGTCCAGGGGCATAAGACAGAGTGCAGGCACCAGACCCCTGGGGCAGGCTGCAGGCTGGGTTTGCTCATCCCTCATGTAAATGCTGCATGCAGCGCACTGCGGTACATGCAGATGATCCAGAGGTAACCCAGAGACCTTCCCCAGTTCAGCCTGGTGATTCCGATGAAGGCTTGAGGCGTTGTTGAGTTACTTTTGCCCCATTGCATTTACAGCACATTTAGGTCTCTTCCTCACCAAGTCAGTTCCTCTCCTCTTTCAAATGTACCCATGAACTCCCCTGAGAGAGCCCACAGCCCGACTAACAAGGAGTTAGATAGCAAATACAAACTAGCTCCCAGTCTGCAGAACGCCCCAACACAGAGCAAAAGCTCTGTCCCTAAACTCAACCTCTAGGCAGGGGCCCTCGGCTCTGACATTCTCCTGCCATTCAGACTTAGTGCTGTTTGTATTTTGGACACTGTTTGATGGGTGCTGGAGTCTGGGGGGGGGGGGCCTAGCTTTCTCTGCTCCCCACCCCACTCACTTCCTCACTGATTCCGAGATAGAAGGAGCTTTTCTACCCATACTGGTATTCTGCAGCTTCCATGACCTAAGGGCCAGCCTTGTGATGTGTAGGGCCCTAGGTGCTGAAGTTGTGGGAGAGAGGAAGAATTGGGCCATGGATTGCCTCCCAGTCTGATTCCACCCAGAGGAGAAACAGCCAGCCAGTGGGCTGTGAGCTTGCGGAGAACCCCAAGAAATCATTTGTGTTCCTTGGGCTTCAGGCTAACACAGCATGCACTGACACAGTGCAAAGACCTCTACTTGTTAGCAGATCCCTCTGGCTGCTCAGTGGATAGAGGACTAGACACTTGCAGGGCTCTAGCCCCATCCACAGGAGTAGGCACAGAGCACCCACTAATGTGAATGGGATTCAGCATATGAGCAAGACAATAGACACTTCTAGGTCTGGGCCAGGTGTGAGGAATGGGAATGAACCCTAACGGCTTTGCAACCTCAGGTTGTTCAGTCTAACGCGTTGGCTGAGGTGGAATGGTGGTTCTGTAACTGCACCATTCCAGAGCAACCAGACATTCCTAGCAAGGCAATCCTGTTCCACCACCCTAACTTGCCCCTCCAGTTTCAAATGGATACTGGGTTCTTCCTTGCTTTTTCCCACACTGCTCATTCCACCCAAGAAAGGTTGCATTGGGGGGTAGGGTCACATGACCCACGTATTTTAGGCTATGTCAATGTGTGGAGGTGGGGGGTAATTCCCAACTCTCATAGACACACCCAATGAGAGCTAGCACACTAAAAACAGTAGTGTAACTGCAGTAGCAGAAGCAGTGGTGGCACAGGCTAGGTACCCCAACTACATACCACCCATGGGGTCCAGGTGGGTTTGTACTTAGGGTAGCTAGCCCAGGCCTCCTCTCCTCACTGCCTGTGCTAGCATGAGTATGTCTATGCGAACTGGGAATCACATCCCGAGCTCATAGTGTGGCCATAGCCTGTGTTTGTAAGATGCTTCCCAAGGGAAAGCGCTACAGAAACATGCAGTATTACTGGCTAACATTGCCTTCCCCATAACACTAGTGCTCTTTGCAGCAAGTGGCCATTCACATAGAATGAACATTGAATTCCTGCCTGGGCCCTACTTGTCTATACTCTGTTACTGTGGATCCTGGCATGCCCCAGGGACTGGATCGGGGTACTTTCTCACCTGAGGTCAGGGAGATGTAGTGTGTACCTCCTGGTAAACCCTGGAGTCACTCTGTGATGCATATCATGGCCTACTGTGCTAAAGGGTGGGTTCACACCTCCTCTTTCTCCCAAATGCTTGAAAAGCACCTGAGATGGGAGTCTGACAGCGCAGTACAGCCTGTTTTACCACTAGGGGGCAACACAATTGATCTGACTCCAAGAAGCTAATGACTACAACAGGTTGGGAACATCTTACCCCTTTCAGGCCAGGGCAACCGTTGGCCAAGCTCCTCCAGACATTCAACCCCCCACTGTCCACCCACTTTCAGCCGCTTGGGGGACCCATTGCTTCTTCTCTGCACACACAGGAGGAAAACAAGAGTGACTAATGGGCATTGACAGTGGCATCATTTTTTTCCCATCCAATTTGTCTTCAAGGCTGACACCAGAGAAAACCCCAAATTGCAGCTTGCGCCCTGCACAGTTTTACCACAGTATCCTGAAAAAGCATCTGGTGAGCTGATAGCGGAGGGGGGCTCCAGGCTGGAGCCCCTGCCGGAAGCCTAGGACTGGCAGCGGTTGGGGACCCAATGCTTCTGCTAGGACGTCAGACAGGAAACTTCCTGGAGGCTCTGAGAGTTCCCTGGGCTCCAGCCACTGTCATTGTAGAGAGAGGCAGGCACAGAAACCCCCTGCCTGGGGCATCAGAAGCCCATATGGCTCGGGGGCTTTCAGCCAGTGACATTCTTCACGGCATGGATGCCATTTTGTATTAGGCCCCCAGCAGCGTGAAACATTGTGGTCACTCAAAGGCATTTGCAACGCTTTGAAAACTAAATGTCCGTTCCCCTGAGTGTATAGGAATTGGTCTATACAAACAGGCCTTTGAGTTTGGGTGAACTGTCACCCATGCGTTGTGCTGTTCCAGGCCTTGCCTAGAATCGCAGGCCAGGCCAGCTGCTGAGCTATTAGAGCCCATGAAGAATGGACACCTTCAGAGGACCTTTGAGGAAACAGATCTCATTAGAAAATGCCAATTCCCTAAGAGACCATTTGGCCCCACTTGTCCCCAGCTCATTGACCAATACAGCAAAGCTCTAGTCAATGGGAGGTAGCTGCACCTTGCATGCAGTGGTGTCCTGCAGGATGTCTGTACCGCCCTGGCGTCAGAGCACTGAATGAGGGCACTGAATCGCCCTGCAGCAGAGCTCTGTCAGATGGTGCTGCATTGCTCCCATTGCATCCCATTGCAGCCTCTGGGAGGCCGGGGCTGCGTCATCCGTGCAGCAGTGGGAGGATGAAAAAACAACAGACAAAAGAATAACCCATGAATAGCATTTGCTCTCCTGTAACACATTTCAACTGCAGCGAACCCCAGGGCTGTCCAAAGCAATGACGAGGGTGGCAGAAGAGCAGTGAACAAGGTGGCCATTACAGGAGTCATTCTGCACTCTGTATTAGCTCTCACCCAGCCTGGGCCAGCACAGCCACTTCACTGAGAGACGGGTTGCTGGCCACGACATCTGGTTTATTCCCTGCCTGCTCCCTATTCCCTGGAGTGGCTGGCTGAAGACATCCCTCGTTAATGTCTCACCTAGAGGGCATCACCTTTAACCATGCAGCACCCCGCAGTGGTGCCCTGTAGCGTTAATGTCGGGCAGGAGCCAGGTCCTCGTGTGGGACCTGAATCTGTATAATGACCCTTGTCTTCCTGATCCACCTCCACTCCTCCTGGATTAGAGAATGTCATTTCATGGGGAAAGTCTTGAGCTCAGTCCCCCTGCAACAGCGACCTGATGGACACATGGGGACAGAGCTGTCACCACCTCAGACACAGCACAGGGCTGAGGGAAACATTTCCCTAGGAGTGGAAGAATTTAGCAGTTGGGGTGGAGGAGGTAATCGACTGGGATCAGGAGGAAATTCAGTGGCAGGTTGTTGGGTTCAGGATCAGCCTGTGGCTGTGTTTCCATACAGAGAATGGAGCAGTGGAGCCACCGTAGTGGAAGACGTGAGTGATCATATTGTATCTGTGAGAAGGGCTGATGCCAGATGCTTCAGAGAAAGATATGACCCTTCTCCCCCATACTCTCACACACATCAAGCCTCTAAATGTACATTCCCTATTCCACTAAGGGAAAATGACACCCCTTCCATTCACCTCCCAAGCCAGCAATCAGCTGCTGATGCCCTGCAGCATGAGGGGCTGGGAGGACTCCGGTCTGGTTCACTGTCTAGGGAGTGACTGAGATCCCTGTAATAATGAATTTGTTTAGCCCATGGAATGACGGGAATCAGTGAGAGTTCAGGAGGGTAAACTTCTTTGCAAAAGGCAGAGCCAGCCCCTCTTGGGGATTCATACCCTCTAGGTGAGTGCTGTTGCCCTGAGCAAGGAAGCTCTCTTCTTTCTCTTATAAGGGCAGTGGGAAATTAGGATCATTACATCTTCCTCACTTTTTAATCATGTCCCTAGAGTGGATTTTTTGCAGGACTACATTTCCCAGCATGCACCTGCCCAACTGGGGTTCTAACCCTGCAGGGCAGTTGAGAACGATAGTGTTTGCTAAACAGAACTTGGTACACTGCGGAGTTCATGTGTGACCCCTTATTCCATTTGTTGAACACCAAAATCCTCTTTTCCAAATTCCACTGTGTCCAATTTGATCGATCCTCTATCCCTCAACTGCTGGCCTCTGCACCCTAAGTGAGATCAACACTCAGCTGAGTGATTGATGGCTTGACTAGTTGAGAGACTCCCAAGCCCCTTATCTGGTAGAGCTGCTGTCTCTGGAGCAGGGAATGGAGATCCTCGCTCTGGCATACTGTGTTCAATGCAGCATCAGACCAGAGAGGGACTGAGAAATTGGAAGATTGGAGAACGTGATTTATGAGAAAAGATGGAAAGAGCTAACTCTATGTAGCTTGAGGTAGAGGGTATGATAACAGTGCAAGCATAACGGGAGAGTGCAGACCAAGGAAGGAGGGGAATTATTTAGAAGGGTGTCAGTGGATGAAGCTAAGGAAGGGGAAATTGAGGCTGAGCACCAGGGACACATCCTGACAAAGCCTATCATCCTGTGGAAGAGGCTCCACAATGGGGGAAACTCCACTGCTTGAGACATGTAGAACTAGACTGGAAAATCTAGGTTCATTTTAAAAGGAGCTGAAGGAATACAGATGAGTAGAGCCAAAGGACTAATCAATGACTGGATGGATGCTTAAACAGGTAAATTGCAGCATAGAACACAGAAATTTCACTGCATCCCCTCCTCGTGGCCCATATCATCACCATCACCACCTCTCCTCCACCACAGGGAGAAGCCCAGTGGAAAGTGCTACACATGTGTTAGCACTAACAAAATGTGCACACACTGAACAGAGTAGATCCCCTCCGATATGTACACAGTGGCTTACAAAAACCTTCAGTGTGCAGTGTAATAAAAAACCACCTTACTGTATTTCAGGACATACCTGCCTTGTCCCCAATAGACTAAATGCATCACCATAGAAAGAAAGTCCTATTCTCAGGCTGTGGCTAGTTTAGAGAAGGCAAAGTCAAAGGAATATGCCTTGAATTTGAGCAGAGAGTCGGGCTAGTACTGATCCTGAGTTCCTGGAGGACTTCATTACACAGTCTTGGACTGGCCCCCAAGAAAGCTCTGCCTCCTGTACAGATGAACTTCACTCTTATTGTGGAAAGTTCCATTGTGCCAGAGGAGAGACGTTATGGACCATGATCTTCAATGTAGAGCTTCAGTCCATCTTTTAGATACCTTGAAGCTAAGGCTTCCTGGATATGGAACAAATTTCAGCTCAGATCAGGGGATGGGAAACTATTAGTAACAAATCATTTAGCCAATGAATTTAGCCCTTTCTGTTTGCAAATTATTTGCAAATGGACTTCGATTTTTTATTCTTATTTGCTCAACAAATAGACAAACAGATGCACCATGTAAGAATAAAGGGATTTCAACCTATGGGTTCAGCACGTTGCTTTTTGACTGTTTTTGATTATTCACTATGAGCTGTGACCAGTCCTGTTTCTGCTCCCTGATTGGACGACTCTAACTTTACAAACAGGTGGCAAGCAGTTCCTTCACAAGTAAGGAATACCCTGGTTTGCATGTGAAACCAGGGGTTCATGGACAGAACAGCCATTCCCCAGCATTTGTTTGAACAAACACAGATTGGGATGGATCTGCGACTAGCAAACAAAGAGGGGAATGAAGGCAGCTGAACTGAAAAGTGATTCAGAATTCCTGAAAATATTTACCCACCATTTCCCCCCGTGTTCGCCCAGCTCTCCTCACAGCTCCTGAGAAGAAAACAAGCGAATGCATAAGAGTCTGAACTACAAGACTCAGCCCCCCAGAGCCTGGTTTGTATATAGAAACCACACTCCTTACATTTGTATATCTCCTCAGGCTGAAATGCCCAACACTGATTATCTCACCATTCTCCTATATGGAATGATTAGAATATTTTTTACACAAGATTATTTGGACTGAGGACTGAGTGGAAAGCAAGCAAATATTTTTTGACCATTTTCACAGATGAGTTTCATTAAAAAAAAGTCAAAAATTTTCCAAACAGCTCTAATGATATATGTAGAATTATAACAATTAATATATCATTGTACTTTTCATCAGTAGATCTCACAGTGCTTTACAAAAGAGGCATCATCATCTCCATTATACAGATGGGGAAACTGAGGCACGGAGTGGTGACATGACTTGACCATAGTTACTCAGCAGATCAGCGGCAAAACTAGAACTAGAACCCAGTCACCTCAGTCTCAGTCCAGAGTGTTATCTACTAGGACACACTGTCACTCCATAACACGTGCCAGGCCCTCATGGGTTTCTATAGATACTGACACACAACTTCCCTGCATCAAAACACCTACTTGTGTGACTCTTAACTATTCTGCCCTTAGAATACGCTAGACTCCCTGTGCATACATACTTGCATATAAACCTAACTGCAGATTCAGTATTTAGTGCTTTGAAACCGAGTAATTAGGTCTCTGAAACCTAGGCTGGACAGGTCACTTGTTAGCTATGTGTGTTGCACCATTGTTATATTGCACTCAGACATTAAGGTGATGGATACTAGTACAACCCCCCCTAAGCAATGCTTACAGCATCCTGTATGCACATGGGCTAAGCCAGTGCTCATGGGAGCAGCTGTTTTTCTTGTGTAATATAAGCGTTCTGTTATGGAATCTAAGCAGGTACTTGGTGATTCCTAAACATACAACTACCCTCTAAAGCATTCGGTAGGGAACATTCCTGCACTGGCCATGGGAGAAGAACTCAAGGGGACCTCAAGTCTTTTCCATCTCCGGTGTCTGTAGTTCGAAGATCTCACAAGGGCCCTGGTTTAAGTCTCGCATGAAATATTACAAGCAGACAGGCTACTCCACCAACTGGCCATAGTGTCCAGGTGCTAGGTGGTATGTGTAATATTCTCCTTCACCCCTTTTCCCTGCCACATCTATGGATGCTGCCTGTACAAAATCTCACAGTACATTGGCATAGCCAGAATAGAGTTCATGGGACTTTTCAACAGACACTGCAAATCAGCGATACAGTGCACAGTACAGGAATAAAAGTGACCAGCCATAGTGCCTTGGGCTGTCTATCAATAGATAGGGAGGGTTACTTCTAAGCAAGCTGGTCAGACACCAATCACTAGCTTTATTATCTGAATGGCATCGGAAGCCTTTTCTTCTAGCGAGACAGCTGTGATTCCAAGGGTGTTAGTGAGGCATGCAACTGGAGCCAATGCCAGGAACTTGCCAGGAGCTCAAGGATGGCACCAAAATTAAAAGGAGCCTATGGCAGTCCCCTCACCTTTACCAGGAGAGAGGAGGGTGGTCTTGTGGACAAAGCACACAGCTGGGACTCAGAAGCTCTCTGGTCAGCGCCCTGCTCTGCCACTGACTTCCTATGTGACTTTGGGCAGGTCATTTAATCTCTCTGTGCCTCGGTTTCCCAAGTGTAAAAGCGGGTTAATAATATTTCCTTTGTCTTGTCTATTTAGGTTGTTAGCACTTTGAGGAAGGGGCTGTCTCTCAGTGTGCGTGTGTGTGTGTACAGTATCCTGCACTATGGGCCCCTGATCTCAGCTGAAGGGGCTCCTGGAATACAAACCAATAATAATAGCATGCAGGTGCAGGAGACCACACGGAAGGCTAGCCGTAGCATTTTAGGGAGGGAAGCAAGCTGGTTCTTTTAACTCCTCCAGACTGAAAGGCTCATTCCAATTGAGGGGCACACCTTCCCCTTCCCTCTGAACAATGGATGGACTTCTTCCCCTTCACCCTCACCACAGTGATGACATCTTGCTCCAGCTGTGCAATTTCATCTTCATTTGCACCTTGATAAGCGCAGTGAGACACAGCAACCACTAGATGCCCCCCCAAGGCAGTCTTTGGACTTAAGAACAGACTGGAGCTGATAAGCCAAGTCGTTTCCCCCCTCCCCACCCACGGAGTTTACTGGGTAAAGGAAGGCTCATGACTGAGTTGTTCCCGATTCACAGAAGCACTAGATACACTAGGGGTGAGTGAGCTGGCCCAGGGACATGCCTGAGTCAGAACTGACCCTGGTAGGAGCCAAACAAGCCTGGTTACCGTGTCTCCCCAATATTATTATTCATTATTATCATTTCATGGTATGGTTGCTGCCTTTGCTCACTCTTAGTCTGGTCAGCACTACAGCCACAATCTGTCTCGCATGCATGAAACTAGACAGAAGAGACATGAGGAAGAAGCACAGAGGTGTAAAAAAAGTATAAAAAGGGTTGAGTGTAGCCAGAGAGAAGTAACAATAATTCCTAGCTGTTACATAGCTCGCTTTTTATCCATAGATCTCACAGCCCTTTACAAAGGCAGTCAACAGCATTATCCCCATTTTAAAGGTAGGGAAACTGAGGCACCGACCCGAGACATGACTTGCTCACGCTCACCCAGCAGCGCCAGTTAAACCTATGTTTGCTGGGTCTCAGTCCAGTGCTCGCTCTGCTAGACCACAGGTGAACTAGGTGCAGGGGCAAAGGGCGTGCTGCAAGGAGGAACCTACCACCAGCAGAGTGGAGGAGGAAACTTAGACTGGGGTTTAGGTTCTGTAGTTTCAGTTAACAAGGCAGGGCTTTAACTGGGAGCAGACCCGGTGTGTGCTATGTTAGAAACAAGGGCTGGGATGCCACCATTTTACAGAGAGATGATCCTGAAAAGTGAACAGGATTGTGAGATTACTAAACTCTGTGCAGAAGCTGGGACGGCTCTTCAGCAACCTGATGGGATAAACTAAACCATGCGGTTGTGGGCAAGATACAGGCTGACTTCATCCCCCAATAAGTGTGTGTGTGTGGGGAGAGAGATCCTTGAATCCCCTCCCTTCAGGAGGGAGTAGACCAGTAAAGGACGGGGAAATTGGAATGCCCCAGATGCATAATAAAGGGGCGGGAGCCCAGGGTGATATGAATAGATGTCGCACAGTGGAAGCAGACAGTTCAATAAGCAGGTACTCAAGGCCTAGCATTCTTAAACAGAGATGCCAGGAATAAGACAATACCAATGTGGGACAGAAAAGGGGGTACAAAGGAGTCCTATACACTGAAGGGAGAAACAGAAAGAGTGGGAAAGATCCTTGACTAAGGTGGCGAATGGGGAAGGAGATTGACATAGAGAAGATCTGGCAGGTTACCATACATACACTGGAGTCACACAGATGGCAAGGGAGAATTTAGGAACTGCAAGGACTGCACACACTGGCCCCAGAGTAAGCTAACTAAACTGCTTGCCTTATTGTTTATAAAGGCCTTGTCTCTGCTTGGGAATATCCCTGATACAGCAATCAATGTAGCTGCTGGCTGGTTAGCTTCAGTGCTAACCCCTAAGTGTACATCTACACTGCAAAAAAAACCCACGGCACTGAGTCTCAACGCCTGCGTCGATTGACTGAGGCTCACAGGTTCAGGCAGTGGGGCTAAAAATAGCAGCATAGATGTTCGGGCTTGGGCCGAAGCCTGGGGAATGAGACCCTCTGTGGATTGGGGAATCCAGGTTCCAGTGCAAACCCCAATGTCTACATTGCTACCTTTAGCTTTGCAGCCCAAGTCAACTGACCTTGGCTCTGAGACTCAATAGACAGGGGCAAGTTGGGGCTTGCAGTGATTGAGTTAATCAAGGTTCAACCCTAAATCCCAATTAGCTCTGGTGGTGCAAACCTCTACTTGCTTTTGTCTACATGTAGGGCTCAGCATCAGGAAAATGGTCAGCTACTCCACTTGCTGGCCACTAACTACTGAACCAGTCCCAAATGTAGACAAGGATAAGGAGGGAAGGTGAGAGACAGAGCAGCTGCTGCAACTGGACTGAAGTTCACTGAAGGAAGGAGAAAACTCTGGAGGAAAACTATGCAGTCAAGAAATGAGAACTGAAGACTGAGCAGTTGCTGTGGGGTCCATTCTGGAACCCTAGAAGAAACGGACAAAGAAACGGGAAATTTTAGTGGATGCTTTTAAAATAACATTTCTGGAAGCCAACTGGACAAAGAGATAAACACAAAATATCCAGGTGTCTGCTGGTGGGGAAGATGCAGGAGGGACTGATAGTAATAACGTCCCATTTCTATGGCAGCTTTCATCCTGAAAGTGTGAAGTGCTTTATTACAAACTAGGACCCTCAGGCATATGGCTGGAACTCCCACTGCTTTCAGGAGGAAAACAAACATTCTACCCACCACTGAAATGCAGCCATCTCTGGAATGGGATGCAGCGGGGTGACTGACCAGGGGAACACCTGGCTACTTTGTATTTGGATTGCAAAGTGTCAGTAGGGATTCCGCCACAGCGTGATCACACCACCATGCCAGGTAATGAATGTTTCTAACATTAGCACTTGGACAGGATTATGGACGAGCTAGGCCACCCCACTACCCTGGGGATCCTGAAGGTGCCTTTATGATCTGCCAGCTAAACGTCAGGAGGCAGGTTGAGATGTGCACAACAAGGCTACCCTACGGGAGAGTGTGGGCTCCCCTCCCACTCCTCTCATGGCTGGGCAATGCTGCAGTGGCAAAGGAGCAGCAGGACCGTATAGCTCAGCACTTGGTGGGGGAAGCAGCATCTCACCCCTAAGATCTGTTTGATTCTCGTCAGCCCTTTGTTTCCTCCTGTTACATTTGTTCGCTCACTTGTTGACAATTCAGACATTAATCTCCCCCCGTCCGGTGTCCTGGACAGATTCATTTTTATCACAGTTCCGTTAGTGCCAGGTTGAGCCGGCTGGAGCCTCGGAGGGCCCCTGCACAGGCTCTTGGCAGTGACATTGCAGGTCCCCTGCACAGGCTCTTGGCAGTAGCCTCACAGCCTCTGCTGGCACCAGCAGCCTCCGTTATCCCCCCCGCCCTCCCTCAGACAGGCCTGAGCTCCTTACCACATCAGGATACAGAACAGTGCATGAATTCCGGCCTCACTTATTTCAGAGCTCTGGTCAACCGCAAGCACCGTGTGTTTCACAAACGCATCACTACAGTGTGGGGAGGGCTGGGCTCTGGGCACTGGCACTCAACGGATGCTAAGAGGCAGTAACTACCGAGTGGATTCAAACAAACAAGTTCCCCTGCCTTGTCAAACTGGCCCAGCACAGGGACTCTGACACAATTCTAGCCAGGCCTTTCCAGCCCACAGCCTCTGGGGCTGAACTACCAGAGAGTGTGTGGTGTATTGAATCTCCCCAGTTCTCAGGGTGAGTTGTAGCACTTTGGATCTCAGCTTGATGATGGGATGTATGTAACCTGGTAAAAGACAGTCCAAATCTGTGCTCATTTAACTACAGGTGTTATTTTGCACCAGTTTAGTGAAACTGGTGCAGCTTTGTATGTGGACACTCTTCTAGTGGTTTAAAGCTGATGTAGAGCAGTTTGGTGCTTCGGTAAATGCGCAGGCGCAAACTAAACCAGAATAACTAGTTTTAAACTGATACGAGAGAGTCCATGAACAGAAGTTGCACAAGTTTCACTAAACTGACTGAAGTTAAACCAGTGCAACTTGTGCATGTAGATAAGCCCTCGGCTGCAGCCTGCCAGTTAGGGGGCACGTGCTATTAGCTGTGTACTGCTTTCTAACAGGTGGCTTTGTAAACAGGGAAGTGAATTTATCCAGCTTATGAAATGGTTCCCCCTCTGGTGCCCTGACTGACTGTGTGTTCATATCCTCACCATACCTGGTACAGTAGCCATAGAATTGTTGTCTCTTTCACTGCGTTGGGTATAGTCTGGCCCTACTGGGTACTGTAGCCTTGTAACAGCTGGCTGTATCACCATGGTGGCACAACCTACCCTTTGTATTTAGGGGCACTGCTTCATCTACAGGCCAGATAAATGCCATTTGGGTGGCATTTTGTGTGGGATGAGAGCGCCATCCAGTGGCTGGTTACCCATATGTATCCCACTGAATCCTTTTGGAAATCTGGTGATCACATGATAAGCCAGGTGATTCCTGCACAGTGACTGCAGTGCTGTAGGGCGAGCAGCAGATTCATAAGATACAACGTGAGAGAGGAAATATCTGCAGAGCAAACCCCGCAGCACAATAAAGTGGAACACACTGCCATGTGGCCTGAGCATGGTCCCAGAGGGGGCCTGCTGCCCTGTGCATCCTTGCCATGAGGGAGCGCTGAAGTAACGCATGCTGTACCACTGTCTCATGGATGGCCAAAGCTGTTGTAAATGTCCTCTGTGGCCCATAATGAAGAGCTCAGTGTTTCATGAGCATAGTGGCACTGGCTCCTTGGTCTGTCCTAGTGCAGCAAAGGGCAGGAGGAAGGGGGGGACCAAGTTGCTGAATTTGAATCATAGAAGGACACTGCTGTGAAATCATGGCAGAGGGTCTTGGGTGCCTCTCCTCTAGCTGCGCACACCCTAGGGTTGTTCCTGCATGCCCGCCGGGCAGAGATTTCCATTCTGTTACAGCACAGTTACGCTTTGTAAGGCACTTCTGTGAAAGGGGGACTGTGAACTTCCTGCTACTCTCTTCCACTGGGCCAGCCCCCTCACCTCAGCAGAGGCAGTGAGGTATGTGTGAGGGGGAGATAAATAAGTGCAGTATCTGCTCAAATGATCTTACCAGACCTACTGGGCTCAGTTTTTTTGTTGATGCTGCAAACAACCCTCTAACCTCTCTCAGGATCCACAACTCCTGCTGGGTCCTTCCTGCCTCCGACACCATGGCTGCTAGGAAAGACTCTGCAGCTGGAACCAAGCAGGCCATTTGCTCAGGGAAGCTGAATGGGCCCCAGCTAACTTTCCTGCAGCTGCAGCTGGTCCAGCAGGGCTAACGCGCATAGGAGCTTGTTTGCAGCAAGCTGTAAAGTCAGCTGATTATTACATGTCTTATGGCAGTGCCCAGAGACCCCAGTGAGGTTGGGCACTGCTCAGACACACAGGCCTACTCTACACTACGCGTTTATACCGATTTTAGCAGTGTTAAACCGATTTAACGCTGCACCCGTCCACACAATGAGGCCCTTTATATCGATATAAAGGCCTCTTTAAACTGGTTTCTGTACTCCTCCCCGACGAGAGGAGTAGCGCTGAAATTGGTATTGCCATGTCGGATTAGGGTTAGTGTGGCCGCAAATTGACGGTACTGGCCTCCGGGCGATATCCCACAGTGCACCACTGTGACTGTTCTGGAAAGCGATCTGAACTCGGATGCACTGGCCAGGTAGACAGGAAAAGCCCCGCAAACTTTTGAATTGCATTTCCTGTTTGCCCAGCATGGAGCTCTGATCAGCACGGGTGGCAATGCAGTCCCAAATCCAAAAAGAGCTCCAGCATGGATTGTACGCGAGATACTGGATCTGATCGCTGTATGGGGAGACAAATCTGTTCTATCAGAGCTCCGTTACAGAAGACGAAATGCCAAAGCATTTGAAAAAAATCTCCAGGCTATGATACAGAGTCCACAGCACAGTGCTGTGTGACAAGCGTAACGGAAAGCCAAAGAATCAAATGGACGCTCATGGAGGAAGGGAGGAGGGACTGAGGACTCCAGCTATCCCACAGTCCTCGCAGTCTCCGAAAAGCATTTGCATTCTTGGCTGAACTCCCAATGCCTGTAGGGTCAAACACATTGTCCGGGGTGGTTCAGGGTATATCTTGTCAATTTACTCCCCCTCCCGCCCCGTGAAAGAAAAGGGAAAAAAAATCATTTCTTGACTTTTTTCAATGTCACCGTATGTCTACTGCATGCTGCTGGTAGACACGGTGCTGGGGCAATGAACAGCAGCATCCTCTCCCCTCCCTTCCCCAGTGGCAGATGGTACAGTACAGTAGGACTAGTAGCTGTCCTCGTCATCAGCCCATGAGTGCTCCTGGCTGGCCTCAGGTGAGGTCGGCCAGGGGGGCCTGGGTAAAAATAGGAATGACTCCTGGTTATTCCTGGTAGATGGTACAGAACGGCTGGTAACCGTCCTCATCATAGCAACTGGGGGCTGAACTCCATCAGCCCTCCCCCTTTCATGTCTAAAGAAAAGATAACTGACTGGCCCAAGGTCACACAGGAAACCTATGTCAGAGCCAGGAATTGAACCCAGCTCTCCGCCTTAACCACAAGCCCATCCTTCCTCCCTTTCTCAGTGCAACACACAGGGCCAGTGTCATGTGTTGAGTAAGGAAAGGCCATGTTTACATAATTGCTCTTCTTTTAACAGCAGACACAGCTACTGGCTGCACCCAGGCCCTGACACGGAGTCACTTGGACAGACCAGCTTATAAAACTAAGCACGGACTTCGACTTGCCTTGTGGCCGCGGCTGCAATTGATGGGTTGCAGGCTGACTTGCCAAGCAATAATACCTGCTGAGAGGGATCCAGGGTCCCACTGTGTGAAGAGGTATCAGGAGGTGGAGGGGACAGCAGAGGTCGCTGAGAGATGGTTCTGCTCCTGGGACACGTTCTGTCTGTCGTCTGGGCAGCTTCTTCTCTTTGAGGTACTGTTATCTCTCTGTGATTTGGGGAGGGGGTCTTCATCAGCCTAATCCTGCCAATTATCCTTTGCTGGAACCTGGAAAAACAACAATAAAAGCCCTTAATCCCCTAATCCCCCTGGTTTGGGAGGAGTGGCCCTTGCTTTGATATCGTCCCTGTCTCAGCTCATCCATGGGGGAAGGGAGGGAGCCGTCATCCTCACGGTCAGGTCCTGACAACCTCAGCGAGCGTCTGGAGCAGTCTGTCACCACCCTCCCTGTGTGTACAAAGGACTCCTCCAGGCCCAGGGTGATGCACAGCCCTCTGGACCCCGCCACTGCACGCCAGGGGACTCCCTTTCCACCCCGCTCCCTGGACGAGTCCACCAGTGCCTGGGTTAGTGTCTGGTCTCCACCTCTGCAGCGGCAGCAAACTGAGTGTGAGGAAAGGCCCACAGGAAGGCCTGAGCCCAGCAGAGAGACCCAAATGTCAGAGTCTGGATCCTGCTGTGCCACCCTGGTGCTGGGAACTCCTTAGATCCAGACTCTGAAGGTTTAGAACCGAGCTCCACTGATTATGTCTGGATGGCACAGGACTCTATGGGCACTGAATAAACCTCCAAAGTCCCAGTTCAGCCCACCGGGGCTTGGTGTAAAACCTGTGGTTTTTCTAGCCTCCTGGTCAGGAACGTGGAGGGGACATCCCCAGGACATTACAGAGCTGTACTTCCCTGCAGTTTGGAGAGGGAGCATATCACTCCCTAGGCATCACTGCCAGGTTCTGGGTGCACTTCTGTGGTGGGGGATTCACTGAGTCCCAAATGCAATCCCATACATGCGGAGAGATTTCCTCCCAGCCACTTGCTGCAATCAGTGCATGCCTGAGGTCTGCTTGCCATTATTTTAGCACTAAGCACCATAGAAAAGCACCCGGCCACAGAATTTGGCATGTCTTCTCTCTCTCTTGGAGGAATTCACCCTGCATTGCTGTCCCTTTGCACAGGCTGCACCAACAGAGAGGGGCCAGAAACATCCCCCAGCCCAGGCAATACCCTGTATCCAGCATTTGCCTTCCCTGTCCAGAAGCCAGGGATGAAAGGAGCAAGACTCTGCACCCTGGCTATTCCATGGCTGCATGAGGAACCAAGAGCTCAGCTGACCCAGCAGTCCCAGAATCAGGGAGGCACAAGTATTGATTTTCCATCCCTGTGCCGATGCTACTGCCCGCACTGGGGTGAATGAACCTGGCCCCTGTCTTTCCCACCCCTCTCTGGTTTGCTCTCACAGTCTGCATCTCTCTCCAGTGCAGTCCGACGCCCGCCTGCGTATAGTTCCTAATCTGGGTCTCCCTTTCCGCTCTCAAATAGGAAATTTATATCTCGAGTGGAAAGACCTCAGTGCTTCCTCTATTGTCCTCATGAGTGAAGGCAGCACCCAGCCCAGCAGCCTAATTTACAGCCCCGCCTGCAGGCAGAAATCACGCCAGCTGGACTCGAGCCCAGCCACGAGGCAGCAGAGCAGCGGCGGTTTGAGCGCCATGTGACCCTGGCGCCTTGCTGCCCCCTTTCAGAGCTGTCAGAGAGCCTCCCTCTTCCGGCACCTCTTCAGAGTCGGGAGAGGCCAGGGGACGACGCTCCCAACATGAAAGCAGGACTTGTGCCATCTGGGACCCTTGTGGGGCTGCACCGTGAATACCCACAGCAGGTACAGCATGGACATTATGCCATGACAACGTGCCTCAGCCCTTCCCTGGAGTGAGAGGGGAGTTCAGTCTCCATGGCTCATGCAGCCCTTGGCTTTTCTGCTCAGGCTCCCACTGAGGCAGGGCCGGATTAAGACCTTTAGAGGCCCTGAGCACTGAAAAGATTATGGTGCCCCCCCATATGTAATTCAAAATAAAAACAATACTACACCGTAAAATAAAATTTTATTTTTCGAAATGACACAAAACTACACGTATGTTGAAATTAAAATAGCTTCTTTCTAGATTTTCTGACTGCAAAATTCTGGATAAGTTCATCAAAGCTGACTCGACAAAGCATGCCCGCTTCCATACACAACAGGGAAAGTGAATCAAGTCTGTCCTGACACATTGTTGTTCTCTGACGGTTTTTTATTCTTTTCAGCTGAGAAAAAAGAGCCTTCTACGGAGCAGTTAGTAATCAGCAATGTTAGAAAAATACGTAGTGCGATCTCTACATTTGGAAATACACATTGTATTCTGTCTTTCAATATTGTGTTATGAAGATCAATGTGACTGAATTTCATTTTTCCTGTTTCATTAAACTGTGCGCGCATATAACAGTGGAACTGCCGTACTTCTCCACAGAGATTCATGTTCAGGTCAACAGGGTATAAGTCAACTAGCTTTTGGGAACCTTGTGAATATTGTTCCCCAGATAAGTCCATATCATTTAGAAAAGAAAATCTATTTGATACTTCTTTGTACACTTCACCTCTTCTCTTCATATGAGCTTCAAGTGTATCAGTTATAGCACAGTAAGTAGATACACAAATTTTATCTCTAGGATTCAGTGCTGTTTCTGTTGCACTGCCATCATTTGCTTGTGTACTCCTGATTCGCTTGCGGGACTGGGCTTCTTTGTAGTTAGTATCAGGCAAGATATCTTTTGATATGTCTTCAGAACTTTCAAAATCATTCCTCAAAGTGTGTAAATGGTCTGCTAATGATTGACAGAGGTCTGCACATGTTTTCAAATCCAATTCTTTTTCTTGGAGAGCTTGACTTGTGTGGTAAAAGTGTAAAATTTCATTCCACATGGTCAACATGAATACAAACTCTAGTTCTTGCATCTTGTTTGAAATGTTTTCTGCCTCTCATATAGTTTCTCCCCTTTGTGACTGGTCTTCAGCTATACTTTCTAATGCATCCACAATCTTTCAGCAGAACTCCGGAATTGCACTTGTTGCCACTGCATGTGCCTCCCAGTGAGTATTAAAAAGAGATTTCAACACACAATCATTGCCCGAATATGTTTTAAGAACTGCCCATCGGTGTGTTGAGGCAGAGAAAAATGTAAAAAGTAACTGGACTGTTAAGAAAAACCTTACTGCCACCGGACAACAATCAGCAGCATTGCAGCCAACAAGATTGAGAGAGTGTGCAACACATGGTATGAATATGGCATATTTGTCATATTTCTTCTCTTCTAAAAGCGTCTTCTTTCTGTTTCTTTTCTCCCGCCAGTTTACGTTTCTGTGCTCCACTCGGTTAGGTTTCATCCTGCCCCTTATCTCAGTTATTTGAACTTAAAAAAACCCAACCAATTACACAATGTACACTATTTGTGTGTGTGTGTGTGTATGTATATATATATATATATATATATATATATATATATATATATATATATATATATATATATAAATAAGGGAGAAAAAAAACAAATCAAGTACATATAACTCAGAAGACTATATCGATAATAAAACAAATTTATTGCAATACATGACAGGATCTGATTTCCTCACATTATTTCGATCTACGTTAGTAGGACACCCCCCTGGTTTAGGTGGGGATAAGTGATAAAAAGAGAACAGAAAAACAGGGGAAGAATGTGTAGCGGAGTGTAAGGAAGTCTAACAAAGTTCTGATTTTTCCCATGATGACTACTTAGATGCTTTTTTTGAAATATCAAATTTTTTCAAAAAAAAATCTCATTTTTTTGGTGCCCCCGCTTTGCTGGTGCCCTAAACACGTGCTTAGTCTGCCTATTGGGTAATCCAGCCCCGCACTGAGGGGCCATTAATGGCCGGGGTGATCCCTGATTCTCCACAAAGAGCTGGTTAATGGCTGAGGGCTGGGTGCTGGGCTTGACCTGAAAGTCTTGGCAGCCACAAGGATGGGCACTTTCACAAGGGAAGGAGAGCTAGGGCGCCTGCACAAGCAGTCTCGGGGCTGGGGGCCTGCAGGGCATTCTCAGTGGGTGGAGGCCCTCGTTCTGGATTCACTTCTCCCATTGGTCTGACACAACCCAAGTTCAGTGAATTTCAGGCCATGGCATAAGGCTCACATATTTCTGTTTGAGGGTGGGCAAACTGCTGCTGTGACCA
Source organism: Gopherus flavomarginatus (assembly GCF_025201925.1). Classification (NCBI taxonomy): domain Eukaryota; kingdom Metazoa; phylum Chordata; order Testudines; family Testudinidae; genus Gopherus; species Gopherus flavomarginatus. The sequence goes on along the minus strand of NC_066622.1, from coordinate 23,998,531 downwards.
TCTAGACCTCCTTATACTTATCCAGCCCCTCACAACCACATTCTCTGACTGCGTCACACCTTGAATGTATTTATCCTCACGTCACCCATCATTCCAATGTATAGGTGGAGACCTGAGCCACAGAGCGACTAAATGATGCCCAAGATCACCCAGGAGGTCCACAGTGGACCTGGGAATCCAACTCAGGTCTCCCAGGCCCTGGGGGAGTGCCTTAGCTACTGGACCAGTCTTCCTCTCTCACAGGGGGAGGTAAGGAGATCTTTTGGGACTGACCTGTGCCAGGTTGTTATTTAGTGATGGGATGTTTGTTTGAATTGTTGCTGTTATGCCCAGAGATGATGATGCCACCCAGGGCCGGCGCTTCCATTAGGCAACCCTAGGTGGTTGCCTAGGGTGGCAGGATTTGTGTGTGGGGGGGCATTTTGCCACCCTTGGTGGAAATTTGGTGGCGGGGGTTCCTTCCTCTCCAGGTCTTCAGTGGAAATTTGGCGGCGGGTCCCGGAGCAAGTGAAGGACCCGCCACCGAATTGCCCCGAAGATGCGAGCAGAAGGACCCCCGCTGCCAAATTCTCAGAGGAGGAGCGCTGCCGCCTAGGGCAGCAAAAACCCTGGCGCCGCTCCTGATGCCACCAAGTGGCCATCAGTTGGGAATGACTTTTGATCACTATCACCTGGGCCTGCTTTTGCCTGCAGCACCAGCTCCCTGGGTTGGAGATGACAAGTGCCTTATTCCATTACCAGTCCAATGGACCAAGCAGCCAGTCCACCCCATAAGAAACAGTCCCAGCTCACTGTTAAAGAGGTGCTAGTGGCTCCCATGAGCAACACAGACCCATGGGGTCTGAAGCTTGGCAGCTTGGAGCCAAATGTTCAGACTCTCCTCTTGATCTATTTGGGCTGAAAATCTGCCAAGGTTGGGATTTGTGGTGAGATTTCCAGCTCTTCCTCGTGCTGTCCAGGCATATAAGAAGAGTGTCTCTTGTTCAGCACCAAGATTGGAAATACTTTCCACACTGCTGGCAGCCACTTGACTCAGTATGAAACACTGCATGAAGGGATATCCTTGCATGTAAGTGGAAGGGAGACATTGTCCTGGGGTGACATCTGCTTGTGCACCTCAGTGCCATCACAGAAGGAGGATGCTGCCCCCCAAGAGAATCCAATGCAAGACGACACCTGTTCCCCATTCATTTTCCTTCCATTCTCTTCTCTATTGCTTCATCCAAGCCAAAGCCTCAGTGGATCTGAGAGCAAGGCTGCCTTGGAGCAGAGAGGGGAGTGGAAGTCAGGATCCAGAGGAGAGAACCAGGTGGATCAGAAAGATCAGAGTTTGACTCTGCCTGGCACCTCCAGTGTCGAGAGCATCAGAGCAGCAAATGCGCCCAGGTCTTAAAATGCAGGTGTTACCATGCAGAGAGGGAGTGAGGATTGGGGGCTTCGATAATGCTACCCTGAGCCTGGGGAAGGAGTTACTGACCCTTCAGCTCCAGGTAGACTGCTGCTCTCCCCCTTCCCCCATACCCAAAAGAAAAAGCCGAATGGATAGTCTGTTGGCTGTAACACAAACAGGAAACTCGGCCAGGACCCAGCCCTTCCGAGCAGGGAGAGGAAAGAGACAAGCTTTGTTTCAGAAAGGTCCTCAGTTAGGACACGCTGGCAGCCTGCACAGGGACATATGGGGTCCGGTTATGGGCACTGAGCATCACTGAGCTCCATCTACCCTATGCAGATACCTAGAAGGCTACACAAAGGTGAGAAAATCCCCTTGTTTTCCTGGCCCCTCTGCACAGTCTCACATTACACCCCATTCCATCTTGCAGGGTCCTGGAGCCCAGGCTTGAGCCTGAGCCCGAGCATCTGCACCACTATTAAACAGCCCCTTATCCTGAGCCCCTTAGCCCGAGTTAGCTGGCATGGACCAGCCGCAGGTTTTTAATGCAGTATAGACACACCCTCTGTGTAGGGTGGCCTGGTGTCTAGTTTTCCACAGGAACACCTGGTCGAAAAGGGATCCTGGTGGCTCTGGTCAGCACCACCTACTGGGCCGTTAAAGGTCCAGTCGGTGACGCTAAGGCAGGCTAGTCTCTACCTGTCCTGGCTGGCACCGTACTACACCCCAGAAGCAGCCAGCAGGTCTGGCTCCTAGGTGGTGGGGCCACGGGGCTCCGTGCACTGCCCCAAGCATCGACTCCACACTCCCATTGGCCAGGATGCCTGCAGGTGAGAGTGGCACGTGGAGCCTCCTGGTCCCCCCACCTAGGATCTGGACCTGCTGGTTGCTTCTGGGGCGTGCGCAGCGTGGTACCAGGACAGGCAGCTAGCCTGCCTTAGCCCCCACACCCCAGGCTGAGCTGCTGACTGGGAGCCGCCCAAGGTAAGCCCACGCCCCAACCCTGAGTCCCAACCCCTGCCCCAGCCCTGAGCTCCCCCAAACCCGGAGCCCTCTCCTGCACCCCAACCCCTCAGCCTCAGCCCCACCCCAGAGCCTGCACCCCCAGCCAGAGCCCTCACTCCCCTGCCCTCCAACCCCAGCCCTGAGCCCCCCTGAACCTGGAGCCCCCTCCTGCACCCCAAACCCTTCATCCCCATCCCAGAGCCCCTAATCCCCCTGGACCCCAACCCCCTGCCCAGAGCCCTCTCCCACCCTGAACCCCTCATCTCCGGCCCCACTCCAGAGCCCTCACACCCTCCTGCACCCCAAACCCCTGCTTCAGCCCACAGCCCCCTCTCCCACTCTGAATCCCTCAGCCCCATGCCCCAGCCTGGAGCCCCCTCCTGCACCACAACCTGGTGCCCACACTCCCAGTTAGAGCCCTCACCCCGTTCCACACCCCAACCCCCAGCTCCAGCCCAGTGAAAACGAGTGATGGTAGGGGAGAACAAGCCACTGAGGGAGGGGGAATGTAGTGAGTGGGGGGTGGGCCCTTGGGGAAGGGGCAGGGCTAAGGTGTTCAGTTTTGTGCGACTAGAAAGTTGGTAACCCTACCTCTGTGGCCTAGTGGCCAGCACTCCCCCTGGGTTTCTGGGCCCTAGGTAGGAGGGCTATGCAGAGAGAAAGCCAGCTCCCAGGGGAAGGAGCTTGACAGACTAGCAGGGATGAAAGTGCTGTGGGGGCAGCAGAGGGGGGAAAGAAAGCCTACCACCTACCAGATAAAGGCAATCTGAGGCCATGTGCACACTACAACACGGAGCTCTTGTGGGTCTACTGCCACTTCATGGTCCTGCCTGTCCTGTGGCTCCATTCCCCTCTCAAAATGGAGATTGCCTGGGAGTCCCCGCAACACAGAGACACCCTTGTCTCTCCCCCGAAGTAACACCAAGGGGAGCTAGGGTGACCAGATGTCCCAATTTTATAGAGACAGTCCCGATATTTGGGGCTTTTTCTTATATAGGCTCTTATTACACCCCCACACTCGTCTTGATTTTTCACACTTGCTGTCTGGTCAGCCTAGGGGGGGCAGTTCCTCCCCAAGCAGAGGGAGTGTATCCATGTGGGTGGGCCAGGCTCACTGCCCTTCTCTCCTCCTGCCACACCCAGTGTCCCCCATTATACTGGGACTGGAGAGGCCCCCAGAGCACTAGGTCTCAGAGTAACACCTTATCAATATGAACAGGGTAGTTCACCCCTCTCAGATATTGTTTAAGGCTCTCTGCAGACAAAGGCAGAGGTATGCCCCAGCACTGGTTACACTTCATTCACATTTCCACGCAATTCTATGAGGGCTACAAACTTTAACAAAACCAACCAACCAACCCCCCGAGATTCTGCTGTATTCCCCTGATTCCAGGAGCTGGGGCCCTAGACAAAGGCCTACAGGGCCTATGCTTAATCAAACTCTTCCTTCTCAGGCCAATGAAGGCTGGGAATGCTGCGGAAACAGCATGCACAGCCCCAGGGAAGTACTTCTTTGTTGCTCAAGAGATAACCCTCCAGCCAATTAAGGAGCAGCATAAATGGCCTGGAAAAAGACTGCCATCCAATCAGGTGGTTGTGATGTGGGACTTTTGGGGGTAGGAAGATAAGGAAAAGGAGGGTTCTTTAGGACTGACTGAGGTGAAAGAGACACCTTCCCCTCAAAAAAAATATAGCAGGTTGCTGTCTCGCTCTCACTGGGCCTGAGTAACCAAGCATCAGTGGTCATGGTATAGCCACTGCTATGGATTCAGGAACATGTGGGGAGCAGTGAAAGACATGTTGCCAACTCTCACAATTTTATTGCTAGTCTCGTAATATTTGGTGTGTCTCTTAAAGCCCCAGCTCCTGGAGCCATGCGAATACATGAACATTTCAGCTTTCATGAAAAAAAAAAATCGCAAGTTTCTATTCCTCATGGTTGCTGAGACAAGCCTGAAAATGTGACCCCCTACAGGTTAAAAAAACAGAAAACAAATGTAAAGACGTCATTATTATTTTGGAAAAAAAAATCATGAATTTTAAGGCAATCTCATGCTACTTTGGGACCTGACTTGTGATTTTTGAACACTTGGCATTGGCAATAAGTATGTATAACCCTCCCCACATGGCAGTGAAGAGCTGGACCTCACCAGGCCTTTCTGTTTGACGGGGCATACATTAAAGTCAACATCCAAATGTCCAACTGCAGAGCACACAGCAGTCACTATAGCATTGGATCCAAGGACAAGGATTCTTTGGGAGAGATGCCAGAGCATTATTAATTATTAATGTATTATTCATTATTATTATTATTAAACATTTATAGCAGCATCCAAGATGAATGTAGTACAGGCTTTGCACGCACTGAAGGGGCAGTCCCTGCCCCGAGAACCTCACAGTCTAAAGACAGACAAAGAGACAGATATTAGGGGAAATGGAACAACAATCCATCATTTATATACAGATGAATAGATGCACTGTCGGAAGTGGGTCTTTAAGAAGGATTTGAATATGGACAGAGTTGTTCAGTTCACTAGTGCATGCACTACTCTGTACCACAAGGGGGCAAAATTGGCTAATTTATTACAGCTATTATTCTTTCATCTAGTTCACCAGGCTCACATGCAGACAGCAAGGCAGCAAATAGCTGGCTGGCCATTAGCCCCATGCAGAAGGTGCACTATTATTAATTATTTGTATTATTGTAGCACTTCAGTCATGGACCCCAGTCAATAGACCCCAATTGTGCGAGGTCCTGTACAAACACAGAATGACCAATCAATCAATAGCCATATAAAATAACCAGTGTTAGAACCAAGAACAAGCTGAGTGTTTGCCTGGTCAGAAAAGGTTCCCGATATATTTATATTGGCAGCAGGGCATTTTTACATGTGTGTGTCTGTGCAGGGGTTGCGCCATTTTAAGGGGGGCAATTTAAATAGTAAACTTGGTTTTGCCGTCTACATTTTATATATTTCCTGTAAGGTTTATCACTTTCCCCCATGGCAAGGAACGCTCTATCCCACGTGACACCACCTCCTAGCTGATAGGCGGCTTGTTCTTTGGGGGAAAAAAAAAAAAGATAGCATGGCAAAGATGTTCCAAAATGGGCATTTAAAGTTAGCTTCCTAAGTCCATCTTAAGGTGCCTACATAAGTGGCCTGATTTTTCAAAAGCACTGAAGACTGAGCAGCTCCTGTTGGCTTCCAAGACTAAACTCTCTTTGCAGCTAACCACCAAAAGTCAGCATTCAGGAGAAATGGTGTCATGTTGGATGAGAGACAAGCCATAAAATTCAGATGGGCAGCCAGCTCTGCTGATGTGAGGTTCAAGTGGGAATCTGTTGCTAATGAGACAGTGAGGCTCACATGCTGCCTGCTCTCCCCTATGACCCTCCCATGAAATAACACAACACTAGATGCAAGACGAGCTGAACGTTAAGAACAGGAGTGGTGCTCACCTGAAGGATAACCTGGGCCACAGCACAATGCTGCCTGCAAATGAGGTCCCAAAAGCAACATTCACCATGAACAAGGTGGGGGAAGACTCTGTGGGATCATCCAGGAGATGCTGGAAAGGTTCCCTAGGGATTCCATGTTGGGTAGATGTTTCCCTAATTCTCCATGTAGATGCTGCTGGTTTCCCACATCCACTGCAACCTAGAGCAGTCTTCATTCCCTTGACAGGTGGCTCTTCTGGCTTCAGGTACGGATGCTCTTTAAAACATTTTGAGGGAGTCAAGCTGAGGGCTTAAAGAAAGCTACAAAATTCAATACCAAGATCTTTCTCCTCTTCTCACACACCAAGCATAAGAAATTCCACAAGACCCCCAAATCAGGCACAAATCCTGCCCAGTAGCTGAGAGACACTAGTCCCCTCAGCATGGCTGTAGAGCTGGCTGGAGGAGAAAAGATAATGGTGCCCAAGCGTGTTCTGCATGAGAACTCCAACTCCCTAGCTTCAAAGCCCCAACAGAGCCAGGACAGATGGACGTGGACCGTCTGGGATGCTAGGTTTAAAGCAGGAACATTGGCAGGCCAGGGAGAAGGGATGGAGAGAGAGCACCTGAGGGTTTTATGACAGCATGAGAGCCTTGTTCGAACACAACTGTCTTGGATAAGTAACAGAAATAGCCATGGTGGTCCTCTATATCCTCGAGAGCTCTGGCACATGGCAGAGGTTACTAGTTTTTGGGTAGGTGGGAAGAGGCAGTTCTTTACTGGGCCTTACACCAAGCCCCTCCTAGATGTTTGTATAAAACCGACAGCTGATTGTGCTAGTGAAGATGCTGGGGGGTATGTGATGGCATCTCCGCTGACCTCTTCTGAGTGACTCCCAGCGACACCCTTAGGGAATGGTGGCAATGTTGCAGGTTAAGGGCAATGGTTTGGCCAATACGTGAGTGGACAAATGCCGAACTGCTGGCTAGGCCTGTGTGTCACAGGCTGGGGAGGGGCTGAGCAGAGAATCCCCCCAAACCTGTGTCACCTGCAACTTGGTTCCCTCAGAGACAAGAAGCTGTGCCGTGCCTGGCCGATGGTGGGAGATACTAAAGCGACGGGGACGATCAGAGAACAAAGCAGCCTGTACGAAACCTGCTTTCAGGCCTGCTACGATTGCAGGCTTCAATTGTGCTTTAGTGGTGGTTGTCTTTGATGCGACTCAAGTAGCCTTTCTTCCTGCCCGATGCCTCTGGCACTCATGGCCTACAGTGTGTTTGAGGCAAAGAATGTAACCTGTCACCACGGCTGCTTCCCTTTATTTGAAGTGTCTCACTGAGCTATCTTCCCCTGACATGCTTCTTTCAGTGAGAATTATTTCCCCCTGCTTCTATCTGTCAATGGCCTCCCCTCCCCCCAACCCCCGGGCCTCCATGCTCCCCGTATGTTCGAGCAGGTGTGAAGACAGGCTGGCCCTTTGTGTAGAATCTCTTTCCTCCCCTCTCTGGACTCCTTCCAGTGCTGTCACTTTTTTTCTCTCTTTCCTCCGTCTTGTTTTTCAACAGAGCGCAGGGCTCGCTTCTCCTGTCACCTGGGCTGAGGCTGTGCAGCCGCACGCCTGCTCTAATCTCGCCTTCCACAAAGGGCATCCCTGTCACTCCAGGGAATTAGAGACATACCTGGATCTAGGGCTCGGCCGATAACGCAGCCAAGCTGGCCGCAGCCAGGGGGATCCTGCTGATAGCACAAACAGGAGCCTGGCGCTCTCTGCTTTAACTTCGCACCAACTCTCCACCCTCAGAGAAAACTCTTGCTTTGCACAAACCTGCTTGTGGGATATGAATGCCAGGAGGCAGCTGCAGGAGAACAGCCAGGCTAGGCTGAAGGTTGTTCTTCCGATCTTCCAGGCCCCGCAGCAGCATGAAGGGGTTTTCAGCACAATGAACCAGGACAGGCGACCGTGCCCTTCACTCCTAGATCAGCAATTCAAAATCCCGTCTGGATGGTAATGACTCATCAACACCCTTCTGCTGGCTGTTCAGTGGCCCTGGCAGGTGAATCTCATCACAGCAGCTCCCCTTGCAATTGGCACTAATCCACCCCCCTTCCCGCCCACCTCCAGCCACCTCATTGGCAGCCTCAGCTGTGAAATTTAGGACTGAATGGGCCAGCAAAGTTCAATTCCCCCTTGGCCCTGCAGGGGGTGCCCCCAAGCCAGCACTGGGTCAGCTGGGAAGTCTGCAGAATGAGCGCCACGTGGTAACTGTCCTTAGGGAACAGCCAGGATGCCAGTCTCCAAGGCTGTCAAACGAAATCAAAACCAGTCCCGGTGCTGCTGTTTCCTCCTCTTTCCCTCCCCTGCTGTCACACTCCCCTCCCTCCAGCAGCAACTGCATCACGTGAAGGCCAGTGATAATGTGTGGGACATGAGGGTCTCCCTTGCACACTTGGTGAGAATGGCCTCGAGCCCTAGCTCTCTCCACAAACCCGGCAGCGTGCGCTCAGGTCCATGGAACTGTGGCAGGGTAAAGCCAATATAACAGAGTGGAGAAACAGGCTCATGTGCCCAAAGATGCCCCTATATCTGTGCCTCCTCCTGAAAGCACAGGAATCCTTCTGTCAGGCAGGGGACTGGTACCAGACAAATCCACCCACTGCTCTGCCTGATCTCTGCCAGCATCAGTGAACTCAGGGAAAAGGCTAGGATGCTTTCAACGAAACCTCTCCCCTGTCAGAACCCTGGCTATTCCTCTAGCCATCTGTTTCTATCGGCCTGCATCCCTCAGCAGCTGGCACAAGGACCATAACAGCACTGAAGATGCCAGCCAAGTGCCCAGTGGCATTTTGAGAACAGCCTTGTTATCGGTGCTCCTTGGCATTTGTCTTCACCTCTGCCTCCAAGGAATTATTTGAAGGTGTTGATCTCACCTGACAAGCTCTCCTGATGCCTCCTCTGCCAGCATTTTCTGTCTCACGCTGGTCTGGGCTTGCCAGCAGCACCCAAGCAGCGTAGGAGGGAGAGGGCTCAGGGGATAGCGAAGCTTCCTTAGATAGGCACCTCCTTTGAGATTTGATTGACGTGGCACTTACATACTGCAGTGATAGGCACCTTATAAATGCCACATCAGCCAGATAGACACCAGTGGCCAGCCAATAAGAGGACTTCACTAGAATGGGAGCGAATCAGACATTTTGGGCTTCATGCCACCACAGCACATGGCACAAATAGACTGTGTGAATATTACCATGGCTCAGACTCAAACCAAGGGGTCTCACTGGAGTCTGCCTAGAGCAGATTCACTGGGGGAGCCTAAAGAAAGCTCTCAGCTAGGTCAAGTGCTAAGCTGGGATCATCTCAGCTGGAAAGGTTCAACTAAAGCTTGTTGCCCATGAGTCCCAAAGTATTCAGCCATTCCTGGCAATTACAGAAACAGGTGGGGGCTGGAGAATATACCAGAGGGAATGTTCCTATGTTGGCTCAAGAGACAGTCTAGATAGCAACCTACAGTTGCAAGAAAGCCAGATGAAGAGAAATCATACTTTAAAGTGTATCTGAAGCAAACATGCTCCCAGTCCTGCCCAAGGCTGATTTAACAAGGATTGTTTAGCCTTCTCAAGAGCAGATTGATTAACATTATTTTTAAAAAATGAATTCAAGGATAATAGCAATTATCTTTACTAGTGTATGGGGTTGTTGGTTTGGTTTGGTTTTGTTTTTGGAAATTGCATATGGGACGCCATACAATAAAACCACAAATCAACCTGATGTCCAAACAGTGCCCAGGAGTCAGGGTAGCCAGCAAAAATATCAGCCAAGCTAAATTATACAATGAAGAGAAAAGAGGAAGAGCAAGAAGAAGAGAAAGAAGGAAAGAAAGAAGAGAGAAAGTAGAGGAGAGGGAGCACAAATACAGTGTTAGCACATGATGGAACGGTCTCCTCCCTGTACAATCAAAGTGCCCATCACAACCGTCTCATCTGTAGGTGATTCTCTGCTATGAAGTTGTTCTGGTTGATATTATCATTGCTCATTACATGTATCACAGAAACACCAGTGCTAGTGCTGTACAGACACATAGTAGAAGACAGTCCCTGCCACAAAGAGTTTCAAAGACAGACAAAGCGTGGGAGGGGAAACAAAAAAGCAACTGACTTTACTGCTGACTTGCAGCTCAGTAGCAGAGCTGGGAATGAAACCTACCTATCTGGAACCTATACCATAGCCACTGACCCACTCTGCTGTCTAAAGGTTAAGAGGGATTCTCCCCTGCCAGCACAAAAAGAAAGCCAGTGTCACTTTCCCTCAGGAGCAGGTATGCTATGGTGGTGTGAGTACAGGTCTAAGTTCAGGGAACTCACTCGGTTCAATCCTAGCTCTGACATTCACTTCCTATGGGACTCTGGGCAAATCACTTCTCACTGAAGCTCGGATTCTCTGTTACCTTACTCCTTATGAGGTCATTTACAGCTCCGCAGAGTGGGTGTCATCTGCTCTCATCAGTGCAAATGGAGAATTCTGGCTTCCCCTCAACAAACTTTTTGTAGTCTCTCCTAAGTGAAATGAGAACCCCCTAATCACCAAGTGGATTCACCAGGAAGAAAAGTGAATGAGCCCATTACTATTCCAACCAAGGGGGGGTACTGGTGTCTGATTTCAGTTGCGGGAAGGAAAGGGCACAATGATGAATGTGTCTATAGGAGATAAAACGGGCTACGTACAATGTATTTGTGGAGAGTTTTGCTGTATTTTTCTTCCAGCCAATTTACAACTAGGGGAAAAAAAAATCCCTTCCCAGCCCGTGTCCTGGAACATGGACAATAGCTGGAGGATTTGTACATCAGCCTTGGGAACTGCAGCTAGTACACAAGTTCCAGGAGTCAAGACGGAGACCTATAAATCCTATGGCAGGAGTCTCTTCAGAGCACTGTGGGGGCAGCCAGCAGCTGAGACACCTCTAGCGCGTCAACCCTGATCCAAGAAGGGGATTTCTCACGGCTTTGAGACTCCAGTTCATTGTGTGCTAGGACAGCAGGTGCCGGCTAACGGTGGTGATTCGCTCACTCCTGGCATTAAGTAATACTCCAGAGCTATTGGATTCAATGCCCAGAAAGTGCTTCCTGCCACCAGCCAAGACAATAGACAATAAAAGGGGTCAGCCCTCCATTCTGTGGCCTTGTGACCTTGGATGCTTTATAAAGAACATTTTTTTCCCTAGCAACTAGGAGAGGGAGATTTGCTGAGTTCTCTGGGCTTTTAAATCATTATTATTTCAAAGTTTTATTTTAAAACAAACAACAGTGATAGAAGGGGCTGGACCGACCACTCTGAAGGCCCCTATTTATCTAGAAGCAGGCCCAACAGCAGGCAAGCTTCCCCACACAGACTGTCACCCTGCCAAAGTGCCATTAGACTGACCCAGAGAGACCACCATGTTCCTCTTATGCATGGCACTCCAGAAGTATATTATTGGAGGTTTCTCTTCTGAACTGCAGGGGCTGGGCTGGATGAGTGGTACCAGACTAGAGGGACCAGTGTTCTGCTCTGATGTGACAATGTCTATGGCCAATGCCTGCACCAGGCTGGGTCACACGTGGTGGAACAAAATGTAGGCAAAGGAAAATGTAGAGAAGTGACAGGTCCATATTTGGAGACCTGAAGCAACTGGGTCAAATTCGTCCTCCGGGTAACTCAACACTTGGGGGAACTACCCAGGAATGACTGTGTCCCATTCATCTTGATGGTTCCATAAGACTTCCATACAACCATATGGAAGTCTTTGTGCCACAGACAATGCCTAAAGTAGGGATTATGGGAACACTTCACTTACTGACATCCCTGCTCACTAGGCAGTTGTCAACGATGCAGGTCTCTGTAAAGGGCACAGGGGCTTCTTTATGGTAAAGCAGGAACTTTGGGGCAGGGCTCATGCCTTTTCTATGCTCTGTAAAGTGACCAGCAGTGTTAGCCCCTCTATAAATAATCATCATGCAATATTAAGCCCAGTTCTGCTAATGCGGAAATCAATGGCAAAGCTCCCAGACTTAAATGGAAGCAGGATTTGGCTAATTGTGTGATGTTGCATGGACCTACTGCATTTTACAGTATCGAATCATGGTACTGGACTGTATTGTACTCAGTCCCCAGCACTGCATGGCATTATCTGATATTGCATTGTACTGTATTGCATTGCATTGGAGGATTGTATTGCACTTTATTGTATAGCAACACATTGTACTCTACTGTATTGCTTTTTGCTGGACTGTAGGGCACTGTATCTCACTCCACTGCTGGCCAGCCTGTCACTTTAATATTGGACCGTTGTAACTGCCTCCCAGGGGAACTGTGCAGATTAATTAGTTAATGTGGGTAACAGATTTGTGGCAGCAAACAACTGACATCCCAGTTGCTAACTAAACTCAGTTTTCTGCCGCTTCACTGCAACTCCACAGAAGTCAATGGGTTAAATTCAGCCCTGATGTAGGCAGACTCTGTTCCAATTGACCTCAATGAAGGTTGCATCTTTTTCCAACAGGGCTGAATTTGGTGCAGTGTTGGTGTAATGTGGCCTGTCCCTGGAATGTTCCTCAGCCAGTAGCACCACTTAACCCTATAAAAACAAGATGCATTGTATTGCACAATTTGTTTTTGTTGATTCCCAGTTGTTCTCTTTGCTTTTCAAGGCTCCAGTTTGCGGATCCCTTTCTGCCTTTCTCTCTTTGCAGAGTCTGTTTTGCAGGCATCAGCCTTTCCTCTCCTGTGTCCCTCAGATCATTAACTAGCTGCACTCACTCTCTCTCTCTCTTTTTTTTTTTCTTTTGAATGTATCAGGCTACTGGAATCAAAGAGGCATTTCAGTGACTCAGGCGTTTCCCATTGCCCTATTCCAGCATCCTCTACTCTTAACGCTGAGAGCTTTTCATGTCCTATTTGGAACTGATAGGAAGCCCTTTCATTGTTTCACTACATGGATATTAACACTGATGAAGGAAATGCTCCATCTGATAACAGAACCGTTGAAAAGAGCACCGTTTCCAAACGAGCAAACTCTGAGACAGTTGATTACTGCTGCCCGCACCGACTCAACCCTTCTTGCCTGGTCAGGCCAGGCAATAAGCAGGACCTGTCTCTCTTGCAGCCAACACTACTCTGGGATTTATTTATCCTTCTCTTTGAGGCCCTTCAGGAAAGGGGGATTTCCCCTGCCTGAGAAATATTCATTGATCAATTTTACTCTTCAGATGAGAACAAGCAGAAAGGCCACAATGACCCAAAGGATCCATTGGCTTATGGAGGTCAATAACATCAGTGAATTTAAATCTAGGATCGATATGGATCTAGTTAATGGCAATAGCTGAAGAGTAATATCTATGATGGGCAGGGCCGGCTCCAGGCACCCGCGTAGGAAGCAGGTGCTTGGGGTGGTCAATGGAAAGAGGTGGCACATCCGGGTCTTCGGCAGCAATTTGGCGGCAGGTCCCTCGGTCCCTCTCAAAGGGAAGGACCGGCCGCTGAATTGCCACCGAAGGATGAAGCGGCGCGGTAGAGCTGCCACCGAAGTGCCGCCGATCGCGGCTTTATCTTTTTTTTTTTTTCTTCCCCTTCTCCGCTTGAGGTGGCAAAAAAACTGGAGCCGGCTCTGATGATAGGACATGACGTTTTGTGGTTCAGGTGACTGATTCATGGTTCTTCTCTGCCCAGATGTTTCCAAGCTGCAGGTTATTTCTATTTAATGTAATTTTGCATTTATATGGCTATGTAAGCACCTTCCATCCCAGAATCTGAAAGCATCTTGCAAGCTTTAATTAATCAATCCTCACAGACCCTTCTGTACAGCGGGTAAGTACCATTATCCTCTTTTCAAGAAAGACAAACTGGAGCAGAGACAGAAAGACACGTGTGCTGAAGGTCACACAGAAAGTCATTAACAAAACCAGGAAAAGAACCCAGGGGTCCTGTTTCTCATTCTTGTGCTCCCAGAGGAGATCACTGCCTCCAAAACTTCCAGCCAAACTTTCAGCTTCCCTGGTCAAAAGGAGACCTGTTCTGGTCCCAGTCATGGCAGGTGAGTTTGCCAGCTATTCAGATACAATGTGCACAAGTGAAGTCAAGTTTCCCTTTTCAATAATATTTAATCTAGCCCTTGTCAAAGGAAAGTTCAGTGTCTAAATATCGGTCCCCTTATTTTCATTTTCTCTCTCTGTGCTCCTTGAAGACAGAAGCCTTGCCCATCTTAAGAGGAGGATGTGATAATCTGGGTCCTGACACTGAAAGGGGAGAACAGAAAGTTGAAACCCCCAAAAAGAGCAGTTGAACCAACTGATTACATTTTTATAGTACAATAATACAGTATGTATTGAGTAAGGGTCTTTATATGAAAGTTTGTAATGTTCTGAACTTGATGGTCATGATGCGATATGTATACAGACTGTGATGATGAATCATCCATTGTCCAACCCAGGAAAAGACAATGATAGACCATTAGAGTTCACGGAAATACAGTACAACATCCCAGCTATCAATTTTCCCTCTCTGAATAAACCATGAGTCACTGTGGACAAAGAGGAGTGGGGGAAAAAAAGAAAGGAAAAAGGCTTTTAGAAACAGGCTTGGGACTAAGACTTTTTATCCAGAACTTGAGGGATGGACTCAAGACAAGAGGCTGTCCAGGAACGCTGGTTCCCCCTATCCTAGCGTTTATGCTGGGAAACCGTTTGAAGGCAATAGGTAACTTGTATTAGAAGAGGGATTTTATCTAATATGGACATGTAAAGCCCAAGGGTTCTGTGTAGCTGGTATATGTTTGCTCTCACTATTTCATCTTTGTCATGGTATAACTCCCACTCTGAACCTTAGCGTCCAAAAGTTGGGGTACCAGCATGAATTCCTCTAAGCTTAATTACCAGCTTAGATCTTGTAGTGCTGCCACCAACCAGGACTTGCAGTGCCTGGTACACTCTGGTCCCCCCAAAACCTTCTCTGGGGACCCCAAGACCCCAAACTCCTTGGGTCTCACAACAAAGGGAAATAAACCATTCCCCCTCCCTTCCTTTCTTCCTCCCAGATCCTCCCCTTCCTGGGTACACTAGGAGATCACTGTGATTCAAACTCCTTGAATCTTAAAACAGAGAGGAATGTCACCTTCCCCCCTCCTCTTTTCCCCTCACCAAGAGGTAATACAGATTCAAGCTCCGTGAATCTAAAACACAGAGGAATTCCACCTTCCCCCCTCCCTTCCCTCCTTTCTCCCACCAATTCCCTGGTGAGTACAGACTCAATTCCCTTGAGCCTTAACAAGGGGAAAAATCAATCACGTCTTTTAAAAAAAGAAAAGCTTTTAATAAAAGAAAGAAAAAATAAAAATTGTCTCTGTAAAATCAAGTTGGAAAATGTTACAGAGTCTTTCAGCTTACAGACACTAGAGAGAAGCCTCCTCCCAGCACAAATACAAATTAAAATCCTTCCAGCAAAATACACATTTGCAAACAAAGAAAACAATCAAAAGACTAAAACCGCCTTATCTACCTAGTACTAACTATTCTGAACATATAAGAGACTGTATCAGAGAGAGTGGAAAGAAACCTGGTTGCACGTCTGGTCACTCTCAGAACCCAGAGAGAACAATGCAAAACCCCAAAAAACCAAACAAACAAAGGCTTCCCTCCACTGAGATTTGAAAGTATTTTGTCTCCTGATTGGTCCTCTGGTCAGGTGTTCCATGTTCACTGTTTGTTAACCCTTTACAGGTGAAAGAGACATTATGACAATCTTTGAATTGGTGTTTTTTCTATTCAATAAACTTTGTGTTTATTTTTCTCCCCAGCAGGCCTCTGGTGTGCAAACTATGTGGAGTGTGTGCGCCAAACTCAGCTGGTATCTAGGGCGCGGGTTCCAGGCCTTCAGGGGTGGCAAACCAGACAGGAAGGGTTAAGTGGCTGGTACTTGGGAAGGACAGAGCTGGGAAGGCTCGAGACTGGAGGGGCTTCTGCAAAGAGTAACTAGGCTGCTGGAAGCCCAGGGGAGACCTTGTGCTCAGGGGTATGCTACTGGTGTCAGGGAATTGAACCATAGCTGCACAGCACAAAGATCCCCCAGAGTTACAGGGCAGGCGGTGACAGGACCCTTTACTGTTCTGGGTGGGCTCAACAGTGTCATAGAGGGTAAATGCAGAGCTGCTAAAGGAAGGGACACCAGAGCCTGAATCCCTCTGTCATCTTTCAAGGCAGGGAAGTTTGCCTAGCTCATGCTGTCCCTGTTCTGTGGATAGCAGTCAACTAGTGCCTTCCCCCAGCGCTAAAGTCACACAAAAAGTTAAAAAAATCTTGTAAGTCTTAAGCAAAACAAGTGGCCCCTCCCTTGTCAGTATCCGAGTCCTTCCCCTTGATAAGGCACAACAAATGGCTTGATTATCACAGGAAAAGGCATACATCAGCCTGCCTAATGTGTACCCGTTTTTACTGCCGTTGAGCACACAACTTGGGCATTTGATCGCTCAAGAGGCCAGTGAGGCCCTTAACCTGGGGATAGGCACACGGACTTGCCCCACTGAATAAGACCCAATTGCCCTTCTAGTCCCATGTCCTGACTCCTACAGTGGCCAGTACCAGCTGCTTCAGAAGAACGTGTAAGAACCCTACTGTGAGTAGATGTGGGATAATCTGCCCCCCACGTTAGCTCTCATCCCAGTCCCTAGTAGCTAGGGATTGGCTTAAACCCTGAAGCAGGAGGTTTAATGTCCCTTACAAGATGTTGCTATCATAAATACCTGACTAGCACCCCCTGCTGTAGTCCCTACTCACCAAACGTATATGCTTTCGAACACCCGCTTGTGTTCTGAAGTCAGGCCCCACCATTATTAATATTTGTTAGCACCCCTTTGCTCACACCATTTCTCTTTCCATAGCTCTCTGCTCTTCAAAGCGATGAGACGGGGTTTGATTGTTGAGAGTGTTTTGTTGTATCCTAAAGGTCTCTCCAAAGCTGGCTGGGCCCCTCAGTTTTCTGTCCATCCTGAAAGTCATTTCCTTTCACTGTGGCCGCTCTAATCAATTAGCTGCCTATAAATAGCCTTGCTGATTTCACTATGACATCCTCAGTGCATTGTCACTGCCAACTTCCTTCTCTACCTGGGGAGCTGTTTTTTTCCACAGATCAGAAAAAGCTCCAAGGGAGGTTAGGGGAGGGACAGCGAGAGGGTGGAGTGGGCGGTTAGAGACCTGGTGTTCTGCTCAGTTAATGGCTCCAGTCTCCGGTGTTACTTTCCACTATGTGCCAGGCCCCTCCCTCACGAGGAAGCTATGTGGAGTGCAAAGCTGCTGCTGCCCTAAATCATTCATCATTCCTCTAAATATCTGGACCAAATACCCTAGCACAGCAGAATGGTCCAGTCCTATGAAGTGCTGAGCACCTGGAATTCCCCAGGCAGGCCCCCTTATGAACAATGGTTTCCTGGCCTCAGAGCTGCATACAGGCAAAGCCTCACAAGACACAGAATCCAATCCCTCCCCTCAGTAAGATGCTTGAGTTAGCATCTAACCACCCTTGGGTGACCAGAGTTGAAGCACCCGGTAATTGGTGATAGGATACTCTCACAAGATTTGGAGGGGCCCTTTATAATGGGACTGCCAGACCAGACCCATGGTCTATGTAGTCCAGTATCCTCTGTGCAACAGTGGCCAGAACCAAATGCTTCCAGGGAAGATGCAAGAAACACCAGACGAAGCAGGTATGAGATAGTCTGGCCCCTAGGAAGATCACATCCTTATCTCTAATGGCTCAAGGTCAGCTTAAACCCTGAAACTTTAGGTTTTATATCCCTTCCAAATATTTTTTTAGTGTTGACTATTAATTCCAAATATTCTTGTTATCCACATAGTTTTCCAATTCCTTGATCATCTTGGTAAATTCTTGGCCTCAGTGACATGCAGTGGCAGTGAGATCCACAGTCTCATTATGTGCTGTGTGAAAACCTATTTCTTTTGATCAGTTTTGAATGTGCCATTTTTCCATGTCCTTGTGTTAGGCGACAGGGAGACCACAAGCTCCTGATCTACCTTCTCTATACTTTTAAATTGCAGTGCCTATGGCCGTTGCCCTCTCCTTAAAGTCCCTTCACAAAGACTGTTCCCAGCTAATTCATACGGCTGACTAAGCAGAGAGGCAGATGGGGATAACCTGAGATTTACTTCATCTATTTATAATATCAGAAAAATGCATATATGTGCCTATGAACATTGCACACATTCTATTGTATCCCTCTCTCCTCATACTTCTTATATCCTTGTTGTCTGAGACTGTAGTGTAAATTATTTGGGGCAGGGACCATATTTCATTGTCTCTCTAGAGCACCCAAAACAATGGGCTTCCCAAACCTGATCTGGCCCTCCGGGCACTACTGCAGTATAAATATTAAATAATAAAAATGGTTACCTGAACTTGAGCCAAACGTCTTGCTTCTCCAGAAGTGGAGTGGAAATCTCACCCTTGCAGTCTGCTCAGGAGATTTATGCTTCATGCTCTTCGTCGGGCTAGAACTACCACAAGTACTGACTTTCTTTACAATGCTTCGGCCCTTCCACTTCAAGCTGGAATCAAAAGGGAAAAAGAATTAAAACAAAACATTAACAGACTGTTGCCAAACTTCAAAAGAGGCCCAGTTCCAGTTCTGGATGGAGATTTGGGGGGTTTCTTAATAACACTTTACACTTCTATAGTTTCCATCAGAGGATGCTATCAGTATGCTTGGCAAGCAGTTAATTAAGTTTCACAGCAGCCTTTTCCCACATGGTTGAAGGGAGGCTCAGGGCGCTGAAGAGACTCACTCATGGTCACACAGCTAGTCAGAGACAGGACGAGAACCTATATGACCTGGTTCCATGCTCTAACCACCATACCATGCTCCCTTCTTTCTTAGCTTAACATGAAGGGATGCGTTCAACCATCTCTAATGATTCTCCACCCTCAGAAAGTGCCCAAGGGACTGTGTGTTTGGTACATGAAGAAACAAACTTACTTTAAGCACCAATAACATTCCTGAGTCTTTGAGCCACCAGCACCATCGCACATAGGAGAGAAAACTAGGAACCTTTTTGAGATTTGAGCCCTGCAACACTTTGCTGGTGAGAACTTCCTTCCGGTTGTGATACATATCTACAGTGGGTCAGCCTTGTCTATTGAATAACCTAGTGCTCCTGCAGGGAGTCAGCATTTTTGGCAGTTTTCATGGTTTGCCCCATGGAAACGTGTAGCCAAAGCTAACCAGCCTTTGGTGCTTACTTGGGCACCATGATCCATCAACTTTGAAGGATGCCATTTCTTCCTTCACCCAAAAACCAAACCAAACCAAACCAAATCCAATTATTAATCATCAGAATTTACAGCTCAGGGAAACTAAACGTAGGGCAGATGTTGCACTCAGCCAGCTGGGGCTCTCTCTTTTGCCATCATTTCTGTCTATCAATACACAAGAGATTAACGTGGCAAAACATTGTCACGTTATACTGAATTTGTTATAAAGTTCAACTGCTGCAGTTATTGCATTCCGAATCAAAATTAACAGACGAGCTTGTTGTTTATTATCCTGGAAATGCAGGAAATAAAGTAGATAAAAACAAGGGAAAAAACATGAAAATTAATAATTATCCATCAACATTCACTTAAAAAAAAAAAAAGGATCTTTTCAAGGCTATTTCTCTATTACCAGATCTCCCAATTGTGTCATGGACCCATCTGTTTTGCCAGCAGTAACTTAAGGTGTCAAGACTGAGATGCCCCTTTGATCAGCTCCTTGGTGCATTTTCAGTGCACTCTGGCCAGCCCTTGAAATTGATCAATTTCACCACCAGCAACTAAACAACACACAACAAAAACATCAACCCAGGAACCAAACCCTGCAACAAACTCTGTTGCCAAATCTGTCCGCATATCTATTCAAGGTACAGCATCATAGGACCTAACCACATCAGCCACACCATCAGGGGCTCGTTCTCCTGCACATCTACCAATGTGATATGTGACATCATGTGCCAGCAATGCCCCTTTGCCATGTACATTGGCCAAAGAATAAATGGACACAAATCAGACATCAAGAATTGTAACGTTCAAAAACCAGTAGAAGAACATTTCAGTCTCCCTGGACATTCAATAACAGACTTAAAAGTGGCAATTCTTCAACAAGAAAACTTCAAAAACAGACTCCAACGAGAAACTGCAGAACTGGAATTAATTTGCAAACTGGACACCATTAAATTAGGACTAAATAAAGACTGGAAGTGGACAGGTCCAGTGATGAGCTGCCAGAATATTAATAACTAGCTCTCTACTAGGTCTTCGGCGGCACTTTGGTGGCAGGTCCTTCAGTGCCACCAAAGACCCGGAGCGAGTGAACGATCCGCTGCCAAAGTGCCACCGTCGCCCGGTGAGTACAAGCCTGAGACCCCCCCACCCTAACTGCCCCTCAGGGTCTCACCCCCTACCAAACTCGCCCGCTCCCTGTCCCCTGACTACCCTGACCTCATCCCCCACCATTCCAACAGACCCCAGGAACTCCCATGCCTACCCAAAACCCACCCCATTCCCTGTCCCCTGATCACCACCCCCCAGAATCTCCACCCCCTCCAACTGCTCCCTGCCCCTTATCAAACCCCCTCCTCCCAGCCCTGGCCTGGCCCCCTTACAATGCTGCTCAGGGCACCGTGTATCGATGCTGGGCGGCCCGCTGGAGCTCGCAGCCCCACCCCCTTACCTTGCCGCTCAAAGCGGCTGGAGCTGCAGAGATGCCCAGGAGCGGTCCAGAGCGCTGGCGCTGAGCTCTGCGAGAGGGGGGAAGGTGGGGAAGGGGCCAGGGAATCCTCCCCAGCCGGGAGCTCAGGCGGGCCAGACAGGATGGTCCCGTGGCCTGGACGTGGCCCGCGGGCCGGAGTTTGCCCACCCCTTTAACAACCTGTTCTAAACCGGCTTCTAAATTTAACAACCGGTTCACGCGGACTGGCTCCAGCTCACCACTGGATAGGTCACTACAAAAGGTAATTTTCCCTCTGCTGATACTCACCTTCTTCTCAACTGTTGGAAATGGGCCACCTTGATTGCATTGGCCTCGTTAGCACTACAAAAGTAATTTTCCCTCCTTTGATATTCATCCCTTCTTGTCAAGGGTTGAGAATAGGCCACTTCCATCATAACTAAACTGGCTCGTTAGCACTGACCCCTCTACACTTCGTAAGGCAACGCCCATCTTTTCATGTGCTATAATATATATTCTGCTTACTGTATTTTTCACTCCATGCATCTGATGAAGTGGGTTTTAGCCCATGAAAGCTTATGCCCAAATAAATTTGTTAGTCTCTAAGGTGCCACAAGGACTCCTCATTGTTTTTGCTGATAAAGACTAACAAGGCTACCACTCTGAAACAAACAGTAAGTCCTGGGAACTCTTCTGCTGGCAGTGGAACCTTTGGTTCTGACTGTTGGATTCCAACATGGGTGATAAAACACTGCAGGCAAATGGCCAGAGGTTCCGTCCTGAATGCTCCCAAACCATTTCAGCACGGCATCTCTTCCACAATGAGACCATGGCTGGGTTCAGCCAGAGATTTCACAAACTAAATGCTCTGACCAATCATTTTGCCAGAGCTAATTCCCATAAGGATAAAATGAAGGTGAGGGATTCCACCCCACCCCCAATTTGTGTTAATGGTGAAGATCTGTCATGTTTCTACTTCTGACCTCTGGGCATGTAGGGTTTCCTGCCTCCTCCTTCTGGCCAGGCAATTACCATCTGGTACTTAGAGAGTTTCCTTTTGCCCAGCTCCTTTCCATTGTTCTGGAGCCAGGCAACAACTAAGTGCCTCAAGGTCACTTCACACCAACTGTCTGGTGGGTAATAATCTCTCCTCAGAGTGGCTGGGCAGAGGCCGAGAAACATCTTGCTCTGATGTTTACAACTCCATGTTTGATCAGGGATCCTGGGAAACAGCTCATTGCCTTTCCCAGGAGAGAGGCAGCCTGACCTCATGCTCAAAGCACTGGGAGTAAGGAAATCCTGAGCATTAACCCCTGACTCTGGTGCTGACTCCCTGCGTGGGCTCCAGCGAGTCACTTAACCTTCCTGCAGGCCACAATCACCCCTGGAGTAAGCAGGGCAGTGGAAGCTGAAGTTTCTGACACCACAGCTTTATCTGGGCCTTGGTTCAGTTTCCTGCACTGTCACATGAAGAGGGGGATGCTCAGCGAGGGGTTGAGAGATGAGTGAGTTGAAAAGGTAAAGTGCTACTTATGAACATATCCGAGTGGAAGGTGCACCTCACTGCCCTGCGTTAGCTCCCCCAGGTCCCCATACGAACTAGCTAAGTGAACCAAGCATCCTCCTCCTCCGCTGCTCATTCTGGTAATTATTTTTCTCTCAGCATTTGCTACAGCAGGGCTTCTCAACCTTCTTCCTTCTGAGTCCCCCCGGCCCCCTCCCGCCCCCCAATATGCTATAAAAACTCCATGGCTCACCTGTGACATGACTACTCTTTTTCTGCATCTCCAGTAGATTAAAAGCAGTTTTAAAGTGAGTGTTATACCATTGAACACACACACATAATAGAAAAGGCAAATATAGGTAAAAAATTATTATTTTGCATATTATTTTGGTTTTACTTAGTCATGTGTGAAACTTGTTGCTGGTGCTGACCCACAGGCTGGGTGGCCAGCTGAGGTGAGTCAGGGAGTGGAGGTGACGCCCACCTTTCCAAGCCCCACAGCCCAGGGCTCAAGCCGAAGCCCCACCCTGTTGCCTGGGGCTGAAGCCCGGTTTGTTTTGGCAGACCCCTGCTTGAGAACCACTGTGCTACAGGACCATGCTGCTACTCTAGTAGAACAACAACAGTCATGAGGGATCTGGCCCTAGGGAACAAGAGAAACTCAGGAGGGCTGGGCAGAGAGGGAGAAGGGAGAGAGCACCTCACGGCACTGCTTGGTACTTGGAGTGGCCCTGACAGGTGCTGTCTTTAGTCCAAGGGAGGATTAGCACGGGCATTAGTGGGAGGAGAATGAAGTGGATGGAACAACTGGGGTGGGTGTCCTGGAACCCCCCAACACAGAAACCTGAACTCTAACACGCAGTGGGAATGCCCTCCTGTGGTGATTGCATGGGCTTCTCCACTCACCTTGTTTCCTGGTGGCATATTTAGCTGGATATTCCATTGCTAGGCTCATGAGCTGACAGCAGCACACACCCAAATGCTGCTCATGGAAAGTCTGAATTTCAGCAATGTTCCTCTCCTGAGGGCCTGAGAGGGAATCCAGAAAGTACAGTCTCTTTTTCCAAGGCCTGACTTTGAAAAACAACAATCAGGGCAGGCCCAGCACATGAAGAAAGCTTTCCACTGTCCATGAAACACACTTAACATCCCATCACAGGCAGCAGCTATGTGTCAACAAAAAGGATATTTAGAATGCATGTGAAAGCGAAGGGCTGACAGTCCTGGCTAGAGATGAGTGTAGTACGCACAGGTTCTATGCAAGGTTCCCACACATAGCTCTGCCAATGCACCTTATGCATGATCTGCATCACCCCCTGCTCTTCCAGTCCTGGCCTCTCCCCATACAGCTCTGCTAATGCACAGTAGACTTGACCTTGTGGAAGTAGAGAAAGCACCTCCTGCTATTTTAGTCCTGATATCCCCACAATAGCTCTTATCAATGCCCTTCAATCCTGACCCACAATATTTCCCACTGTTTCAGTGCTAGATTCCCAGCATAGCTCTGCCAATGCGCTCCAGCTCTGATTTACAGTCCTCTCAGCTATTCCAGTCCTGCTCATGCTGCAGATTCATAGACTCAGATTCCAAGGCCAGAAGGGACCACTGTGATTATCTCATCAGACCTCCGTATAGTACAGGCCAGTGAACTTCCCCAAAACAATTCGCAGAGCAGATCTCGTAGAGAAACAGCCAATCTTCATTTTAAAATTGCCAGTGCTGGAGAATCCACCACAACCCTTGGCAAATTGTTACAAAGGTTAATTACTCTCACGGCTAAACATTTACACCTGATTTCCAGTCTGAATTTGTCTAGCTTCAGTTTCCAGCCATTGGACCATGTTATACCTTTCTCTGCTAGTTGAAGAGCCTTATCACATATGGGTTCCCCATGGAGGTACTCCTAGACTGAGCTTCTTGAGAAGCTACTGCATACTCTAGTAGGGATAGGTAGGCAGTGTAGGCCAGGTTCCAGTATGCAGTATAGGAAAAAAGCTACTTAGCGTGGAAACAAGCACAGAGCAGTCCACTCCAGAAGAAGGTACTGTATTGTCTTGGAAGTTGCGTTGCATAGCTTTGCTGCTAGAGACACGGTCCTTTCATTGGGGCTGCACTGTATTTATGACCCACGCCCCTAGCACAGACAGCATCGGGGGAGGATACATTGTACAGTGGATATTTTGGCATGGACATAGACTGGTTAATCACCAGTTCAAATCCAGCCCGTGGTAATGATTGACAGCCATTCCCATCTGATGGCTGTACAGTGGCACTGGCTTCTGTGAAATGAGTTGGGTGAGTCTCAAGTCCAATTCCAAGTGGGCAGGTGTCCAAGTCTCCCCACAATTGGCCCCCCTGCTGATCAGCTCAGCAGAGAGACCCAGGATTGAATGGGTCATGCAGATTGAAGTTCCCTCCAATACCAGAGCTGGGGAGCCTGTAAGGCTGAGGGAGACAGATTGGTGGGAAGGGCTAGGGAAGGGAGGGAGATGTTTGCACTACTACTGCCCGTGCTGTGTGTGTTCTGTTGGGAGAGCATTTCACTCTCCAAGGCTGTCAGTGCAGCACCTTTCTCCAGTATGGAATTATCCTTTCATGCTCTCCATTCCAGTCATTCAGACAAAGCAAGCACGTCAGTCAGTGTCACCAACTCTCCCAACTTTATCTCAAGTCTTGTGATATTTTGTTTTTCTTAAAGCCCCAGCCCCTGGAGTCCTGTGATTACGTGAGACGCTTAGCATTCTTTCTTTTTTTAAAGTAGGTTTCTAGCCCTCCTGATTGCAGAGTAAGGCTTGAAAAAACAAACTCTACAGCTCAGAAATCAGAATGCAACGAAAAATAACCCCCAAATTATTTTTTAGATCTCATTATTTTTAAGCCAATCATATAATTCTGGGGGCCTGACTGATTTCTGAATGCTTGAAATTGGCAATACTGTTCTGCACGGGGATCATTTTTCTCCTCCCCTAGAGAAAATGGAAATTTACCCCTGAATACAATCCTAGATGCGCAAAATGGAAATACAAAATGTAATAGTGGCGGAGACGGGCAGGGCCGGGTCCATCTATCTGACTTCTGGAGGGGCCAATATAGATGTGATTGTTGGCAGCTTTGGGAAGGAGGCTGGCTGGCTGGAGACGCTGGTGGACGAGACCCTTTGGTGGATGGCCAATGACAATACAAACCCTCCAGTGAAATCAGAGGATCCTTTGCATATTCCCCAAGAAGCCCAAACACCACAGCCTTGTTGATCAGCCCACACGGGCCCTCCCTCTCCAGCCATGGCCAGCCTTAAACATGTTTCCACGCAGCTGGAGGGAAACCCCAGCTGCAGTCCTGAAAAATAACAAATAATAAAAGTGGCTGTGAGCAGCAGCGGGGCTGGCAGGAAACATTCCCAGTAGCACCTGCTTCCTGAGTGCGACGTTTATTTGATCCCCTGGCACCATCTGGGCCATGCCCCACTCTTTGTTTTTATTAAGAGTTTAGAAAAACAATTCAGCTTTGACTAATTGCTCTTTAAGGTTTTAGACTCACCCTGTCTCCTCCCCCCAACTTCCTCTCCCACCCCGTTACCCTCATTTGATGCCCTCTCCACCCTCTCTCTGTCTCTCCATTCCCATTTCCCCCTCTTCCCACCCCCCTCCTTGCTCCCCCACTTCCCGCTCTGCAAGACACACAAACTCCTCTATGCTTTCATTTCCCAAGAAGCCCCTTTTGCCTCCAAACAGCCAGCCGAAAGGGGCGGGGGATGTAGGATCTCTGTGAAGCATGAGAGATTCTCTGTGTCCTGTTCCAGGATGGCTCCTTCCCTGCCCCTGAAGGCAGCCGCAGTACAAATGCACCAGCCTGTTACTGTGAGTCACAACATGTCAGATGAGTCACGATCTGTCGCAGCACAACAGGAGTTACTGCTGTGGGTGGGTGAGGAGCAACTGGAAGTCAATGCTAATTTACAGTTGAGTCTCTACACAGTTGGGGAATGCCCCAGGGGCATCTAGCTTTGGAAACAAACTGATATTAAGACACAGTGCTGGAAAGGGAGTCAATCACTCATGATCCACAGCTGATTCCTGGGCCCAGATCTTCCTCCCTGGAAAATAAGTGAGGAATTACATGCCTTACTCAGCTGCCTGCAATCTTTGCAGCATCAGAGCATTGGTGGCAATTGTTATTCCTCAGCACTCCTGTGATCCCCATATCCTCACCTGATGGGTTTAGCAGGATCAACCACAAAGACAAAGAACCAGAGGAATTCCGGCTGGCTGTTGACATTTATTGTGAAGACTTTGCAATGGCAGTATCCCTCCCTAATTACCGCAGCATGTGGATCTGCAGACAATCCATTCTCATGTAATTAGCAGACCACATATAGCATTTTCCCTCTTGACCCCTCAAACTTCAGTGCAATATTTGTCGCTTCTCTCTCCTCTCCCTTTC
The DNA here is from genome assembly GCF_025201925.1 of Gopherus flavomarginatus. Classification (NCBI taxonomy): domain Eukaryota; kingdom Metazoa; phylum Chordata; order Testudines; family Testudinidae; genus Gopherus; species Gopherus flavomarginatus. The sequence continues at coordinate 23,972,014 of NC_066622.1, read as the reverse complement.
GCACATCAATAGAACTTCCTGTCTGAGATCTCAAAGCACCATTTAGCATTTCTACTCCCACCTTCCAGTCCAAAAAGAGCCAGTGGCCCCATTTCCTTGCTCATTCCTAACAATCACTTCCTGCTCCATGATCCCTGTGATTATTTGGAGCACATGGACTGCTGGGGAGCTGGGATTTCCTTTCCTGGAAACCCAGCAGGCTCAGCTTTTCTGTTCTCTCATAGTCGCCTGTGTAACTAATTATCGTTGTGTTTACGCCTCATGATACGTGCGCACAGATAAACAGACATGAAAGCTCCGAGTACCTTTCCCAGTCCTGGAATCAGAACCAGTTCCATACGGTAACCACAACAACAAATAACGTTACACCTTCTTCTGAGCACAGGGTCCCATTCTGATTCCAGTCTTGCCCTTGTGCTGTGCAGCAGCAGTCAGGGGCCTCGAGGGCCAGCTTTCCAGTTGAAGAGAAACCAGTGATACAGGCTCTGGGTATACGCTAAGCATAACTTGCTTTACTGGAAAGCAGCGCTGAACTGAGATGGTCAAACAGCCTGCAGGGCAATGCCTTCTTCAAAGGATCTCAGCCAAAACAAATGCCCAGTTCCCAGGAGACAACACTATCAAAGACTAGACTCTAATCAAAGCCCCAAGCAGACAGCAAACCCCCTGCTGCTCATACAGCTCCCTTGTCCACAAACTGCCTCTACACAAAACCTTGCGTAACTCCAAATTAACAAAAACCTAGCGTGTCTTGTCTTCCCAAGAGCCAAAACTTGCTCACACAGTAAGGAAAAGAACTTCAATGACTACGTGCAATGGCAGGTGATGCCTGCCACAAAAACCATCACCCCACTCCCTAGATTATAGGTATTATCCTGCCTGAAACAAGTTACCTGCAGGCCCATGGAGGAGCAGGGGCGTGCACACTGAGAAGGCTCCACTAAAAGGATGGATAGTGAAAGTCCCTCTCTGAGAGAGGCAGCTTACATTAGTGATGAGCTGAGAGGGTCCTAACTCAGAAAACCTGGAGGTGGAGTTTGACAACCTGAGTGTTCAAGGGAGTTTGGATCGGAGATGTCGGTATGGGGCTATCCCTACTTACTTCATGACGGACAGTCAGACTCAACAGACATTTAGTCTAGTCATAGATTTCCTCCCCCTTTTTCAGAATCCATTGTCCTGGATGGGGAAAATGTTACAGACTTTAATAAATACAAATCAATGACTGGGTTCCTAGGTGCATGGAAGAGGTGCAAGTATCCATCCAATCCCTCCAAGCAAACCAGTCCCACGAGGACAGACTGCTACTTGCCTGGGAAAGCATTAGCACAGATCCCAAACAATGACTATTTAATAGGGGGCTGACCCATCCCTTGTGATTACTTGCTAAAGCTTTACTTAGGAAAAAGCACAAATGTCAGGACACTGATTCTCCAAGCCAAACCCACATTCATTGACCACTTTCAGCATTCCTTTCTCCCACAAGGCTGGCATTGCCAGATCTGGCAATTGAGGGCATTCGGCACATAAAGCGGAGCAAAACAAGTGTGAGCCCCTGGAATATAGCAGCCACATGAGTAACCAACAGCACAGGGCCTGTGAAGAGCAGATCGTGCCAGTCAAACTGGAAAGCAATTTTCAGTCTAATTACAAAGTTAGTTGAGTGGCTGGGTACAGCCATTGGATTGGTTTGGAATTAGAAAAATTAGATCAAATAGACTTGACAATGACACCTTACAAAAGAATGATTGCTGGCTGAGGGGCCATAAGGAAAGAGTGATTATTATGAATGAGACTGGGATGGAGCGTACAATGTGGTCCCTCACGGGGCAATGCAGGGTCCAGGTTGGTTTAAATATCTTCATTCATGATCTGGAAGAGGAAGTGAATGGCGCATTGACTAAACTGACAAAGGACATGAAGCAAGGGCAAGTTCTAGAAGTCCAGGAAAAGGGGGGAGAGAGATCACAGAAAGTCGCCAAATGAGACTGAACCTGGAGAAATGCAAGAGACTTTTGGTGACGGGGAAATAACGCAAAGCACAGATATCTAGTGGGAGGAAAGTGTTTGGGAAGCACTAATGCCATGAAATATCAGACTGCTAGACACCTAAAATCATGGACTGAACAGAGACACTGGCTTTATGGCTTATTACAACATTCTGTAACCCACTAACCCCCTCTTTTCGTCCTAGGCCTGCAGAGGTGTTAACAGGTCACTCTACCCTGAATGGTCCCTTGCAATATATGCAAACTACTTATGCTAAACAATTTGTTGCACCTTGCATTTTGTTGTGAGTTCCATTCCCAGCCCTGCAGAAGAGCTGTGTGTGGCTGGAAAGCTTGTCTCTCTCACCAACAGAAGTTGGTCTAATAAAAGATATTACTTCACCCCCATGTCTGTGTAATATATCAATAGGGTGCAACAGAGGGCAGTAAAGTAGACAGGGGCTTAAAATGAAGTTGGGGTGGAGGGAGCAGCAAAAAATAGCCAGAGTGGAACAGGACTGGGGGGCTGGAAACAGGCTATATTTTCAGAGGTGAACTATATTATGGATGTGGGCAGAAGCAAGGAGATATTGTGTACAGGGAGCTACATATAATCAGGGACCTGACATTTATCCTTATACGTTGCCAGCTTGGCCACCTACAGAATACTGCATGTGGTTTTGGGCACGACAATAGGAGAAAGACATTGACAAATTGGAGGAGAGAAACAGATGGTTAAGGCTTTGGAGGCACTGGCCTACCAGGGAAAGTGCAAAGCAGTACAGCTTGGAGGAGAAATGACTGAGAGGTGATTTGGTGGGGATCTTCAAACGTTTCAAGGAATGGAGAGGGGAAGAACCATTTACTGGGGGCAGAGAAGCGAAATTGTGGGATGAAACTCAAAGGGAGATTTCGGCAGGACAGCAGATGTTGCGAAACTTTACACTGGAGTAGACTCTGGAACAGTCTCCCAGGGGAAGTCTCTGAAGTAGAGCCTGTAGGAAATTCTCTGAAGAAACATTACACAAAGTAAAACTATTTTCCCGTGCTTATTCTCCCCCCACCACACACACCCCAGTTCCTTACATCTCCTTGTCAATTGCTGGAAATGGGCCGCTTTCATTACCACTACAAACAGTTCTTTTTCTCTCCTGCTGATAACAGCTCACCTTAACTGATCACTCTCCTTATAGTGTGTGTGGGAACACTCGTTCTCTGTGTATATATATCTCTTCCTACTGTATTTTCCACTACATTCATCCGATGAAGTGGGGCTTTAACCCACGAAAGCTTATGCTCAAATAAATTTGTTAGTCTCTAAGGTGCCACAGATTAGTCTCCTGTTCTTTTTTTTTGAAGAAACACAGTTTCTCTGCCATGTGGACTGCCTGGGACCCAGGATCCCACACTTCCAGGGTCCACAGTTCTGAGGCAGCTCTGCTATGTGGCCTGCCCTGGGACCAGGGACCTCAAGCTTCTGGGGTCTCCAGCCCTGAGGCAGTGTACATGGCAAGGCTGCCCTGGAGCTGCAGACCCTAGGAGCCCTGGCAGCTGCTGAGTAAAACTGACATTCTTCTTCATTTCATCTCTGCAACAGAATGTCAGTTTTACTCAGCAGCTGCTGGTCCTGCAAGTTTATTTCAAAATTTCCAGTTTGTAAGAAATTTTGGTTTCACTTTGATCCGGAACAAAACCAGATTCCAAAACTGATCATAAACCAGAAACCACAAGTTTCAGCTAGCACTAGTCTGAAGCCCCATATCAGGAGTTATTCAAAAGCTGGCTTGACAAAGCACTGAGGAACGTTCTACTGGGGAGAATCCGGTAAGGTGGCAGGGGAGTGGACAAGATGAGCTCACTGGGCTCTTTTGTCTCTACATGTATGAATCACTGCTATAGCGGTACTACTTATTACTTCATGGAGGTCAGCACACAGTCACCATCCTACCTTCAATACACACAAGCCATCTGCCATTTCATTTAGCAGTGGGGTTTTGGCTGCATATCTGTTTGCCTCTGTTTAATGAGCTTCCTGTTCACGCCTAGCAATCAAGCTATGGATGGGAAGGGATGTGCTCTACAGGAGAGGAATTAGCCCAATGGTTAGAGCACAAAAGGACCAGGGCTTAGGAATTCTGGGGTCTATTCTGGGCTCTGATGCTGACTTTCTGTGAGACCTTGGGAAAGTCACTTCACTGCTCTTTTGCGAATCTCAGTTTCCTTAGTGTAGCTTTACCATCCCACCTGTGCTGAGGAGGGAATGCCACTGAATAAAACTTAGTTCCCATAACCCCCCCCACACACACACACACACACCCTTTTACTGGAAGTCAGATGGCATTTTAAAGCTCTAGGACTGTACATACAATACAGGGCTTTCTTCTCAGGTGACCACCAATTCACCTGATGCACTCACAGGATGAATAGCTCATTTTCTGTCTCCACTCATCTCCCCTTCAGTTGAGCAACAGCTCTACTACCCTCTGCGGAGCAATGAGGGTTCTTGTCCACAGTTTGGATCTTCACGCTTGAAAGGAGCCCGGATTTCTCTACCTGAATGTACAGCCCTTTCCCCTCTGTTCTGCACAGTGAGTTGCTCCTGAGAGCTGCCAGCTCAGCAGAAAGACTCTGCAAAGCCAGAGGTATTCCAGGCATGCCGCAGGAAGAGTGACTTCGGTTTCCATGGCTTAGGAATGCTGCTGCAGCCTCGCTGGCTTTGACTTCTCTGCAGCTCACTTCCTGAAGTACCGATGCACACTTCCTGCCTCAGTTCCTGTCTCCCCCACGCACACCCATGCTCCTTTCTGGAGCCAGGGCCTGGAGTTTACTGGAAACTCCAATTGCTCCCAAAAGCATCCATCATTGCAGCCAAGGTTTCCATTTGGCAGCTGGCTTCCATAGCTTGGGTGGGGGCGGGGGGAGGCTCTTGTTTCACTCTCCTATTGTAGGGAAAGTTTTGTTTTCTGCTTTAGGTACACAAGGAGTGAACAAATATCTCTCACATAGTAACACACACACACACACACACACACACACACACACACACACACATATTCAGGCAGCAGAGCACAGATCATCACATCTCAAAAGACAACAAAGGGAAACTGATCACAGATCAATGGAGATGATTCAGAGGCAGTTGCCGACAGTTTATACATGGCTTGTGGGACTACATGGGAGAGGAACAAAGAGGCCGAATGCTGCTATTGAGCAGTCAGCAGAGGAAATCATTTGTAGATACACCCCAAAACTGGTGGTTAATCCCCCATAGGATATACCAAACCAGCAACAAAAGTGAATTTCTGTTTCACCACCCTGGCTAACAAGAAGTCAGAAAAGCAGTTTCCTTAGGTATTCCAGTCTTGTATCACCACCAAAACACTAGACTTACACTAGACTCATTAAAACCAGTTTAATCTAACACAGGGTTCTTCTGATCCCAAAGGACCAGCCACACACCCAGGTCAATATATCACTCAGATCTTAACCAATAATCACGCTGTTGCCAATCCTTTAGTATAAAAAATCTAAAGGTTTATTTATAAAAAAGAAAAAAAGTGAGAGTTAAAATTGGTTAAAGGAATCAAATACATACAATAATTGCAAAGTTCTTGGTGCAGGCTTGTAGCAGTGATGGAATAAAGTGCTGGCCTAAGTCAAGTCTCTGGTTGCTTCCAAATCATTGGAAGGTCCTCAATTCTTTGGTTAGAATGCTCCCATTAGCATAAATCCATAGTCCAGAGGTTTGAGCAGGAGAGAGGATGGAGCACGAAAGAGGCAAAATGGAGGTGTTTCCAGAGCCTTTGAATAGCTTCTGCCATGTGGAAGGCAACCCATTGTTTCAAACAAATCCCTCCACATAGCTAGTGGAAAATCACAGATGACAAGCTGGTGTTTGGAGTCACATGGGCCAGTCACATGTCCATGCATGATTCCGCTTAGTCACCGCAGAAGCCATTACCTATACCTCAGACAGCATGTTCACAGGAAAGTTCATTGTGAGTTAAATGTTCTTTTGATGGGCCACTCAGTTTGAATAGTCCTTGTGGGTGCTTCCCAGGTGCAAACATTTTGAAATACAGGTATAGAGCCAACAGTCATGCATACACATAGCATAATCATATTCAGCAAATCATAACCTTTCCATATACACCTTACCTGACAACCTTTGTACAAGGTTTGTTGCAATTATATAACAGTGGTTGCAACAATGATCTACATGGTCAGATTTTAATCAGATAACATCACACCTTCCTTTCTCTTGTCGAGGCTCCTATCCAAGCCTTGATCAACTCGCAGCATGACAGCTGAAACCTCCTTCCTCCACCCTCCCCAGTACCCAAGCACCGCAGTCAGGCGGCTTTCAGTGGCATGCCTGTAGGAGGTCTGCTGGTAACGCAGATTCGATGGCATGCCTGAGGGAGGTCTGCCGGTCCCGGGCCTTAGGTGTACCTGCCGCCGAAGCCGCGGGATCAGCAGACCTCCCGCAGGCATGCCGCCGAAGGCAGCCGACTGCTGCCCTCACAGCGACCAGCAGGCTGCCCCCCGCGGCTTGCCGCCCCAGGCACGCGCTTGGTGTGCTGGTGCCTGGACCGCTCCTGCTACTAACCCAGCCAAGATACAGTCACCAAAATTATCTCCCTCGCCTGTCAATCGGACCATACCACTCTTTCCATGTATCTTTCCACTGGCTCTCACTTGTACACTGCATCCAATGTAAACATCTTGCCTTTCGAGCCTTGCAAAACTCCTGAGAGCTTAGAGCTCAGGCCTGGTCACTGATGTCGATTCCCTGGCTGCACACACTCTGCTCTGTGGGCGATGCCAGCCACAACCCCCTTTCTATTTCCTTCCACTCTTCATTTCTCTAGGCTGGTTTTCATGCTGCTCTCCATGTGGAATGACATTCCTAATCCATGCTTGAAATGCAGCACAGGCAGCAAGACTCTCTCTCTCTCACACACACACACACACCCTTTCCACCCTGCCATCATGCTTCAGCTTGACCTGGAGAGACCTCGCTATCCCGAGCCTAGTCTGTCCCTTCTGCTGAGCCTACCATCAGAGGAACTATTTAGAATGGTGGGTACTCTGGTGTGGACAGGTAGCCACCTGAAACTCAAATCCACTCCACCAACTTCAACCACCGCTGACACAATGGCCATTGGACAGTCATGGCCTCTGGTCACTGCTCACTATGGCTACATTAGAATCAGACACTTAGTCAAGAAACACAAAGTATTCCAATTCCTAACTGGAACAGAGGGGAGAAATCAAATCAATTTCACTTAAACGACATCTCCGCTGGACAGGCAGAAATATCTTGCACCATGTGAGGCAACCACCAATGCTTTTAATCTCCCCAGAGACAATCCATCAAAACTGTTCCTGTTCAGAGCCTGATAAAATCTGACCAAGATGTTTTTAACAGTAAGCTGGGGTGATTACAAAGCAGCCATCCCTTGCCTGCTGGCTGGAAAAGCTTGACTTGGCGTTCTGTTTATAGCCATATACTTGTAGATATATTGCTCAGGTCCCAGTGCGACCCAACAAACTGCAGGTGATTCCCAAACAGGGATCAATGCAACTCACTCAAGACATAGCCAAATTCCAGCCTCATAAAATAGCTCCAGATGAAATGCAAGAATGAAACAGGGTCCATTCTCCTCCCTCTCATGGAATGCAATGTCACTGAATTGCCTAGGCAACAGAAGGTAGCTGCCTATGGCTAAGCTCAGGTGTCTTCTTTGGCTCTTGCCAATGGCAGGCAACCTCTTTGACTTCTGAGGTTGCCCATGTCAGCAAGGGCAGAATCCAACCCTCACTAACTCACAGTGAGAGGAAAGAAAATGCAGAGAAATAAACAGTAACAGTGAGATGTGAATTTCTGAAGCCTTGCTTTCCCTTTTTGTATATGCACTTGGCAGGAACAGTTAATATCACTTAGTGACCTGACATTTGGCAACAATCAGGTAGAAAGATAGGTAAATATATGAGCAGCACCTGTAAAAAGTATCATACATGGCAAAGCCAGGCATAACTCCTTCCCTGCTCCACTGAGGACAGGAATTTGCAACTCCCCCCACCTGCCTCCCCTCAATAGATTTACACCAGCGTAACCCCATTCACACTGGTGGAGTTAAACTGGTGTCAATCAGGAGCAAGTGAGAGGAGGTTTGAGCCCCTGATGTCATAGGGGTGACTCCATTATGGTCAATGGGAGTTTTGTTTAAGTAAGGATGTCCGGATTTGCACCAATGCGAGTGATGAGTGCAGTCTGGGTGAGCAAAGGATTTCACGCGCAGTTAAACTAATTGTGGAGACATCACACTGGCTGTTCCTTGGGAGTAGCCAGCACTAAGAAAAGAACGCCCTTTTCTCCATCCTTAGAGTTCCAATGAAATTACAAGCCTGTGGCTTCAGGCTCAAAGGAAAATTACAAAAGCAAGTACAGTGACAACCAAAATAACCCAAACCCAGGATGTGCAATAAATAGTGCAGGGACCAAAATGCCCTTTAAACAGATTTTTTAATCTCCTCTCCCCTCCGCTCATAATATCACCTTTATTATTTTCCGATTTGGTGTCTGATTCTTACGAGCGTAACGGATGCTGACAGTGAAGTAATGGAGCGGTGGCAATTTCATCTGTGTTGCCCTCTCAGGATTTAATATGTCTGCAGAGACTGAAATAAGGGAAAGGTGACTACGGAGGAGTGGGTGTGCTGGAGAAAGAGTTGCCATATAATAAACTGCAATAAAACCACGGCGATAAACAGCCTAACATGCAAAGTGGGGCTCTGGGATTTTCAGCTGCAGATTAGTAGCTTCCTTTGACATAAAGTCCTTGCCTAATATTGTAGGTGTCTTCAACATTTCAGATTTCAAGATCAGAATCCAATTGGCAGGGAATGAGCTAACTGGGTGAGAATCAATAGGGATGATAGGGCTTCCCAGTCTCTCCCCTTTCCAGTGACTGTGCATGGCTTCAGCCAAAGAAAGGCCACTTATCGCTGCACCCCTTGACATGGGCTAACCAGCCAGTCTCCACAAATCCTTATGTTCTGGCTGGCCTTGAAGGCAAACTCCTCTCCCTGACAGACACTAAGGGGGTTCTCTGCTCCCCAGAGCTGCACTCTGATCACTGCAGCAGCTCCCCATTCATGCCAGTGACTTCAGCGAGACCCAGAGACTCAGCTAACTTCTCTCTCCTTGGAAGGGGGACTATGCTCCTGGGTACTTTGTGAGCAGACCCAAATCTCCTTGCACGAATAACAGTCCAGCATCCCGTCTGGCTCCCTGGCTGCTATTTAGCAGTGTTGTTCCCAATCCAGGGGACATTTGGGTGTTCCACAAATGCCGCCTCATAGCCAAGACTCAGCTTATTTGGAAAAGCGACTAGTAAGACCCAAACTGAACAGAGCTACATAACGTTAGTCTTAGGCCTGAACACTGGCCCAAATTTCACCTTAAGGAGATGACGCATTTCGGATGCACTGGATTTTGACATTAGTCTAGCTACATATTTGCCATTGTGAGCAATCTAATCAAGTAATCAAACCAGCCATATTCATCATCCTTCCATTTGCTGATTCCTTGGCCCCATTAGACCCTGCTGCCCCATTCAGATGGACCAGACCCGCAAGGCACATCGGAACAGACTTTGGATCCCTCTTGACCCAATAAACACATGCACTCCAATCACTTCCTTTGGCCTAGTTTCCTGTTTGAGCTCCACCGTGGGGTCATTCCAAACTTTCACAGCATCCTTGGCAGGCAGGAATGAGACAATCTTGGCAAACTTGGGGTTACTGACTGAACAACTGAACAGTATGGTCACAGATGTGGGCAATTCCAGAATTAGTGCTGATGCAGCTCCCTCATTGACCATACTTCCTCATTTCAGACATCACAGAGTTGATTATCCCAAGCTGGGACAGTCTGGCTGCACACACCAGCCCTGATCTACCTCCACCCATGACCGCAACCATAGGGCTGGGTCAATTCATCGCAGAACCCTCCAGCAAGCCTGAAGACTTCTGTTGGATTCTTCAGTGAAAAAAAATGTTTAGGTATGAAATGCTGGGGATGCAAGAAGGCAAGGTGTATTTGGGTCCATTCCCTTGTAGCTCCAGGTCTGCCCCATCATGGTAAATTCAGCCCATTAAAGTTGCTTTGCCTTCCCAAAACAAATTTTATATAGTCATTTAAAAATGCCCCAAACCAATTTTGAACAGCAATATGACAATAGTAGCGGTGAAAGACACTTAAGAGAAACACTTGATGGTAAAACATAAATGAAGAAGAACATGGAGTTATGTGCTGCCAATGGTGTCACGTAAGAGCTAAACCATTCGTTCTGAGCCTCCCACACCCATGCAAGAGAACATACTTCAAGGGAAAAGATTTCCAGAGGCCACAAACTTGTACTGTCTGTATGTGCATGCCCTTTCAGCTGACAGCTGGACACGTGACTGCGGCTGCTGTGATAGATGAGGACTGGAGTCTCTTTAATAGTATCTCACAGTGGTTTCCGTAAGTTAATGGAGATTGCACAACCCTGCTACCAACTGCCATGCCGGATATATTTTGCAACCAAGGCTGCTGTGCCACATCTGTAGATGATATGCCAGAGCCTTCTGAGGAGGCCTTGAGGAAGTCTGAATTAAAAAAAAAAAAAAACAACAAAAAAACCCCCGACCAAACCTCTTTGAATAGCAGCTTGTTGGACAAGTGGCTTTGGATGATGTGAGCAAGCACCAGCAGACATGTGACGTGAAGCAACATAGCAGGTTTGATTATTGCATCTCCACCAGAATGGCTGGAGGAAGGTCCACTTTGCCTACAAGCCCAAAGGCCCTGGGATACAACAGTACCATACCCGATGACATGAGCTACGGTGAGAGAACGAGCCCATGAGGATCATATGATGGGGCCAACAGAGATGCAAGTAATGGCTTGCATTAAGGAAGACTCAGTGTTAACTCTGCAACACACTGACCAAATATGTCTCCGAATCCCTTTGTGGCTGATCTTCAGCTGGCTAATGAACTGAATCCTTTAGCTCAAGTGGCTGGGGTCTGTGCTAGAGGATACAGGTTCAGTCTCTACTGATGTCCCAGCCAGGTTTTATAACATGAGTGAAAACCCAGGCCAATGCATCAAGGTGCTGAGTTTCAGTCAACCTCCTTCTCCATCTGTCTTCTTAATGAACAAAAACAGGAAAGGAAGGCTAAATAAAATGGGTTGAACTGGTTAGTGACGTGTGCTGGCAAAAAGAAACAACCTAAGATGAAGTGGGATCTGCTTAACACCTTTGAAGGTCACAAAATATTTTCTTAAACAAATGGTCCTAACAAAGTTGATTGATGTCACCTTCATGCCATCCAATAAGCAGCGACTCAGAGATGGTAGATTCATTTTAGAAACCCATAATGGTGACCCAATGGAACACAGAGACTTTCAGTTTGTTATTAAAGCTCTAGATTCCTGAACAGTTTTCAAATACCTGCACAATCACAAATCTTAGTGGATATGATGCCAACAGGACCCCTGAATAAGACTCTGCAGATCACAATAAACACACTCCCTCTGAAGAAGCTTGGGTCTTGCAACATGCCCTGAAAGTCAGCAGACAGCTCTGTCAGCAGATGTCCCCAGAACATCTTACCCCTGCTGCACCAGGTATACAAATGGAGGGATCATTGGACTGAGTATTCCAGCTGATCTCAACTGCCAAGTCAGGACACAAGAAGAGAGGCAGCCTCTCAGATACACAGAACCCAAACTACTAAGGGTCCTATAGGTCAAACCCACCCACTTGGAAATGAAGTGGAAAACAATGCAGTCTCTGGAACAAAGGTGTAAGTGAAACACACCTTTAAGTAAACACGCAGCTGAATTCTGCACCAGCTGAAGTTTCTAAGTATCTTGTCTCTCTCTTCATCAGTATGCAGAGACCAAAGCAAGATCACGTCGTCCCAAGATTTATAGCAATTAGTAAACGGATTATAAGACCTTGGAAAACCATTGACAAAGACACTTCAATGGAGTCTCAGCTTCCAGGGTGGATCTATAAGGCTCAGAGCTGACCTCATTCTTCAAGAACAGGAGGAAGTTGGAGATACTTGGAACAGAAGGGAAACAGAGGGCCAATTTCAAAAGAGCTCAGGGTCAGATTTTCAAGTGCTCAGCACTCAAAACTGGGGCTAGATTTTCAAAAACCCCAGAGCGCTTTTGAAAATCTGGACCTGCTTGTGGGTGCTGAGCCATGTTGAAAATTCTGTCCTCAGAAAGCGTTCACTCTGCTAAGCTCCAGGGCAGCACCATCCAAAAGGCAGAGGCAAGTTATAATGCACATCAGTTGCGTTGCCCTACAGGCACCCCAAATAGCATGACCTCAGGAACAATGTTCCCTCTAATTTTTTACACCCATGTGCGGAATGAATTTTGTTATGTGCACCAATATGGGGGTGATGTGTGGCGGGGGTGGGGCCGAGGGGTTTGGAGTATGGGAGTGGGCTCAGGGCTGGGGCAGAGGGTTAGGGTGGAGGGGGTGAGGGCTCCATTTGGGGTTGTGGGCTCTGGAGTGGGGCCGGGGATAAGGGGTTTGGGGTGCAGGAGGGGGCTCAGGTCCAGGACAGAGGATTAGGGTGCAGGGGGTGAGGGCTCTGGCTGGGGGTATAGGCTCTGAGGTGGGGCCGAGAATAAGGGGTTTGGGGTGTGGGAGGAGGCTCAAATCTAGGGCAGAGGGCTAGGGTGTGGGGGGTGTGAGCTCTGGCTGGGGGTACAGGCTCTGGGGTGGGGCCAGGGATGAGGGGTTTGGGATGCAGGCTGTGACAGGGAAGCAGTACTCCCCCCAAGCCTCTCCCTGGCCACAGCAGCTCTGGGGCCTGGGCCAGGGGCAGAGAGTCTCTCCCCACTGCGTGCCTGTGCAGCCCTTGATAGCCTGCTGCGTGGCTGTGCAGCTTAGAGGGAACTTAGCTCAGGAATCAAATGCCAGGCCCTAATTATACACCACTGCTTTGGTGGTGAGTGGTATGTTTTTTTAAAAATGAACGTAGTGGTGACTAAAAGTGCTACAGCAACAGCCCTGGAAACCAAAGTCCCCTATCTACAGAGCACACGCAACATAATATACCACATAAGCAGGACCAACACCCTGGTTTGCAAAAACACTAGTACTAATGGAAACCATCACTAAGGGAGACAGGGAGCTCAGATATCACAGCTCATCCTGTCTGTGGCCCCTCGGCTGAAACTGTCAATAAGGGAGTAAGTCAACCAAAATGTGATGTTGAGCCCTGCCCTCTAGGAAACGCACTGAGACAGACTCATTTCCCACCAGGCCATTGGCCGTGGGTGGACCTACCCTTTGGGGAGGCTAGCCCCGGCCCGGCCCCTTCTGCCCGAGGCCCCCATGGCCAGAGCCCCAAGCCTCCTGGGTCTGGAGGAGCCCCAGACCAGCCTGAGCTGCTCCAGCCAAGACCCCGAGCTGCCCCATGGGAAAAGCAAAAGCTCTTTCCAAAGAACCTGAGCTTTTTATATACCCCATGCAGGTTCCAGGGCAGCTGAGGAGGTGGTATGTGCTACTCAGCTTCCTGGGTTCATCAAAAATAACAGGAGTACTTGTGGCACCTTAGAGATTAACAAATTGGGTTCATCAGTAATCTCTCTAGAGTCCAGGGAGATTACTGATGAGACCAGGAAGCTGAGTAGCAGATACCACCTCCTCAGCTGTCCAAGGACCTGCATGACACATAATAAAAACTTCCTCTGGTGGAAGCCCAGCCTGTACAAACCATCAAAACCTGTTACCCGGCGTCCAGTGTCGGCAGGCGCTCCAGGGGAGGCTTTGCCTCCACTGGCCTATTATGCCCACCGCTTATGCACCAGGGCTACTAAACAGTTGCAAATGACTTTTAAACACTACTGGCCTGGGGTGGAAATGGAACCAGTGGCTTATGGGTCGTCATATTCTAAACTCCCTGAGTTATTCAGTCCCCTTCAGTGTAAATTTTACTATTCCCATATAGAGAGATTTCCTAGCATTCAGCTGGCGGCTTCCCCACATGGGAAATAATGGTGATAAGCAATTCAGACACTTCCAAAACTGTTCTCTAGTACTTGAATCTGGTGGGTAGTCCATCGCTGATGACGATATTGTCCCAGTTCTTGTCTATGGCTACGCATATGACTCCGAAGTCCGAACCCTGATGCACAGTCGGCTCTACTCAGTGCATGGGAAGTCTGTATTTGTGATGTTTGATGATGCAGCTCTGTGGTGCCTTTCACATGCCGCCCGTAGATGATTTTGTCAATCCTGCTGTCATAAACAGATAGTAAAAGTTAATAGAACAGATGTACTTTATATCTCTTTTGCCTGTAAAGGGTTAACAAGATCAGTGAGCCTGGCTGTCACCTGACCAGAGGACCAATCAGGGGACAGGATACTTTCAAATCTTGAAGGAGGGAAGTTTTTGTGTGTGCTGTTAGTTTTTGGTTGTTGTTCTCTCTGGGTTCTGAGAGTGACCAGACATACAACCAGGTTTCTCTCCAGTCTCTCTGATACAGTCTCTTATATGTCCAGAATAGTAAGTACTAGGTAGATAAAGCAAGTTAGGCTTATGTTTGTTTTCTTTATTTGCAAATGTGTATTTGGCTGGAAGGAGTTCAAATGTGTATTTTGCTGAAAGGATTTTAATTTGTACTTGTATACTTAGGCTGGGAGGGTATTCACAGTGTCTATAGCTGAAAGACCCTGTAACATATTCCATCTTAAATTTACAAAAATAATTTTTACTGTTTTTCTTTCTTTCATTAAAAGTTTTTCTTGTTTAAGAACCTGATTGTTTTTTTATTCTGGTGAGACCCCAGGGGACGGGGTCTGGATCCACCAGGGAATTGGTGGGGAGAAAGGAGGGAAGGGGGAGAGAAAGGTTATTTTCTCTCTGTTTTAGGATTACTTTCTCTCTCAGGGAGAGTCTGGGAGGGAGAGAGAGAAGGAGGGGGGAAGGTGGATTTTCCTCTCTGTTTCAAGATTCAAGGAGTTTAAATCACAGTAATCTTCCCGGGTAACCCAAGGAGGGGAAGCCTGGGAGAGGCAATGGTGAGGGAAAGGGTTTACTTTCCTTGTGTTAAGATTCAGAGGGACGGGGTCTTGGGGGTCCCCGGGCAAGATTTTGGGGGGACCGGAGTGTACCAGGCACTGGAATTCCTGGTTGGTGGCAGCGCTACAAGTACAAAGCTGGTAATTGAGCTTAGAGGAATTCATGCTGGTATCTCATCGTTTGGACGCTAAGGTTCAGAGTGGGGAATTATACCATGACACCTGCTCAAACCTGTTACAGGCTGATCTTGTCAGAGACCACCAGCAAGCCCTGTTATGGTGGGTATGGATTGGCTTAACGCCATGACAGGTGCTAGCTAGCACAGCTTCGTCTCACTCTGGCACTGCAGCATCAGTGTTTCTCCTGGTGACCCAAGAATGTTAAAGGATCCTTCAAAAACAATAAAATATGGGTGAATTTTAGTGTTCTAAAGTGCTTGCAAGGTATTATGCAAATAATCTCTTTTCCCTAGCTCTGCCAGTGCACCTCAGGCCTGCTCTGCAGCCCCCCTCCTGTTCCAGGCCTCACCTCCACTCTCAATCCTGATCTTCTGCAGTACCTGCTATTCCAACCTTAGTCCTCTTCTGAACAGACTGCAAATCACGCTGAATTATACCACGCTGCATGACAGTCACTGAACAAGCATACATCAAGAGTATTACCCACGTGTCTCGCTGCCATGTACCTGGGCATCTTGCTTATTTTGGAAGAAATTCATAAACACCACGTTGGGGTAACTGCTGGACGCTGTTTAATGGGGGTCTGTCACAGGTTGCAGGGCATTAAAATAGTCCTGAAATATAGCCAGGGGCTGACCCAACCTCACAAGGGCATAATGCAAACAGCACCGAGCCTGGAAGCAATCTCAGTGTGGTAATGGGGGCAACCCCACATTAGCTTATGGGAGAGGTTTCCTTGGAGCAGAATGTTAATATGTTCCTTAAATCTTGTGCTTTGAAGGCTCTTTTACTCGGCAGTCAGCAATAAGGTGGAGGGGAGACTTTAGCAACCAGGGAGCTAGCAAAAGCAGCTGTTGCTACAGTTGCCAAGGAGCACAATATCCTCTGACAGTCTCAAATGACTTCCTAGACCTACCTGATTGCTGGATTATCTGCTTTCCATGAACTGCCACATCAGCAGCAGCACTGCAATCCCTGCACTGCTCACTTGACACAGTCTGGTTTATGCTTTGCAACTGGCAAAGTCAAGACCACAGTAATAGAGGTAAAGGATCAATCCCTTGTTGCAACGATTTTCCTTGCAGACATTGATTTTCAGAGGTGGAATTTGAGAACTTATTTTTTCTTTTTTTTCCACATAGACTGTCAGGTCTGGGTTCATGCTGAATCAAACAGCAAGTTAGGGAATAATTATATTTTAGTCTCCTGTTCTAGTTTCTGTAGCTGTCCCTCAATGCCTGGCCCTAGGGTATCCCTGCCCATCACTCACCAGCACAGCTGGAAACCTGCAAAGCCTGGGCCTATCGGGACAGCACCCCAAATATTTAGCTAACTTTAGCTTTTCACTCAGTAGTCAAACTGCTTCCAGACACTAAGGTCAGGTTCCCAACCTGCCTTGTTCTGTAGTTCTGTCTGGCCTCATCACTCCCAGAATTCCTTGTTTTGTAGTCTTCACTATAAACTGGTTCCTCCTTAACTAATCACACACAGAGCTTTTTCTGGTTTTTCTATAGTTTTTCAGGGAATGGCTTATCCTGTACCAAATCAAATACATCATCATCTTCACCTGCTGCTGTGAAGCTCAGTCTGTACTCTTGGCTTCATCTCTCACATTTAAATCTCAGTCTCTATAAATCAATCACTAACCAACCGAGTGCCACATTTTCAGAATTGGCCTCTAATTTCCGGTTTCTCTGCTTTTCGGTGCCTAGTGTTAGGTAGCTCAGTATCTCAAGCTAATGTTAGAAACTGAGGCACCCAAAATTAGAAGCTACTTTTGCAAATGTGGCCAAAATTTAATTTTCACAAGTGCTCCCCCCTTGATTTTGGGAACCCAGTTTCAAACATCAAAGCACCTGAACTGACTGACTGTGCATGTGCAGCACCTCTGAAAAATTAGACCATTTCTCTTGGCATCCACATATGGACATAGATCACTAGCTTAAGGCAGACATGCTTGAAAAAGCTGGCATAGCTAACTTGCTAAAGGCCACAGAGAGTCAGATTTAGAACGCAAGTTCCTTTAGCCATAAGACTGTCCTTCCTCAGTACGACTGTGCTAATTCTTACCACATCAACAGCACAATCAACTCAGTGTCTAATACACTGTTCAGTCCATAACATAGGAATTTAGCATTATTATTTATTTTACAGTTGTCCAAAGTGTGCTACCTGCCTCCCAGTGCCGACAAGAAGAGACAGTGCCTCCTGCAAAGAGCATACAGTCTTAAAGTGAATATTTGTAAAGTCTAGCGCAGGCATTAGTGTTTGCAGGACGGGGGCCTGAGCATTCCCAAACATGATGACAATTTTAAAAGAAAATAGAGCAACAATAGAGAACACATTAGTCTGGAGTTTTTCCTCACACATGCAAAATCCATTTTACAGCTTGGATGCGGTAACACTGAAATAGCCCTTTGACAACATGCAAGCCAGGACTTGGAGGTGCTGGTTTTTGCCAGCAGGAAAGGGAGACTTTGCTGTCTACCTTAGTTAATGAAGAATTCATTTTACATATATATTCTTATGGTGTTGTCAGGAGGCTCTATTTCACAGCTGTGACACTGTACCTATTAAAAAGGCAGCACTATCTAGTAGTCACCACACAGGTCTGGAGGCCATGCCTCCTGGTTCTATTACTGGTAGTCTCTGCCGTGGCGTCCTCGTGTGACGTTGGAAGAGTCGTGCAGGAAGTGCTCTGTGCCTCGGTTTCCCTGTCTGTAAAGCCATGATAATAACTCCTGCCTTTCTCAGAGTTGCATTGTGAGGCTTAATTAACATTTGCAAAACACTTTGGGATCCTTGGACAATAGATGCTGTGAGGTACAAATTGTCAAGGCTAAACATAGCATTTTCAGAAAGCCAGGGGAAACCCCAAAATGGTGTGTATAGCGTTCCATTGTTCACACAGCACGATCATCACACCACAGGTTGGTCTGTCTAGTTAGCCACCCTCAGCCCCACAACAATTGCTCTTTTCCCTCCTCTTCTTCCTCCTCAGGCAGTAGATGGGGCAAGACTAATAATTCAGATGATAGAACTAAGTTGATCCTGATTAGAAAAGGCCTTACCCCCAAAGAGAGCAGATTCAGGCTCTGTTCTGCCCTGTAATCCAATAGTCTCTCCAGGCCTTAGCAGCAAACTCAAAACCTGCCTCCAGGCAAAGACACTTTGTCTTGAAATAAGGGAAGTTAAATGTGTCTTGATGGGAATTTTGACACGCTTTGCTTTGATTTTACTAAAGTTACAAAAGTAGCTGTTAGAAAATATTTCAAATCCCCCCTCACTCCCTCCATGTCCTGTGAGGGACTCACTCCTCATACATGTGAGTGCACTGCCTGGCCAGAGCTTTCCAAAAGGAATCAACAATTGCAGAAATTAAAAGCCTGGGTGCCAAATCTCACTCAGCACCCCCTCCTAGAGGGCACAATCTGACTATTTAATTACAGCTTCATCAGGAAACTGGCATCCCACAATCTGCAACAACAGTCGTAGTTTGACAGGCGAAGAAACACACCTGCCTTGGCTCTGGACAGACAGCTGACGAGCTGGCACTGGGGTGCCAGTATCATGATCTCACAGTACACTGACCAGTCCAGGAGCCCACGGGATAGGGAGAGAAGGGTGGGGGTGGAGGGTGTCAAGTGAAGGTTTGACTATACGACTCCAGAATGTCTTGTAAACTTAAAGGGGCGGCTAACCCCGTAGAGAAACTCTTGGGTCCTGCTACCCCAGAATCATGGAGTCTGTCACCGGGCTGCATACAGAAGGTAACTGAAGACAGTGGAAGCTGGAGGAGGGGCAGTGGGCAGCCCAGATCCTGTCTAGACAGAGGGTCTATATCTCCTGTGAGATGGCCTTGCAAACCTTCAGTGAAAAGAATGTTTCTGAGGCATGGGGAACACCAGAGAGGGAAATGAAGCCACTTTCTACAACAGAGATGGGCAGAAGAGGCATGGCACAGCTAGTTCACTGTGTCTAGGGTGGGGATCATGTCAACAAACTGTGTAGTGCAGATATGTGCCACTGCCCTCCGCAAGATAGGGTTAGAACCATTCAACTGTGCACATTGGGCGTATACAGCTAGCAGCTAATGGAGAGTCTCCTCTAGTTCAAATAGCAGGAGGTTTGTCCTTTTGGAGCAGTGAAGATCCCAGGAGGCCACACATTTGTTGCATTAACTTTGTCACTTTCTTATCTGTTCAACACAGGAATGGCATTTCAGCCTCAGAGAAGTTCCATGAACATGATGATCCTTGAGTCCTAAAGCAGCATTGCTGATATCATGCAACGTCATGCAGTCTGGAGCAAGGAAGCAGCAGACATTGCCCGACAGATCACAAAGATTGCCTGATACCAGAAATATACATATAGAGAGGCCTGACCCTATAAAGACAACACCTGGGAATATATGCGTTATGCAGATTATACAAGATGGCAGGATGTTTGCTGCCCTATAATATGCTGATTCTTAGCCATACAGGACTCCTTCCTCTGAACCACTATCTCAGCCCAACACAGCAGCACAGAATTAGGAGAATTGTACTGAAGCAAGGACTGTCATCGGGTTAAGATGAGTTACAAAACCAAGGTCCATGTAAGGTGCTCTGGATTCCATGGCATTTTTTGTAAGAGAAAGGGTCTTAGCCCCAGCATCCTGGCCACGCTCCACTTTGGGTTATTGTCCTCCCTGTCTACTAACTTCTGCCTTGTAACTTCAAGTGGACATGGGATTTGTCATCATTTCCTGTCCTCGTGGTTGCACCATGTTGCTGTCACACAGAGTGGCTGCCTCTCAGAGGTGGGTGAAATGACCCCTCTGTATTGTACAAGCCATGAAGCACTATGGGATAAATGGGGCTACAGAAATATATGCCTTGCCTTGGCTATTTTTGTTCTCTTCCTCACTTGAGGTTTCTGATCAAACACTTAAAACCCTGTATCTTGCTCCAATCTTTGGGCCATGGCAGACCCCAGTGTCTTTGTCTGGGCATAAACATGTACCTGTGATTACATGACTAGCATCTGAATTCTGGCCTGACTCTCCTTCCAAGGTCGTATACTCTTTGGAGTTTTCCATTATTATTTCCAACTCTGGTTTCTGTGATGGAATCTCTCATCTCCTCCGATCACAGCACAGAGGGATTCAATTTTAAAAAGGCAAGATGATGACATGAGCATGTTATTAATTTCCTGAAGTTTCATAAACTCAGCTCCATTTGGCTCTGAAACAGTGGCCAGTAACCTATCAGCCTTCACTGACATGGTCAGTCTTTCACTGGGAATGTGCTGTGTAAATCTCACCGCATGATTCATGAAACTGTTAGCGCAGCCTAATGACTGTACAGCGCAAGTCAGTCCTCTATAAAAAGGCTGTTAATGATCAGTTGATATCTGGCATTTAATAATTGCATTAATGCAGGTAAAGTGAGACTCTGCAGTCTCTATTTTATATGATCATCAGCTCACTATTAAATACTAAAGATGGACCATGAGCCAAACACCCCTCAGTTCTGGGGTGTTCAAACTTCACCTCCCAATTTTTCAGCTGGGGCCCCTCTTTGACAAACTTATTTAGTAAATTGTAATAATTATCCAGATAAAATTCACCCCTGCAGCTGCTAACCCCAGGGAAGGGATTTCATAGTATCTATGGCCCTGTTTCAGCAAGGCACCAAACTTTAAGCATATGAGTAGTCTCATTGGGCACGTGCTTAAGTAACTTGCTGAGTTGGGACCTATAGTAATGGAGTCAAACCACTGTAGTTAGAACAAAGTATCCCCTCTACAGTCTGACTCCATCTAGTCTGTGACATTGTGGGGGGTCAGGTACTACAGTGATTGACATGACATGATAGGATGGATGGATAGAGTAGGGGCAGGAAGAGGGAATGAGGGTCTTTGCTAAATATGCGTAGACAGGGAGATCAAAGTAAATAATGTTTCTCTATCACCTTCCATTCTGCAAGATTCCAAAGCACTCTTGGGTGCAATGGTCAAAAGGAGTTTGCCTCCTAACTTTTGTTTAGGCAGCTCACTTCTGCTCAGGTCAGTGGAAGGTAGGTACCTAAGCAGAAGTTAGGAGGTGACCTCCTTTTGAGCATTCCACCCTTTACAGACTTTATGTTGATCTGTTCCCCTGCTACTGAAATGCAGCCCACTCTTGGGTGGAACCTATCAGGTGTTTAACAGTGCACAGCAATGCTACACAAGAGTTTAAGACAGGAAGCAAACAAGAATCCTGGATCCAATCAGCACTGCAGGGGAAATAATTTTAGGGAGGCAGAAAGTAATTACCCAAACTGAAATAAATTAAACAGATAAACAATAAGGGTTCTGAAATTACAAGTGGAGTCTCTTGCTCTCATCTGCAAAGGCAGTGTTTAAATGCAGTGCCCCTGCTATTGTGGCTGGTGAAGCCCATTCTTGTCCTTACACACATGGTATTACATTTGTAAGCTATTTCTTGTTGTTTTAAAGCAACGCTGCAATTTTAACCCAGAGTCTTAGATTGTCAAATAGTTTTTCTTTTCTTTTTTAATACAGCTGAACTAATTTGATGAAAGGAAAAAATAAAGTGCAAGCCAGACTAAATATACAAAGTTCCTACCTACAACCAGCACTCAGCTTCTCACTGGCCAAAATCAACACTTGTCAATATTTAACATGACAGAATTTTAAAGAGGAGGTTTGATTCCAGGACGAGGGGTGGCTGAAAAACATTAATAATGGGTCCTGCCCAGGCTGGTATGACAAGCTCTTACAAAGGGTTTGGACTTTTATTTGGTGAAAAAATGATTTATGAACTCTGTCTATTAAGTTAAAACAACAGCATTTTCTAGCCTGTACACACCATACTAGCCAGCAGGGTATATGTACCTGGGTGTACAAGTATGCATGTCTTTGTCGGACTACGTATAAGTTGTATAAGGACAGATAGAGTGTGTGTCTACGTGCATCTGCGGTGTGATGTGTGTGTAGCTGTATTTGTATTAATGTGGCTCTGTGTGTTGTGAATACTATATGTAAGTAAAAGCATGTTTGGGAGAGCATTGCCTCAGGGTGTATAAGGGGTGATCTCTCCGTTTGTGAACACATTTTTCTCTTTCCCTCTCTCTGCAGGAATACTTACTTCTGCTTGTGTCTGTATAAGGGTCTTTTCATCTGGGTGGGTCTCTGTGCAAGTGTGTTTGCCTGTGCGATGTGTGTGTATGAGCATGACTCTCTGTGTGGATGTTCATCTCTGCGCGAGTGTGTCATGTGCATGGCTGGAAATTGTACATTTGCACCACATTGCTAAATTAAAGAAAAACTGGGTATTTATTTAGGAATCTGGAGAACTGACAGATCACTGAGAGTCAGCAGGGAAAGGTCAAGGACGAACTTTACCGAAGCTCATATTCCTGCCCATCCCATGCCACACACCAGGCCATTTTACCTGATTTCGTCTGGACGAGATGAGCAACGAGCTGGCTAGCCCAGCTCACTTGACAGGCCTGTCTTGTCTTGAGTCTGCCTTATCAGGGAGCATCAGTGCCAGCCAGACTTCATAGAATTTATTGAGCCGAGCTGACTTTCCCAGTTATGTGCCTGTCACATTGGAAATGGCAGTTTGGGGTTATAACGAAAAGCCGCCTTTATCAGCCATGTGGAGACAGTGTATCGCTTCTGTGAATGGGGTGCTCTTTTCATAACAAGGCATCCACACATATTTAAAATAGGTCTGAACGTGAATGAAAGATGCGGAAGCTAGAAGGTCCCTGAAAAGTGTCTATTAAACTATACAGTAGGACCAAATATACTGAAATATGGAAACACAAATAAAATCCTAAGAGACATTAACATTTGGCTGATTGGCGTTATCTTTCAAATACACGGCTTAGCATAATTCAGCACAGGGCCTGATTCTCTTCTCTCTCGCATTGGGGAGAATCAGGAGTTAATGTCAGAATAAGACCAGTTCTTCATTATATTGACCCTTGTGGAGTCACCTAGACACTGTGAAAATATGAGGGATCATATCCCTCTTAGAGATCAGGATGACACCTAACATGAGGGACAGATGTTCTCACACCTGACAACTGAGGGATTCTTACACCTTCCTCTGAAGCATCTGTCCAAGATAGGCTACTGGGCTAGATTGACATCATGTCTGATCCAGTGTGACAATGCTTATGTCTCTCTCTTGCTCTCTCTTTCTGTAAATGACTTTGTGCTTTGCTAGGATATCTGAAAAGATTTTTCACTTTGCTCAGCATGAGACAAACGCAAAGAGTCACAAAGGGAAGACAAGTCAGCAATGCCACCCGCTTGCTGCTGTGCTGCCCCTCTTCCCATGCATCCCTTCTAGTGGCAGTGGTAGCATTTACAGGTGCATCACCCCACAAGACAGGCTGAGAAGTCCTAGGATTTTCCCATGGAATTAAAATACATTCAATAATACACAGGGTATTTTGAAGATGTTAGAAGCTGGCTAAGCATCAAGGTGATTATGCTTTTAGTAGGACTGTGACCCAATACGTTTCTTTCTTTTGTATTTCAAGTTTGTTGTGTGCAAACTTGACACTGATGTATAATGCAGGCAGGTGCTATGCAAGCTTTGTACACATACAGCTTTGCCAGTGCATCTCAGTCCTAACTTGCAGCACTTTCTGCTATTTCACGTCTGGGCTCTCATACATTCAGCTTTGCCAACACACCACATTTGTAACCTGCAGGCAGCTCCTCTATTCGGATATTCCAGCCCTGGGCTCCCATACACAGAGCTTTGTCCATACACCTCCATCCAGACCCGCAGCAGCCTCTACTATTCCAGTCCTGGTCTTCCCATTCAGCTCTGCCACAGCACTTCAATCCTGACTGGCAATATCTCAACTAACCTGAATCTGGTTTGCTTCTTGGCAGAAGTTGTTAAACACGAGGCCTGATTCTCTGTTGTGCTGTCCCAGTCAGTGCAAATCGGAAAGTTCACGTTGCACCAGAGTAAATTACTCACCAACGAGCAGGGTAATGGTGAATCAGGCGCATTGACTTCACCAAAGTTAACTCCTGATTAGCACCACTGCAAGAGAGAGACGAATGAGGCCGTGTGCATGTGTAAGTTGTTGTGAGGTTTAGATCAGGGGTTGGGAGGTTAGATAGTTCCCTTATTTGCTACTTTTTTCTCGCTGCCACAACACTCAACTTTATTTGGGTTTAGGGCTTTGTTGCGAGAGTCTTGGTTTCACTTGCACACTAGCAAGCAAAAATTCTTTTCACCGTTACACACATTAAAAGAAAAAAGGAAAAAAAAACTGGTCAAACATTTTTTCAAATACCATCTTTTTAACAATCCCACTTATTCCCTCTTCTTCTATTTTCCCCTTTAAACATCTATTTCAGGGTAGTCAATAGGCAGAATGTGAACCAGATGCAGACTGCCAGATGCTTTTGAGCAAACCCTGAAATCTTTTTATTTACTTATTATTTTTGTATTATTTTCTGTGGCGTCTGGGCCTTGACCATACCTTGATCAAGAAATTTGATCTTGACAAAAAATAATTGACTATCCCAGTCTATAGGAATAGAGGAAGAGGGAATAAATGGGATTGTTAAAAGAGAAGATGGCCCTTTAAAAAGGAGTTTGACCAGTTTTCTCCTTGTCCTTGTAATGTCTGTAAGAATTCTGGATTGCTAGTGTGGACAAGGCATGTATATATCTATAGGGGCATGAGCATATATAGTAACATGGCTAAACCGCTCAAGTTAAAGCCTAAGCCTCCCTATAAACTTTAAAGCAACCAGTTTAGAAGATGTTCATGGCAGCATACCTAGACTTTTAAAATATATTAGTTAACTCCTCGGCTAGACTAGGCCTCAGTCTCCATCTTGGGCAAGCCTGGGCTATAACTCGTTCTACTAAATCAAGTCATTAAACTGCATCCATATTTGTGTTATGTGGGGTTTTCAACTAACATGGGATTTCAGCTAATTCAGCAGAAGAAAGCACCTTTTTCCTGGTCTAGACAAGGCAAAGGAGTGTGTTTTTCATTCAAAATAAGCTAACATGACTGAAAATACACCCTTTTTACCCATTAAGACAGGGCCTTACCAGTCAGCTGCTGAGGCATCGGGGTTCACTTGCCATTTGGTCCAGAGCAGCGTGTCGATCAGTTGCTAGGATTGCCCTGTGTGTGACGTCAAACAGAGAGAGAGAGAAAAGAGGTAGGTGGAAATAGGATGAGGATGAAGCCGACTCACTGGGGATGGGCTAATGGAAGCAACCTTATATTTATATCTCAAGAGTTGCCTAGAACTCAGCCGTGGGGACAGTGATGTTGTCTGATATCCTTCCTCTCCCTTCTGGTCAGAACATCATTCAGGTCCAAGAGATAAATTCCCTGTGCCTCCCAGTGTATGGGATGGTGACTGCCAGCAGGACAATGTAGGCTGATGCTTCTGGCCATGCACAAGCGATTTGCCAAGTGCACCCAGGAAGGCAATGTCTCAAAGGAGGCAGTAAGCATGTCCCATCAAACCAAAGAGCTGATGCTCCCATCCAGGGACACTTCCTCTAATCTTAAGGTATTTTTTGTGTGTTGCTGTAACAATTCCATAGGCTCACAGGAGCCTGGGAATGCACTAATCAGCAGCTCTTTCAATTCAGACAAGCTTACTTCACATCAGTTCTTTGGTTCTGTTCTGTGCTTTCTTTGAACAATAATTTAATGTAACATGTTTATAGAGGACAGCGATCTCTCTGCCACCTTCCACCCACTCTGGACAATTTACAGTTTCATCCAAAGGTAGTATTCAACACAACTAGAGGACCTATGAGCAAGTAGATGCAAAATATTTTCAGGTTCAACGTAGGACCACCTGTGAAAAGGGCCCAGCTGTTTAACTCGAACTTTGGAGCCTCAGGCAGCATCTACACTAATTATTTATGACGCAATTGCCTATCATTGCTACCTCTGGTTGTAGCAATGGTGGGAATGCCCATATGGATAGTGCTGGCATCCACCACGTCTTTTAGACCTTTTCCGAGCAGGGTTAGCTGACATGGTGTTAAAATGCCAGCTACCAAGAGATCTAAGTCTACACTATGGCTCCCACCATTGCAATCATCCATGGAGCTGAACCAGTGGGAAATTAGGCAAAATGGTTAGTGTAGATACAGCCTTAGCTTTGGAATGGCCACATCTAGTGTGTGCAACAGAGGAGATTTAGACTTTTTTGGCACGCAAAGCTCTTGACTCAACAGCTTAGAAAGTTATTTGATGTTAGAGTTCTGTGCTCATCTAGAAAGCACTTTATCAATGCATTTTGTGAACCTGCTCCCTACCAGCCCTATGGTAACCAAACCAAAGTAATCTGTGCATGCAGCTGCCTAGTTCATTAACTGGAAAACATCCCCCCCCCCCCCCACTTAACAATGAGAGCACCTTGTGCAAAGTCAGTAGTTACTGCTTGTTCACTTTGAGGCAGTCATTTAAATCATTAGCTCCTGGTGGTTGCTAACAAACCCCATTCTCTGGCAGAATGGGTGACAGATTGCTGTCAGCACTCTGCTAACCCAACATTCCTCAGGACAAAGCCCAGCCTGCTCCTGCTGGGAGGTGGGGTAATAAGTGGTAATAAGCGGTAATAAGCAAACGTAACCTAAGCTGATTTATGGGTTTTCAGCCAATGTATTGGTCATTCTTGGTCTTTTTACATTTATATCACAACTCAGTGAATGAGGATGGGAGTGGGGGACTGATAGCTCTCTGGACAGGCATAGGAAAGATGGGCATTGTACCAGCTGCTTAGGGCAGACAGGCACAGTTCCAGCTGCCCTACATAGTTCTGCCAATACATCGTAAGCCTGATCAGCAGGTTCTCCCCTCCCCTACTGTTCGAGTCCTAAGCCTGTGACACAGCTCTGCTGATGTCCCTCCAGCAAACCCTCCTTTTATACCAGTGCTCGAGCTCTTCTGAGCAGAGACTGGGAAGCACATACTCAATTCTGCCAAACAGTGCCTGCAGTTCCCTGCAGCGGAGAAAAATCAGCTAATGCAGAATGTGGCTGCAACCAGGCAGGGGCAGCAAGAGCATAGCATTCTCATGCCCCATATCCTGCACTGGCTGCTAGAAACCCCTAGGCAGGGACATTCAAAGAGCTAGGCTGGGCCCAGCTACCTCAGGGACCATCTCTTGGTCTCCATCCTGGCACACAGCCTGCTTTCAGGCAGAATGCCTAAGCCAAATGTCTCAAGGGTGCTGGGCTCAGGCCATTCCCATTAGCAGACCTTGCCTCCAGCAGCTATTGACTTGAGTAGTTTGCCAAAGCCCAAGGTGAATTACAATGAGAAAATACTGTAAGATTTACCTATTGGTCCAGGCTTTCCCCTGTCAGCTCAGTTTCCATTTTGATTCACCCATTGTTAGCATCCTCATCACCTCTATCCTTTCCAGTCATGTCATGGAGCGGGGAGGCTTAGGGGTATTAGATCCCTATACATAGGAAATGTTTTTCTGCCAACCTGTGCCTTACCTAGAGCACTCAGATACTATGGTGACGGGCACCATCAGTGCTAGTAATTAAATAAATAAATAGGAACATATGCTGTAATACCCAGTCTCTAACAACAGGGTGAACTTTAACAAGAGAGGAGCTCTGATCCCAAAAGTATTCCATAGTTATTTTTATTACCACTATTCTTCTGGACTTACACAGCTCTAGTCACAAGCTTTGCGGTGCTTCACCACATGAGCACGAAAGGTAACTGAGAGTCACAAAGAAAAAAATTCATTCGCAAGCTACTAAAACCTGGGCAGAACAGTATTACACTTTGCAGTTGCAGTTGTCTGTAGTTTCCCCTTTTGTTCGTAGACCTGGTTGTTCCTGTACTTAAGGCTCCTTCCTACAGCTTTGAACCCAAGGGTTCAAAAAAAAAAAAAAAAATCACAAGCCAATCCCCAAAATCCCATGAGACTTCAAAAAAATAATTTACTAATTATGGTGTTCACTTAGTTTGCCTCTCTCTTTTGGAGCCTTCAGGGTGCACGCAGATCAGAATCTCCGGCCTTTCTCTGCAACCACAAGTACTAGAAACTAATGCAGATGTAAATGAGTCCAGATGCTGGCCCTGTGGAGGTCCACACAGACCACAACTCTTATTCCATTTCAGGCCAGCGAGATCTAAGAATTTCATTGCAAGAGATAAGTGACACACTCAGAGCACAAAAGCAATGACACAGCACAGTGGAGATACTGTAATGTTACTAGGCTGGTGTTCTGAGTCTGTGCTGAAAGCGTGATGCCTGGCCTCCAATCCGCTGCTGTCCACTTCCCAGTCCTTCCCACCTTCTGTTGCTGCTGCTGCTGCTTTGCATGGCCCATCCAGGGCTGCCTGCCACCCAGCATCACTACTATCACCGCTATCTCCTGAACAGTACAGATACCCATAACAAGGGGGCTGGGAAATGGGGCCGGGGAGAGAAATAGAACAATTCTTACTTCTCCTCTCTGACTGTTCTCCAGCTGCCTCTGCTACTGCTGCCTTCACACCCCTGCTTTCCCCCACAGATATTCCCGTATTTAGATATTCCTGAATAATCTCAAGAACAGCACCTCCATGTGCACACACACCTTCCC
The DNA here is from genome assembly GCF_025201925.1 of Gopherus flavomarginatus. Lineage (NCBI taxonomy): Eukaryota > Metazoa > Chordata > Testudines > Testudinidae > Gopherus > Gopherus flavomarginatus. The sequence continues at coordinate 23,943,122 of NC_066622.1, read as the reverse complement.
TTTCAGCCAGGTTCCCAGCTCTGACCTTGGAGGAGGGAAGAGCTGTAGTTCTTTGTGTTGTAGAGATAACATATTTGCCACCAAAGTGTCTAAAGCCTGCCCAGGTTTTATTTTATGGCATTTCCAAGTGTCACCAAACCCCTCCCCATATCTGCTTGATAACAAGTGACTTTGTTTTACTTCTTTATGCCAGGCTGGGCCGGATGGATTAGTTGCAGCAATTCAAATCTGTCAGCTTGGAAAATGGTGGTGTTTATAGAACACAAGGCTTTTTTTTTTTTTAAATGTGTTAGCAGAAACCTGCAATCTTCGTGACAAAACCGCCGCATAAATAAATAGAACATGGATACCAATTGTCGCGAAGATAAACACATAGTGAGCCATAAGCACCGGAAATGTGAAGTTGCTCTTTAGCATATTATAAGAAGCTGTAGAGAGATCACCCTTGTGAAATCCAAAAGAAACATTTATTTAATCTGAGCCATTACTGTGCACGGGTCTGCTCTGTTTGGTGATCAGAGACCCTCTACAAATATGTCCTAGTCAATAAGAAGTTATAGAGAAAGTTCACTGACATAATCAGGCTTCAATACACCCAAGGACTTAAACTCATGATTAACTCTAGCTGCATATTTAAATCTGGTTGACTTCAATGGGATTTCAGCACACGCTTAAAGTTAAGCATATGTTTAAGTGCTTTGCTGAATAAAGATGGACTTATGAAGTGGGGACATAGTTCTTAAGGCTCATTAGCAACACATAATAATGGTTATATAGAACACTATAGAGAAGGCTGTTGAAAAAGCTAACAATGTTTGGAACCACTAGGAAAGTGATAGGAGATAAAACAGAAAACATCATAATGCCACTACATAAATCCATCGTACACCCACACCTTGAATTCTGCGTGCAGTTCTGGTTGCCCCATTTCAAAAAAGATACCTTAGAATAGGGAAAAGTACAGATAAGGGCAACAAAAAATGATTAAGAGTATAGACCATCTTCTGGAGGAGGAGATAGTAAAACAATAGGGACTGTTCAGCTTGGAAAAGAGATGACTGAGGGGAGATTTGATAGAGGTCCATAAAATCAATAATTGGTGTGGATAAAGTGAATAAGGAAGAGTTAGTTACCCTTTCACACAGCACATGAACCAGGGGTCACCCAATGAAATTGATAGGCAGCAAGTTTAAAACAAACACAAGGAAGTACTTCTTCTCACAATGCCAACAGCCTGTGGAACTCATTGCCGGGGGATGTTGTAAAGGCCAAAAGTATAATTGGATTAAAAAAAGAATCAGATAAGCTCATGGTAGATAGGTCCATCGATGGCTATTAGCCAAGATGGTCAGGGATGAAACCCAATGCTCTTGGTGTCCCTAAACCTCTGACTGCTAGATGCTGGGATTGGACAAAAGGGGATAGAGGACTCAATCTGCCCGGTTCCGTTCTCTTCCCCTGACACATCTGGCACCATACTGGGTGAGATGGATCCTTGGTCTGACCCAATATGGCCGTTCTTACATGCTTAAGATCTCATCTCTTGCAAAACTGTGTGTGTCTATTGCTATGACTGTTAAAGGCAGCAGTATGGTGAGGATTTATCTCTAACAGGATTGATCTACTCTCTTCCTACTTTAGTTAATAATTAAGCCCAGCTTTTGCTTTTCCCCAACAGAATGAGTGAAGTGCTAGACAGGTCTGTTGCTCATGGCCTTTCCTTGAATCCACAGTTATCATGAAGTGGATCAACCGAAAAAGAAGGGACCGGACACATCTACTCTTTATGCAAGATAAAGAAGAATCTTTATTTTACACTGATCAAATCCACTAGCTAGTGCAATAAATAATAATATTACAGCCACTGGCTAGCCTGACTGAACCTGAGCATGGGTCATACTGAAAGTGAGAAGGCTAAATAATCCTAGCCACAGGAAATGTGCCTTACCTTTCCAATCCATGAGCTGGTCTCTTGGCTTTCTGACAAAGCAGGAACACTCTTCATATCTCCCTGGCACATGATGCTGTAGCAGAACAATGTTAAATGCAGCTTTCTAGCCTAGGTGGCCATGAAATGGGCTCTTCTTCCCATGCTCAACTTCTGAGTCCTACCTCACCATAAACAAACCAAAAGCACTTGCTTAGGAAACTCGCATGCTTCTCCAATTCTGGCCAGAAGGTGGCGCCCTCCGCCTGCAAATCTCACAGAGCCCAATTAGATGTTCAATATCACTAGAAATCATTGCTGTTGATAGAGATAAATGGATAATACACTATCTATGCAACAATAGTTTAAAAAAGGAAGACAAAAAGAACTTTTCATCAATGGCTAATCATGATTTTTTTATTGCTTTGCATTTTCTGGGGAATAAAACCTCAGAGGAGCCCATTCTGTCGTGGAAAATGAAAGGGCATATCAAAAAAATGAATGTACATGGATTCTAAATATTTCAGGTTGTATGACTTTGTGTTTGACCTTAGCAGAAGATGAACTAATCCTGCAATATAATAGACTTTCATAGAGATATGGAAAATGGCTGCTTTTTTATCTCAGTTGCCATGGGAACCATCAGAGAGAAGGCCTAGCTGAGATGCAATAGAAGGTTATTAAATGTGTGCTTGTGTATATTGGAAAAATACAGCTTTTTGTCATCCTGTGTCACTCATAGGTCTTTAATACCTAATGTTTAGGTTATTAATAAACTAACACAGGTCCATTTTTTGCAGGGAACAACAGTGAATGTAGCTGTAAAAAATATTAGTACAAGTTGGACATTTGCAAAACTCTTTAATAGGGGCAGAAGCATTGGGCTGGTTTTTCTGAGCTATTATTTCCTTCAAGTTTCCACTAAAGTTTTCATTCCTCCCTTGATGGAAAGCAAAGCAATACAGGAATGGAGCCCACCTCTTCAAACTGAAAATAGGGCACACCTCCTCTCCTCTTTGTCTTGTACTAGCAGGGAAGCCAAGTGTGACTAGAAGGTTGTGCATTTTCTCACATAGCTCCCTTCAGCCCATAGAATCATAGATTATTAGGGCTGGAAGGGACCTCAAGAGATCATCTAGTCCAACCCTCTGCTCAAATCAGGACCAATCCCCAAATGCCCCCCTCAAAGATTGAACTCACAACCCTGGATTTAGCAGGCCAATGCTCAAACCACGGAGTTGGCCAAGGTCTTTGTGCTGGGTTCAGACCTAAGGGGGAAAGGGCTGTAGAGATATTTCTCGGCTAGAAATGTTCCCCTTTTACACTTTTAAAAAACCCAGGCAGCAAATCAAAGTAATACTCTGCAAAGAAGGTGCAAGGACCGATGGCTGAGAACAGCCAAGGAAAGCGAACATGTCTCTCCAGGTGAAGGGATAGTTTCCCTCTCCCTCGCACCTCCCTGGAACTGGGAGCTGGGGGCAGACCCGACCAAACTCTGCCCGCTCTGCAGGGGCTTTGGGGCCAGAAGGCCCTTCCGTGGGCACGTGGCAGGCCCCTCTCTGAGGAGTCAGTTCACTGTGCAGTAGGCACTTTCCTTAGGCAGATGTTTGCAAAAGCTCGGGCTGGTGGTACCCGTGTCCCAGGCTGGAGGGAAGCGCAGTCACACAAGGCGCTGTGCCCTGGGCAAGACCCCGGCTCTTAGTAACGGTGCTGACAATCCACCCCTGCTCTGGGCTCCCCTCCAGAGCGGGCTGTCCTGGGCAAATACTGCCCGGCTGAGCCCGGGACATTGGAACCAGGCCTGGGGCAGCGGGGACGCGATCCGCTCCCGCAATCAGCCCCGGTGCCCGCTGGCCTCCAGCTCGGACGGGAACCTGCCCCCGTTTACACGTGTCCCGGGCGGTGCCAGCCCCGGGGAGAGGAGGGAATGAGGCCGGACTCCCCACGCCTACCTGCCCCGGGGTCAGCCGGGTGCCTTTGGCTCTGCCCCACCAGCCCGCGTGTCGCCCCGCAGACCCCAGGGCTCGGGGCGCTCCGGAACGAATCCGAATCAGTCTAAAGGCGACAAAGCGGGAGCTAATCGCTTGGGGACGGGACAAGCCAGCCCCGCGCGGGAGGCGCTGAGCGCAGCAGAGGGGCTGGCTAGGGATTATTGACCCAGCACTAGCCGATAAATGGCCGGGCGGCCGCAACCTGCTCCTCATCCACTTAGCGCCCTAAGCCGGAGCCGGTGTGCTGGGCTTGCCCGGGGAGTTAACCCCTTCGCTGCCTCGGGCCAGCGCGGGGCGCCCTGTCTGGCAGCGCCTCGGAAATGGAGGTGGCTTCCCGAGGCTGGAGGGTTTGGGGAAGAAAAGGGGCGAACCAATGAGTGCCAGATCCTAGCAGGGGCAAGTTGGTGCCTGAACAGTCCTAAATCAACAGCCCTCCAGCTGCCTGGCGCCAGCGACCGCAGGCCAGGGCACAACAGCCGCCCCGAACTAGACTTCGCTTTCGGAGCTGGTCTGAAGGCAAGCGAGCAACGCTGCTTATTTCTCCCAGGCAGGGGAACCCCAACATGTTTTCGGACTGGAGGCAGCCCCTGCACAGAGGCTGGTACCACCCAGTCACAAAAAGGGGGACCAGATCACAACGGTCTGTCTACCGAAAACCAACCTCTCCCACACCCACCTGTGTATAGATATAAAAGTAACGATCTCTCTCCCTGTGATTACCCCTTGGGGTGGGTGGGTGTGGGTCTGTGTGTGGCATTAGATATACATTTCTTCAGGCAAGTTTGCCATCTCCTAAGTGGTTCAACCAAATCTAAAGGAGTCTTACAACGTGTGTCTACCACCACCACCTACATATTCTGGTGCCATTTTTCTCGCTAGTGTCAGAGAGGAGCGCACTTTATTACACAACGAATATAACAGTGAGTAAATGGGGAGTGCTAACAAAATATGAGCTGTTAAAAATACCCAGCCTCCCGGATAGCCCATGCATCGCACACACACACTCGTGTGTACGTTTCTGCACAATCGCTGGCTGGGCACACACATGCAGGGCACACACACCCAGCATGCATGCATGCTAAGCAAAGCAAGGAATACATAGATTTTGCCTATCTGCCGATCAAACGCGGAGATCTGCTCTGGTAAATGATGCATTAGATGCGGTGGCTGTATTTGTTGTGTGAGTTTTGAAAGGGTCCTGATAATCTGGAAGCCAGAGATAAGGAACACCATTTATTCAGCAGCACTTTGGAACCAATTTTCAACCCTGCTCAACCCCATTCTCCAGCAGCCTCCAGGAGCCCAGGAGATAAGGATTGGGCTATTCATTATCTTCACAAGGAACAAAGATTAGCTAGCAGAGATGAAAAATTACCCCTGGATAGTAATAATAAGGAGGAGAACCTCTGGAGTTGCTGAGCCTATATTCTCTCTGCTGTTACTACTACTGCTTTTACATTCTCTCCCTCTCTTTTTTGTTAAATCAATATTGAAAAGGTTGAGTTATTTGTTAAATCTACTCACTGTCTATCATATTTTTCAATATGCAGAATATGGTTGTTACAGTGGAAGAAAACTGTGAGGGTTTTTTTTTCCCCCTTACCCTCAGACTTTAAAATGACATCTTTAGTATGAAATCTAAATGGTGCAGGCAGAATAAAACATCATTAGCCTATAATAAGCATTCAGCAAAATACATTTTCAAAGGGCTGTATTGAGACATTGTGGAGTTTGGGGGTTACTCGCTACAGACATCTGACTAGCCGGCAGATAGCAATGCAGTTGTCAAAGAACAGAAATTTATCCGAAACTCTGACCTTTCTACAACATTAAAACAAAAACACAACACACACACAACGTCTCTGGGTTCAAATCCCCATCTATATTAAAACGTGTGCGTGAGAACTCCACGGCTACTAACCCTTTGAATTACACAGGACCTTTCAGGTTAGGGAACTTGTTTTTATTCGAATATCTGGATTTGGAACAGCGCCTTGCTTTTGCCTTTAAAATATGAGCATTTTTTAAAAATAACAGCCTGGTTTTTTTACGCTGCATAAATCTGGTTCTTGTATCTCATCTCTTAGGACGAAGGGTGATACAGGCGAGTAATTAAAACAGTTACTTTGGAAATAGGCTGCTGGGAGCTGATAAGAATTATCTGTAGCATATCAAGGATCTCCCCCCTCCACCCCTGAATCATATCACAAAGACAGACAGAAAATGCCAGCAAAACGGGATTTTTAGTTATTGTTTTTGTTGCTCACATATTTTTACCTCCGTTATGATAATTCTTCTCCTATGAAACTTTTCCGCTTCCTTCATGAAAAGCATTTCTCTTTCCCTCCCCCCGCCGGATTTTTTCACATTAGTATGATCATTTAAATTGGGAAAGTGGGGTTCCCCTGGCTCCCCAAAAGGAATTTAAAATATTTGAAGTTTTGGGGTTGTATCCCGTCCTTTCCTAATCGAAGGGCAATATTCTCTCTCACACTTTGCCCTTTGCCTGAAGAGGGGATACACAGTTTAGATACAGCCCTTGCTGTGTTATGTAAAAAAGAAGTTATTTTGCTGGCTGTAATATGGTGGGTGGAGGAATGAGGGGGGACAAGGTGAAACTCCCTATAAACCAATAAGAAAAGAAAGAGCAGGTGAAGATTTCCAGCCTTGCGCTGAGTCTAGTTGCTTGCAAACATTTTCAAAGACATTAGTTCTGGCTGACTTGCCTAATGGGCTGGGATAGATGCATTTTAACATTTTCTTTCTTTGCGCACAACGACTCGCTGGTTGGTATCTGCGTTATCATTCCTTCCCCCGGCCCCCTCCCGACACACAGAGCTGATATTACTTGCAGGTGCATCGCCCAGCAGATTAAAATTAGGGACAGAAAAATCAGAACGGTTCTAAAAGGGCAGCATGTTAAATGCAAGATTTACTCCCCTCACTAGGGAGGGGAAAGAATACAAACCGTTCTCCTTTCTGGAAAGCAATAGGAAATAAAGAGAGACTGCAGCTAAATAGACCTTAAATCTGAATCCCATATTTCTTAGGAGATCGTAGTGCCTTTGTGTGTGTGTGTGTGTGGTGTTGGTGTAATATCAATTCATTTAAAAAATATGAAAGTCAAGTCGCGTAGACTGTGACAGCGAAGGCAACAAAAGGTGCAAGCAGCAGACAATGTGATGTGCTTGTACAGATATTGTAATGATGCAAATGTAGTTGAGGGGACGAGCTGCCTTATTATGTACATAAATACACACTGGCTCGCTGTGCCATCCGTGAATGCAGGAGAGTGAGAGGGAGAAGGGGAGGGAAAGGGTGGGGGGAGACCAGCTTGAAAATTGCTGCCAGTTTTGAAAAGCCTACCCCTGGCAACCCCTCTGCTGGCCTGCTTATGCATTCACCAGCCATTTAGACACTTTCGTTCCTCTTTATTCAAATACACGAAGGCGAGCTAGGCAGAGGTGAATCCAGATGTGCCTGCGCCGCTGTAAATGAGCCCAGGAAGAGAGAAAAAGACCATCAGCCTCCCAGCAAAGAACCTAGTGGAAGGCGCTCAGGGAGCAAGGGAAGAAAAGTCACTGTAGGGACAAGGTAAGGGTCTTAAAATAATCAACTCGTGACAAGATGCCCCGGGGAACGGGGCTGGGATGAAATATGGGGTTCTGCTTCCTCGGGCTGTAGATTAAAAGCCTTTCATTTCGGCAGAGGGGGGAAATCCCAATTGAAACAGAGAGTTTTGGCTGTGGCAGTGGGGAGGCTACTGCAACTCTTCCTCACCGGGGCTGTGTTGAACTGGAGAAAGTGTAAACAGCGGTTCTCCCATGGAGACAATGCACTTGGAAGGGGAGAGATTGTCCGTACAGCCTGGGGTTCTTAGCAAGGGGAGATGAAGTATTGTTCATTACAGATTCTCCCCTAAACCGCCCCTGTGCTATTGTCACTGGCTGCTTGGATGGAAATGCAGAATATTTTGGGTGCTGTTCCCTAGCCACTCCATAAGGGACTCTTCTAGCTAAAGAGTGGCTAATGCCCAGTGACAGAGAACAGCTTGGCGTGTCAAATAAAGAACTATTGCTCGGTGTTTTAAATAAACCAGTCTTGTCTTTGCAGATGATTTAGGGCATTTCTTGGGGTAGTTTTTCCTCTTCCAGAACAAATCACAGAATTTGTTATTTCTAAAAATGTGCAGATCTACTCCATATCCGGTGGGGGAAAAATCGTTCGCGTTGCATGGTTGCTTTAACACGGCTGGTTTCTTATTTGAACTAGATGCAAACAGGTAAATCCATCCTTAGCAAACTGTAATAATGTACAGACCAAATTTACTGACCAAATGAAACGATGTTTCAAAGAAAATCTAGAGACATACAGCGCAGAAGAGTAAGCTCCTATGAAATACTCTTGTTCTCTTTCACACTGGAAATGGGTGTTTTTAATCTATTTTGAAAAACATTTCACCCCTAGCGACTAGCATGCTCAGAGCTTAAAACAAACCAAGAGGGTTGGAAATTGGGAAAGAGATGGTAGTGTTCAGTTTATAATGTAAACTTGGCGTCCCCAAAGTATCTTGCAACTCAGGTATGAAAGCAGCGATCAAAGGTTCAAACTGCTTTGCTGGTATATTTATATATTAGCTGGATCTAGGTCTGAAACTGATTTGTAATGAACAGTGTTTCTTCATTCTTAAACTCGCAGTCACTTTAGAATTCCCAGATACTTTCTCTTCTAATAGGCTGGCCCTATTACAGCTGACGAATGATCGCGTTTTAAACGCCACATCATCCTGCCAAACTATTCCTTTCGCAAAGAGCGAAGAACTCGGATTATTGCGATGGGACAATCAACAAACTAAACCAAACCACCGTGAATTAATAGCAGTGAATCTCCCAGGATTAAGTGTGTGTCTTTATGGCTTATAATTAAAAAAAAAAAAAAAACAACCAGCCCCACTTCGGAACGTTCATTTCTTTTCAACGTTGCAATGTTAAATTGACCCCCCCCGCGCGCGCGCCTGGCCCCGTCCTATCCCCCCTCTCATTGTTGTCAGATTTGTTAATAAAAAGATGCGAAGGTTTGTTCTCCCCTGGAAAGCCCCGCATCTCCGCAGGCCCTGGGTTCTGCTGCGTTTGCACCTGCCTAGCTAGGGAGCCTCTGCAGTCCCAGTCCCGTGCAGCAGATTTACACAGCTTTGCATGTTTTAAAATTACCCAGCTATGGGCTTCAACCTCCTCCACTGCGTTTTTTTTTCCCCAAGGCAGCTCTTCCACCCCTATCCCACCCCCTTTATTCTCCTTTTTCTGTGGGGTGCAGAGACTGGGAGAAAAATCCACACTGGAGACTGAATGGCTTTGAGGCGATTTCAATAAGAATAGTTCGGGTGCAGGATTTGGAGCCAGGGTTGGCTTGTTTGGTTGCAGAGCGAGAAGCTGAAACAAGGGTAACATCTTTATTAATGTTTTTTTTTTAACTCAAATTTGGCCATGTCCAAAGAAACTGGCAAGTAAAGCAGCTGCCTAAATAAATAGTATTATTCCAATGATTAGTTATTGTGTGTGTGTATATATATGTGTGTGTGTGTGTGTATATATATATATCTATAATATAATATATATCTATATATGTATACAATCAGTTGTCGCAGACAGCTTTGTAGCAAAAACTAAATATCTGTGTCTGAAACTGCCATCGGATCTTTCTCTTCCAGGGCCCGATCTTGCAGCCTTAACTCAGGCGATTTCTCCATGGAAGTGTTGTTGCCTGAGCAAGAAGTGCAGGATCGGGCCCCAAATAGCTGACTCGCGAATTGACATCGAAATATGCGTCCCGAAAATCGAGCCTTGCAACGAAATCTTTGGTATGAAAGTCCCCCAGACAGTCTACCCAAGCGCCTTTTTTGCGGCATACTCCGAAACCAACCGTGACGATTACAATAGGGGGAGCATATATTAATCGCACGTATTAATTATTAGTAGTACTACCCTTCTTATCGCTGCAGTTGCTGCGTTTGAGCAGAAGCAGGTTTGCCGATTTCCTAAGCCGTGTGGTGGTGCTTGGGTTTGGGGCTGCCCGGCGGTACCAGGGCTGAGGTAACAGACTCTGGGCTGGACGACCTGTTTACCAGGGAAGCCAGACAAGGGATCCAGGGCTGGGGAACTTCACCGTGAAGGACAAATTGCAAACAAATTGCAGGGGAACAAAACGTTATTCACAAGTTGTCAGGCGCGTCGCGGGGACAAGATCCAAACAACCCAAAAAGTCAGGAGGGCAAACAAGAGCCACGAGGGGTCACCCAGTGGAGAGCGAAAACTCCCCTGGAGCAATGGGCAAAATACCCGATCTGAATCACGTGGCTGGGGAAGTGGGGGGCAGATCATGGCAAGGCTTTTACAGTAGTTAAAAAGAGTACGTGGCCGGCGATTTATTCCCTAAATCGTTCTGTTTGTATGCAGCGTAAATGGGGGGTTGCGGTTAAGAGGTAACTGTGTCATTTTCTAACCTTATTAGCCAGCATTAAAAATGTACTGGTCATGCAGGTTGTATTTTAAGCAAGCAAGGAAGGAAGCAAGCAAGCAGGAAAGCGAGCAAGGAAGAAACGTAAAGAAAGAAGAACATTGGGAAAAGTCTGGCCAGAAGGGCTGGAAAGTGACTGCTCGTATTTCTAACCAAAGACTCCCTGTAGCCGCTAGTCTCTGAACAATGATTAGTATTTTAGCTAGCAGCAGAGGACATAATCATGACAGCAACAACCGCGGCGGTGCCTTGCTCTGACTGGCAGACTCTCGGGTCCCCCTCCGCGGGATGCAGAGCCGATCACACGGGACCTGGTCCGCTCGGGCTGCGTGTGAGCGCAGGGTCCCCCACTTTCCCGAGCAGCTGGGAGAAAGGCTCTGGCGGGCTCTGTACCTGTCGCCGCCGCAGCAGGCTGCGGGGTGGCTGGCTCGAGGGCTAACCCGGAAGAGTGCGTGTGAGTGTGTGTGTGCCTTTCTGACGCCAGTCATACGTGTTTCTATTTCTGTACCTGACTTAGCCAGATTGCTGGAAGACTGAGGGTTGTAACAGCCTGGGCGAGCAGCGAGGTGGTTGTGCGTTACATCCACAGGCCTGCCCCTCCCCCCCAGTGCAGCCGGTTTCCTCTGCCTGCTCCCCCACCCACCCACCCACACAGGCACAGCCCACCCTGCACCCCATGCTGCTGGCACTGAGGATCTGGCTCCTGCTGCTGCTGCAGGGGACGGGCGTCGCGGGAGACCACCAGCAGCCCTCTCAGCAGTGAGTACCTTGCATCGCGCTCCCACAGCTCCGCCAAGGTCTGCACGGAGACGCAAAGGCGACCCCGAAGCCTGCGTGCCCTCCAACATGGCTCGTGCCGTGTGCAGCCTCTCTTATCTCAGACCCTGTAGGGGTTAATTAGGTGCGCCTCTCTCGCGCTCGCTCTTTCCTCTTTCCTCCGTTTTTGATGGCTGCACCAATTAGTTGCACATAGGAAAAGACGAGAAGAATAGGGTTACAAAGAGAGGAAAAACTTATGCTGCCCCTGGGGTTTCCAGTCAGGATGAGCGAAGTTTAAACAAAGAGGAAAGTAGCTGCGTTTGCCATTCGAACAATGCATCTGAATGATAGAGCGACAAAGCGAGGATAGGAATTTATGCTAAAACATATTCCGTGTTATGAGACAGATTATTGTCTACCACTGTACCTAGCACTTCACCCCTGTGAAGCAGGATCGGGTCAAAGAGATTGCAGCTCTGATGGCTGGGATGGAGTTGGGGAGAGAGTTTTCTCGCATTGACTTTGCGGCGGCGTGGTCTGGTGGGAAATCTTTCCCGTGGAGAGTTTATAGATTGCAATAATTATTACCCGTTGTAATATCTGTATCAAAGGCATAAAAGGAGGTAGGAGGCGGCCAGCTCCCTCCTCCCCTAATTAACATGATAGGACAAGTCCAAAACTGCCCTAAAGAAAAACTGTCACAACCGGCTGGCAGAATGTTCCCTGGTACCGAACCGCTCTCCATCCGCATGGACAGGCCAGGGATTAGCTCAGCCAACGTTCAGCGTCCAAATTCTGTTACAGCGGAGCATGGGGATTTGGTTATTTCGCCACTGAACCTTTGCCCACCGCTTGTTGTTTTTAGACTGTGGCATAAAGTCTCTTCAATTGAGATTTCGTCAAATAAAACAGAGGCAAACATTGAGGGCATATAAATAAACAGTCTGCGTGTAGGTCTGGGCACACAGTTTTCCGCCTTCCAACATATACGCGCATTGATCACACACAGGTGTCTTGCTACATCAAATGGCCCCACTAACTGTTGCTAAAACATGTTCCCTCCCCCCCTTAACGAGATGACATCACTTGTCAATCAAATTAAAATAACCAGCTGTGCTTCCAGATCTGGAAGATCTCCCTTTAAAATTACAACAAAAAATTAAGGTTAGTAAAACTGTTGTATAAAAAGAGATTAAACAAAAAAGACAGAGAGATAGCCAGTCTGCGGAGAAAATTGTATAACTCATAATACGCTTTTCTGTTTTACGTTTTCCCTCTCACTAGATAAATCCATATAGATCTGCATGACTATCTATCGAATCTCTCAATATCTCAAAAAACACAGATAGCTGATTTATCGGCTTGCCTGGAAAATGTACAGAGAGACACTTGGAAATAAAATGCTGGGTTTGATGTTTGGAGTTCATCCTGATACAATTCTTCCTTTTCTTTTCTCGATTGCATTGCCCTGAAGACTGTGGCATGTGCAAAGAAGGTGGGCGATTTGTAAGGCGTTTTGGGGTACCTTGTGTTTGCCTATAACAGCTAATACATCTAGCAATCTATTGGAAGAGATGGAACGGTGGGGGAATGCAGGGCCCACGGAGTGACTTCAGGGGCTGGAGCCGGCTGGCTGCAATCCTGCAGCTCGCCGCCCGTTCAGGCAGAGTCTCTCCAGAGAGGACTTTAATAAAATTGACACAACAGTTGTTTAACCAGCCGTGTGAAACAGACTGAATCTCAGCTCCAGAAAATTAGTTAAGCTTCTGCGCCGAAGGTCCTTGTGCGGGTTAGGTTATGAGTGCATTAATTAAATAAACGTCCCAAGCACACCGCTTTGCCCCATGGTGTTTGCTGCAGTGGGGCATTTAATAACAAACCCACCCTAACAAACAAGATCGAAGCGCTGAACTGCCACGCGCTGAACAAGCAGTTTGTAAATCAGAGGCGCGGAGATCATTGAACCTGAAGTTCTCAAAACACGTTTGGAGAAGATTTCATAATGATCTGTTAAGCACAGTTTCTACACACACACCCACCCACCCTGCGCTCTAGTAAGTATGAGTGGATGTGGCTCGGTAATGCAGACGGGACTGCGTCTAGCGATTTAAACGGAAAGAATTAAACCGCCTATGAACGTGGAAGGGTTTTGGTTTTTTTTTTAAATGGGAGAATGATTTTATTTGCTGTTTATTGTCAGGAGTTTAAAGAGAAGAGCTGGAAAGAGCGATTTAGTGGTCATCCCAAGGCAGGGAAAAGCAGTGCATAGGAGCAGTGGCCCTAAAGCTGCTGGGCAGACATAATGATAATTAAGAATACACAGAGACACTCATTAATAATAAGAACCGCCCGATGGGAGACATTGACTTTTCAGGAAAATAAGAGGCTAGGAAGAAGTTGCCCAGAAGGACAGTAATAGTGTCAGGAAAACCCCGAAAACATTGGTGGCAAAGGAAGCCAGTGAGAATTTCTTTTAGCGACACAATCCAGTCCCAGAGAGAGGGGCGGCGAGGACGGACAGACAGGGAATTCGTTTGGATTTTGTATTTTCATTTTTGAGGCGGAAAAACGTATTTTGAGGCGGAAAATGTATTTTCATTTTTGAGGCACCGTTTATTCCCCCCACCCCCAGTATCTCCCCAATGCCTGGCGGACGGGTGGGGTTTTCCCCCCATCCTGCTCCTTACTATCATGTGGATGTTGTAGGCAAGATCTGCAGAGGAAGCAGCGAGCTCCCCTGGCTGCAGGGAAGTGGCAAGAGCCGGCTGCAGGGTAATCTGACACGGGGGCTTCAGAGTTTCCTGGGCAGTTTTGGGGTCTGTCGCTCCATAAATCAAGCAGCCTGATTAATCTTTACAATTTGTCTTTTAAAACAAACACGAACGAATTATCAGCTCGTTAACTGCGATTTTATCACCTGCCTAAAACAAACAGCCCCCCAACGCCGCCTTGCTCATTGCATCGGTGAAATAATTAAAAAGGTTGGTATTAATTAATAAGAATGCATTAGGAGCGCATTAACACCGGTATTAATACGATCGCATTAACAGCCCAGCCACTGCAACGAACTTGGGCTCTCCCCCAACACTTTCTCAGGAGCTTTGCAATCACGTTCTGCGGGTTTCTGTGATTTTTTAGCGTGAAACGTTTGTTCGGATCTATTAAAACATTCTCCCAGCAGCCCCCCTCCCGGTTAATTTTGCAAACAGGGGCAGGAGGGCGTTTATTTCTAGTAAACAAACACGGAGGGATTTGTTGTTCCCTTCTGTTGTTTGTAACTTGATACTTGGGAGTAAAAATTCCTGATCTTGAAATCTCCTTATTTTCATGTAAAAGATCGATTTGGGTGTGTGGAAAAATATAGATAATTTTTAATGAGTTTTTTTTTAAAAAGGTGGTCACGTCTCTCCCTCCTTCGCATCCCAGGCCTGGTACAGAGCCTGCGGGCTATACAGCCTGATATTGGAAGATCATATTTGCTAAAACGCCCTTACACCAGAACCCGAATAAATCATCCAGGAATTTCCAATGCTGCCGAGTTTATCTTTGGTTCTATAATGTACTAATTCCGGCATAGGGGTCTGCGGTGGCAGCTTCTAGCTCAGTCTGTATCTATGCCAGGGTGGGTCTCCCCAGCGCCCCGATTTCACCGGAGAGTGTGGGGGAGGGGAGGCGCTGACAGATTTACTTGTACAATCCTGTGTCTCCTGTTGTAATCGCTTTTGCTGGCTGAAAACAAACGGGAAGTGTGTGAGTGGGGGGAGGGGGGCTGGGCGAGAGGGGTTCGGGGGGTCCCAAGCCTGGGAACCGCGGGTAGGCAAGGGGAAGCCAGGCCTGGGAGGAGGGGGAATCCGAGGACCTGGGGCGGTGGTGCTGGGAAGACGGGGCTAGGTTCAGGATTCTGTGCCAGGCTTGTCGCACAGGATTCGGGCTTGGGGCGAGCTCCCGGCCGGCCCTGGCTCAGAGCCGGGGCACAGGCATTAGCAACCCCCCCCCGCCCCACCCCCAGCAGAGCTGGGCTGGCTGAGCCCGCGGGGCAGGGGGTTGCGCTGTGTTGCCCCGGTTAGCTCCGAGCAAGCCCTGTCCCGGCCGGCGCAGCCAGACCGCCTGTCTCCAACCCCTCACCCCTCCCGCGGCCGGGCCAGCCCAGCCCAGCCGGCTGCAACTGCATCGCGACTCTTTTTTGCGGCTGTCCGCCCCTACTCCAGCGGCGGCCTCCCACCCCGCCGCGGGGCTGGGGAATGCAGGGCTCTCCCGCTGGGACCGGTGGCGGCACATCCTGAGCCCGGCTCTCCCGGCCCTAAGGACCCGGAGCCGAGCCCGGGACTGGAGCGTGCTGAGCTCCCCTCCAGCCCGCTGCCGCCCCCACGCGGCCCACGGATCCCCAGGGCCGCGCGGAGCCCCCCTCCCAGTCTCCGCCTGCACAAGCTGGGGCCGGGGGGATCCTGGCAGCGCCGCTAGCAGCGCAGGAGTCCGGCTCGCCTTAGTTTTCCAAGAGGGAAGCCCGCGGGGGGAGCAGGGAAAATCCTAGCCCCGCACCACCACCCCCCAGTCCCCGCACCCCCCTGCCCCGCAGCCCGGCCCAGCCTGCAGCCAGCGGGCAGGAAGAGGCCAAAAAAGAGAGGGCGGGGAAGCTGTTGTGTGTCTGTCCCCCGCTTGCCTTGTTTTGTCTGGCTGGGAAGGTGGCAGGGATGGAGGCAGGAGCAGGGGGGGCAGGGCGGGAATTGGGGGTGTCCGGGACCCCTAGTTCCCAGGGAGAACCCGCCTCAATTCCGGGAGCGGGGGGTTGTCTTGTATTATTATTATTATTATTAAAAAGTTCATTTTCTGGCGAATTTGGCAGCGGCGGGTGACGTCAGAGCCCCGGCGTCTCAGTGACTGGGGCCGCCTGGCTGGGGAGAAGCAGCCTCCTATTACCCAATTACTGACTGTCAATCCTCCGACCCGGCCCCCTCCCCTCGGCAGGGAGATCGTCCCCTGCACACCCGGCCCTGCCCTGCCCTGCGCTCTGGTTGAGGGGGTTATACCTACCCTCCTGTGTGGTGTGTGTGGGAATTATATATCCTGTGTGCCATCACACACCACCACTGCCCTATTGTGTGGGTGATTGTATGACCTGAGTACCCCCTAAAACATGTGATTATATAGTCTGAACACCCCCACCACAAGACACCCTCCTCCCTCTCTGCGGTGGGATTGTATAATTTGATATAATCAAACATACAATCCTGACGGGAGGGTAAACTCCCAGGGCAATACAACCTGATCACAACCCCCCCCAGCACACGTGCATCAATCTTGTCTTGCGGTGGGGAGCATCTGCCCTCCTTCCTTGTCAAGCATATTACACCCTGCTCACAACATCTCCCCTCTCCCCCCAACACACTCCTCTGGCCTGGTACAGTGGGCGGGGACTCCCCATCCCACGATATAACCGGATCATAACTCTCCCCTCTCCCACAAAGCACCCAAATCTCGCCCTACAGGGAGATGTTCACCACCCAGAAGGATACAACCAGATCACACCCCTCCCCTCCAAACCAACCACCAGCTCCCCCTCTTCCATTGTGACCTGGAAATGAATTGGTAGAAGGAATAATAAGTATGGAACTTACACATAAAGTAAGGAACATGACAAGACTTGGGGCCAACCTCAAAAACATCTCCACAGCGTCCCCCTAGCCCACCTTTCTTCCCCAGCATAGACTTCATTTCTGAGGGGGATGGGAGAGAGAGGCTGGTTTTCCACCATTGAAATCGATTCATGTAAACAATTATTTTTCTGCATCTAGGAGATAAGAGGATTTACAATCAAATGAAAAGAGCTTTTAAAAAAACCAACCAAAACCTATCAGTCAATTAGTTCTTTTTAAATATCAACATTTTTAGGGGTAGATAGGGACCTGGCCCACACCATGTTAGTCCTAATTGTATTTTGCTGTCATCCTGTTGTTCTTTTGCCTTCTATCTTCTTTCCCCTCCCCTGGAGTCGCTTTCCGCAGAACAGGGACTGTTAAAAGTGGGACCTTCAAACTGTGATAAATTAATTAGCTGGCTGCATAAAAAGCCTGTTGATTCGGACTGCACTTCTCATCCGCCCTATAACAGGCGGGTTGAAAGCCTCGACTGCTTCAAACAGATAGAAATACGTCAAAAAACAACCCAAAACAAAGAGGTTTTATAAAAATGAGGTTTTAAAAGATTCCTGATGAAATAGCACAGTCGGGCTCCGAGGGCCAGGACTGGCCCACTGGCTTCAGGCTGTTTATTGTCTAGTACAAACATACACTTACTTAAACAGGGAGTGTTTTTTTCTCATTATTCGGGGGTTTCCTAGTCTTGTAACGCTATCATGTCGCTTTGGGCCTGACCATGCTTTCGGCGTGCAGCCCAAACTCACAGGCAAGTCAGCTAGCCCAGAGCCTGCATTACTCAGAGATTTCAGGGAAGAGTCCCCGGGAAGCCCACGGGGGCTCTGCGCGACAGATAAGTGCAGGTAGTCGGCAGGGTGGCTGGGAGACTGGCAGGATCGGGTCCGAAAATATACAACCAACGATTAGCTATTAAAAAAAATTACTTAAACAGATGTTTGGGGTCCTAAGCCCTCTCGTTTACACGCCCACCCCAGGTAGGTTCCAAACAGACTGGTGCGGGTTTATTTTCAGTTTAATCTTATTTTATTTTGCTGATTCAGTTATTTCGAGCTAACATGATGGTAACAATCCTGTTCAAATCTGATATCTGCTAACGGCCCGAATCCGGGGTTTTCTGACATTTAAAGTACTGCTTCGGCAAAACTAGAGTCCTGGTTAAATGAGAAATGGTTCCCGTGTTAATGCAACTGGCTAAAATAACCTGCATTCGTTCTGAGCAAACAGCCAGAGTTCACTGAGGCAAACGCATCACGCTTAAATGTTTAGACAAGAAAACACGCGTGTTCTTATCCAATCCCTACCTATCAAATCCCTTTTCTATTTAGGAGCGGGTTCCGCCGTCCTTACTCACACAGAAATCTCATTCACTTTAATGGGAGATTTTGTCTAAGGAGAGCCTGGCCGATCCGATTCTGTCTTTACAGCGTACTCCCGATTGAAGTTCACACGCCAATCAAATAAACAGATACACATAATTTTGCCTTAATTTTTTTTTTTACAAACAGATTTGTGAGGCAATTAGCCACTCAGTAAAACCGGGTTTGTGTGCGTCTTCTAACAGGCTGCATCTATCGTGCGAGAGCCTCCTGACCCACTTAGGTTCCCCCCCTTTCACTCCTTGGGTGCATGTGTTTCGATCCCCCAAACTGGCTGGAATTGGAATACTTTGCTCATAACCTTAGTCTGGAGCGTTGGGGGGTATTTAACATTAGCCGCAAACAAACACCCGCTCTGCAAGACAGGCGGACCTGGATGCTGCTGCGGGGAGGGGAGAGTGGAAGAGGGATAGTGGGAGGTGGGCTGGGCGGGGGGGTCTTTTCTGTCTTTGGCGGGTTCAGCTCTTTTAAGATGTTTGGAGTAAATGAGGGGAATGTGGATTTCTGGGGCCAATGGCAGCGCGAGGCTAGGCGCTAGGACGCTGATTGGCTGGGCGGAGGTTCTTAGCCCTGTGCGTCGCCCCTAGTTCATGTCTACTGAACTGAGTCCAGCTGGCGCCAGGGCTGACATAGGATGCTTTTGGGATGTTACAAAAAAGGCCAGAATAAGTGGAGCTTGCCATTTGAGTAAGAACCTCCATCCAATCCTCCTCTGCCTTCCCTCTCTCACTCACTCTCTTCTGCATTCACATCCTCCAAACAACCATCCATCACCACCCCCCCACC
The DNA here is from genome assembly GCF_025201925.1 of Gopherus flavomarginatus. Lineage (NCBI taxonomy): Eukaryota > Metazoa > Chordata > Testudines > Testudinidae > Gopherus > Gopherus flavomarginatus. Next base: position 23,924,116 of record NC_066622.1, on the reverse strand, counting down.
CCCTAAACTTACAACCCCAGAAAGAAACTCTGCAAACATTTGGAATTAGATTCACTCCACTTGGAGGGACTTTGTGTAAGTATGTTGGGGGGGGGGGGAGAAGAAGAGCTGGGTTTATTCTTCAGGGAAATTGCTTCTGAGCTGCTGCCTTTTTTCTCTCGGAACATTCCTTTCACTTTTCCTTTTCCTCTCGTGTCAGTTCGAGCTGGTATAAGTAGGTGACATTAGACCTGCTGTTTTTACTCCCCCACCCCTAAAGGCAGCTGGAAAAACTCTTATTGACGTTTGTAAAAAAGAGGAAACCTTTTTTCTTTTTTTTTTAAAAAAAGCTATTGAAAACTTTGATGCTGTTTATTTTGTGGGGGGAGAGAGTGGAACCCAGGGTAAGAACTTGTGGGGGCGACGGAGCATAAAATGAGACTTTTTTGGGGGGTACAAAGAGGGGCTTCCCCCACCCCCATTCATCTGCATGTTGGGAATTGCGGAATTAGCTCAAACCAGGTGGAAAATGCGGAGGGTGACGCGTCTCCCTTGAATAGCCATGTGAAGTACTAACCACTCCTTTCCTCTTACAGGTGGTGTCCCGGGCGTGTCGCAGGGAGCTTCTCGCCACAACTTGCCTGCTAAGAAAGGGACACGCTGACTCCCCCCACGTCCTGAGACACACACGAGACGCCTGTCGTGGGTTTAGAACCTCCCCATCACCGATCCGGGCCGGTTGGGGGGTGGGCTGGGGAGTCAGCGTCGGCATGGAAGTCGCCACCGACCAGCCTCGCTGGATGGCTCACCATGCCGTGCTGAACGGGCAGCACCCGGAGACGCACCATCCGGGACTGGCTCATAACTACATGGAACCGGCGCAGCTCCTACCTCCGGATGAAGTCGATGTCTTCTTCAATCACCTGGACTCCCAGGGCAATCCCTACTATGCCAACTCGGCCCATGCCAGGGCCAGGGTGTCCTACAGCCAAGCTCACGGTAAATCGGCACCGCCCCCACCCCCAGTTTTCTTTCTCCCCGGGTCCTCTGTAGGCTTGTGCCGGGAGGGCAGTGACTAGAGACCAGGGTAGTCTGGGGGCTGCTTCAGTATCACTGGAAAGGGAGACCCCAGAAAAGGGGATTGAAAGGGAAGCCCGGGTGGACTTTCACCCTAGAAATAATCGATGGGGGTGGGGAGAGGGGGAGGAAGGGGAAACAGACTGAGTGGTGGGTGGGTGCGCGCATACAGACCAAAGAAACTTCCTAGTCCCGAGACACGGCCACTTCCCGGATATGAAATACAAACTAATTCAGATCCCGGGTAGATTTTATTTTGGGGGAACCGAGGTATCGGTGACAGCTGAAAAAGTGCTCCCCAAACCTGCAGAGCCAGTCGGGTTTTTCATTTTTTTGGAGGGGGAGGGGCTGCTGCCCCCTGTCTCCCCCCTCTAGTATTATGCTGTCGCTGCTGCTTTCTTTGCAGCTAAATCAAAGGGGCGAGTGGGTTGGGAGATTTTCGGGACTTGCAGGGTGTTCCTGGCGCCTGGGTAGGGAGAGGCGAGGCGGGCAGGGGAGCCTGCGTTGTCCCTGGCTCGCCAGGGCAGGTCTGCTGTGAAATATTCACCCCAGAGCTGCTCGCTCGGCCCCCGCTGGCTTTGGGATGGCCGGTGTCCTTGTGCGGGCTCTGGATCTTCCCAGCAATATGGGTCTGGCTCTGTGCGCGTCCCACTGATAACTGAACGGCGAGACGCAGCTGGACACTTCCCCGGTCCCTCTCTGCGCTGGGCAGCGGTTCTGCCCGCGCCCCCCAGCGCTCTCCAGGGCCCGTCTTCCTCGCCTGGCTGGTGGGTGTGATCGTGAAAACTCCTCTCTCCCCACAGCCCGTCTGACTGGGAGTCAAATGTGCCGGCCTCACCTGATCCACAGCCCCGGCATCCCCTGGCTGGACAGCGGCAAAGCGGCGCTCTCGGCAGCCCATCACCACAACCCTTGGACGGTGAATCCCTTCACCAAAGGGCCCCTGCACCCTTCCGCCGCTGGAGCCCCCGGGGCCATCTCCGTGTACCCGGGCAGCAGCACCTCCAGCACGGCCTCGGTCTCCTCGCTCACCCCGGCCTCGCACTCCGGCTCCCACCTCTTCGGCTTCCCACCCACCCCTCCCAAGGAGGTGTCCCCGGACCCCAACTCCACCAGCGCAGCCTCGCCCTCCTCCTCGGCCGGGGCCAGGCAGGAGGAGAAAGAGACCATCAAATACCAAGTATCTTTGTCGGACGGGATGAAGATGGAGAGTGCCAGCCCTCTGAGGACCAGCTTAACCTCCATGGGGGCCCAGCCCTCCACCCACCACCCCATCCCCACCTACCCCTCCTATGTGCCGGCTGCTCATGAGTATAGCAGCAGCCTCTTCCACCCGGGCAGTTTCCTAGGCGGCCCAGCCTCCAGCTTCACCCCCAAGCAGAGGAGCAAAGCTCGATCCTGCTCAGGTAAGCCTACAACGCCTTGATCTCTGCAGCGCCTGTACAGAGTGTGTGTGTGTGGGGGGGGGGGGGGTTGTAGGTCAGGTTTGTGTATGTGTGTTTTGAGGAAGGTTGCAATGTGTGTTACATGATTCTAGTTTGGAATACCCCTCCCTCCCCACAGCACAGCTGTTTACATGCACTCCGAAGAGGAGGTGAGGGTGGATTTATTTTGTTGTCATCGAGATACATCTTAATCTCATTCACCTGGATTTTTTAACATGCTGTTGTTGGGGCAGCTCTGAGAAATGGACCGAGCTTTTCTGTTATTAACTGCTGGTAGGGCACGGTCTAGTCACTGGCTCTCTGCTCTGCAGCAGTCTCATGCCAGGGCCTAAGGGACCCAGTAATCCCTAAAAGAAAAAAAATTGGCAGATCTAAATTATGCAAATAAGGGTTTATACGGCAAAATCTCACACAGAAAAAGAAAGACAGTGGCTGGTTCTAATCGCTGGCAATTCTGGGCCAGATCCTGCACTCTTTACTTCAGTGAAACTCCCATTGACTCCATGCCGGGAATTTAATTCTGTTTCCTTGCAGTAAATTGCACCTTCATTAATAAGGGAAAAGGCCACTCGTTGGCTTTTAGCATTGAGCGCAACACATTCACAATTGAAACTCACCACGCCAGTTGCTTAAAACTGAAAAGGGGCTTGATTTCTTTCCAATCACACAAGGAACAAAAGTTCAATAGTTTACACCCCGGTGCTGAGGACCGAAGGTACCTACTAAACGCTAACTTAAACCAACTCAATACAACCTAGAAAATGCGATCGGACATGATTGTTCTCTGCCTCAGATCCATCCCTGTTTGCTAACAACGAACCGCGGAGCATTCCTCTCTTCACTCTAGTTTTCCCGAAAAGCGTCTTCTGAAAGCAGCTAATTCAGTGATGGCTCAGGTTTTGATCTCACTTTGAAATATCCCCAGCTGGATATCTAGACAAATTAAGAAAACTGGATGTTGTTCCATTCTCCCCCGTTTGTATTTCCAACGGTGGAAGAAAATAAAAGTCTATATTTGAGATAGCGTTGTAAAGCTACATTCTAACACAACTAAATGTGTGTACACACACCTCTATTTTCTATTTTAAAAGCGGCCATGAATTAAGAAACATGATCTCTCTTGGGAATTTTGCAACAAAAAGATCAGACATTTTACAATATCAGCTCTATTTCAAATCGCTCTTTTAAGGGATTTTCCCCCCAGTGTTTTTGCAGTGCGGCTGCTGTTTTTTCCTTTCTTTTTTTTTTTTTAAACCGTGAAAAGAAAATTAAAATACAGTTGCCGCTTTTCCTCCCCCTGCTTTTAGAAAGAGCTCCAAGAGTCACTGCAGAGAAATGGATCCTTAATGGCCTTTTTTGGTTCCTTTTGTGGAGGGTTTTATTAGATGGGGGAAGTGAGTGATCTTGAGGGTTGTTTTGATGGGAGCCTCCGCGCATGGAAGTGGGGAAAGTTCGTGACCACTCACTGTTTTTGTAGGAAAACTAAGACTCACGACACGATGACTCCTGCGGCTTCCTGCCCTAGGAGGGACAAAAGCTAGGAACGCAGAGCTCCCCTCGTTTTCCTCTGTAGACTGTGTTGTTTAAAAGCCACCCACTCCCTAGATGGAAGGAGACAGGAGCCCTGCTGAACTCGACAAGGCCTGCTCCGATTACTAGCAAAAATAATTTCCTCTGCCGTTAAATACTGTATAATTTGCACAAACAATATGAAAAGAATTTCTTATATTAAGCAGACCAGCCCTCAAACCATCAGAGGAATTGAACTTTCAGCAAATAGCTTTCAGAGGCCAAACACACACACACACACACACACACACAACACACACACACCCCCAAAAGGGGGGGGGCAGCAGAGATCTAAGTAGTTTTCTAGTTGGAGACACAAGGTGGGTGAGCTAATATCTTTACCTGGGTTTGGGGTTTTTTTAGTGTTGCCCTCACCAAAAATTAACTTACTAAAACAAATGAGGAAAGAGTAGGAGTAAGATAAACCTCCCCACCAAATCAAAATTGGCCGGTTAACAAGTACAGTACAGAAAAAAGCTGTGTTTATAAGTTCCAGAGTGCCTGCTTAAATAGAACTTTCCAAGTGCTGCAGTTCAACCAGATTTGCTAAATTAAAATAAAAATAATAATTGAACCATTTTGATGCTGTCTCCACTTCCAAGCTGCCCTGCTTTATTTTAGGATATTGCAGCACTTGCAGTGAAGTGTCTTTTGGCCCAGATTTGGTTCCAGATAACCCTTTTTCTTCCAAATTTTTGCTTTGTGTGTGTGTGTGTGGCAGGATATATGTGATCTAGCTATAGAGGTGCAATAGATATGGCAGGGGAATGGTGCACATGACATGGTAAGGGAGCTCTTGTTACTGAAATGATACTAGTCCCATTTGACACAACAAGGCTGTCCCTCTTTCTCACCTTGCAGAGAAAGCAACTATTTTTTGATCACAACATAGAGTGTATGAGAGACACTAAGGAGAGCCTTGCCACGTGTACTGTAAATAATCAATGCTGTCTAATTATGCTTGAATAATGCACTGTTTTGACTTCTGGAAAATGCCTAAAGGACAATGCAAAAAGCTTTTGTGAATTTGTTTTTAAAGAAAGAAATCCGGTTTCTTCGTGTTTCCATTTAGAAGGCAGAGAGTGTGTGAACTGTGGAGCTACTGCCACCCCTCTCTGGAGAAGAGACGGCACTGGGCATTACCTGTGTAACGCCTGCGGGCTCTACCACAAAATGAACGGTCAAAATCGACCACTCATTAAACCTAAACGAAGACTGGTAGGTGTCTGTCTCAGCTGGGTTTGGGGATAAATTATGCAAAGGGACCACACGCAGACCCACCCATGGTGTGTCTCATCTCCTGTGCTTCAGACCCCGTATGGATGCTAGATGTTGGATTGTACATGAGACATGTCACTCAGAGGTCACGGCATAGCCTAAGGACAGATTGCAGGGACTCCACCCATAGCAGTTACATGCCAAGGTACAGAATAGGCTAGCAATCTCGATTATATACCTACACTCTGTTCCTGTTGGAAGATATGGGGCACAATGAGTAGCTGTCTTTCTCCTTATGAACACACATGTTGATCCTTAGGTGACAACTTTCGTTTGATTTCTCGTTTATTTGGCCTGTTGGGGCAGTTCAGAAGTGTACCAATATTGAAAGGGTTACAAGCTTGATTGCAGTCCTACATTTACTTAAAAAAAAAAATTTCCAATCCAAAAAAACAAAACAAAACAAAAAAATCAAATGAGTCAAACCCACTGCTCTCTACTTAATAATTATTTGTATAAAGGCCATGAAGTAATTTTCACTTTTCTATTCCATGACAATATTAATATCGGTTCCCTCCTCAGACAATCCCCTAATGTGTTTTTTTTTAAACCTATTATTTTTCCATGGAGTCACCTATACTTTGTATTTTCATTTGAGTGATTAAAAAAAAATGTCCTTTCTAAGCTCCTGGTGGTAGTTTCCTATCCGGATATCTGTACGTTAAAGATAAGGAAACTTTGTGAATCTGTTTCCTGATTCTAAAAGCTTTAGAGAGTTTCTATAGGCAAGGCATGCCAGTCATGCTTGCTGTTTTGAAATTTCTAATACACTCTACTCCACAAAATGTGTAAAACTGCTAAGAATAATAAATATATATATATTTTTGGAGCCATGTGATTTATAGTCCCCTAAATCTCTTGGCCATTTTGGGGACATTTTACTGGCCTGGGAGGAGGGAAGAAACCAGCATGTACTATAACGCTGGGATGGGATAAAGAGGATTTCTGTAGTGAGCCAGAATTTCAACTATGCAAGCTTCTTAATGACTTGCTTTCCTTCTAAAGTAACTGACACATAGAGAAAAATGTTAAGACAACAGTGTAACATTATCTGAAGTGCTTGCCAGACTGAATGGGACAGGCCACAGAGTTAAGCAGCATAGTTTAGTATCAATAAGCCATTTCAAATACGCAAACATAGCTCTCCACCTTCTAGTATGCTGGGAAATTGCCCTACTTAGCTCACTGAAAGGAGGTTTGGGGAGCTAGATTTTTTCAGTTGTGTTTGTGTTAAATGTTATAATATATATTTCCCCCCACCCCCTGGTGGTTCACTCATTTGTTGGGATTGGAAGAAGACTGTCTTCATTTATGGATTTATTAATATTATTGCATGTCAAAATGACATTGTCAAGGCTTGAAGGCCTAAAGTTAGTTGTGTTTTGGTTTGCTTACATGTGCATGCACTAGGGGTTACGGACTGCCTCAGCTCTGGCTTTTGGCTTTGTTCTTGCAGGCTAGCAGGGGGACCGAAATAAATAAATCTCCTGGGCCTGATTCTAGTCTCGCATTACTGAATACTCCTCTGCCTTCAGTGGAGTTACTTCTGATTTATACCAGCGTGTACTATAAGTGAGAGCAAGATCAGGCCCATAATCTTCAGAGCAGGACCAATCTATGGTTTGCTATTTAGCCAACTCTCCAGCAGAGGAAAATGCTTTATGAGTTGCATAAAGCCCTGATTGCAGAGAAAACCCAGTGTTGTAGGATGTTATGTGGTAGATTCTCCCAGAAGCTCGATGCCTTGAGAGGAGCCTCGCTGGGGTGCAGGAAGGGATGGGCAGTAACTTGTCCCTAGGATTTTTGTAGCCAACTGTAAAAATCCTTAGGGAGCAGGGCCCCCAGGAAATTACCACAATGTAGGTGTTTTATAAATACTTATGAACATAAATATTTTGTTCTCAGAATTTGCTGGGTTATACAAAATGGAATTTATTCTAAACATTTCCTAGAGCGTTTTTGAACCTCCCTAATAAGGATGTCTCTCCAAAATACGGGGTGCCTTTTGTCTATTCCTAACATTTTCTGAAATGCCACCCCTTGTCTCAGGATGTGTTATTGTAGGGTCTCTCACTCAAGTGCCTATACTGAAATCAATTGGACTTCTGCATGCATTTACATTTTTCCTATCTTGCTGTTCTCGTCTGGGGAGACTGAAAGGTTCCCTCTGTCCCCCCAAGGTTCAGCAGAACAATGTGATTAAAAGCATCAAATTTTAAGAGACGATATTTTTGGGGCTTATCAGGCTAGAAAATGAATGGGGATAGAGGCAGTAGCAGGGGCAGCAGAATCATTGCTGCAAGGCATGAGATTAAGTTTGCTAAATATTTAACAAAAGTTGAAGTGGGTTCTGTTTTCTCTTTCACTTGTAAATGGAAACTGAAATTTTACTGATGGCTATGATAAATACTGCACCCATCTAAGTAATGCAGCTGGTTTTCCTCACTGGTCACCTTTAAAGGGATACTATCAGTTTAAAAATCATATTCTAAAAGTCCTCCTTTCTTGTATTGCACTGCAAACACTGCTGGTGCTTAACAAATTGGTAATAAGCATATTTTAAAAATCCAAGTGTATTGATCTTTAATTTATGTGGAGCATTACAAGGGAAAGCTTTTCAAAAACAAATCCCCCTCCCTCCCCGATTAGTGCTGTGTAGGTTTTGCATTACTTTTGTCTTGGACAAGGAAAATAGACTACTCAGCTTCACTGTCTGGTTTTCATGCAATAGCCAAATGTTCCAATATTTGGGTGGCTGTTACAGTGGGGGACTATTTAAATACAAACAAGCAAAACCTGAAAAAAAAAAATCAAAGCAACATTTCTCTGACCTTTCTGTTTTGTAAACAGATTTGGGATTAGTTACAAGTCCTACATATTGGACCTAAATTGACCTTTTAAACGGGCTTGTTCCAAGTATACTAAATAATTTCCCCCATCTTTTGGTTAGTCAGCGGCTAGGAGAGCTGGGACCTGTTGTGCCAACTGCCAGACAACCACCACCACCTTATGGCGACGTAATGCAAACGGAGACCCAGTTTGTAATGCCTGTGGACTTTACTATAAATTGCACAATGTGAGTATTTGCTTGTCTTGTGTGTCTCTGCTTGCTTAGCTGGGATTGATGCTTTAACTGCATGGCGTGCACTGGCCTTTTATTGGTTTCAGGTTTTTTTTTTTCCTCCCTCCCAGGTTCCCCTGGGGACTCAGAGCCATTCTTTGTTGGCATAGTGATGCTAAGTTCACTGACATTACAATGTATTAGCTTGGCTTCTAAAGCTTGGGCAAATCAGGCAAAATAGAGTTACAACACTAGTTTTAACGAAGCATGTTGTATGCGCTTTCTCTCTCCAGCCATGCAGAGGCCATTTGAAATGGATTCTGCACAAAGGTTAATCCTAGGGAGTGGTACCTCTGTGCAGAATTGTAAAGTTTTTTGTTTGTTTGTTTTTAATAGTAAAGGTTGTTTTAAAAAAAAAAGAATCTGATTCCTACTCAGAAACTTTCAACACCTTTGAACGTTATTTAAAATGTAAGTAGCTGAGGTTGAAGCTTTCCTAGGAAGAGACCACTCCCATTTTACCAGTGAATTCGTGTCAGTGTGTGCTGCCTTGTTTGATCTCTTCTATTAGGAAATGAATGGGGGGCGAAGGGTAAGCATAAGGGAAGGATGGCCATCAGCTGCCAAATTCAGTCAAACTGTTTTTCATGTCTGGGGTTTTTGTGTGTGGCTTCATTAAACAAATCAATATAAACAAGATCTGCAGAGAGAAACACCATTTTGTTTGGCCAGAAAAAGTTCTCTGTCCAGGAAAACACACGGGGGCTTTCCAAATATTTTCCTTTTTGCACAATAAGGTAATTTTGTCTGCATGAGCCTGATTTTCTCATTCCTTGCAGGTGAACAGGCCACTGACCATGAAGAAGGAAGGAATTCAGACCAGGAATAGGAAAATGTCCAACAAATCAAAGAAAAGCAAGAAAGGCTCTGAGTGTTTTGAGGAACTGTCCAAGTGCATGCAGGAGAAATCCTCTCCATTCAGTGCCGCTGCCCTCGCCAGTCACATGGCACCAATGGGGCATTTGCCACCTTTTAGCCACTCTGGACACATCCTACCAACTCCTACTCCCATTCACCCATCTTCCAGCATCTCATTTGGACATCCACATCCATCCAGCATGGTTACTGCTATGGGATAGAACCTGAGTACCAAGAGACCCACACAGAGATTAAGAACATGGGACTCTAAGATGATACCGAGTAAGGAAAGATTCTGCCAAGAGGAGAACATAGGGAAGGAAAAAGGGGACCTTGCACCAATGTGGTTGAACTTTTAGGGTTGGACTAAAACCCTGCAATGATGAATCTGCTGCAGAAATGCTTAATGGTGCCTGTTATGCACTTTGCCCCTCAGGTATACAGAAACCGAAGAACTCACTTGTTTGATACCTGCTGGCCCAGCAGAAAGCAAAGGTGGCAGAAGCAGCAGAAGACGGATGCTGGAACTGGCTCTCCTTTCTCTCTCTGTTATTACTGTGAATATTGTAAAGAGATAGCAGCCTCCAAAGGCAGAGCAGGCTGGCTGGTAGCCACCCATACTGGATTTCTATGGTGGACTTTGGGGGAGAAGGGGTGGGAAACAAGGACAACTTTATAAAAACTTAATTTTTAAAAGGAAATCAGACACAGAAAGTCATTATTTATTTTGCTCTTTTTTTCTACAAAGAGCCTCAAACCTTCTGACTTGCATGAGTTTGTGCCTTTTTTGGGGGGTGGGGCAGGGGTGGGGCAGGGGTGGGGAGTCAACCCTGCTAGAAGAAACACAGCTTCATAACAGGAAAAAAAAATTGTGCTAACCAGCCACCCCTTGATTCTCTTCATCAATGTTACATACAAAAATATCTGTTAGGGAAGGGATGAGAGAGAGGGGAAAACAAAGCAAAAATGTATCTGGAATATGGGATTGTAATGGGCCCAAGATGTGGATTATTTTGATGTAATGCCTGCATTCTTTTCCTTAACATGAAAGATTTTATTTAAAAAAAAATGTTATTCCACAAATGGCAAAATAGGACAAATCACTAAAAAATACACTGTAGGGAATAATCCTGTGCCAGTTGGGAGTAGCTAGAGGAGGTCTTATTCATCTGTACCATCTAACTTCTAGTAGTCTATCAGCAACAGCAAAAACCAGCACAAGGCATAAAAAATCCAATTCAAACACTCTGGAGGTTTAAGCATTTTGTTTTGCCTTGTTGGCAGCTGTTGCTTAAGACACAGACTAGCCACTTTGGTAAACTCACCGTAGTTTGGCTACCACATCCATGCAAAGCCAGAGCATGTGCTGTGTATGGGCATCCAGGCTACGACACATTTCACATTTGGGAGTGAGGAAGGGCAGAAAGTGGATTAAGATCACTGGACAAGAGAAAGAGAGAGAGACAATCAGTTTCAGCTTCACATATCCTTCAAATCCCAGAGGCAGCAACAGCTGATGAGTTGAGGGAAGGTGTTCTAAGGGGGACAACTATTTCCCATAGCACATTTTATATTTAAAAATAAAAAATGAGTCTCCCATTATTAAACCATATTGTACGTAAACAACTGAAAACAAAGCTATTGCCAATATGAAGTGTATTCTATTGATTGTTATGACCTGATGATTCTCATGAACACAAGCTCCAGTATAACATATGATGTACATATTTAGCTATACTTCTGATGAAAATGCCCCAGTGAGCAGAGGGGTTTGATAATGTAAACTGCGTAAGCTTAATTCTGTGACAAGCTTTTTCTTTTTCTTTCTTTCTCTCTCTCTCTTTTTTTTTTTGATCAAGCCAATTGTATCTTACTGCAAAAGTTCTGCTTAAAAACAAACCCAAATAAAAATGGATGTACATTTTTTTCCCTAAATAAGCAATTCAGATATTTGATAATGAAGTAAGGACCAAGCAGCCATGGAAATCCTGCTTTCCTCCTTTTTCTGGTCTGTGTAAGGTGCACTTTGTAAAAAAGTGGAAATAAACGAATGGGGGTGGGGGGAAATTGGTTGGGAAACGCTGTAAAAATTTTTAATTTACTGAGTCAAAATTTGGTCTTTTTACCTGTTACTATGGTACAGTTGTACATTATTTGTGCCCAGCTCAAATTTCTGCAGGATTTGGGGGCTGATGGGTGGGGGGAAGAGGAGTGGGTAACTGATACAGTTGACAAAGTGCAATATATTGTCAGTCACTGCAGCGTAGACAACGGCAGTCAAGATTTAAATTATTTTGTACTTGTATCAGCATAAAAATTCTGCAGTATTTTCTGTTTTTAGTCTTAATTTTTTATTTTGCTTATTTTTGGATTAGTGAACTAAGTTATTGTTAATTATGTACAACATGTTTATATATTGTCTGTAAAAAGTGTATGCTTTCCTCATATTCCTTCAAGGTGCATACTGCTAAGAATAATAAAATACCTTTTTTGTGAAAGCAGTTGTGCCCTGTTTCATGCAATGAAGTCGTGTGTGTGTGTGAGAGAGAGAGAGAGAGAGAGAAGGGGCTAAAATATTACAAGGCTGATTATGACAAGTGGAATGGTTACTTTAAAATTTGTGAGGCTAGATTATCAATATTTTTTAAAAGCCAAAGGGTTTAGAGAAATAAAAACAACCTGTTGAATGTTCACATACCAAGGAGCATTCTCAGGATCATATGTTATCATAAGGAGTTCAATGTACTAAAGACTCTAAATCAGTTTAGCACAACTCCAGTGTCTCTAACTAGAAACTGATTTTTAAAGTTCAAAATAATAAATCCTTTAAAAAGTGAAATTGATGCTGAACAAGGGCAGCATTTTGCTTCAAGGATAGCCAATGGTTTGGTTTGGTTTTGTTCTCTTCTTTTGCTATTGGCTTAAATGGGAGCAAAAGCTGGGCCTAAGTTTGACAGCCCTAGATACTGAAGTTCTCTGTGTCTCTAGAACAGGCAACAGGAGGGAATGCTTCCCCAAGATACTGCTCTACCGTAGTGGCTTACCCCTGCCCCAGGGCTGCAGGACCCTACTAGGGGTGGCAGGGGAGTTCAGCTGCTGGCCTGTTCAGTCTATGGAGACTGCTAACCAGGGGCACAGTTAGTGCCAACTGTGATGATGTGTTGGGATGCAGGGTTGGATTTGTGTGACTGACACCTGTGCCCTAGGACTAAGGTGACAACACATTTCACCCAGGCCACCAACCAGCTGTCACAAGGTTACAATTTTGAGGTCTATTTTAATCCAGTTGGTTGATCCTAACATATCTAAGGCTCTCATCTGGGGCCTTACGGCAAGACATGCTGAGCATCTGCAACCCCCCCCCCCTTTCACTTCCATAGGTGAGGCAAGGGGGTCAGCACCCCTCCAGATAAAGCAGAATGATGTGGCCCTGCTCCCGCTGAGGCTGGGGGAGTTTTTGGCCCTCATTTCAGTGGAAACAGGCTTGGATATAATTGTTTACAGTTTAAGAAAAGTAACCTTTTGAAAACACATATATTCCCCATCACTGCTTCTTTTACCCTGCAATCTCCCCTCTGGCTCCCCAGGGGGGCTGTGTTAGTAAATAAAAGATGACAGATGATACAAAGACAGGCAAATTAGACAAGTGCAAGTAACAGATACAAGGCTTTCCTGCCTCATTTCAAGAGTGCTAGTCACCTTCCTAACTTGCTTAGCAAGGGTTAACGCAAACACCAATAAAAAGTGGTTTACGGGCGCAGATACAATTCAAGTTTACTTTGCAACTTCTATTTAAAAAGAAACAAACCAACCATAAAACAGGTCTAAAATTGGGTTATATCTAGAAGCTTTTCCCTTTGAAACCATAATACACCCATCTTGTTCTGATGTCTGCAAGAATTCAGCCACCTGATGATAGTTAGGCTGAGGGGAGAATGGGGAGAGCTCATATTATTTAAAACAACACTTTACAATTTAGAAGCATTGAGCTATTAGCTTCTATTGTTTGTAACACACCCTCACTGTTTCTTAGGGCTTGTCTACACTACCAGCCAGATTGATGGGCAATGATTGATCCAGCGGGGGTCGATTTATTGTGTCTAGTATAGATACAATAAATCAATCGCTGAGCGCTCTAGCATCGACTCCAGTACTCCACCGCAACGAGAAGCGGAAGGGGAATAGACGGGAGAGCATCTCCCATCGACACACCACAGTGAAGACACCATGTTAAGTAGATCTAAGTACGTCGACTTCAGCTATGTTATTCATATAGCTGAAGTTGCGTAACTTAGATCAATCCCTCTCTCCCCTCCCTCAGTGTAGATCAGCCCTTAGACTAGGGTCTGGTTCAGTAATTGACTCTGCACAAACCAATCCCTGTGCGTGCCCTCATAGATCAGCTTGCAGAACCCAGGCCTAGACTGTAAGCTCTTCAGGAGAGGGACCATATTTCCTATTTTGTAAAGTGCATAGCACAAGAGGCTCCATCTCCTGACTGGGGCCTTTGATTGTGACTGTGACACAAATAATAAATAATCCTGTTTCCATAAAGTGGCACTAATCTGTGAAAGATCAACATGTCTTTCTGTACCATGATATCTTGAGATATTTTACACAGTGGAAGAAAACAAAATAGCAGGGAATGAAAACTGAGTAAATATGTAAAGTTAGATACTAAGTGTAAGCACAGAGCAGATATCAAGGCAACAAATCTGGATTTAAACTCATTTCATTTCAACCGAACACTGGGGGACAGCTTCTCATTGATGGAGAGCCCTGACATTACTTGCCTTTGGTTCCCATTGTTGGGATTATTGTTTTAAGCCGTGCTTAATTGTCATGTCTCTACGGCCACATCAAAAGCCAAGGAGATTAGGTTACAGGGAGTGTTTGATGTCAAAATACAAAATAAATAGAATGGAAGCTGGAAAAAGTAGCCTACTTGCTGATATTTCTGCTCAAGCTTTTGCCTCAAACATTTTCTACTTTTAAAGATTGCTTTTTTAATGATTGCATTTCTTTGACTTAATCTGTCCTTTCCCCAAATGACTTCACTGTTTTCCTATAGCAGCACAAAAGGGTTAATATTCATTCTTTAATGGCGAATATGTTATAAATTATGCAAACATCTTAAGCATCATGGTGACCTGTACTTGGCCACAGGATAATTTTATTATTTACTGGCTTGTCAAACATTTATTGCTTATAACTAGAAAACTAGGAAACAGATATTAATTCTGACGTTCTTATCTGTGATTGTATGGAAAGTTCCTACCATACAGCCTGTATGTATCAATCACAATTAAACATTTCTCTATTTTTAAAAATGGATTTTATGTTGGTGAAAGGTGTCAGACTGACAGATCTGAATAATGAAATCCTCTCTGCCCACGGAACAGGTTCCACATGGCCAGTGACAGGACAAACTTCCCCCACACTGTGACCTTGACCTGGAGGGTGGGAAAGGAATTTAGTCTCCGTGGTCCATTCAGACCTCTGCCACTCTGCTGGCATTGTCAAAAAGGGGGCCAATCAGTGCCAGCCCGTGTGCATAGATTTTGTGGTGAATTCCTATTCATAAAATCATAGAATATCAGGGTTGGAAGGGACCTCAGGAGGTCATCTAGTTTAACCCCCTGCTTGAAGCAGGACCCAATCCCCAACTAAATCATCCCAGCCAAGGCTTTGTCAAACGTGACCTTAAAAACCTCTAAGGAAGGAGATTCCACTCCCCTCCCTAGGTAACCCATTCCAGTGCTTCACTACTCTCTAGTGAAAAAGTTTTTCCTAATATCCAACCTAAACTGCTCCCACTGCAACTTGAGACCATTACTCCTTGTTCTGTCATCTGCCACCACTGAGAACAGTCTAGATCCATCCCCTTTGGAACCCCCTTTCACGTAGTTGAAAGCAGCTGTCAAATCCCCCCTCATTCTTCTCTTCTGCAAACTAAACAATCCCAGTTCCCTCAGCCTTTCCTCATAAGTCATGTGCTCCAGCCCCCTAATCATTTTTGTTGCCTTCCACTGGACTCTTTCTAATTTTTCCACAGCCTTCTTGTAGTGTGGGGCCCAAAACTGGACACAGTATTCCAGATGAGGCCTCACCAATGTTGAATAGAGGGGAATGATCACATCCCTCAATCTGCTGGCAATGCCCCTACTTATACAGCCCAAAATGCCATTAGCCTTCTTGGCAACAAGGGCACATTGTTGACTCATATCCAGCTTCTCGTCCACTGTAACCCCTAGATCCTTTTCACTAGGAACTTGGCTGAGAACCACCACACAGGATACAAAACAGCCATCAGGTGATCAAGTTCATCTATTACCAGCCTGGACTGGATTAGAATGCATGACCTAGAAGTGAAATGCTTTGTTATACCAACTCCCTGAGCCATCTGGTGCCTGCAAATAAACATTTCTAAGTGACATTAAATGATTGTTCTTTAAGTACATTGATATGACTGGAAACAAGGTTGTGTTGGATCTAATGGCTCTGACCTGAGCATCAGGAATTCTGTTTCGTGCCTATTTAGGAACTTCAGTGGCTTTGAATAGCCTTGAGCTGGATTCTCGTCTCATTCTCTCCAGTTTTGCACTGGTGTAACTCCATTCACATCACTGGAGTTACTCCTGATTTAATTTGGTGTAAGTGAGATTCCCAGAACTCTATGCAGTATTCTAGGTGCATAGGTGCAGTGGGTGGGCCTGCTTTCTCAGAGGTAGAAAGACATCAAAAAATAAGAGGGAATTCAGGGAAGGGCAATAAAAATTAGTATAATCCTGGAAGTACTAAAATGAAAAAAAACAACAACATTTTCCCCTCCAGAAGTTCAGTTATGCACCTAAATTTTGCCTGCATTTCTGTGCTGGCCATGCAATTATTGCACGTGCAAAACCTAAAGAGCTGAGATTTGTCCTAAATGATGGTGTAAGTCGCATGTTGGTAAATCAACATCAGTTGACCAAATCTTGGTCCTATTGACATGAAATGTAGTTTTACCCTAGACTTTCGTGAATTAGTGCAGTAAAAGTGAGGGCAAGTCGACACTTAAAACACTGCAGTGGTGCAGCTGTGCTGCTGTAGAACTTGAATGAAGATGCTCTAAATTGATGGGAGAGAGCTCTTCCATCAGTGTAGGTAATCCATCTCCCTGAGAGGCAGTAGCTATGTTGGTGGGAGAAGCTCTCCCCCCCTGACATAGCACTATCTACCTGGGTGGCACAGGCACCGATTTTCTAATGGGCTGTGGGGGTGCTCCCCTCTGGCTCCATCCCAGGCCCCAGTCCCACTCCACCTCTTCCCTCAAGTCCCCACCCCATCTCTTCCCACCCCTACCCTGCCTCTTCCCATCCCGTTCCTCCCCTCCCCAAAGTGCACCCTGGCCTTGCTCCGTCCCCCTCTCCCCCAGCGCCTCCTGCATGCTGCAGAACAGCTGATCCACAGTGGGAACCAGTATTCCACCAAAGATTGGTACCACTAGGGCTTCTAAACAAAAGAGAAAAATTAGAAGAGTATGAAATTAACCCCAGTATAACAACACAGATGAGAAGACAGTGACCTAAATATATTCTGCACATGTTTTCCCTGCATGATTTGGTTTTTTTCACTGCAGTGTACTTCTTGAACAACCGTTAGCTCTGGCATAAGGTGATTTAAATCTACAGGAGCTGGGCTCATTTATGCCCAGGATGAATTGGGGCTCTTGTTTCTTCTAAACATTTCTGCTCCTCACCGTGAGTCGTCTTCAGCTTCTTTAGTGATCCCCAAGTCTGCTTTGGAGTTTGACTCTGCTTTGCATACTGGTTGCGGAGGAGAAGGCTGAGACTCTGCTATGGCAGATTTCTTTCGCTGGGGTATAGAGAGTTGAAGAATGGGATTAGATTATCTGTTCTGGTTGTCTATCAGATCTTTATCTTTAGCCATCTCATCCACCTGGCCACTCTGGCATTTTGCTCCCTACTCCAGCAGAATATTTTGCTGGAATGTTTCAAGGCTAGCGTGGTTTCAGTGTAACATTTTGAATCATTTACTACCTCCATAATATATTATTGACCTTAATTTATTCTTTCCCTTTTATGACCTTGTGTAGTTCTATGATAAATTTATCCACATTTTAAGGGCCACAGTGGCCAGTAGCCAAAAGGGCTACAGTGAAATTGAATAAAATAGAGCAGACTGAAGACATCCTAGAGTGCGGTCCAGGGAAACTACAAGGCCCAGCATGCAGTGGCTCCATCTTGAGCTGAGCAGCTTTGTACAGCTTTCCTCAGGCCAGAATAAATGCTTTCATTGCAGAACTCTTTTCATGACTAATGCATGTTAGGAGACAGAGTGCTGTCTGGTTAGTCCAGGTGACAGAGTCAGACTCCATCACTGGCTTGCTGTATGAGCTTGGGCAGTTACTGCATTCCTATGTGCCTCAGTTTCCCCATTTGTAAAACAGGGATACTAATAATGACCTACCTCACAGGGTATGTGTGTGACTTTTTATATGCCTGAGTGTCTAAGCAGACTTCTGGGCAAGTGAAAACAAATAATAAATAAAAGTCCATGGGATGCTTTGAGGTGTTAATCTGCCAGGCACTAAAAAAGGGCACAGTATTAATATTCTTAGGCTAGTCAGTCTCCTCCCATGCTTCCCTGCATAACTGTTGCACTGCCGTTAGCCTTTCTGTACAGCTGTCTGTGGCAAAAGTGACACATCAGAGCGATTAGTCATTGGAGTGTATCAACCCTCCCCCCGCCCCACATACCCCCCCCCCCCCGCAACTGCTTCATACACGCACGGTCAAAGATTTCAGCCCAAGCCCATTGTGAAGCAGCCCTGTCTCCATGTCCCATACCGTCATCCCTTGACCTTCCTTTCACATGCGCTGGTGGTCACTATAAAACCCTGAGCGAAAACAGCGTCAGTATTAAATAGCACTAATTTGTCTCCAGCCTCGCCCTCCCCCACCAATTTAACGTTTAAACCAGCTGAAGTTTACAACAAATCAAAACCTCCCTATAGACTCAGATTGTCTAAATACAGAAAACAGGAAGTGAGTAACCTTCAACAGGAAATAGTTCAGCTGATGGAGGCCAAGACCCAAGGCCCAGTGCCTTTCAGGCCTGCCCGGAGCAACACCAGACACAGTGTGTGATCTATTGAAACGGACACTTGGGGTTTCAGATGAGGGAGTGGCTCGGGGAAGGGCCTCTTTTATGCTTCTCTTGTGGTTAAGTTGAGACTGTTTCAAGAAAGGGGATGAGGTTAATGTCTGTGAGGAACAATAGATGGGCAGATGTTGGGCTTCAGTGGGGGGGGGAGAGAACCCAGGAAGAGGGGGAGGAGAAGAAAAAGGTGACTGGGTTTGAAGGGACTGTGTATTGCTTCCTATGGAGGTGATAAAGCAAAGCAGTATCAGGGATTGCGTTGGGATGTTTCCAGGCTAGAGAGGTGGGAAGGGTTTTGAACTCAAGCCCAGTCAGTGAGAAAGGAGGCTATTTCATTTCTTAGGCAGATACAATTTTAAAAAACTGGTTTTTTTTTTTTGTAGCAGCTTTTTCTTTTCAGGAAGGATTCAGAAGTGATTTATAGACTATACATATAGGGATCCCACCATTGAAATACAGCCCTGTTTGGGGTGGAACATGGCAACTGTTTGAACACTGCCCAGCAAGGTCTTTTAGGAGGGGAATATGAAGAAGATGATCTCTGGGTATGGCTACACTCGAAACTCGAAAGCACTGCCGCGGCAGCGCTTTGAAGTGCAAATGTGGTCGCGGCGGCAGTGCTGGGAGAGCTGCAGGTACTCCACCTCTCCATAGGGATTAGCTTACAGCGCTGGGGGCCGCGCTCCCAGTGCTGGGGCACTGTTTACTCTGGCTCTTTACAGCGCTGTAACTTGCTGTGCTCAGGGGGGTGTTTTTCCACACCCCTGAGCGAGAAAGTCGCAGCGCTGTAAAGCGCCAGTTTAGCCAAGGCCTCTAACTGAAACTAAAGATGTAGTTTCTGGACACAGGCTAGACTTCATTGAGTATAAGCTTTGCTCAGATTCTTGATTTGCATTCCCTCAGCATCACAAAAACACAAAAGAAATTGGGACATAGACACTCCTCCATCCCATCTGCTTTTCTTCTCCAGGACTGAAGAAAGCTGAGTGCATGTTATCCCTCCTTCAAACATAGCCCTGCAATGCACACTGCCGACAGGGTTAATGGAAACACGCACCAGGCGTGGCAGCTGGGAGATGGACACCTCCTCTACTTGCTCACTGCAGTCTATATCTATACTCAGATGGGGAGTTCACTCTGTCCTAATCACCACTGTGTTGGAGAACCATCAGCGGCCTGGCCACACAAAATCAAGAAGGGAAAGAGAAAAGGAAGGCATGATGTGACCAGAAGCTTTGCAATACCATGCAGGAATGCTGGGTTTGAGTGGTCAGTCCTGGTTACTTGTCCCTGAGTTGCGGTTGAGGGTTCTACACAGGCAAGAACACTCATCTGCTGATGGGCAGGGGAGAGAAAGGAAAATCTCTTAGAAGTGACTACTCTGGATTAGCAAGAGGTGGTATAGAGGGACTCTGGAGGTTATCCATCTTGAATCTTCAGCTGGACTGGACGAAGCTTTATCATGAGGCCTCAAGGGAAGAGGGATAGAATATGGGGGATTTGGAGTCCTTACGATTCAGTCGGGAATGTGAAGACTGACCCCACCCCTCAGTCATGTCGGGATGGAAATGTTAATTCACAGAATAAAGTCCCCTAATCCCAGAGCGATGAGTGTCTAAATGCCAAGATAAAATGCATGCAGGATCTCTGCACAGAATGCCACATTTTCAAACATTGATGCCTGAGAAAAATGTGCAGGAAATGGCTGTGTGCGTTGGGGGATGAGAGTAGCACATGGAGTTTTTTTTAGCAAGTTTTTGCAGGTGCCCTCTTGCACTCATATTTGAATTACTCACCAAAAGTTACATCATGTTTGAAATCCCTCCTTAAAACTCACCTCTGCCATGATGCCTACAAAAAAACTTGACAACAGTTGGGTGGCTGGTATGCCAAGATCACAGTTCATCATGCTGCCCACTGTTGTCTCATTGTTTCCTTGTAACTCCCCTGTCTGTCTGTAGCCATCTGTTATCTCTTGTCTTATACTGAGATTGTAAGGTCTTTGAGACAGAAACCATCTTTTTATTCTGTGTTTGTGCAGCATCTAGCACATGGGGTTCTGGTCCTTGACTAGGCAGCCCACATGCTATGGTAATGTAAATAATAATAATAATAATAGTACACAACTATTAAAACAATAGTACACAACTGTAAAAAATAAAAGGCAGATTCTCCTCTCGCTTACGCTGTTTTTTCACCACTGTATCTTTGCCAGTTTCAACAGAAGTCCTCCTAGTTTGCCTGGGGCTATGGGAGAGCAGAATCAGACCCAATACATGTGTTTCTCAGTGATTTTGTCATTTGCACTGACATGGTTTTTTGTTTGGTTTTTAACTAACAGTCAATAAATTTACTGCTGGCTGGCAAACTAGCTGGGCAGAGGAAGAGGCTCTCCAATCAGAAGGGGATTCCCTGCCTCTCTGGGGAGAATTCTGTTTTTTCCTCTCACATCAGGTTTCCCCTTTGTTCTCTAGTGGGCAGGTGTTGTCCCACTGGGATGTGGAAAAGAGCAGGCACTGATCTCATGACAGATACCCCCACTGGTAATACATCAGAAGGGCATCCCTAGCCTGTGGGGTAGTATGTTTGTCTCGAGTCACTGGGTAGTGAATAGTAGAGCTGGTTACCAGTGGCAGATCCAGGGTTTTAACCAGGGTCCTGTTCTCCAGAGGCATAATGAAAGGCAAAGAAGCCTGAAGAGTGAGGGCTGCTGATAGCATTGCCAGAAACTGCCCTTAGTCCTGCAGCAATGAGAATGCTAGTCGAGCTGAGTCCTGCTAGTTATGCATGACATAAGGACATGACCCCATCTCTACATTATGTGTTGCTTTTTCTGTTTGCTCTCTCCTCCGTAACAGTTTTATTTTAATGGTTTCAAGGTGAGGAACTAGCAGACCTGAAGATCGGTGTCCTCTGTTTATCCCCAGAGCAGGTCTAGCACAGGCAACAGCAGGGCAAGTTTCCTCATAAACACTACCTCTTGCCAACATGCCTCAACCCATTGCTTGAGGGATCTTCACTAAGAGCTAGCGGAGAGTTCAGTCTCCATGGCCCAATCAGCTGTCTGTCTCTGCTGAGTTTGAGGCCATCTCGGGGGCCGGGGGTTTTCTGTGTTGTTGACACCTAGCTCACTAGCAATGGGATGATGGCAGAGATCAACAGCTCATTTAATTGTCTCAGAGATGCTAAAGCAATTCTAAAGGGGATTGTACTGTGATCTAGAGGTTAGCTCTGCTAGTGTCTTGCTTTTTGGACAAGCCACCTAGCATCTCTGCTTTTCCCCTCTGTAAAATGGGAACAATCAATACTCATCCACCCCCTCTCCCTCCAGGGAGTTGTACCAATTACTTAGGGTGTGGCTACACTTGCAACTTCAAAGCGCTGCCCTGGGAGCACTCCCATGGCAGCACTTTGAAGTGCGAGTGTGGTCACAGTGCCAGCGCTGGGAGAGAGCTCTCCCAGCGCTGCAGGTACTCCACCTCCCCGTGGGGATCCAGCTCTGGGGCACTGTTTACACTGGCGCTTCACAGCGCTGTAACTTGCTGCGCTCAGGGGGGTGTTTTTTCACACCCCTGAGCGAGAAAGTTGCAGCGCTGTAAAGCGCCAGTGTAGCCAAGGCCTTAGTTCAGGTTAGAGCAGTGCATTGAAAATGTAAAGTCCCAAGGATTTCAGCTTGAAGCTATGTGACTAGCAGCCATAATAGGTAGCTGAGATTGCACACTGTGCTACATGTATGCTACTAAAGTCTGGCCAGCAGATTGTTTCAAACAAGGCACTTACTCCTACAGGAACTGTTAGGTCACAGACTTCTTGCACTCTCTTGTCTCTTTGCAAATCTATGGAGGGCCAGACACAATCCATCTCATAACAGGTGGTTATGTGGTACAGTAGTGCACTGATTTGGCATTTTTTAGTGACCAAGGGCCTGACTGGGTGATGCTTAGTGTGCCTCCTTTCAGCCCTCCAAGTTCCCAGTTAAGCAAAGGAAAGGCTGGGCACTCTGCAACTTGCAGAATCAGGCCTCAAATCCAGCCCCCATATAAATGAACACACCTTAGGGTGTCCAAATGTCCTGATTTTATAGGGACAGTTCCGATTTTTGGGTCTTTTTCTTAAATAGGCTCCTGTTACCCACCACCCCCGTCCTGATTTTTCACATTTGCTGTCTGGTCACCCTAACACACCTACTGAAGTCAACAGCAGTTGTACCTGGTTGAATTTCATCCCAGGAGGGCTGGTGATGGTGCTGGCACAAGCAAATGGGTCAGGAAGCATGCTTTACTTTGCACTCTCCATTTAGTTCCTTTTCCTGCTACCCCCTTAGTTCCTTTGTTACACTCTTTGAATATAAAATGGATGCAAATCATGCTGCTCTCTGATTGGCACCCATTTTCTGGCCAATGTAGTCCCTGTTTTTTAAACCTCTGGTCATATCATGTTGAATTTGGCTCAGTGGTGCTGCACTCCCTTGCTCCCAGGTATGTTTACCTGAATGTGTTTACCTTAGGAGGTCATCTAGTCCAACCCCCTACTCAAAGCAGGACCAATCCCCAGGCAGATTTTTGCCCCAGGTCCCTAAATGGCCCCCTCAAGGATTGAACTCACAACCCTGGGTTTGGCAGGCTAATAGTCAAACCACTGAGTTATCCCTCCCCTAAATCATTTTCTTTGCAAACCCATCTTTGCATTCTGCTCCTAAGCATCATGCGGCCCAGCCGCTGCCACTCCTGTCTCAACTCACTGCTTCCACACTGCCCGTGCTGAGGCCACTTTCACTCTTAGGCCTGACTCCAAACAAGCCCTTGAGGAAAACTGGCTATATACAGAGAAATATATTTTGCAAGATTTAATATTCTCCGAGCTCTGCTGTGCACTCTTTCTTCCTCTTTTGTCAGAAGTCGTGGTTTCAGAGGAGGCTTTGTGGGTTTCAGTGAGTCCTTGGACGCCTTGGGAAATGTTCTGTAAAAGCAAACATCCTCTCCAAAGGTTTTGGGCTCTAGCCACGAGGTCCTGAACTCTAGTACACAGGCCCCTCCCCCCCGGATTAGCACAAAATGTCTATTTTTCATTCAGTCATATTTTTCTTGCTTTACTAAGGTAGCTTTGTGCTGCCTCCCTATCCCTGCAGTCCCATGCACAGAAATGGGAGACTGAGCTGGATTCTCTTCTGGCACATACATCATCAAGAAATCCAGCTCGACTTTGAAATCCTAGGCTGAGTTAGCAGGAGTGGTAAGAACTGGTTAGAAGCACCATCAAATTACTTGCAAACTAAGCACATATAATCTGGAGTCACTGATGGAAAATAACCATGGAACCCCACAATACTAGTTTGGGAGGGTTGCTTTTCAGAGTCTGACTCTATTTTAACCTCTTCTTTAATTTCTTCAGTGGGAAGAATAATACTCACACTACCTACACTGCGCAATTCATTAATTCTATATGAATTGGTCTCTAAGTACCAAATACAGTCTGCAACGCCCAACAGACTTATGGGCCAGCTCCTCTGGAGTCCCTTTTGCACTGCTCCAGCTGCACAAAGGGGACTTAAACCTGCCTTAAGGTAGCATCTGAGGATTCCACTAGCATACAACTAGTGTAAAGCTGGTCCCCCCCACAACATCATTGGCATAGGAGGCATTCCAGAGATGGCTGGAGGCAAGGAGATGGATAGTTTCAGGGCAGCAGTGGTAGAGCCAGAGAACAATATGCTCCAGTGATCCTGGCAGTGAAGTCGCTCCTTGGGAGCAGTTATTGGCCATCAAGAATTAGAGCAGCCCAGAGGCTGCACTAATTCCAACAGATTATAAACCACAGCAAGGGCAGCAGGTATAAGAGTCTTGGAGAGGCTAAGCCTCCCCAAAAGGACCAAGAAATGCTGGATGCAGCGCAGCTCCCTTTGGAGGCACGCTGGCCTGCTGTCTTTGGAGTGCTGCCGCTGGAAGCTCCTGAGAAGTGGGGAGCCACCGGCACCTGGACCATGGCCCTGCCCATGCTCCACCAGAAGGCCCTCCCATTGCCCTGCCCACACTGCACCTCTTCCCACCCCTGCTTCGCCTCTTCGTCCAAGGCCCCGCCCTTGCTCTTCCTCTTCCCTCCCCAAAAGCACCCACCAGCAAAACCAAAAGTCAGCACCTGTAGAACGAATGGAAAAGTGGTGTGACCCCTTCTCAAGGTGTACCAAGTGCTGTTGTGGTGCTCCTGGTGACCTAGTCCTTTCTGTTCAAGTTTCAGCTTGGAGCCCTGGTAATGAGAGCAGGGTTGGCAGGCTGGGACACAAGAGGCAAAAGGGAACTTCCTGCGAGGTAAGATATTTAGCTGAGGAATTTGCAGCCTTATGCTCCCTAACTCTCACCTCCTCCCCCACAGCTAAGGAAAGAAATCTCTTTTGTGAAAGTGTGATAGCGGGGCAGGGCTTCTGGTGTTTGAGGTGAGGAGAAAATGTGAGAATGTGTGTCTGAGGTTATGTTAAAGAGCTGAGGGCCAGCCCAGGGCAGTTTCTCAGAACTCTCCTCATGCGTTTCTGCAAAGGTGGATCAGGCTGCAGAAGCCGTGAAGCTGCCAACATGCTCAGGCCCCAGATGACTGCATCTTCATGTTCTTTTGTAAAGCAACTCCCCTCGTCCTTCTTCCTTCCCCCGGTCTGCCACTGAGGAACCACAGTGCAGGAGCCAGACAACAACGTCTGAAGTGGGGGTCTATAAAGAGGCAAAAATGGTCCTAGGTTGAAAGGGGCAATTATTGCAAAGAGTGGCAAATAAAATAACCCTTCTAGTAATGAAAAACTGCCAAGTTGAGGCCTGGTCTACACTAGAAAATGAGCTCAGTTTACCTATGTCAGTTAGGGGTGTGAATGATCCACACCCTGAGCAGCATTGTCAAGCTGACCTAAGTCTCCATGTAGACAGCACTAAGTCGACAGAAGAATTCATCCATTGACCTACCTCCCCGCTCTCAGGGAGGTGAATTTCGGACACCGAAGGGAGAACCTCACCAATTGGTGTAGGTGGTGTCTACGCTGAAGCGCTACAGCTGGCAGCATAGTGCTGCTGTACCACTGTAGGATTTTAAGTGTACTGTAGACATAACCTCAGACAGCTCAGTGTCAGAGGATTGTTTAGTCTGCAGAAGAGAAGAATGAGGGGGGATTTAATAGCTGCTTTCAACTACGTGAAAGGGGGTTCCAAAGAGGATGGATCTAGACTGTTCTCAGTGGTAGCAGATGACAGAACAGGGAGTAATCGTCTCAAGTTGCAGTGGGAGAAGTTTAGGTTGGATATTAGGAAAAACTTTTTCACTCAGAGAGTGGTGAAGCAGTGGAATGGGTTACCTAGGGAGGTGGTGGAATCTCCTTCCTTAGAGGTTTTTAAGGTCACGTTTGACAAAGCCCTGGCTGGGATGATTCAGGCCTTGGCTACAATGGTGCTTTACAGCGCTGCAACTTTCTCTCTCAGGGGTGTGAAAAAATCACCTCCCTGAGCGCAGCAAGATACAGCGCTGTAAGGCGCCAGTGAAAACAGTGCCGCAGCGCTGGGAGCGCGGCTCCCAGCGCTGCAAGCTAATCCCCATAGGGAGGTGGAGTACGTGCAGTGCTGGGATAGCTCTCTCCCAGCACTGGCGCCGCGACCACACTTGCACTTCAAAGCGCTGCTGCAGGAGCATTCCCACAGCAGCGCTTTGAAGTTTTGAGTATAGCCAAGCCCTTAGTTGGGAATTGGTCCTGCTTTGAGCAAGGGGTTGAACTAGACCTCTTGAGGTCCCTTCCAACCCTGATATTCTATGATTCTATGAACTTCACTCCTGCCCCATCACATAAAGGGTTAATCTCTTCTCCCACCCTCTTCTTTGTGTAAATGATGGAACTAAAGTGAGTTTTAAACTCGGAGCGTGGGCTAGCGATTTGAACGAAGAATAGAGAGTTGGGAGCTTATGAATTTTTTCTAGTTCTGGCCCTAGCATGGACCTGGGCAAGTCACTGAACCGCTGTGTGCTTCTGTTTCTCCATCTGTTAAATGGGGATAATGGTACCAGCCTGCTTCCCAAGGGGCTAGTGAGGACTGGCTAACGTTTGTAAGGTACTCTGAAGATTAAAAGGGCTAAGTATTATCATCACATGGGAGCAAAGTGATTGTGGATGGCTGAGAGAAAGAGATCATGAGAGAATATAATTTAATGAAGGGGATGGAAGCAGCACCACACACCAACTCAGTCATAAATATAATTTCTTTCACTCAGAGTCTTGCTGTCTAAGCAACTCAGCCCCTGAACGCCTAGTGCCTCAGCTCCAAAGGCTGACTGGAGTTGTCTACTCTCTCTTCCTCCATTTATATTTATAAGTGGGCTGAGTGCTCAGTGCAGACTGGAATAATTACATTAAGGGGAAAAAATAGATGGCAAACTCAGTTCCCTTTCTCTGCTCTTCAAACCAGAGAACAAGCCTGTTCTCCTTTCACATGGGGCCTGGGAGAGCAGAATGAAGTGCAGGGTGGGCCTGCTCCTTTGTGGGTGGAAGGGAGGGATTGGCATTGCATTTTGAGACAGCCCCTTTCTTTCACACAGCAGTAACCCAAGAGGTTCGTGGGCCCTACAACCCTGACAAGGAGCAGGCTTGTTTGAGGGAAATTAAGGGAGGGTTCTGGCTGCCAACAGGCGACACATTCACCTGCACTTCACCTCTAATGGGGTCTTTTTAGCATCTGTTACCAAAATAATGGGGACAAAAGAATGGGCTATTTATCACTCTCTCCACCCACCAAATTACCTTGTGTACCTGCAGGACCCATGCTGCTGCCCTGCTCTCCTTGGAGCCTACTCAGGCAGCCAAGGAAGAGCTAGGGGTGATTCCAGGGGTGGGAGGAAGGCAAAATGAGGGAAAGGAGAGAGAGACCTGGTGGGCACTGATGGAAAATCTCATTTGTTTACACCTCCAGCCATTTCAGTGTTCATTAACACCAAGCCCCATCATAAGGGCTGGCTTAGTCCTGCCCTGTACCCTATGCAGTGCATCCTCAGTGCCTTTGTTGGGAGTTACACATCAGGGCCTCAGGGCCTTTGTTGGGAGTTACACATCAGGGCACAATGTGACTGCGTTATAGCTCTTATAGCATTATAGCCCAGGGAATGGGAAATGGGTGTCCAAGTCCCCTGGGTGGTTCAAAGAAGCCTAGCCTACATTTTCAAAACATAACATGCACATTAGGTAGTTAAACCACACAACCCTCCTGTGAGATAAGTGACTAAGTATAACACGGCCATTTTCCAAAGAGGTCAAGGGACTGGCCCCTGCCCACCCAGTCACTAACAGAGCTCCAGGGCTTGGCACTGAGGAGTCCCTGACCCCAACAACTCAAACCATTAGGCCATGCTACTATTAAAGTGAAGGACAAAACACTCTGGGATAAAAGAAGAACTGAATGGAACCTTTGCCCTGAATGCAAATTAAACCAACTGCCCTTTTTTCAAAAGGTGCAGAAAAGTTTGGTTGTGCTGAAGAGCACAGAAAAGGGCTTGTGGGAGTTCCTGGATGGACAAGGAATTCTTGGAAACTACTATAATAATTGAATCATAGGACTGGAAGGGATCTCGAGAGGTCCTCTAGTCCAGTCTCTTGCACTCGTGGCAGGTTTGGAGCTAGGGATTCAAATTTGTCCTTCCTGAAATATGACTGGATTCAGATTCACTCCTCTTTTCTAGCTGATTCATGAAAAAAAGCATTATTTTTACCTTGGATATTTTATGTAAAATCGAAGAACTTTAGTGAAAGAGAAGAACTGATTGAGAATGTGAGAATAATACGGAAGCTTGGAACCAGAGACCATGAACTACATGAATTCAGCATAGCAAAGAATAAAAACCACAATGCAGCAGAATAAGGGAAAGTAAATGATGAGGAATTAAAAATCTCATGAGTAAAGTGCAATGAGAGGAAGTACTGAAATCCACCAATGTTGGAGAAGGCTGGGAATCCTAAACAGCACAATAATTTATGCAGGATAGGGGGAAGAAAGAAGAAGAATGCAAGAAATAAGAAAGCACAGGGGCTGCTAAGAGATCTAAGGATTAAAAAGAAAACCTTCAGTGGAAATGGAGAACAGGGGAGACAACCAAACAAGAATATTCAGTCAGTTAAAGCTTGCAGGGAAAAGATAAGGGCAGCAAAAATGCAGAATGAGTTAATTATAGCCAAAGGGATTAAGGAAAATGAGAGGCCTTTTACAAATATATCAGGGGAAACAGAAGCACTAGGTAGAAGGTGGGTCTGTTAATAGGTCAGAGGAAGGGATGAAAATAACAAAACAAGTAAGGCCAATTGTAGTATAGACATCTTCCCATTAGGAACTGGTCTGAGACCCCACAAAGCATTTCTCACAAGACAACAAATAGTTGTTAGACTATTGTGACTTTCATCACCACCAATACAGACAGTTTTCAATCCACTGACCTAGTAGTGCAAGGCTTTGTACCCCAGTACCAATCCACAAAGCTACCCAGCCTTATGCTTTGCTAAATTAAATTAATCGGCAGCAGGTTGAAAACAAACAAAAGTATTTTTTCATACAATGAACAGTCAACCTGTGGAACTTCTTGCCAGAGGAACTTCTTGTCTTGAAGGCCAAGACTATAACAGAATTTAAAAAAGAAGATCTAGGTAAGTTCATGGAGGATAGGTCCATCAATGGCTATTAGCCAGGATGGATAGGGATGATGTCCCTAGCCTCTGTCTGCCTTAGGCTGGGAATAGGTGACAGAGGATGGATCACTTGATGATTACCTGTTCTGTTCATTCTCTTTGGGGCACATGGCACTGGCCACTGTCGGAAGACAGGATATTGGGCTAGATGGACCTTTGGTCTGACCCACTATGGCCGTTCTTATGTTCTTAAACATGAAGTGACAGTATCAAGCCAAGCTATGGACACATGTCCCAAGCACTGGGCAAATCTCCCTGTGTAGGGCTGCATCCATCCCCCATAGAAGTCAATAGGAGTCTTTTAATTGACCTCAATGGACTCTGGACCAGTGTTACGTTATTAAGGAAAATAATGAAAATTGCTTTAGAAGAAATTGCACTGTCCGTTCACTTCTAGAAGAGTTAGGTGAAGGGAAGGGTCCTCTGGGGTGGAATGGGTCTTGGAAGAATTGTTTAGTGGTTAAAGCACAGCAACGGGCGACAGAGGATCTGGGCTCTTATCTGTGTCACTGACTCAAGGTACGTTTACACCATGGACACTATGCTGGCATAGCTAGGTCGTTGTAAATATTCTGGCATAACCCTGCAGTGGCACAGCCTACATTAATGGAAAAGGTTTTTCCGTCAGTGTAGAAACACCACCTCTGCAACTCATGGTAGCTATGTCAATGGAAGCATTCTTCTGCCAGCATACCTGCATCTAAACTGGGGGTTAGGTTGGCATAGCTACATGCTCAGGGTGTGTGTATTTTTCACACCCCTGATCAATTTAGCTATATAAATCTAACTTTTAAGTGGATCAAGGTCTCACTGTCACTTGGCCAACTTGATTTTCTTCTCCACCTCAGTGTCCCCATTTGTAAAATGAGAGTAATAATAATAAACCTTGATAACACACTTTGAGATCCACAGCTAACAGCAGAGATGGGAGTGAATCAGAACCACCCACAGGCTGCATTTTGCTGTATAGTGGGCCAGGATTCAAACTCCACAAACTTTAGGAAAGTTTGAAATTGGATTATCAATCTTCAGGCCAAGTGCATTTGGATCTGGGCTTTCGTTTTTGCCCATTACAGAGATAAAGTTTGGCTCCAGATTAAGGGTTTTGATACAGGCCCATTTGCTTGACAGTGCTATACCAATATCATCAATTATTCTTTTAGCAAAAAAAAAAAAAAAAAAAGGGCAAAAATTAAACATAGTTGTCAGGACATGGAAGCTATTTTAAACCCAACCTTTCACGGGAGAAAAAGACATCAGCATCCTGTCTGGATTCAGTGGGTGTGTTCTCTATACTACTGCTGTTTTTGTATGAACAGACACACCCTCAGGCCACCCCCTGTGTGCTTGGGACTCACAACCTAAAACAAAGCACAGGCTGTATTGTCCCAGGAGAGAAGGTGCCAACACGTCTGGCTCTGTTTACTAAATGGAATAATGTTGCTAATGTGGCAATGAGGGGCTGTGATCACTGCTGAGGTGTCGGCCTTTTGTCCTCCCTCCCAGGTTTGAGATGCTTTCCTTTCATTCCTGCTGCCTCCTCTTTCTCCCTGCAGTTCTCAGATATCTCCTTATACTCCTCTTCAGCTTGGCTTTGAAAGTTTTAATTTTCTTCAGACTGTAAAATAGTTAAATTTCACTGGAGAGGTCAAGGATTGTGTTTGCAGTCAAAACCAGAACCAGCTGGTGCCAGCATCCTGGTCCAAGGATCTCCCTGCATCTCCCCATGGCTAGGATGAACAACCAGGATGTGAATGGGTCACCCACACAAGACCCTCTTCTGGAAGGTAGTATCCAGAGGAATGATGTTGCAGCCAGTCAGCACTTCTGATGCTAACTGTACCATTCCAAGAGATCCCATTCTCAGGACTAGTATTCCAATATTTTCATCTTTCCATTAAATAATTAAAAACCCTGTCTTCCCACATAGCACGATCTTTCACCAAGATCCAATTTGCAGTCAGAACTTGGATTTTAATAACTTTATCAAGATAAAATGGCAAACCTCAAGTGAGGGTTACTTGCATGTGTAAAACCTCGTATAGATTTGTGCGGTCATATATGCATACTATTATCACAGTTATGTACAAACAGGTACCTGTATATCCAAATACTGTGATTGTATGTGCAGATGGGTAAGAGCATGTGGAAATGTAGTCACCTGAATGCATGCACGTTATTATTGTACTGAGGCTGTGTGTGCAAGCTCTGGATATCTGAACACGGACACAACAGCTTTTATTTCAGCACAGATCCTACGTATATCAGAAAACTTAAAAATAAGTAAGCTGGTTAATACACCCCATCAAATTATATGAGTTTCACATCATATGTCCAAATAAACACATTATATGGTCACTATCTTCAACATATGGTCCCGCAACTCTGTTGTGTTAACTTTTTCACCTTCTTTTTTGACACCAAAGGGCATGAAATCACAAATGAAAGGAAAGGTTGCATAACTGTGTGCTCATGGTAAAAGGAGATGTACCTGGTTCATCCTAAGCCTGCCCCATGCTCCAGTAGGGGGTGCTGATGTTCCCAGTAGGATGGGCGTTGGGATGTCACATTGACTTTGGAGTCTCTGGGTTGGGTGAGGCAGGATGTCACAGGGTCTATAAGAAAACAAGATGAATTTTCAGTCCCCTTAGTCAGTGGGATCTATCTTCAGCACACATTGCTAATGATGATGAGTGGAGATTGCTTCTAGGGGGATGTATCTATTTTGCTGTCTCTTGTTATGCTCTGTTTTCTGGCTCTGGTGTATTACAGGAGCACCTCTGCTTTCCCTCTCTTGTGGCTCAAACTTGTGCTGTAGCATTGCAGGAGCTCCCCTTATTTCCTATCTCCCTGGCTCAACCCAACCTGTAGCATTAAAAGAGTTCTCCTGTTTCCCATCTCACGCTGTGTGTGCCACCCCACAGATCAGGCTCATCTGCAGCATTCAGTGCTCCTCTCTTCTTCTCTGCACATTTTGAGCATTATCCTTATAATTTCCAAATGCTCAGACAAGAGTCTGTTTGTAAATTTGAGAAGAAGAGGAGGTGTTGGGGAAAAAGGAGAAAGCACCCAAGTCAAGAACCATCAGCAGCAGAAGCAGCAGCAGCAGAAGGCAGTGCTTTGAATAATCTCATGAATCAGCCAGGACATTATCTACAGTGAAATGCCTGGGAAGGGGTTTCCCATGTCCTGCTCTGACCTGGAAGGTTGAATGCACTGGGCCCCTGAAGGGCATTTAGATTGCCTAAGACAAAAGCTAAATCAGAAGAAAATGGTATTTTATTTAACCTCAGTATCAAGGGGGCTAGTGACAGAGTCACAGGGGTAATACCATGGGATTCAGAACAGATAACTCAGCAACATATGGGCTTTCATTAAAGCAGCATTTACCATCAAAATGCCAATTTCCCCTGACATGCTGTCAGTCACTTTCAGGGACTGCGTGTGGAGAACCTAACACAACCCAGCCTGCCCCTACAGGACTGCAGATCATTGTTATCACAGTGTAATGCTTTGTGTGAACAAGGAGTTTGCTTCTGAAAGAGGATAATTACTGCATCTTTCTTTTATACAGTGCCTTTAACACCAAAGGCTTTATGGACCACAGGCCAGAGCCTGAAACCCTTATTCAGGCAACACTCCCAGTGACGTCTTGCTGAACCCTGCTTCAATGAGAGCTAAGAGCATTCAGAGTCTTTCAGAATCAGGCCATTAGATTGCAAGCTCGTTGGTAAAAGGACTATGTGTTGCTTTATGTCAGAGGTTCCCAAACCATGGCCCGAAGAGAAATTGCTGGTGGTCTACGGAGAACTGGTGAGTCATGTAGACCCACTGACTTCGATGGACTTTGGACCAGACCCATGGTGTATCCTTCCTACTTGGCTTAAATAAATCACATTAATGACAGCTACAAACACTTCCTAATATTACTTTTCCATTAAAGAAGTTGCTGCAGTTGTCATAGAGATGCCACCTGATCAGGAATGGGAAAACTGATGGGGTCCAGCCAAGAGTGAATGGAAGGAGAAGTGACCCACAGTTCAATCTCTCTATAAAGAGCATGGGAGTCCCCACCCTAAGGTGTGTGGAGCTCTGAACACACTGATGACAACAAACAAGTACTAATTTTTCCAATTCTCTTGCTAAACACAGCCTTCCACTCAACAGCAGTCTCCTTTTTCCACCTCTCTCTCTCTCTCTCTCTCTCACCAGTTTTCAACAAAACTACAGAAATAATTTGGTGGATCAGAGAACCACCGAAATTACAGAGATAGAAAAGGCTAAGGGTACGTCTATACTACCTGCCGGATCGGCGGGTAGTGTTCAATGTATCGGGGATCGATTTAGCGCATCTTGTCTAGATGCGATAAATTGCTCCCCGAATCGATGCCCGTACTCCACCTCGGCAGGAGGAGTAAGCAGAGTCGACGGAGGAGCTGCGGCGGTTGACTCATCACAGTGAGGATGGCCAGGTAAGTCGAACTAAGATACTTTGACTTCAGCTTCGCGAATAGCATAGCTGAAGTTGTGTATCTTAGTTCAACCCCCGCCCCGCCCAGTGTAGCCCAGGCCTAAGTTATCCTGACAATCTTTCACTGAAAGTGCAGATTTCTTCCCTGCACAATTTTTATCTAGTGCTTTGTCATGCAGGAGTGTTGGTGTAGACACTCTGCTGAGAGACAATATCTGCCACCTATTCTCCATGAGCTGAAGCAGCACCTATGTACTTCCTACTACCAGAGACGGTTCCTTTGCAGTAGGATTCCACCTGATGTAGTCACTGTTTATTATGTCTAGTCCTGGTCTCTCAAATGGAGAAAAAAGGAAATCCTCATCTGCATTCCAATACCTTATTGCCCAAACACTGTACAGAAGTTGAAGCAGGGCTATGCAATTTTTATTAATATTTGAATACCTAATAGTCTGGAGGCTAATCTAAACCTCTTAGGTCTGCAGCACTAGGACAGAACTCTGGAGACAACAGGCTTTCTCATGAGAAATCTGGGACTTCCTGATTGACCAGCTATACTCCAAGGAAAACTTTTGTTGTGTTATTTTGGTACTTTCAATTTTTTCTTAATCAGGGAGCACAGAGTTGGGCAAAATGAATGATTTTTTGTAAGGATCAAAATTTTTGAACCTGCAAAAGGGTTCATGTCAGGTTTTGGGTAAAGAACTGGTTTTGTTCTTAGTGCATCTGAGGAGATTCATCTGGACCTAAGAATCCTGTGGCACCTTATAGACTAACAGACAAAAGGTGCCACAGGACTCTTTGCTGCTTTTACAGATCCAGACTAACATGGCTACCCCTCTGATACTTGACATCTGGACCTAGTAGTTTCTGGATGTTTTTGGGGCAGATATGTGAGAAGCATCTATGCATCAGTCTCGCTGCGTAAAATATCTGCAGCACAAAGAGATTGGTGGGAGCATGACCCAAGAAGTCAAAACAGGACCCTTTATATTTTCCACTGCCACCAAACCTGTTTGACTGAATTACAGGTTAAAAAGGCATCATGTCTGTAACTGTTGGGCTTTAGCAAGCATGTCCTTTTCTTTAATGCAATACCCTGCTCATTTCTTTCGCAAAGGAACCAAAGACTTCTCAGGTTTATCATAAAGTTGTAAAAATTTTATTTACCCCATATTTCCTGCTGGGTTATTTATGAGGCATTTTGTCAGGTCTCATAAAGCTGCCTAGTAAAATATATTTTCTTACAAAAAATAAATAAAGTCATTCATGCGCGACATCTTGGGAGCAGGGAGGACAGAACTGATGGGATGCACACACGCTCGGACCCCAGGAGAACAAAACAAAAATGAAAGAAAAGTCCGACACTGTTTTGTCCTATTATTAAATAACAGCTTTGGAGCTAAATTCTGCTCCCGCTGATATTAATGGATGTTTGCCCTTGAAATGCAAAATGATAGAAGACCCGTTTGCCGCAAAATTAAGATTCCAGAAAATGATTCTGAAATGCATCAAGGTGCCCAGAAACTCTTGTTTCCAAAATATTGAAGACTAGACTTCGTTCACACAAGAATGGGCGGGCATCTTCATTCAAAACTTGAACAAGGATATTTAATGCTTTTTTTATTTTTTACTTAATGTCATTTTTATAATTGTGTGTGTGTCTCTTTACCTTCCCAGTGGAACCCCTGAAATACTGGAAGCAAAGGTATTCTTAGGGTATGTCCAACATAGCTAGGAGGGCACTGAATTCACCTTTATTTGGCCTTCTCCAATTCATTCTATCAAACACTTACCACTCCCAAAACACACACCACCTTAATGTGGGGGTGGAGAAGCAGGATGCAAATGCCAGACCCCATTCTGAGTGACATGTATTCTACCTAGGACTGAGGCAACACAGCACAGCAGGTATGTAGTACCTGGGATGTACATTGAGCAGCACAGCAGAGGTGTTGCACCTGGAATATAACAGGAATGGGGGGGGGGGAAACTGGCAAGGGCTATTTGAAGAAAAGGAGGGGGAGGGGAAGAAAAAGCAGGCAAGGGTCTTTTTGTTCCGTGTGTGTGCAGTACCTAGCAAAATGGGGTCCTGGTCCTTGACTGGTACCCCTGAGTGTTACCACAATACAAATAAATAGACAAACAAAACCAACAGAATGTGATAAAGAGTCAAAGTGTTAGATTTACCAAGATGTCTAAAGACACAGACAGACATCCAGTGGGACTCGCAGAAACCCCTAAGCAGGTTAGGCACCTAACTAATTGAAGACAATGGGAGTTAGGTGCCTTTTGTAAATCCCACTAGATACCTAAAGATGCAGAAAGGCACATAAATACCTTTGTGAATCTGGCCCACAGGCTACTTAAGCAGTTCACATTGAATCCCTTCTTTTCACATCCCCAACTGCATGTTGTGTCTTTAGAACTTAAGCTCTTTGGGGAGGAACCTGCTTTCTTACATTCTTGCAAGACTTCTAGAACAGGCTGGGATCCTATGTAAATCAGCCAATAAACAGCAACAATGGTCAGCAATGCGGCAAGCACTTTCTACCTGGGACGTACCTGGACCACTTGGTAGCATGGAAAGCGGGAGCATTCAGCACTACAACTGCTTCATTTTCCGTGGGTTGTTCTCAGTACACTTAATGACCCAGCAGGCGAAGTCCAGCTGGACATACCTAGAACATTTATCAGCATTCAAGAGGTAAATGTCATCAGATTTTCTAGCCATAAAGTAACTCAGATCCAGAGCGGGAGCAGACGAAAGGAGGAATGGATCCTATAGAATCTCTGGAGAGCATTCTGAGTCTCGAGGGGTAGAGACGGGGAAAGAGAATAATTTCCACTCGAGCTATTACACAAGCTCTCAGAGAAATTCCTTCTACAGCTTAATTCAATTGTAAAAGAAAACACCTGTGTCTCTCAGCTCGTGAGAGGGTTTTGGCATCCTGACACGAAGCTCAGCCATCTGTTCTGGTCAATGACTGACAAAAAATGGCTGCTTCAAACTCAGTGTAACAGAGAGGACTGGCAGACATGTGGCAAGGCCATATTTGCACTAGTGGGACAAATGGTGTTGACATTAACTTGCAAAATGTGAGTCAGCAGGATATTAGGATACTAGTGCTGGTGACTGAGCAATGTCACCTAAAGAAATCTGGCTAAGGCGTGTGCTAAAAGACCTCCTCCTTCTACTCAGTCCATTGTGATTCATGGGTTAAAACCCCTGAAAAGTGTATCTCAAAGCTCCAGTTCCTACAGGCATGTTGCTAATCAGAACAGCTGTTCCCTGAGTTTGAAATTTGTCATCAATACTGTGCCTACAAGAAGCAAATGTCAATTGTGGCAGATAAGTTAATCAGAGAAGTGCAATGACCCACAGTGGTATCTCTGCAAACTGCCACAAGGGTTTGCCTACACAGTGCTGGCAAAAAACACTGGAGGGGTGTGATCTGTAAAAGGCTCTATCTAACGTGTTGTATGCTAACTGCCCCATGTAGAGACTCTTGGCATGCTCTAAAAACTCTCTGGGTCACGTTAGGACTATGTTAACATGAATTAGGTACCTCTGAGAGAATGCCAGCAGGGTCCATATGGGGCAGATAGAGAAAAACATGTTAGTGTGCTTTACCAATCACACTCCTCTGGTGCACTTTGCCACGTCATGTAGACAAGCCAAATCGGATGAGCAGAAGACAAGGATGAGCACTGCTCTTGTTTGTAACAGAATGTGCTGTTTCACCCTTCTGTTACTGCCAGTTGGCATCAGGAACCAATTAATTCCCATCAATGCTAAGATACTGGTTATTTTGAGACAAATAGGACCCTCAGCTGGGGAAGATACTGGTGACATTTATTAAAGTTTTAGAGACCACAGCTGAGGGTCCAGGCTTTCCCATCACACTAGGAAAAGATGAAATTCTTTAATTTGTTTGTGTTAAAGTGGAACTCATATAAAAGAGGATTTGGGATGCTTAGGATGATTTAGAATGGATTCTGACCTTAAGCTGTGTTTCTGTGCAGCATTCCAGGCACTCAGAATGGTCATTCCAGCACCCATTCTGGGGATTCAGTCCTCAAATTTTAGAGCCCTTTTGCTTGGCCCATGTGGAAGGGACCAGGAGATAGTGTTTACCTCACATCGAACTGTAGTGCAGGCTCATCTGGGATTGATGCAGTTGAGACTTCGGCTACATCTACACTAGAAACTTCAAAGCGCTGCCAAGGGAGCGCTTTGAAATGTGAATGTGGTCACACGTGAACGCTGGGAGAGAGAGATCCTGGTAATCCACATCCATGAGGGGAATAGCTCCAAGCACTGGGAGCCTGTCCACACTAGCGCTTTAAAGCACTCACACTTGCTGCGCTCAGGGGGGGTGATTTTTCACCCCTCTGAACCAGCAAGTTAGAGCGCTAAAATGTAAGTGTAGACAAGCCCTTAAAGAAAATCTGTTCTCATTCTGTCTAACTTGGATAGACATACAGACACTGCCTCATCCTTTGTAGTTGGACGTTTTGCTGAACTGAAACATTTCAGGAGCATCTAACTATAGAAAAACTAAATAAATACAATAAAGTCGGATTGGAAGGTAACTTGCACAGAGACGGATGGAGCACAATTTATACAGTTTAGAAAAAAGATTCAGGAGGACATGATGGCATTTATTCCTTTTAAGGAAACAATATGTATGAAGGGGAATTTATTCTGTTTCTGAAGATCTTTGGACAAGGACTAGTGGCCTAAAGCTAAGGAGAGAAAAGTTTAGACTAGAGGTTAAGAAAAAATTCTACAACTGGGAAATGGAGCCGATGACCTAGAGAAGCAATTAAGGCACCATTACTCCAGACATTCAAGAACAGGGTGATATCACATTTGTAAGAATGATGGATTAATAGGAGGCATGATGCTAGTGAAAGTGCGGGAATTAGACTGGGTGATCCTAGTGGTCTTTTCCAGTCCAGTGCTCAAATGATATAGAAGTCCTAAATCAATGGTACCTGGACTCACAGAATTTGTGTTACAAGTTCTCTGACAGACACCTATCTGAACAAAGTGAACCTCTGTGATATTTTCCCTGGTTTTCTCATCTTACATGCTGTTTCTGTCACACACACACTTGATCGTGTTGCTCATAACAGACTCCTGTCACTGTTTCACAACTCATGGTAATGCCTAAATCAAGGTTAGATTTTGGGTTTTGATTTGAATGGTGAAAATGTTATGGGATTAGCTGTTTTCATGGGATTTCCACCCCACAATTTGGGGCTGAAATCGCATGATAATAGTTGTTCTCATGAGATTTATTCTACATCAGAATCTGAACTGGAAAACAGGTTCATTCCAACTTGGGATCCAACCAGAGCTGGCTCTGGGTTTAAGCAGGCCAAGCAATTGCTTAGGGCCTCAAGCAGCCAAGGGGGCCCCCTATTAATTATTAGTATGTGTTGGGGGAGGGGATATTCTTCCTTAGGGCCTCCAATGGGCTAGCATTGGCACAGGATCTAACCCAGGACCAAAACTGCAGAGGTGAGTTCAGATCTGGAGATCTGAATTTGTTCCCCATTCTGTGATATTCAAAAGGGGTTCAGATTCAAGGTTTGGGCTTTGACCCATATCTAATTTCAACAATTTCTACTAATTTCTTCTTCCAATACAATTTACTCATAATGCTCGTTAAACGCAAAACATGTGACCTGAGCCTCTGACTCGATCTGGTGGAGATGCCATTTCCTGACAGAGTCCATGATGTATATATCTCAGAACTGTGTTAGATGTTAAAGGTTTTTCAAAGGGTATCACCAAGGCTCTCAGCAAAAGGGTGAGAGAAAAAATGGAAATTCAGATGGCTTTTTCTTAGGTCCAAAACATGAAACGATACTGGTTTCTAAACAACACCTGGATACAGAACAAACCTCTCTGACAAGGATAAAGAAACATATAACCAAACTTTGGAGGGACAAAAACAGTTTCCCAACACGAACATCTGGCTACATGAACTCTTAACAATGTCATCTTTTTTTATGTAAAAATATATACATAAAAGGACAGGACTTATTTTGCCACCTGACAACTCTTCTCATTTAAGCAGAGAGGGTATGGCTACACTTGACATTTCGGAGCGCTGCTGCGGCAGCGCTTTGAAGTGTGAGTGTGGTCAGAGCACTCTCCCAGCGCTGCACCTAAACCACATCCCTTATGGGTGTATCTTGCAGCGCTGGGAGCAGCTCTCCCAGCGCTGCGGCACTGATTACACTGAGGCTTTACAGCGCTGTATCTTGCAGCGCTCAGGGGGGTGTTTTTTTCACACTCCTGAGCGCGAAAGTTGCAGCGCTGTAAAGCGCCAGTGTAGCCATGGCCACAGTCAACAGAGGATGAATTTGGCCAAATCTGCAAGGCCATGGCTTAACATACATACGATAGGTGCATCTGCAGAAAAATTTTAAAAATTTAAACTGAGTGTTTCTGGCCAAGCAAGAAGACCCAGTTCTGGAAAGTAATCAGAGAACCTAACAGAGTCCATAGGTAAACACCAAAATGTCTGGAAGCTTATCTGAACCTCAGGTTTGGCTCCTGGTCATCTGAGAGCCCCTGCAAACATTGACAGGGTGGCCTTTTTACCCTCACCAACATAGTGAAAACCATGTCCACTTTAATCTGTGCTTCCATTGAGGGGGCCACGAGAAACCACAGCTGCAGGACAAGCAGGTGCCTTGGGTCAGATGTACAAAATTGTATTCAATCCTTTTACTTCTGCAAACTTGAGCTGTAAAGCAGCCTCTTTTGTGAAATTTACAGATCGTCCTAATTCCAGGTTGGCAGTGGACTAGTGGACTGAGCATGGAGTTTAGAGCTAGGAACTCAAATGCTAATCGTGGCTCTACCAATAACTTGCTATGTAGCCTTGGGCAAAACATTTAAGGTCTGATTGTTTAAAAGGTTTCAACCCAGCCCATGAAATTTGCAGGCACAAATGACAGTATTTAAGCATCTAACTGCAAATCAAGTTGTTAAATAAGTAAATGCTACCTGGTGTAGCAACAATTAATTGTGGGCCTAATTTGTACAAACAAATCAGAGGCTGTATTTCAAAATTTGTCTTTTAACCTCTCTGTGTGAGGAGAAGGTACCTCAGAAGGGTGATGTTTACCAAATTTTGTGAAGGCATGAAGTAATTTACTATTATTTCAGTCAGGCCGCATATTTTCCAAGAACAGACCTTCTGATGACATACTGGCATTTCTGCCAGCCAGATGGAAATTAAAATAAGGAAGGAGCGGTAATCAACCTTTGTGAACTTCAGAGAATATTTAGTTTTTGTTCTGAGGGAAGATTTGACTCCGTTTGTATTTCCTTTACACTCATTTGCAAGCCCTCACTCTCACATTTCTTCACTTCTCCCTACAAAAATTAAAGGAGTCTAATCTCAATCACTGGATAAGGAATGCCAGGTTAGCTGTGTTTCCAAGACACAGAAACAGCAATCTTTCTACTCTTTAACATCAATAACACCAGTTATTCTCCCAAAGAATTATCATCAACAATCCCACTGCTATATTTACAAAGAAGCAGGGCTATTCTTAGAAAAAACACTGAAAAAAAAGCCATTTTATTTAGTTTTATTGGCAGTTATACAAAAATGTAAGGAATGTTGTCAGTTAAAAACATCAAATCCCTAACACAAGCCTGTAAGAGCTTTCCTAATGCATATTTACAGTATAGAAAACAACCACTTTCCTGTGTTGTAGAACAAACAAGGACCATACACTCTTCCACTCAGCTGTTGCTGAAGACTGGACATTAAGTTTGACACAGAACGCTGCTCCTAATGGTATAGATTTGTAAATCTTAATGCTTGGGAAATGGGACCTCATGTCATTGTGTTCTTTTTCTAGAAATAAATGTGAATTAAATTTTAGTGCTGGGGAAAGGGTTCTGAATTGGCAGCCCAAGGCATCTGAACAATCTGTTTAGCCTCAAAGAGGTATAACTCTGGACATTGGCAGTGCAGGCTTCTTCTGCAGTGTTCCTCAACCCTGAACTGGACAGTCCATCTCTAGCGGTGAGACAAAATCTGCCTGCCCACCACATCCTTATTGGTAATGAAACAGACTTCAAGGCCTATTCAGTCTTTGGCTTTTCAGCTGAGACTGCCAACAATGCACAAATTAGTACCAGAGCTTTTTTTATGACGTGGCCACCTGCCCACCAGTAAATGGATTGAGACCATTCACTTGTTTCACACAAGTTCCACCAAGAGACACCGAATGGACCATGATAATAACTAGACTGTAGAATATTCTTCCACTCTTCCATGGGAAATCACAGAAGCCCAGTCATTTGGGACTTTTGTAACTGATTGGACAAAACTTTAGACAACATACCATAAAGAGCAATCTTTCGCTGGCCGGCAGACAGGTTGGATGACCTACTAGATGTTTTTCATCCCTAATTCAAATGACTCTATTTTATTTTTCTGTCAGTCTAGTCAGGTTGGAATTGGCGGCCTAGAGGGGCAAGATTCCATAACCCAGTCCCAGTCCCCTGAACCAGATTGGAGTCAGTGCCCTAGAAGAAAAAGACTACATGCAGCCCATTCCCAATCCCTGAAGCAATCTAGGCTCCCTAGCCATTGGTCAGATTGGAATCAGTGTCCTGAAGGTGAAAAACTTCATAACCCATTCCTAAAGTCCTGAACCATGCAGCCCTTTGATATTATTCCATTGACAGCTCAGAGGATTTTGCTATTTTAAGCTACCATGTATGGAATAAGGCAGGTCACTTTTCTATAGCCCTTTCCTTTGCAGGGCACTATGAATTCTTTCTCTAGATGGGTGCATGTTTCCCAACTTTACACAAATTTTTCTCTCTTTCTGTAAGAAGATGAAGAAAATTAATATGTGTAAATTCATCCCTGGTCTCCACTGAATTCAGTATTCTTAAATCAGGGAAGAATTTGACCAACTCTGCTCAAATAATAGTCAGGAAGATTGGAGCATCAAATGGTGAAATCTACAAAAAATAAGCCTGGCTCCTGATTGACACTTTCCCTGGTGGGTCACAGAATCATCCTCCACCTTGGCAGGTCATTTAAAAATCCTGAATTGATTCTGAGTAGGTTGTTGTGTGGTGACATCAGATTGAAACATGATGATGTTGCTCAGTTATGTTGTGATGCAATAATCACCATGATGGGATGGAACACATGAGCACATCAGGATACACCGCCACTGTGTCAGGATGCAGCATCGCTGCACCACAATACATCATCATAACAACCTGGCTCATCATGCAGTGTCATGACAGAAAACAATGAGCAGCTGGGACAAATCCTGAAACTGGTCTTCACTCATACCGCAATGAAAAAAGAAAAGTAACTCCTCCTTATGGCAAATTAAACAACCCCTTGGAATGTCACAGATTGTTCTGATTTGTGTCCTAATCATAACGTTGTGCACGCCTAGTTTCTCTTTTGGTTTTATCTATCATAGTGGTCAAAACCTAAGATGGCTTAGTGTGGAGAAACCAAGTCAAGCAATTGACTACACTGCAGCTGCAATCCACAAGGCCTGCAGCTTCTATCCACTGTCATATAACAGTCTTATCATTGTACCAAGTGTCAATCAGATACCAGGAAAGGAAAACAATTGTCAGACAGATTTTCACAGAGCCAGCTGACTGGGCCATGGCTGCTTGTACGCTATGCCAGTACACTGTCATTTCTAATGGGAGAATTTATACAGTGTAATTATAGCAGAGATTGCTCCAGGCTACAAACTGTTGTGTTATAAACCTGGCCATTGCTCTGCAATTAGTCAGAGCCTTAAATCTCAAGATTGGATGTTTTTTTCTAAAAGATCTGTTCTAGGAATTGTTTTGTGAAGTCCAATGGCCTGTGTTATACAGGAGGTCTGTCTAGATGGTCACAATGGCCTTGCAATCTATGAAAATAACATTAAAGGTAATCATAAAAATCAAGTAGTCATCAAAGCCTGGCTAAGAAACGTGGAGCATTCCAAAGCTTGTTACGTACCAGTCACTGGAGATTAGGTAATGATGACTATGCTTCTTTTAGTGCTATAAGTTTAGATACTTTAGGACAAATCCTGACCTTACTCAGTACCAAAGGAAGTTTTGACTCAGTAAGGATCTCAGAGCTTAGCTTCTTGATAGCAGTTGAATTGTAACTGTGGGATCAGAGGAGAGTTTCTTCCACTGTGAGCTTTGATAGGGGCCCAGCAAGAACGGCTTTAGGTGCACACAGGTGAGATGCAGTGTGGATGCTGCCCCATGCAGCAGCAGGGAGCTGGAGGGGGGAAGTGATGAAGAGATGATGCTACATCTTCTTGTCCTGATGCTGGATGAATATGTAAGAAGGCCATAATGACATGCCATGGCCATGTGGTTTGGGGGTGGAGGGTAGCGAACTCCCAGGAATAACCAAGGAATGCTAAAATCTGAACACTAGATTTGCCCCCCAGCTGGTTCAGCTGCAGTCACTAATAAAAGGGGTCACACCAAATGTGGTACCTTATCTCTGAATCTTGGCATCCAAAACCAGCAAGGGTATCCCAACCCCTGACACTGAACATGGCTCCCCAGAACCAGTGCCCAGTGAAAAATGAGCTGCTCACCTCTGAGGGTGGCACCAGTTGGGAGGGAATAGATCTGTCATGGGAAACAACGATCAGGTTTGGGGATGGGCAAACCTCCGGTTTATATAATGGGAATTAATAATACTTCACACTTATATAGCACTTCTTATCTGAGGACTCCAAACCACTTTATATGGGTAACCTTATATCCCCATTTTACACTTATGAGCTCCAATTCTTTTGCCTGGCCTAGCCAAGCCAGGTCCTGTGATGGGGACAAAATTGTCTGTATGTCATCTTTGCATTCACCCAGTCCCTCAGGGCTGTTCTGAATGATTCCACTTTCTAACAGCTCTCTAGGGCGATTACAGCAGCAGGGAACTGCGAAAGCACAGTACATTTTGGCCATGTCCCTTCCTGCCCCCAGCTCTTCCCTGGCTCTAAGCCACACAGGGATTTGCCTCCCATCCTCCAGGAAATCCCCAGCTGCCTGTTTAAGGCAGCTTTGCAGCCCGTCTGGAACTGGAGGACCTGGATTACGGCCCAAGGAATCTGAGGCAGATGTGACACACCGCACGATGAATCAGTGGCACAGTCAGACTGTTTCCTGCCTGCTAGTCCCTCGCTGTGTCCATGAAACTACACAAGATAAGAACCTAAAAATTTGGGTGTTTA
Source organism: Gopherus flavomarginatus (assembly GCF_025201925.1). Lineage (NCBI taxonomy): Eukaryota > Metazoa > Chordata > Testudines > Testudinidae > Gopherus > Gopherus flavomarginatus. Next base: position 23,879,192 of record NC_066622.1, on the reverse strand, counting down.
TCCCCATGTGCAAACATCTTAGATTTTTCTAACCTGGGTAAATATATGCTAAGAAGTG